>NW_027361822.1:10657500-11857500 GCF_039654945.1 Dendrobates tinctorius
ACAAGGCTTCCTGTGTAGTATGATATCCCCACACAGCACTCCATGCAGCATGATGTCCCTATGAAGTCCTCCACATTCTACGATGTCCCCACAAAGCCCCTTACACAATGTGATGTCTCCACAAAGCTGTTCACAAAGTTTTGTGTCACCCACAAGGCTTGCTGTACAGTATAATGCATCACACACAGTATGATATCTTCACACAGACTCCCCAAAAGTATGGTGTCTTCATACAGCCCTTTGTGTAGTATGATGTTCCCACACAGCCTTTCACATAGTTGATGTCTCCACACACTATGATGTCCCCACAGTTACCGATAAGTAGTGACACCTGCTGCACGCTCAGATGCACAGTATTAATGGTGAAATAGGGATCTTCTGACTCCCTTCTTCATCTTTGTATTTACCGGTATCTGAATCCCGTGGATGCAGAAACCAGTGAAATTGAGATGATGGGCAGCAGGTGACCACATGGAGCCAGAGGCCACTGTTTCCAACCCTTTAGCTGTCCCAGTAAGTGGGCCACCCAGGAACAGCCAGAGAACTCCATGTGGCCACAGACCACATTTTACTCAGGTCTGGTATAAAGTATTGGCAAGATGTCCACAGGATTGTACAATATTCTAATTTGTATAGCGGCCTCCCTATACATCCTTGACACATGAAGTTTGTAGAGCGAAGACTCAGGCAGAGCCAAACTAAGAGTCAAATCTCCGACTCCTCAATTTCCCTGACTCTCGACTCGGACTTAATAACGCACTGTCTCACTACTGAGCATGTACACTGTGTTCCAAATTATTATGCAAAAAAAATTTCCTCATATTTTCTCTAAATTACCTATATGAATTGCAGTCATTGTTATTTTCCAGTCATCTAATATTCTAGTATAATTGCAATGTTTTTGAACAAACTGCCTATGAAAACAGTATATTTTTAAAAATAAGAAACACTCAAAATGCATGTTCCAAATTATTATGCACAGCAGAGTTTTCAACCTTTTTATTTTGAACAAAAAAATGGTGAATTGTGAAATTATAAGCATTATCAGCTTATTACAAAATGAAATCAAACAGTTTTCAAGTCAAAACTTTATTCTAGGTGGTGATACATTTGCACATAGGACTCCTTGTTCGAAAGAAGCTTCTGAACTCTCTCGTCCATTGAATTTGTCAGTTTTTGGATGGTTTGTGCTTCAATTGTTTTGAATGTGGACAGAATACCCTCCCAGAGCTGTTGCTTAGATGTGAACTGCCTCCCGCCATCATAGACACTCCTTTTGATGATGCTCCAGAGGTTCTCAATGGGGTTGAGGTCAGGGGAAGATGGTGGCCACACCATAAGTTTGTCCTCTTTTATGCCCATAGCAGCCAGAGATGCAGATGTGTTATTTGCAGCATGAGACGGTGCATTATGCATGAAAATGATCTTGCTGCGGAAAGCACGGTTCTTCCTATTGAAACCATGGCAGGAAGTGCTGTTTTAGAAACTCCACATAGATTATGGAGTTCATCTTTACCCCTTCAGGGATCCTAAAGGGGTCGACAATCTCTCTCCCCATGATTCCAGCCCAAAACATTACTCCACCTCCTCCTTGTTGGCGCCTTAACCGTGTTTTCATGGGGTGTCCATCAACCAGCCATCCTCCACTCCATCCATTTGGACCATCGAGCGTTGCACGGCACTCATCGGTGAACAAAACAGTTTGGAAGTCAGTCTTCATGTATCGTTTGGCCCAGGGGTGGGATTCAAATTTTTAACAACAGGTTCTGTGTTTATGTGTAAGAAAACCACACCCATTTTTAAGTCACACATTTTTTTAAGCCACACCCATTTACACACACCTTTTCCTCAAACATATACAAGTAGGGGCGCAGTCAAACAGTTGAAAAAAAAATAAATTGGAATGAGATCAGAACAGTGCACATTCTGGCCAGCGACTCTCCTGACCCGAGTGTGACAGCTGCATATATTTCTATGCAGCTGTCTCACTTGACTGACCGGCTGGCCAGGCTGTGCACTACATTCTGATATTAACAGTTACCATCAAACACCAGATCACTCATATAACCAGCAGCTTTTGTTCTGGCCAAAATAATTTTTAAGCTGATGCCACAACACGGGAGACTCTTTCGGCCGGGCCCTACTCTACTCTAAACTATTAAAAATAAATATATATTTATGTATTTTTCTTTAAGGGAATGAGTCACATACATTTACATTTTTTTTAAACAACCATTAATACCACATACACGGGACAAATATCGTCACACCATGACCAGACCACATATTACCACCACATAGTCACCGAATAATACCACATACAAGGCACAAATAACGCCGCACCATTACCAGACCACATATTACCACCACATAGTCACCGAATAATACCACATACAAGGAACAAATAACGCCGCACCATGACCAGACCACATATTACCACCACATAGTCACCGAATAATACCACACACAAGGAACAAATAACGCTGCACCATGACCAGACCACATATTACCACCACATAGTCACCGATTAAAACCACATACATGGAACAAATACCGCCGCACCATGGCCAGACCACATATTACCACCACATAGTGACTGAATAATAGCACATACAAGGAACAAATAGCGCCACACCATGACCAGACCACATATTACCACCAGATAGTGACTGAATGCTACAATACTGATCATTAATTAAAAACACAATACTAAGTGCAATTGTATACAGAAACTCTGTATTTACTGTCAGTGTACAGGTAACACACTGACTCACCAGTGACGTCTCTAGCTGAAGTCCTTCATCTTTGCTTTTCTTTTTCATCCAGCACAGACCGCCATCACTTCTTCCAGCCAGGACTAGTCTCTGCATGAAATAACACAGTTACCTAGAGCATGGCTTCCAGAGCACGTTCCCCACTTTTTCCCTTTCTTCTACACTACACATCTAAATACAGATGTGCACCCACCATTAATACATAATTGGTTATTATGCAACTCACCATTCCAAATATAAATTATAATCTACCACTGTGCACCCACTAACTATAAATGCCACTTTCCCCATTTAATATATAAATTGCACCTGTACTCTTTGCCCCAATTCATTACCAGGCACTTCAACCTCAACGCCCCCCACTATGTACTTTCCGCTCTAACACTAACACCGATTCATTATATTTACATGCCCCTCCCGCCTCAATTCATTGTCTTGTCTTTCGCACCCACTCTCTATTCATTATCAACTGCTCTACCCCTTATTCAATACATCACTTACTCCCCCTCACTCAAAATTCTTTATTTGTTCTCCAGATAGATCATTTGCTCTCCTCACCCCGCACCTTCAATTCATCATTTGCTCTCCTCACCCCCTCACCTTGAATTAAATTGATGTGCCCCGTCACTCACACTGAATTCATCATTTGCAGTCCCCTGTCCTCTCCCCCACATCATCATTTGCAGTTCCCCCACTTTAATTTGAAGTTCCCTTACTTCATCCGTCGCAGTCCCCTATCACTCCTCACTTCATCTGCTGTGCCCCTTCATCATTTGCAACCCCCTAACCCCCTTCCATTTCATCATGTGCAGTCCCCCTTACCCCCCTCTTCATCATGTGCAGTCTCCCTTACCCCCCACTTCATCATGTGCAGCCCCACTCCCCCATCATCATTTGCATCACTCTTACCCCCACATCATGTGCAGTCCCCCTTACCCCCCAATTCATCCTGTGCAGTCCCCCTTACCCCCCAACTTCATCCTGTGCAGTCACCCTTACCCCCTATCATCAAGTGCAGCCGCACTCCATCATGTACAGCCCCACTCCCCCTTCATCATGTGCAGCCCCACTAACCCAACTCCATCATGTACAGCCCCACTCCCCCCACTGCATCATGTACAGCCCCACTCCATCATGTACAGCCCCACTCCCCCCACTTCATCATGTACAGCCCCACTCCATCATGTACAGCCCCACTCCCCCCACTGCATCATGTACAGCCCCACTCCATCATGTACAGCCCTACTCCTCCCACTCTATCATGTGCAGCCCCACTGCCCCTTCATCATGTGCAGCCCCGCTCCCCCCACTCCATCATGTACAGCCCCACTCCATCATGTACAGCCCCACTCCATCATGTACAGCCCCACTACATGTACAGCCCCACTACATGTACAGCCTCACTCCCCCACTCCATCATGTGCAGCCCCACTCACCCCACTCCAAAATGTACAGCCCCCCGCACCTCTTCCATCATGTACAGCACCATTCACTCCCCTCCATCATATGCAGCCCCAATCACCCCCTCCATCATGTGCAGCCCCATTCACCCCCCTTCATCATGTGCAGCCCCATTCACCCCCCTCCATCATGTGCAGCCCCATTCACCACCTCCATCATGTGCAGCCATATTCACCCCCCTCCATCATGTACAACCCCATTCACCCCCCTCCATCATGTGCAGCCCCATTCACCCCCCTCCATCATGTACTGCCCAATTTACCCCCTCCATCATGTGCGGCCCCATTCACCCCCCTCCGTCATGTGCGGCCCCATTCACCCCCCTCCGTCATGTGCAGCCCCATTCACCCCCCTCCATCATGTACAGCCCCATTCACCCCCCTCCATCATGTACAGCCCCATTCACCCCCTCCATCATGTACAGCCCCATTCACCCCCCTCCATCATGTGCAGCCCCATTCACCCCCTCTCCATCATGTGCAGACATATTCACTCCCCTCCATCATGTACAGCCCCATTCACCCCCCTCCATCATGTGCAGCCCCATTCACCCCCTCCATCATGTGCAGCCCCATTTACCCCCCTCCATCATGTACAGCCCCATTTACCCCCCTCCATCATGTGCAGCCTCATTCACCCCCTCCATCATCTACAGCCCCATTCACCCCCTCCATCATGTACAGCCCCATTCACCCCCTCCATCATGTACAGCCCCATTTACCCCCCTCCATCATGTACAGCCCCATTCACCCCCCTCGATCATGTGCAGCCCCATTCACCCCCTCTCCATCATGTGCAGACATATTCACTCCCCTCCATCATGTACAGCCCCATTCACCCCCCTCCATCATGTGCAGCCCCATTCACCCCCCTCCATCATGTGCAGCCCCATTTACCCCCCTCCATCATGTACAGCCCCATTTACCCCCCTCCATCATGTACAGCCCCATTTACCCCCCTCCATCATGTGCAGCCCCATTCACCCCCTCCATCCTCTACAGCCCCAATCACCCCCCTCCATCATGTACAGCCCCATTCACCCCCTCCATCATGTACAGCCCCATTTACCCCCCTCCATCATGTACAGCCCCATTTACCCCCCTCCATCATGTACAGCCCCATTCACCCCCCTCCATCATGTAGAGCCCCATTCACCCCCCTCCATCATGTGCAGCCCCATTCACCCCCCCTCCATCATGTGCAGCCATATTCACTCCCCTCCATCATGTACAGCCCCATTCACCCTCCTCCATCATGTACATCCCCCGCACCCCCTCCATCATGTGCAGCCCCATTCACCCTCCTCCATCATGTACATCCCCCGAACCCCCCCTCCAGCATATGCAGCCCCATTCACCCCCCTCCATCATGTGCAGCCATATTCACCCCCCTCCATCATGTACAGCCCCCGGACCCCCCTCCATCATATGCAGTCCCATTCACCCCCCTCCATCATGTACAGCTGCCCCCCACCCACTATATTCATTTTAAAAGAAAACAGTTTCCCATTCTTACCTCACAACCGCTCCCCAGCAGCTCCTTTCTGCAGCCAGCGTCTAGGTACATGTCGGCGTCTACACGATGATGTCATCGCGCAGGCCCGACACCTGACCCGGAAGTAGAGGCTAGCGGGAGCTGTGCAGCTGTCAGCTGTGTGACGGCTGTGCACAGCTCCCTGCCCGATACACTGTGACGCGGGCAGCTGTATTTGCTGCCGGCCGCGTCACAGAAAAGAGGGCACGGCCGCACACAGTTCCGGATCGCGGCTGTGAATGTCCTCGGTTCGGAGAACCGGCTGCTTTTTTAACAACCGGTTCCACCGAACCGGGGAGAACCGGCTGAATCCCACCCCTGGTTTGGCCCACTGGAGCCGTTTCTGCTTGTGTGCAGTGGATAGAGGTGGTCGACAGGATGGCTTACGCACAGCTGCAAACCTCTGAAGGACCCTGCATCTTGTTGTTCGGGGGACGTTGGAGGCACCAGCAGCTTCAAAAACTTGTCTGCTGCTATGACAAGGCATTTTTGCAGCTGCTCTTTTAACCTGACGCAATTGCTTGTTGGAAAGAGTCCTCAATTTTTCCTCATCAGCACGCACATGTGTGTGTTGGGAATCCGCTACATACTTCTTGATTGTACGATGATCACGATGAAGTGTCTTGGCAATGTTGATTGTATTCATGCCTTGACCTAAATAATCCACAATTTGTTACTTCTCAGCAGCCGACACATCCTTTTTCTTTCCCATTTTGGCAAAAAATGTAGGCTGCTTAATAATGTGGAACAGCCTTCTTAAGTAGTCTTGCCTTTATTTGGACACACCTGCCAAACTAATTTGCACAGGTATCTGCAATTGCTTTCAGTGATATAAAGAGCCCTGACACACATCACCATCAATGAGTTTAAATGACAAACAAAAAAATTCTAACCTTATCACTCCTAAACTCTTTTTGCATAATAATTTGGAACACAGTTTACATAAAGTGCAGCACAGAATCAGCGTAACTGAAAGCCGAGATCCTTAGGAACATAACTGACATTTATAGGACATTTCATATCTTCCCAAATTCTTACGAAAACATTAAGGCTGAGTTCACAAGTGGCGTTTCCGCGGCGGTTTTAACCGCGCGATTTTGCCGCGAAAAATATGCATCCCATGCATTCCTATGGGATTCAGCAATGCTGTGCTAATGCTGTGGTTTTTACCGCGGCGGAATCGGTTTGCGGTAAAAAAACGCAACATGCTCATTAATTTTGCGGAATCGCGGCGATCCCGCACCCATAGGAATGCATTGTTTTGCTTACTTTCCGCATGTGGCTGTGCACACCATGCGAAAAGTAAGCAGAACATTTGCGGATGGTACCCACGGTCCGGAGGAGAGGAGACTGTCCTCTGGGCTTTGGGTACCATATCCCTGTAAAAAATAGAAATTAAAATAAAAACTATTGTTATTCTCACCTTCCGACGTCCCGCGAAACCTTCCCGCCTCTCTCCACGCTCCCGGTCCCAGTAAGCCTTTGCGAGCAATGACGTCCGTTCTCACGGGATCGCGAAGTCTCGCGGTCATTCGCGCGACGTCATCGCGAATGACCGCGAGACGTCGCGATCCTGCGAGAACAGACGTCATCGCGGTAATTGACGCAAAGGATTACTGGGACCGGGAGCGTGGAGAGAGGCGGGAAGGCTGCGCGGGACGTCGGAAGGTGAGAATAACAATATTTTTTTTTTTTTATTATTTTTTACATATTCTATCTTTTACTATTAATGCCGCATAGGCGGCCTCAATAGTAAAAAGTTGGTCACGCTCGTCAAACACTATGTTTGACGAGTGTGACCAACCTGTCAATCAGTTCTCCAAGCGATGCTCCAGATCGCTTGGAAAACGCTAGCAATTCTGCAAGCTAATTACGCTAGCAAAATGCTAGTTTTTCCGCGGGAAAATCGCGGGAATTTAAAATGCGATTTTCCCGCGGAATGGAATTCCGGAATTCTCACTGTAATTTCCGCGAGAGTTCCGCTACGTGTGAACCTAGCCTTACATCACATCCTGCACTGAACTACTTTACTCAGTTTATTATATATTTTGGGAATCGGTCCATTTTATACCGACTCCAACTCCACTACCCTGGAATCCAGCATGTTGGAATTTCAACAGGAGATAAATTGCTGTCAGAAGAGTCTGGAAGCCTCTTTCATAGAGAACACAGGAGCATTGCTGGGTATATTGGAGTAGGGAGAAATAGGTGTTTCCTGACAAGTTATATAATGTGCTTTTAGGGGTTCTCCTGAATAATTGTTGTTGTATGTACACTACTGTTCAAAAGTTTAGGGTCACTTAGAAATTTCCTTATTTTTGAAAAAAACACAGTTTTTTCCAATGAAGCTAACATTAAATGATTCAGAAATACACTCTATACATTGTTAATGTGGTAAATGACTATTCTATCTGCAAACGTCTGGTTTGTAATGCAATAACTTCATAGGTGTATAGAGGCCCATTTCCAACAACCATCACTCCAGTGTTCTTATGGTGCTCTGTGTTTGCTAACTGTTTAAAAAGGCTAATGGATGGTTAGAATACCCTTGAAAACCCTTGTGCAAGTATGTTAGCACAGCTGAAAACAATTTGGCTGATTAGAAAAGCTATAAATCTGACCTTCCTTTGAGCTAGTTGAGAATTCGGAGCATTACATTTGTTGGTTCCATTAAACTCTCAAAATAGCCAGAAAAAAAGAACTTTCATGTGGAATTCAACAGTCTATTCTTGTTCTTAGAAATGAAGGCTATTCCATGCGAGAAATTGCCAAGAAACTGAAGATTTCCTACAACAGTGTGTACTACTCCCTTCAGAGGAGAGCACAAACAGGCTCTAACCAGAGTAGAAATAGAAGTGGGAGGCCCCGCTGCACAAATCAGCAACAAGACAAAAACGTTAGAGTCTGTAGTTTGATAAATCGACGCCTCACAGGTCTTCAACTGGCAGCTTCATTAAATAGTACACGCAAAATGCCAGTGTCAACGTCTACAGTGAAGAGGCGACTCCGAGATGCTGGCCTTCAGGGCAAAGTGGCAAAGAAAAAGCCATATCTGAGACTGGCAAATTAAATGAAAAGATTAATATGGGCAAAAGAACACAGACATTGGACAGAGGGTTAATAATCTTCAATGTAGTTTTGAGTAGCTTGAGGGGTGCAGTTTTTAGAATGGTGTTTCTTTTGGGTATTTTCTGCCATATAGACCCCTCAAAGTAACTTCAAATGTGAGGTGGTCCCTAAAAATAATGGTTTTGTAAATTTCGTGGTGAAAATGAGAAATCGCTGGTCAACTTTTAACCCTTATAACTTCCTTTTCTTTTCAAAATTCTTTTTATTAAAGAGTAAAAATAAGACATTCACATAAAGGTTACGATTCCTACACGTGAAACGGGATTAGGTAATGTGAAATGAGCGGTTGATAGCAGTATGAGAACAAACAAGGTGAGAAAAGAGGTCCGCACCATGATAGTGATTCAGTCCTCAGAGAATCGGACAAACTGGTTATGGTGCGGAGTGTAAGTCCATTGCAAGAATAAAGTAATACATATTTGAGTCTGTTCAGGTGTACCAATCTTGCCTGAAAATCAAAGTGTAGAGAATCATCTATAGATATAAATATGAATAAAAAAAAAGGAGAGCAGAGAGTAAGACTAAAGAGAGAGGAATGGAGATAAGAATAGGTACAGTAAGAGGGGAAATAGTTGGAAAGGGGGAGGATGAGGATAGGGGAGGGGGGGTAGACACGGTAGGTCGTGGAATGCGACAAAGTAAGATTTAATTTATTTAGTAAGGGATGAGGATCTATAGTTAACCCATGGTTGCCAAATGTCCAGGAAGGAAGCCTGAGCGTGGTTCACCAGGGACACCGTTTCTGCCACATGATAAAGCAAGTGAACCTTATCCTGGAGTTGCAGTAAAGTTGAAAGGTTAGTAGTTTTCCAGTGGACCGATATTAACAATTTGGCCGCAGCAAGAATATGTTGGGCCAAAATCGATGCCTTTCTATGTTCAGGCCAGATCAAGAAATTCAATAATGCTGTTTCTGGTTTCAGACTCAGTTTTTTCTGTACCACGGTATTAATAAGGCGCTCAACTTGTTGCCAGAATTTAAGGATGATGGGGCATTGCCATCAAATATGAAAATAGCTGCCAGTACCCGTTCCGCATCTCCAGCACGTAGGTGATGCATCTGCACTCCAACCAGAACTCCGGAGTGGTGTATGAAACCATCTCGTGATTATTTTGAAAGAGTTCTCCTGTGCTTGGACACACTGGATCGGGCCATGGGAGTGCTTATAAATATAAAGAGTCTGGGCCGGTGTGAAGTGATAACCTAAGTCTTGTTCCCAATGAGAAATATATGCTCTCTTCGGGCACGCATCAGAGGTCAATAGGGTCCGGTAGACAGTAGAGAATATTTTCTTGGGTCTAGAGATTCTGGTGCAAAGCATTTCATAGTTAGTTAGAACTCTGGCTAGATTGGTATGTTTAATATGTCGTTTTATAAATTCTTTGATGGAGCCGTATTGGACAAAGTTTAAAGATGATAAACCTGGGTGATGCTGCAATTCCGTGAGAGGAGCGAGCGATCCTTCCTGTAGTAAATGATAGATAGAAATGTTAGAGTACTTTAGACGATCTCTAGTTTGCCCTGAGTGTGGCATTGAATGGGCTAGAATGTCCGAGAGTCAAAGTAAGGGGGAGAGAGGTGGGGCTAAGATGTCTATGGAGTCTTGGCATATTTTGAGTATGGCTTTAGTATGTGAATTTAGTAGAGGAGTGTTAGGTCGATTATGGGACTGTATTAGGAAAAGGGATCTGAGAGGAAGGGGGGCAAGTGCCTCCTCAACCTCGATCCACTGCCTATCTTTGGAACCTCGTAGGATGTCCACCGTCCTAGACAAGATTGCAGCTCTATAGTAGCGTCTGATGTTTGGTGCGCCCATCCCCCCACATGTCCTTGGGAGCGTCAGCAAGCGGTAAGAATTGCTGGGCTTTTTACTCTTCCACATATATATGGAGAAAAGGGAGTTCACTTTCTGAAGATAAGACAATGGTATTTTTAGGGGTAACATCTGAAATAAGTAGGTAAATTTAGGGAGAATCAGACTTTTCATTATATTCTTCCTCCCCATCCATGATAGATAGGAGTCTCTCCACTGCTTAATGAGACTTATGTGGAGTCAAGCAGAGGGAGAAAATTCAATTTAAATAAATCCCGGTCTGATCTACCTATCTTCACCCCAAGATATGTGATATGGGACTTAGGCCAAGTGAACGGGTATAAGTTTTTTAGTTTTGTTAGGGAGTGTGTGGGGACATGAAAGTCCAGAGCTTCCGATTTGGACAAATTTATTTTGAAATTAGAGAGGTTGCCGTATTGCTCCACTAGCGCCATCAAAGCAGGGAGACCCTTTAGAGGATTGGCTAAGAGGACTAGAAGGTCATCAGCAAAAGCTGCCGTTTTAAAATGAGAGTTGTATATTCTGATGCCCTCTATCCTCTGATTTTCTTGTATTGAAATCAATAAAAGGCTCCATTGCCAGGACAAACAACAGTGGAGACAACGGGCAGCCCTGTCTGGTCCCATTGTGGATGGTAAATGTGTTCGTCAATGAATTGTTAATCTTGAAGCGTGCAGTCGGGTTATGATACATAGCCATAATGGCTGTAACTAGCGCAGATGGCAAGCCGAAGCGTAAGAGCGTCTCCTCCAAATAAATCCAGTCCACCCTGTCGAAGGCCCTTTCAGCATCTGTACCCAGCAAAACTAAAGGGCTCTTGTGAGCTTTGGCATATTGAAGGAGGTGTAGAATTTTGTGAGTATTATCCTTTCCCTCTCTCCTGCCCACAAAACCAGTTTGATTCAATGAGATCAGATTTGGCAAGAACTCGGCAATCCTACGTGCAAACATGCTGGCCAGTAGTTTCAGGTCAACATTCAGCAGAGATATGGGTCTGTAGCTGCTACATAAGGTCGGGTCCTTGCCATCTTTGTGTATTAATGATATTTTGGCTTCGAGCATTTGTTGTGGAAGTGGTTGACCCTCAAGTGTATCGTTACAGATCTTCAGGAGATGGGGCAAGAGGAGGGGGGGCGAAAGTTTTGTAATATTGTGCCGAGAACCCATCTGGGCTAGGGGCTTTGCCTTTAGGACACTTCGACAGGGTAGACCGGAGCTCCTCCAGCGTGAAAGTTTTAGTTAGTTTATTTTGTTGAGATATTGTTAATGTAGGGAGATTCAACGTCTGCAGAAAGTGAGCAGTGTCTGACCTTCTCTGCAGCATATGAGCCCCCGTGTCACTTGGACGGAGATTATAGAGCTGTGTATAGTATTCCAGAAAGGCCGTCTCAATATGGGTGGGGTTCTGTGATGTAACACCATGGGTGTTCATGATGGAGTGGATTTGGGTACGGGCTTGCCTTTTACGGAGCCGGGATAGAAAGAATTTGGAGGCCTTATCTCCATGCGCAAACATTCTATTTTTCCATGACGTATACATTTTCGCCGAACTGGCATTAAGAATATCTTTCAATTTTTGTCTCTTGTGAGTGATGGAGGCTAGAGTTGTATGGTCAATGGTTTTTTTGTGTCGCATCTCCAGCTCAGCTATATCGTCGTATAAGCTCTGGACTTCCTGATGTCTCTTTTTATTGTAATAAGATGCAATGGAGATAAGTTCGCCTCTCAGCACTGTTTTATGCGCTTCCCAAAGGGTCTGGGTGGAGGTCCCCTCTATTTCGTTTTCCCTTATAACTTCCTAACGAAAAAAAATTTTGTTTCCAAAATTGTGCTGATGTAAAGTAGACATGTGGGAAATGTTATTTAGTAACTAGTTTGTGTCACATAACTCTCTGGTTTAACAGAATAAAAATTCAAAATTTGAAAATTGTGAAATTTTCAAAATTTTAGACAAATTTCCATTTTTTCACAAATAAACGCAAAAAGTATCAACCTCAATTTACCACTAACATGAAGCCCAATATGTCACGAAAAAACATTCTCAGAATCGCTAGGATACGTTGAAGTGTTCCTGAGTTATTACCTCATAAAGGGACACTGGTCAGAATTGCAAAAAATGGCCAATTCATTAAGGTCAAAGGCTGCGTCATGAAGGGGTTAAGGTTACTGTACTTGTATTTATTATGTATACCCCTCCTCACATGTAAAGCGCCATGGAATAAATGGTGATATAATAATAAAAAATAATAATAATAAGTGCAACAAGCCCTACTGAATATCACTCTCAGGAGTTTATGTGGTGGTGATAATTGACCAAGTGACACTAGATCGCCTACCTATGAGTGTGGATGCCCCTCATCTAAAGTTGTATGCATGACAGAAAAGTGAAATAGACATTTGCCCCCACATATTGGGTTATGTGGAAAATGCATGACTAACAGGGAAAGTGATTATATCCTCCTTCAAATTTTCAAAATTTTTGCCAAGTTTCCGTTTTTTTTCACAAATAAACGCAAGTTATATCAAGTAAATTTTACCACTAACATGAAGTACAATATGTCACAAGAAAACAATGTCAGAATCACCGGGATCCATGAAAGTGTTCCAGAGTTATTACCTCATAAAGGGACAGTGGTCAGAATTGTAAAAATTGACCCGGTCATTAACATGCAAACCACCCTTGGGGGTAAAAGGGTTAATGAACAAGCCATCATCAGTGAGGCATATAGGTATGACTAGTTTCAGCTTTATAAAACCTGTGTGCCATATTATTAGCTTAAAATGCTCAAAGGTACCCTTTAAAAGGCCTTAGTTTATTATGCCAGCTGTGTTTGCTGGGTTAGCACAGTATCCCGATATGCACAAGCACAAATGGAGCTGGTCTTAGATAGGGAAGTGAAACAAAGCCCAGCGTTGGAGCCTGGATAGGTAACAACTGTGTCCTATTATTATTCCATTAATGTTATAGATAGGACAAGCTCTTAAATATCTCCTCATATGTTTCCCCTTATTATTTTCAGCAATTGTATTTTTTATATGGAATTCTTCATGATTTTACATTGACTTTTATTGTTTCTATTCAGGTCCTTACAATATCATATCCTCTTGTTATATAGGAAATCTAAGAGAATTTTCCTGATTGCCCCATCAAGAATGAATAGGGATAGGGAGAAGCTGGTGGAGAGGATATTACACCTCACCCTAGAGATCCTCTTCCGGCTTACTGGAGAGGTGAGAGATTCTGATGACGTCACATTACATCATTCTTATCTATGGGAATAACAGATGGACAGAACTGGAGAGGTGAGGACTCTGGAAATGTCTGTAGTGAGATTTATAAATGTCTCTCTCCATTATCAGGATTATATATTAGTGAAGAAGGCTTCTAGTGAGCGCTGTCAGGTCCCTGTGTCTGAGGGATGGGAAAAATCCCTGAACCCAATTACAGGGCATCCATCTCACCCCCTGATACATGAGGACATGTATGACCAGAGGATCCTAGAACTCACCCACAAGATGATTGAGCTGTTGACTGGAGAGGTGACACTGCTGGGAATGCTGGGACATTATACAGTAACGCTATGGAGGGATCGGGGGGTGACTGTATCATTGTGTGTGTCAGGTTCCTATAAGGTGTCAGGATTTCACCATCTATTTCTCCATGGAGGAGTGGGAGTATTTAGAAGGACACAAAGATCTGTACAAGGACGTCATGATGGAGGTTCCCCAGCCCCTCACATCACCAGGTAATAGACAGGACTAAATACATTCCATATAGTTATTTGTATGTAAAGAATAAATTCAGTTCCTTTATGTATTTCCTACAGTTTTATCCAGTCAAAGGACAACACCAGAGAGATGTTCCAGTCCTCTACTTCCACAAGACTGTTCAGAAGAAAATCCCAATGTTCCTCAAGTGCATCAGGTAGATGAAGATAAGTTGTCATGAGACCTCCCCTATGATGTGTAGACGGCTGTGAAGGTCTTGTGCTCAGTCTTGTTTTATCCACCAGTATTATATGTTTTATACTTGTGTAATGAGAACGGTGGAGATTTCAGGATTGGAGCTGATCATAGATGTGGCTTCTCTATCTGTCTGTGACTTTTACAATATATGTTTTAGGATAAAGATCTGACTCATATTAATACTACAGAGACAAATGTGATAGATGATGAGTGGAGTAAAGATGAGATTCCTACAGATAACCACCCAGGTGAGTAGTAAATTTGAGGTACAGCCTTATTTTTGAAAGACAGGTATTAGCTATTCAACAGGCTGATTTTGTAAGAGGAATCAAGTGCAAATTTGAATGTGTATCATACGGTTGATGTGATTTATCTGGGCTTTACAATCTTGTACTGAAGCTACAGATGGATTTATTAGGGATAATGCATCCACAAGGATAGAGAATTTGTTAAGGGACAGAAAACTAAGTAATAATTTACACATTTAATGAGTAGAAATCTTCAGTGAAGACCACAAGGATCACTGTTTGGCAAAGTACTTTTTAATTTCTTTTTCTCTTGTACTTCATTGGAGGACACAGGAAATCATTGGTGAGGTCTACAACTACCTGGAGATTGACACTAAGATCCAACACCTAAAAAGAAATAAAAATAAGTTGGCTCCTCACCAGCAGGCTACACTTGGCCTAATGGCACCAAGCTATGAGTTTGGCTTAGTGTCACATAGGAGGCAGACACAAGTCTTGGATCCATACCAGTTTCTTCCTATGTTTTTTTCTGCATTGTGCTACCCTTTTCCTCTTTTGCCTTTTAGGTTGGGTAACAGAGCAGAATATGCCAGAGACTTCTGATATCTTACTGGGTTCTTCTTTGTGGGCAAGCACTTTTTTGATGTACATCTTCATAGTTGTCCTGCTTGAGAGCCTGATAGCAGTTCTTTAGCGGTTTGGGTGCTGACTGCCTCCTCATCCTCCTGCTTTCTTGGGTCAAATGCTTCCAATTCTCTTCTTCTTCAGAGACAATGAAAAGTTCTTCTCTTGGAACATTTTGAACAGATTCTTCTGCTCTGTCAGGGAAATCCTCATCTTCTTTGATGAGCTTCAGTGTAGCTATTATCTCCTGAAGACTTTGCACCTTTTCCTCTAACAGAGTCACAAGCTTTTATTTCTTACACGTAAAGTTTGTCTTTTCCTCTGGCAAGTCTGTAAACATATAGGACACATTGCAGCACACCATATGTGTAATCTCTTTCTCCATATTGAAGAAAACGAATTTCTGTGGAATCACCGTAAAGATTCTCAGACTCGCAACAACACTTCACTCTTCCCAGAATGCACCAGGAATATACAAATTATCCCTCATGAGATTCAGTTCCCAGTTTGTAATCTTTCTCATCAGTATGACAAGACTGTAATACCTGACGTTGTCGGCGATCAGGTTTCCATGCTGACTGTCCGCCTTCATGCCCCAGAGTAGGCACATTGCTAAGAGTAGATGGATCCAGGGTTCCCAATACAAAAATAAGCCATTTCTGGGCCGTTAAGTATGTCACTTGCTTTGGTCATACTGTGTTTTGTTGGTGTCACAAGGTGACTTTCACGGTATGACACGACCCAACGGATGGTCGGTCAGCTAACGGCACAACACACACAACAAAGGTGAAATAAGGGAGAGAAAGGCCTTACTAATAGGGAATGAGGGATGTCACCACCTGAGCTCCAACTTGAGCCTGTCCCTGCACCTCACCTAATGCCCTATGTGGGTCCTCCCCTCCGCCATCAGGATACCTCGTCCCTCACTGTCACCTAAACTGGCCTAGCCAGTGCAGTGGTTGGCGTAGGGCGCTAGTCTAGTTTACATAATAATAAACACGGGGGCAGTGACAAACACCAAAGGGACAAGGTAACAAAAACACCACACTTCGCATATGTACTCCGCTGCTAAGCTCCACACCGCAGATAACAATAGCAACTGGACTCCAAACACCAGACATAGCTGACACCAGAGAGCTGCTCCTGCTAGCCTGTTCTCCAGAAAGGAACTGTATCACCAACAGTCAGCTGACGCATCAGGTGACCTTTTAAAGGATGGTGGGAGTGGTCACCACCTGCATCAGCTGACCCAGCAGCACTGCAGTAATGCCAGATTGCCAGCAGGGGAAAAACTGGCATTAACCCCCGATGGTCCAAAAGCAAAAAAGCTTTAAACTGAGAGGAACCGGAGCTGCCACAAATCCAAACATGGATTGTGACAGTACTCCCCTTTCAATGAGGGGCCTCTGGACCCTCAATACTGGACCTCACCAGAAAACGACATACGGTGAGGATGCCTTGATCCACCAGAGTTTACCTCTGCAGTCACCTGACCCTCAGATTTACGGCGAACGCAGCCCAATGGAGGTGACAACAACGTACGCTCCGGAGACTACACAAATCTCCAGAGCGCCGACCTGTGGAATGAGATGTGTATGTGCTTTACTGGGGGTAACTCCAGCTGGAGAGTCCCCGGGCTGAGAATGGCCGACACCCGATACGACCCATTCACCCTAGAACTCCAGGTCCCAGTTGGGTACTTCCATATGATGTTTTTGGTGGACTCCAACACATACTTGTTCACATACAGGTCTGGACCTGAACGTTTATTACCACATTTGTCACAAGATGGTGAACTCTTTGATGACACAGGGGGACGCCTCTGTTGTCAGTTACTTAAACTAATACCCCCACTATGCACAGAGGGAACCACCACCTTCCTCTGACCCCTCCTCCAAAGAGGACTCCGACACTCAGGGTTAGCTAGTGGTGAGGGTTGAGTCTTGCCCCTACTTTCTGGCAGCACCTCTGCTGCCCCCACCGGAGAAGAAGGGGAAGGTTGCAGAAAGACGGCAGAGATCGTAGCTCTCGGACTGCAATCCTTACACGACTGGTCCCAGCTGACTATTTACCTGGACTGCCAATCTATGACTGGGTTGTGTTTCTTCAACCAAGGGAGGCCTAAAACGATAGGAGTTGGCATACCCTCCAAGACGTAGCACGACAGGGACTCTTCATGACGAGTCCCAATCCAGAGGTGTATAATGTCTACGACTTGGGTCACCCTACCCTGGCTGAGTGGGTCAAAGTCAATGGCCTGTACTCTTAGAGGTCTCGCTAGCGTCCTACCCACCAGGCCATGGGTTTGAACAAAGCGAGCATCCACTTAATTGACTCCCGCTCCACTTTCCACCAATATCGGTACAGTCTCAGTTACCCCCCCCCAACCACCACTTCAGCATGTAAAGTACACTGAGAAGAGAAAATGGAGGAAATATACACACCCTGGTCGCCTCCCTCCACACGACCAGGGGACACGGCTTATGTGATGGTAATGATACTTTGGCGCGAGCTGGGCAGACACCGATGAAATGAACAGTCTACGCATAATAGAAACATGCTCCCACACCACGGCGAACCATAGGCAATCCTGTTTGAGACAAAATTCCTCCCACCTGCATGGGTTTGTCCATCTGCATCGGTGTGTCCTCCTCCCTAGCTAGGACATTAGGGGGCAGATTTGGTGTATGCCTCTCCCTGAGGCGTCTATCCACCCGGATAGCAAGGGACATAGCGGCTTCCAATGACCTGGGAGCAGTGTACTGCACCAGAGTATCCTGCAGCCTAGGTGACAGACCCTGACAAAAATGGCTCCTAAGGGCAGGGTCATTCCACTGCGTGTCAGTGGCCCACCTCCTAAACTCTGAGCAGTACTCCTCAGCTGTTTTGAACAGCTGACATGTGCCTGCAATAGCCGCGGGTGGATCGCTATTAACTAGTTAAATGCCGCTGACAGAGGCATTTAAATGCCACTTCCGGCCATTGGGCCGGAAATACGCACACCGGTAACCCGCGTCACTTGATCGTGGGTCACGTGTATCGGTATAACAACCCGAGGTCTCCTGGAGACCTCTATGGTTGCCAGTGCCGGATTGGTGTGAGCGTTACCCTGTGGTCAGCGCTCATAGCAAGCCAGTAATTCAGCTACATAGAGGTGATCTGCTCATCGCCTCTGTAGCTGAGACGATCGAGTTGTGCCAGCTTCTAGCCTAAGTTGATTCCAGAGTGTTAATTCTCCAAAAATGTTTTGGTATTGGTAGGTCATCCAGACCTGTACTACTCATACTTTTACGTTTACTAATATGTGACTATATTTCCATAGTTGTCTCGCAAACATAGAATAGCCCACATGGGCAAGATATTAGGTAGATTAAAAAAATATCTATCCTTAATCATGTACCTTTTAACACTCCAGGGATGAGAAAGAGAATCTCCCTTCAACATATTGCAACAGAATATTGCGCATCCCAAACATCGGAAATTACCTGTCTTAGAATGCTCAGCGTTGTGTGTAACGATTTTTATTTATTTAATTTAAAAAAAAAAAAAAATATATCAGACACAACCAACCTAGCCTTCAAATTGGTGCCCCACCTATTAGATAAGGCCAGTGATTCTTAAGAATACCAAACATCTGTTCACTGAAGGGGAAATAGGTGGAGACTAAAGGAATCCTTGCTGTTTACTGGGTTTGGCGTCTACCCATCAAAAGGTCCTCTCATTTAAGGTCCAAAGCCTTGGCCTTAAAGTTAAACACATCCAATGTCATATATCCCCTTGAAATAAATTTATTGCACATCCCCTCCAGCCTCTCATTTATTTTCAACTCATTAGACACTATCCTCTTCCCTCTGATTAGTTGACTTTATTTCTGTGTGCATGAGTCCTGTCAAATGGAAGAATGTTATTTCTATCAGACTCTCAGCGTCAGACCATCTAACAGAGGCTACTCAGGATAAAGGATCAGATTGTACTCTGGCCTCTTACTTGGTGACTCAGACAAGCTAACTGAGGCCTCTCTCTGGCGTATCACCCAGACAAACCATTTGGTACTTTGACCAGTGGAAGTCAGATTTATTTACAAAGATCTCTTGGACTGGCATGTCTATAAGCATTCTAGTGTGTTTACCTAACCTCCATGAGATAGGACCTACCGTACTTTGTTTGGTCCAAGTAGATCCATCTCATTCAAGGCTTGAACTAGGTCTTGTAGAGGATTCTACTTTTGTCACTTTAGCTATACCATCCAAGGTGTTTGGTCATTTTGTGTCCCCAATTATCACCCATGGATGCTTACTTCCTCTACTAGAGTTTCCTATGGTAGATGACTGGCTCATTGCTGCGGTCTTGGCCTTTGAGCAACTCGGGAATCTTGGACTTTTCTCACAATCGGGGCAATGTTTTCTTTTGCCCCATTTCAGCCTAAGAATTTAAATGGCCTGCTTATCATATGATTCTATAGTATGAGTCCAGTACTCATGTTCTTTGTTACAGAGGCACCCTAGTATACCCCATAGCATCCATACATTACTTTCCCAGGGCCCCCTCTTCCACTTGAATTCATGTTTGATTAATTAAACTGCATTACTGTCAAGGTCACAGTCCTATAGGCTTTGGGCATTTCTGATTAGGTCATTCTGACTATAATCGGGGCACGAAAGCCTTCCATGTCTCATATATTTCAGCACAATTGGAAGGCCTTTTTTCATGGGGAATAAGCCATTGTCGCTCCTATGTATTTCTCTCTTTCAATTCTCTCAGTGTTGCAGATTTCTGCCTTGGCTATCCTTTCCCAGAGGTGCCTGACTTCCAAACCCAAAGTCAAGAGGGCGATCCACACACAGTGCCACCGTACAAGCCCACCTGTAAATGCTGGACCTCAATCTGGCTTTGGTCAGCCTTCAGTCCTTTACAGCCAGTCAGGGACATCTCTACACTTCTGCTTTCTTTAGTTTGACTTTCCTGATAGTGATCACTTCTATCAAGCGAGGTGTTGTTGCTCTCTGTTCCTTGTCCTTCACCTGGCTATGGTGGACTTGCATCCATTATCCTCCTTTTTCACTAAAATAGTTTCTTGTTGTCATTGGTAGGCCCTCGCAGAGAACTGGTTACCATTACTCGTTGGTTTCGATCTGCGATTTTGAAGATCGTCCTAAAGACCCTATTCATGGTCATTGCTCAATCCTCATCCTGCTGTGCCCTACACCATTTGGTATCTGTTCTTCAACTATGTAGGGCTGTACTTGGTCTTCAGGCCACATCTTTTCAAGGTTTTATAGAGTTCTCACTTCCACGTTGGCCAACGCAAGTCTTGGCAAAAGGCAAATTTCAGTTGCTGGTGTGTTAACTTGAGGGATTGTTATTCTCCCTTTTGCAGTATTGTCCATAGATTTCCATCCCCAGGAACTGCTTTGAGACATCCCATTGTCTTCTGTGCCTCACAATTATGAAATAAAATCTTTCTTGTAGCCTTCATTGGGGGGGACAAAGCAAACACCCTATTTGCCTTGTGGGCGTGTGTTTGTGTTGTTCTTTTGGGGATTTTCTGTTCTTTTGCGTCTTCTTTTTGTCATAGCTTTGCCGGTATGCAAGGTGTGGAATGTTGGGGAGGAGCTGATTTTTTTTCTTAAGGTGTGGTTCTTAGTGTCATCCTCTTGGTGGCAGTAGACTCCACCCAAGGTTTCCTGTGTCTCCCAGAAGGAAGGCAATGAGATAAATTTTTTTATTGTGAGCAATGAAAATCATGCTATTAACCCCATATTGTATTGGGACATCGCTTAAAGTCCTGGGGAGCGCCATAAGCTAAGCTCCCGCCATATCCAGATGATGCTATCTCTATTACATAGCTGGCATATTGGTCCTCCTGTCAAGCTAATCCATTGGCTGAGCTCCATAGGAGATCGATATTTTCACTATATACTGCAATACAGTATCAAATCGCTGGTTTGAGTCCTCAATGAAAAATTTCAATACCTCAACTTCTTTTTTTATTTAATGATTTTATTGTTCATTAAAAATTGTCCAGATAACATGATTCTCCAGGTCATTACGATTACAGCAGTACCAAACCATATTTTTTTACTTTTTATTTTTTACTAGCTCAAGAGCCCGGCGTTGCCTGGGCATAGTAACCAAACTGTGGTTAGCTATAACAAATTATAATGATTATATTGCACATAAAAACCATGCATCTAATCCTATCCTGTGTGATACTGACTGCTGAGCCATGTATCTAATCCTATCCTGTGTGATACTGACTGCTGAGCTGTGTATCTAATCCTATTCTGTGTGATACTGTCTGCTGAGCTGTGTATCTAATCCTCTACTGTGTGATACTGACTGCTGAGCCGTGTATCTAATCCTATCCTGTGTGATACTGACTGCTGAGCTGTGTATCTAATCCTATCCTGTGTGATACTGACTGCTGAGCTGTGTATCTAATCCTGTCCTGTGTGATACTGACTGCTGAGCCATGTATCTAATCCTATCCTGTGTGATACTGTGTGCTGAGCTGTGTATCTAATCCTATTCTGTGTGATACTGACTGCTGAGCTGTGTATCTAATCCTATCCTGTGTGATACTGATTGCTGAGCTGTTTATCTAATCCTATCCTGTGTGATACTGACTGTTGACCATGTATCTAATCCTATCCTGTGTGATACTGTGTGCTGAGCTGCGTATCTAATCCTATCCTGTGTGATACTGACTGCTGAGCTGCGTATCTAATCCTATCCTGTGTGATACTGACTGCTGAGCTGTATCTAATCCTATCCTGTGTGATACTGACTGCTGAGCTGCGTATCTAATCCTATCCTGTGTGATACTGACTGCTGAGCTGTATCTAATCCTATCCTGTGTGATACTGTCTGCTGAGCCGTGTATCTAATAGATGATAACACCATAGAAATGATAAGAATAATAGGCCTCAGTTACCACAACTGTCTACAAAGAAAACTGTTGCAACCAATCACAGCTCATTTTTCATCTTTTAAACAGCTCTGGGACAGCGTGGCGAGTTTTGAGTGGCGACTTTTGTGTTTCGCCTTTTATGTGGCGAGGTTGGTGTATGTGTGGTGAAATGTGTGCTGAGGGTGGTATATGTGTTGCAGCACGTGGTAGTGTGTGGCGCATTTTATGTGTGTTCATATCCCCGTGTGTGGTGAGTATCTCATGTCAGGGCCCCACCTTAGCAACTGTACGGTATATACTCTTTGGCGCCATCGCTCTCATTGTTTAAGTCCCCCTTGTTCACATCTGGCAACTGTCAATTTGCCTCCAACACTTTTCCTTTCACTTTTCCCCATTATGTAGATAGGGGCAAAATTGTTTGGTGAATTGGAACGCGCGGGGTTAAAATTTTGCCTCACAACATAGCCTATGACGCTCTCGGGGTCCAGACGTGTGACTGTGCCAAATTTTGTGGCTGTAGCTGTGACGGTGCAGATGCCAATCCCGGACACACACACATACACACCCACATTGAGCTTTATATATTAGATAGCAGTCATACTTTTGAATGACCAAGAGGCAGGTAATGGTAGATATTGTTTCTTCATTTAGAAAACATGGTAGGTGCTTGGCTAGTACTGAATTGCACTGAAGATTCTAATTAGTCAAGCAATGACTGATGTATAATTTATGGGTTGGGTTGCTTTATAAATATGGGTTAAACTCGATCGACCTGTTTTTTGTTTTTTTTTCAACTTGTATAGAAAAAATGCCTATTTCAAAGGACTAGGATAAAAAAGACTATGTTATATCATTATTAATACATAACAAACCTCGTGATGAGCTTGAAATTCGAGTATTACCTTTCTCTATAGGTATTGTCACACTTAGCGATGCACCAGCGATCCTGACCAGCGATATGACGCGGTGAGGATCGCTGGTGCATCGCTAAGTGGTCTCTAGTGAGCCACACAGGCAGATCTCACCAGCGACATAGCAGCTGTCGGGGGTCGCTACTTACCTGTGAGACGAGGCGATCCTGACATCCTCCCGCCCGCGTCCACGAGTCGGCGCCACAGGAAGCCCAGCAGGAAGCTGACGACGAGAAACGGCCCAGGACGTTCTCGCACGATCAGCGATAATCAGCGGGGGAGCCGCTCGGAGGTAAGTATCAGACATAGCGATATCGCTAGCAATATCGCTGCTACGTCACAAAAACCAGTGACGTTATAGCGGTATTGCTAGCGATATCGCTTTGTGTGACAGGCCCTTATGGCTGCTGCTCCAGCTGTCTCCACCATACTGCAAGTGGTGACATTCAGAACACCAATCACCTGAGGTCACTGATTAGCTGGAGAGAAAAGAGATTGGTTGTTTGGACCTCTGCTGCTGAAGTCTCATACTGCTCTGAACAAGCTGCGGCTGTTATTTAGACTGGGCTGGGTTGGGTGGTTGAAGGGCTATCAGTCAATCTGGGTGGGTAGAGATTGAGGGATCCATTCATGAATCAATTTATTTCTGTCTTTTGTCACTGTTACGCCAGGAAAAAAAAAAATGGTCAGCCAGATAAGCGGAAACTCAGCCTTACCATGTTTTCTTTGTATTCTCATTTCAATATTTTAAAAAAGAAATTCAACTATGAGGAAATCTTGCATTTTTGACACCTTGTGAACTTGTTTCTCGTATAAAATTAGTGCAGTTATGTAAGACATTGCTATTACAAACTTACTGGATATCATGTTTATTAGGTAACTTTTCAGAAGTCCATAAATTGTTGACAAATTGATGACCACTATTATTAAAGGGTCTTTTACAACTTGACCAGTTATCACTTAAGGTACTGTCACACTAAGCGATATCGCTAGCAATATCGCTCTAACTTGTGACGTTATAGCGATATTGCTAGCGATATCGCTGTGTGTGATACTTACCTACAACCGGCTCCCCCGCTGGTTATCTCTGATCGCACGACAACGTCCTGGACCGTTTCTCGTCGTCAGCTTCCTGTGGAGAGACGAGCGACGAGCGTGGTCGCGGGCGGGAGGACGCTGGATCGCCTAGTGTGGCAGGTAAGTAGCGACCCCCGACCCCTGTGATGTCGCTGGTGAGATCTGCCTGTGTGGCAGCTCACTAGCAACCACTTAGCGATGTACCAGCGATCCTGACCGCGTCATATCGCTGGTCGGGATCGCTGGTACATCGCTAAGTGTGACAGTACCTTTATTCACAACCTAGGTGGTTGCTTGCTCATTACTGGTGGTCTAACCACTGAGACTTCCACTGAACCAGTGAATGGGGCTATGAAAAGCCTCGTTAGAATAGAACAGTCGCCATGCATGCATGGAAAGTGAATGGGATCTTGGACAACATTTCATTCTAAAAAGGGTATTCCCATCTCCAAGAACCTACGGTATCTGAATAAGTAGTAGCTGTAGTAATGATAATAATAATAGCAAATACCTCCAATTAGAAAGTTAGTATAGTTTTTCTGATTTGCTATGTCTCTTTCCTTATGTGCACAGCACTGCAGAATTTTAGGTATCCATGGTTACGACCAATGATATAGTGACAGTTAGTTAGCTAGTTGGTATTGGTTGTAACTATGGATACCTAAGGTCCTACAGTGCCTGCACATGAGGAAAGAGACATAGCGAATCAGAAAAACTATACTACATTTCTAATTGGAGGTATTTGCTAATATTATTATTACACCTACTACATATTGGGGTAGGATCTTGGAGATGGGAATATCTCTTTTAACCCCGTTACCCCCAAGGGTGGTTTGCACGTTAATGACCAGGCCAATTTTTACAATTCTGACCACTGTCCCTTTATGAGGTAATAACTCTGGAACACTTTAACGGATCTTGACGATTCTGAGATTGTTTTTTCATGACATATTGTACTTCGATATAATTTGCGTTTATTTGTGTAAAAAACGGAAATTTGGGAAAAAGTTGGCAAATTTCGCAATTTTTAATTTTTATTCCCTGAAAACAGTGAAATATGTCACACAAAATAGTAAATAAATAACATTTCCCACATGTCTACCTTACATCAGCACAATTTTGGAACCAAAATTTTTTTTTTGTTAGGAAATTATAAGGGTTAAAATTTGACCAGCGATCTCTCATTTTTACAACACAATTTACAAAACCATTTTTTGGGGGGACCACATCACATTTGAAGTCATTTTGAGGGGTCTATATGATAAAAAATACCCAAAAGTGGCAACATTCTAAAAGCTGCACCCCTCAAGGTGCTCAAAACCACATTCAAGAAGATTATTAACCCTTCAGGTGCTTTGGAATGTTTTAAAAAAAATGAACATTTAACTTTTTTTCACAAAAAATTTACTTCAGATCCAATTTGTTTTATTTTACCAAGGGTAACAGGAGAAATTTGACCCCAAACATTATTGTACAATTTGTCCTGAGTACGCCGATACCCCATTTATGCAGATACACCACTGTTTGGCGCATGGCAGAGCTCAGAAAGGAAGAAGCGCCGTTTGACTTTTCAATGCAAAATTGGCTGGAATTGAGATTGGACGCCATGTCGCGTTTGGAGAGCCCCTGATGTGCCTAAACAGTATAAGCCCCCCACAAGTGACACCATCTTGGAAAGTAGACCCCTAAGAAACTTATCTTGATTTGCGGTGAGCACTTTGAACCCCCAAGTGCTTCACAGAAGTTTATAATGTAGAGCCGTTAAAATAAATCATATTTTTTTCACAAAAATGATCTTTTTGCCTCCAATTTTTTATTTTTCCAAGGGTAACAGGAGAAATTGGAGCCCAAATATGTGGTGGAAAACCACTGTTTGGGCGTATGGCAGAGCTCGGAAGGGAAGGAGCGTCGTTTGACTTTTCAATGCAAAATTGGCTGTAATTGAAATCAGAAGCCATATCGCGTTTGGAGAGCCCCTGATGTGCCTAAACAATGGAAACCCAGTTCTAACTCCAACCATAACCCCAACACACCTCTAACCCTAATCCCGACCCTAACCACAAACCTAACCCTAACTTTAGCCCCAACCCTAACCCTAACTTTAGCCGCAACCTTAATCCTAATGAGAAAATGGAAATAAATACATTTTTTAATTTTATTATTTTTCCCTAACTAAGGGAGTGGTAAAGGGGGGGGTTTGATTTACTATTTATAGTGGGTTTTTATGTTTGGCAGCTGTCACACTCTAAAAGACACTTTTTATTGCAAAAAAATATTTTTTGCATCACCACATTTTGAGAGCTATAATTTTTCGATATTTTGGCCCACAGAGTCATGTGAGGTCTTGTTTTTTGCGGGACAAGTTGTCATTTTTATTGGTACTATTTTCGGGCATATGACTTTTTTGATCGCTTTTAATTCTGATTTTTGGGAGGCAGAATGAACAAAAACCAGCAATTCATTAATTTATTTTTTGTGGGGCCCTTTGTACTGCTCCGCGTGTGGTAAAATTGATAAAGCGGTTTTATTCTTTTTTGTTAGTACGATTACAGCGATACCTCATTTATATTTTTTTGGGCGCTTTTATACAATAAAAACTTTTATATAAAAAATAATTATTTCTGCATCGCTTTACTATGAGACCTATAACTTTTTTTATTTTTCCAGTGATGGAGCTATATGGTGGCTTGTTTTTTGCGGGACAAGATGATGTTTTCAGCGGTACCACGTTTATTTATATCCGTCTTTTTGATCACGTGTTATTCCACTTTTTGTTCGGCGGTATGATGACAGAGCATTCTTGTTTTGCCTTTTTTTAATGGTGTTCACTAAAAGGTTTAACTAGTGGGACAAGTTTATAGATTGGGTCGTTACAGACACGGCGATACTAAATATATGTACTTTTATTGTTTAGATTTTTTAATTTAAATATTTATTGCTGGAATAAATATTATTTTTTTTATTATTTTTTAAAATATTTTTACAATTATTTAAAAGAAAATTTATTTAATTCTTTTACACCTTGTCTCACTCATTTTGTGCAGCCTGATCATTTCTATAGGAAGCAGCTCTGCTGTCAGTGCTGCAGCTGCTGTGCACTGACCTGTGAGACTTCCTGACATGCACTCTTCATGGCAGCGATTGGGACCCCGCGTCATGCCGCGAGGTCTCCGATCCAAAGGCAGAGGGGCTGTCACAGCTGACAGCCCCTCTGTCTACTCCTGGAACGCTGCAATCATGTTTGATTGCATTGTTGCAGGGGTTAAAGTGCCGGGAGCAGTCCGTGACCGCTCCTGGCACTTAATACCAGGTATCAGCTGTGAGAATCATCCACGTTCCCCACGTGAGCTCGGCTGATCGGTTATGATGTACTATCCCGTCCATGGGTATTAAGGCCCAGGACACATGGACGGGATAGTACATCATATGTCAGAAAGGGGTTAAGTGTCCATTTTTTTAAGATTTTTTTTTGGACTTCCTGAAGTGGGACCCTCAGCGATCTGCAAGTTTTCACTTATACTCTTGCTAAGATGGGATGACCCTATAAGTGAAGCTTTATTCATATGGTTGTTTTTCAAATGTGTCCTTTTCAAAAAAATTTTGTTAGAACATGTACCCAATTATAGTCTATGGACATGTTCACATTTCAATTTTCTTTTAGTGGGCTGAGTATCTGCAAAAGGAAAAAAAATAGACATATTTGTTTGATTTGCAGCTCAAAGTAATCTATTCATGTGAATGGGTCTGCAATAAAATCAGGCAGCAAGTGGATGCAATTTATGTGCTATTTTAAAAATATTTTAGTGGCTAGGAGAATCTTGGAAAAAAAATGTAATAAACAAAATGAATACCATATTGATGGTAGAAACTGGCAAATGGACAACAAAAAATATTAAAATAATTTCACCTCAGAACTAATAGTCCCTGAAAAACAGGTTTTACTAATTTTCTTTAAGAATTGTTCCTCAACCTATATATCATCTAACGTTCTACAAAAATAAAATAAACTTTGCCAACATAAGTCGACGTTTGCTAAATGTTAATTAGTGTTATAACTATTTGTGTTGTTAAGGTCAGAAAACTATGGTTTGCAAAAGGACAAAGTTTTCAAAATTTTCTGAAAACCTAGTTTGAGTTCTAGAATAAACACAATATTCACAAAAATAGTTTCAGAATTACTTGGATAAATGAAAGCATTCTAAAGTTATTACCACATACAGAAAAGTGAGAGTTAAAGCCCAATGGGGATGTATAGAAGAATTATATCGGCGAAATCTTTAGGAGCTTAATGTATTAACATTTGTATTTTGCCTATTTCTAAGATTATTTTTATATAATTTTTTTTTCTAATTAAAAAAATTGTATTTTAAATTGTATTTAAAAGTATCCTTTTTTTAGTTTTATTTTTGGCAGATAACTCTATGAGGAGCTCAGAGGAAAATGAAATATTTTCAGATCTTAGTGCAAATGATGGCGGTACATCACATGATGCATATGAAGAGTACATCATTATACCAGATTCACCTCCAGCCCTTCACAGCAAAGATCTACCATCTGATCCATTTCAACATAGCCTTTCCTATTTATTACAGACTGATAACCAAAATAAAAGTGATAGAAGAGATATTGAACACATAATAACAAACACAGGGAAGAAGTTATTTTCATGTAGGGAATGTGACAGATGTTTTACTGTAAGATCAAATCTTATTAAACATGAGAGAATTCATACAGGGGAGAGGCCATTTTCCTGTTTAGAATGCGGCAAATGTTTTAACCAGAGATCAGATCTTAATAGACATCAAAGAATTCACACAGGGGAGAAGCCATTTTCATGTTCACACTGTGGGAAATGCTTTACAGATAAATCAAATCTTGGTAAACATGAAAGAAGTCACATAGGAAAGAAGCCATATTCATGTTCAGAATGTGAAAGACGTTTTAGCCAGAAAACAGATCTTGTTAGACATCAGATAATTCACACAGGGGAGAAGTTGTATTTGTGTTCTGACTGTGGAAAATGTTTCACTTTGAAATCGTATCTGGAGGACCATCAGAAAACTCATAAAGCAAAAAAGTCATATTCATGTTCAGAATGTGGGAAATCTTTTTCTCGAAAACAGACTTTGGTTAAGCATCAGAAGAGTCACTCAAGTGAGAAACCATATTCATGTTCAGAATGTGGGAAATGTTATAGCATTAAATCGGCTCTTGTTACACATCAAAGAACTCACACAGGGGAGAAGCCATATCCATGTTCATCATGTGGAAAATGCTTTAAACAAAAATCAGATGTTGTTAGACATCAAAGAACTCATACAGGGGAGAAGCCATTTACATGCCCACAATGTGGAAAATGTTTTTCTCAGAAATCAAACCTTGTTGACCATCAAAGAAATTTACACAGGGAAGAAACCACTTTCATCTTCTGAAGGAATGTTGCTTCAAAATATAATCATAGAATGGTAGAGTTGGAAGGGACCTCCTGGGTCATCTGGTCCAACCCTCTTCTCAAAGCAGGATTCACTAAATCATCCCAGACAGATATCTGTCCAGCCTCTGTTTGAAGACTTCCATTGAAGGAGAAATCACCACCTCTCGTAGCAGCCAGTTCCACTCATTGATCACCATCACAGTCAAAAAGTGTTTTCTAATATCTAATCTGTGTCTCATCCCATTCAGCTTCATCCCATTGCTTCTAGTCTTTCCTTGTGCAAATGAGAATAAAGATGATCCTTCTACAATGAGACAGCCCTTGATATATTTTAGACAGCTATTAAGTCTCCTCTCAGTCTTCTTTTTTGCAAGCTAAACATTCCCAAATCCTGTAACCGTTCCTCATAGGACATGGTTTGCAAACCAGTCACCATTCTGGTCGTTCTTCTTTGAACTTGCTCCAGTTTGTTGATGTCTTTTTTAAAATGTGGTGCTCAAAACTGGACACAGTATTGCAGATGAGGTCTGAACAAAGAGGAGTAGAGGGGGATAATTACTTCATGTGATCTAGACTGTATGCTTCTGTTAATACATCCCAGAATTTATTTGCCTTATTTGCTGTTGCATCACATTGTTGACTCATGTTCAGTTTATGATATATTAGTATACCCAAGTCTTTTTCACATGTACTGTTGCTTAGCCCTATTCCTCCCATTCTGTATATGCTTTTTTAATTTTTATTGCCCAGATGTACAGTGGGGAAAAAGTATTTAGTCAGCCACCAATTGTGCAAGTTCTCCCACTTAAAAAGATGAGAGAGAGACCTGTAATTGATATTATAGGTAGACCACAACTATGAGAGCCAAAATGAGAAAACAAATCCAGAAAATCACCTTGTCTGATTTGGCAAGATTTATTTTTCAAATTATAGTGGAAAATAAGTATTTAATCATTAACAAACGTTCATCTCAATATTTTGTTATATATCCTTTGTTGGCAGTGACAGAGGTCAAACATTTTCTGTAAGTCTTCACAAGGTTGGCACACACTGTTGGTGGTATGTTGGCCTATTCTTTCATGCAGATTTCCTCTAGAGCAGTGATGTTTTGGGCTTGCCGCTGGGCAACACGGACTTTCAACTTCCTCCAAAGGATTTCTATGTGGTTGAGAACTGGACTCTGGCTAGGCCACTCCAGTACCTTCATGTGCTTCTTATGAAGCCACTCCTTCGTTGCCCTGGCAGCGTGCTTGGGATCATTATCATACTGAAAGACCCATCCACGTTTCATCTTCAATGCCCTTGTTGATGGAAGGAGGTTTGCACTCAAAATCTCACTATACATGGCCCCATTCATTCTTTCATGTTGACGGATCAGTCGTCCTGGTCCCTTTGCAGAGAAACAGCCCCAAAGCATGATGTTGCCACCCAATGCTTCACAGTTGGTATGGTGTTCTTTGGATGCAACTCAGCATTCTGTCTCCTCCAAACACGACAAGTTTGGTTTCTACCAAACAGTTCTACTTTGGATTCATCAGACCATATGACATTCTCTCAGTACTCTTTCTGGATAATCCAAATGCTCTCTAGCAAACTTCTGACAGGCCCAGACATGTACTGGCTTAAGTAGAGGACACGTCTGGAACTGCAGGATCTGAGTCCCTGGCACCGTAGTGTGTTACTGATGGTAGCCTTTGTTATGGTGGTCCCAGCTCTATGCAGGTCATTCACATGGTCCCCCCATGTGGTTCTGGGATTTTTACTCACCATTTTTATGATCATTTTGACCCCACGGGGTGAGATCTTGTGTGGAGCCCCAGATCGAGGGAGATTATCAGTGGTCTTGTATGTCTTCCAATTTCTTATTATTGCTTCCACAGTTGATTTTATCACACCAAGCTGCTTGCCTATTCCAAATTCAGTCTTCCCAGCCTGGTGCAAGGTTACAATTTTTTTCCTGGTGTCCTACTATAGCTCTTTAGTCTTCACCTTAGTGGAGTTTGGAGTGTGACAGTTTGAGGTTATTGACAAGTGTTTTTTATACTGATAAGTTCAAACAGGTGCCATTACTACAGGTAATGAGTGGAGGACAGAGGAGCCTCTTAAAGAAGAAGTTACAGGTCTGTGAGAGCCAGAAATATTGCATATTTTTAGGTGAGCAAATACTTATTTTCCACCATAATTTGCAAAGTAAATCTTGTGAAATAACACAAGGTGATTTTCTGGATTTGTTTTCTCATTTTGATTCTCATAGTTGTGGTCTACCTATTATGTCAATTACAAGCCTCTCATCTTTTTAAGTGGGAGAACTTGCACAATTGGTGGCTGACTAAATACTTTTTTCCCCACTGTAGTACTTCGCATTTTTCCCTGTTAAAAATCATTCTGTTGCTGCCCACTGCTCTAGTTTATTTTCTGTTTGAATCTTCTCTCTTCTCTAGTATTAGCTATCCGTCCTAACTTTGTGTCACCAGCGAATTTAAGCAGTGTACCCTCAATTCCTTCATTTAAATCATTGATAAAGATGTTGAACAATACAGGGCCCAGAACAGAGCCCAGTGGTACCCCACTTGAGACATTCTTCCAATGGGATGTTCAGCCATTTACGACCACTCTTTGGGTCCGATCACTAAGCCAGTTATGAATCCACCTCATAGTTGCCTTGTCCATTCCATATTTAGTCATTTTTTCAATAAGGATGGTGTGAGATACTTTGTCAAATGCTTTGCTGAAGTCAAAATATACTATATCTACAGCATTTCCCTGTTCCACCCAGTCAGTGATTCTGTCATAGAATGAAATTAAGTCAGTCTGATATGACTTATTAGGCCGGGATCACACATGCGAGGAATACGGCCGAGACTCGCATGGTAATACCCAGCAATGCTGTCAGCACTCGGGAGCAATGCGTGCGGCTCCATGTATTGCTATGCGGTCGCACGCTCCGCTCCCGAGTGACGGGGGCAGTGCCAGGTATTACCATGCAAGACTCGGCCGTATTCCTCGCATGTGTGATCCCAGCCTTAGTTACAAACCCATGTGGACTCTGGTTAATCACTTCATTCTTACCCAGATACGTACATACGTGTTGTTTAATAATTTTTTCAAAGATCTTTTTCCTGGTATAGAAGTCAGACTCACCTGCCTATAGTTCCCTGGGTCCACCTTCTTCCCCTTTTTGAAGATAGGAACTACATTTGCTCTTCTCCATTCTTCTGGGACTCCTGATCTCCAAGAATTTTCAAAGATTATGTAGAGAGGTTCAAAAATTTCTTCTATCTCTTTCAGTAGTCTGGGGTGTAATTCATCTGGACCTGGAGACTTGAATTAATTTATGTTAGCTAAGTATTCCCTCACCATCGTTCTGTTTTTAGATAGCCTGGATTCTTCTATTCCCTTAATAGGACAGTGAAGAACAGTTGATGTTACATTTCCTTTCTGAGAGAAAACAGATGCAAAATAGGAATTTAAAAGTTCGGCCTTCTCAACATCCTGTCTTACCATTTCATCATTTTCATCTTGTAAAAATCCTATAGCATCTTTGACTTTTCTTTTACTTTTGACATATCCCCAAAATACTTTTTTATTGCTTTTGACGTCTCTTGCAAGCCTTAATTCATTGTCAGCTTTAGATAATCTGATGTGTCCCCTGCAGGTGCTCCAGACAGCATTATATTCCTCTTTAGATATGCCTAAATAGATAAATTAGATAATCAACCCTTTAACGAGTCTTGCAAAGGGTTGATTGTGACTTGTAAGATCACTATTTCCAACAGGTGGTGCTATAGAGTTCAAGTCCTCTTTCACTCTGAAGAGGCAATTTGCATAATCAAAAGAAAAAAAAATCACTTTCTATAGGCAAATACTGCAAAGAAAGAAAAAAAGTAATTTGCAGTCAAAGTATAGTCTCTGTAATATATAAGATAGAAATCTGGAACACTGAATGATGATAAAGAAAAAAGTAGTCAGATGCCGTCTCTAAACATCAACCATAGAGAATATTGCATATTAAGATAAATATATCTGTTAATAAATCGTTTCTTTTAAATCTTCAACTTGTGTATGGGCAATTAATTTTCTTTTAGATTTTGCCTCAGGACTTAAGGAGTTGACTGAGACTAGGAAGGCATTTTGTGAAACGAGAATTGCAATATACAGTATATGCCAGACTTTATGTTGAGTCATAAAAATCCAAAAGTAATTTTGTAAATGAAGGCCTTCGGAAAGACTTAAATGAAAGCCATTGCATTTCCTACCATTTTCTAATGTTTTCCCTTGTAATGGGAAGTATGCTCACAGAAGAAGTCTATTTTTTTTCCCATATGTGAAGAAAATAAATCCTTTAAGAGAATGTGCCATAGCCAAATGTTTTGTTTTTTTTCAACAATTGAAGAAATGTAAAGTATGAATGTTTTAATTTTTCAAAAAATGTTTTTATTAATGGTATCCAACATGAAAAATAATTTGAAAAGTTTTGCTATTTTTAACTTTTAACCACTAAGGGTAGCAGCTGCTGAAATTTGCCATGAAAACCTAGTGAACTGCCAACTCGTATTATGACTGCTGTAAATGTGGGTGGGGTCAGCTCACATGTGTCTGATGTCTCTTCCCCTTCTAGACATTTGCAAAAGGTTAAGAGAGGATAAAATTTAGGATCACAGTGTAGAGCCATTAAGACTGTGTCACCGAGGGAATCTGGCAGCACCGATTCTGTTAGTTGTTGATGCTTGCCGTTTTATGAATGAGGATTGCATATGCTGACTGACCCAACTTAGGGGAAGGAATTTTTTTCCCTATGGAGAAAATTGGCTTCTACTCTGTGGGTTTTTTGCCTTCCCCAGGATCAACAATGCAGAACAGCTGCACTAAAAATAGGCTGAACTAGATGGACATAAGGTCTTCCTTCAGCCTTCAAAACTATGTTACTATGTTACTGTATCCCATACTGGAATAAAATATGTGGCCTGTATCATGTTCTGGGGTTGGATATGCAAAGTGTATCACGCACTGGAATTGGATTGTTCTTACTGCTGGAAAACGTCTCCACATTGCACAGTGCTCTTGCCGCTTAGAGTAGTGTCGCGGCAGGGACTTCTCCAGTGGTGAGAACAGTGAGTTTGCCTGACATTAGCACAATATTGGGCTGCCTATCACCACTCCCCGCATCACTGACGTCCACTCCCTGCATCCTGGCATTTCCAGCCACAACTCGCACTGAATAATGTAAGTGGTGACAGTGGGAAACTGCAGTGCAGCTGTGAGTTACAACAAAATGACGCCAGGCCCACTCGCACAGATGACAACTGAACAGCTTACGGGGAGTGTTTTCTTCACATTTGTAGGCAGCCATAGTGTAGGCCACAAACTGCGTCTTCCTCTGCACAGGGCCTGCCATATTTGAGGTGCTCAGATATTTACATACCAGCAAATAAAAATGGCATCCCCCAGCGGCTGCAGAAAGGAAATCAACTGTAAAAACTTGACATTTCATTTTGTATTAAAATAATTGATAGAATTATTAATATAAAAATAACATCACCTTCCCTTTATTTAAAAAAAATGTAATATTTGTGACTCATTTGTTTGGTTCGCCACTCCTAATGCTACAAATTTTATCTCCAGAGTGAATAAATGTGAAATTGTAGCTCATCATCCCGTATTAGTAAAAAATAATGGAGTCTCTTGTTAGGTAGAAGAAATCATTTTACAATTTTTTTTGAGAATGAGTCAACTACTGCAACCTCCTTCTCTCTGGCCTCCCCTCTAGCACTCTGGCTCCGCTCCAGTCCATCCTACACTGCTACCCGACTAATCCACCTGTCTCTCCACTATTCCCCAGCCTCCCCCCTATGCCAGGCCCTTCACTGGCTTCCTATTGCCCAGAGGCTCCAATTCAAAACCCTAACCATGACATAGAAAGCCAACCACAACCTGTCTCCTCCATACATCTGTGACATGGTCTCTAGGTACCTACCCGCATGCAACCTTTGATCATCTCAAGATCTCCTTCTCTACTCCCCCTTATCTCTTCTTCCCACAACATACAAGACTTCTCCTGTGCTTCCCCCAAACTCTGGAATTCTCTGCCGCAACACATCAGACTCTCACCATCAACGGAAACCTTCAAGAAGAACCTGAAGACCCACCTGTTCCGACAAGCCTACAGCCTGCAATGATCCTCGGGCTACTGAACCACCGCACGACCTGCTCTACCCTCTCCTACTGTATCCTCACCTATCCCTGTAGACTGTGAGCCCTCGCGGGCAGGGTCCCCTCCTTATGTACTTGTGTGTCCCTTGTCTTACACGTTTATTATACTTGTCTATATTTCCCCTTTTCACATGTAAAGCGCCATGGAATAAATGGCGGTATATAAATGCATAATAATAATAATAACAGAGAAGTTAGGAAATAGTTTAAAGGGAATGTTTCAGGTCTGATAATGCTATTAAACTGCAGATATAAGGGTTATTCTGCACTGACGCACTGCCAAATCGGCTGTCAGTCAAAGTGTCGGGACATGCTTATAGCCGCTGCTCACAATGCTGTGAGTAATGACTGCAGCCTGTATGATTGAAAGTCGGAGGCCCGGTACCTAGCTAACTCCATATCTGCAGGTTAATAGCGTTATCTGACCCGACAGATTCTGGGTCCCATTAAGAAAGTATAAAGCAATTAGTCGCTAAAATTGCACTTAGAGACCCATAATCCTTAATGGATTGATATTATCCCTACATCACATTGTTTTAAGGGTAATGGCCCCGAGGCTGACCAGTACCACTGCATGTGGTCTTGCCCACAAATGCAGACTTTTTGGCCAAAGAGCCATGCTTTTTTTCTAATAAGACCAATTTTTACTCCTTTTGATCCTATCTTGGCAGTATTCGGGTATCTGGATGCTGAAACATATCGATGTAATCCTGGTGTAACCAAACATTTAAACATAGTAGCAGCAGTAGCGGCATCCAAAACAATACTTAGTCCGCAACGCCCTCCATATAAATTTTTTTTGGGAAAAACTTGTTTGTTTTTATGATGATGGGCTGGGTGTAGGCGTCAATTCAAAAGGACCATAGAGTTGAAGATTTATTTGACATTTGGGAGTTTTATAGAACTTTCACCCTACCAAATTTGTAAATCCTTGCAAGAAAGTTTAGGACCAACCACATTGTTTCAATATAGGGTCTTGATGGGAGATTATGTTACCTTAGTTTTTCACTTTAGGTTTTGGAGACACAAAGCCTTGCACCACAATTTCCTGCAATCACTATAATTTTCCTTAATGGGAGAGAGGAGGAACATGGGCAGTTGTTATTGGTGCTCATTTGATGCCACTGTTAAAGCTTTCTTTAGTGTTCATGAACCTGTTGCACATTAATTTATATTGCTACATTGACTTGTATCAGAACGGTATAATAAATACGGTATGTTATGTGATTTTGTAATCCTAAAAAAAACAAACAACAAAACTACATGTATACTTCATTCTGCAGGTCAGTAGAATTGTGTTGAAAACCAGAGAAAAATTCTTAACACAAATAGAAAGACATTCCATTAAAAATCCATAATAGAGACCGTGTGATCACATTGGTAGATCCCACAATCTAATATATAATGCTCAATGTGTGTGTGTGTGTCCGGGATTGGCATCCGCACAGTCGCAGCTACAGCCACAAAATTTGGCACAGTCACACGTCTGGACCCCGAGAGCGTCATAGGCTATGTTGTGAGGCGAAATTTTAACCCCGCGCGTTTCAATTCACCAAACAATTTTGCCCCTGTCTACATAATGGGGAAAAAGTGTATATATTGGCATCTGCACCGTCGTAGCTACAGCCACAAAATTTTGCACAGTCACACGTTTGGACCCCGAGAGCGTCATAGGCTATGTTGTGAAGCAAAATTTTAACCCCACATGCTCCAATTCACCAAACAATTTTGCCCCTATCTTCATAATGGGCAAAAAGTGAAAGGAAAAGTGTTGGAGGCAAATTGACAGCTGCCAGATGTGAACAAGGGGGACTTAAAGAATGAGAGTGATGGTGCCAAAGAGTATATACCGCACAGTTGCTAAGGTGGGGCCCTGACATGAGATACCACACACGGGGATATGAACACACTAAATGCGCCACACACTACCACGTGCTTCAACACATATACCACCCTCAGCACACATACACCAACCTCGCCACATAAAAGTCGAAACACAAAAGTCACCACTCAAAACTCGCCAAGCTGTCCCAGAACTGTTTAAAAGATGAAAAATGAGCTGTGATTGGTTGCTATCAGCAACAGTTTTCTTTGTAGACAGTTGTGGTAACTGAGGCCTATTATTCTTATCATTTCTATGGTGTTATCGTCCTTCTGTAAAGCTGGAAATAACACAATTTATTACCGTGCCAACACAGACCACCCTCTGACACAGACTGCAAGGGGAGCCCAGTATCACACAGGATAGGATTAGATACACAGCTCAGCAGTCAGTATCACACAGGATAGGATTAGATACATTGCTCAGCAGTCAGTATCACACAGGATAGGATTAGATACGCAGCTCAGCAGTCAGTATCACACAGGGGGAGGATTAGATACACAGCTCAGAAGTCAATATCACATAGGATAGGATTAGATACACAGCTCAGCAGACAGTATCACATAGGATTAGATACACGGCTCAGCAGACAGTATCACACAGAATAGGATTAGATACACGGCTCAGCAGTCAGAATCACACAGGATAGGATTAGATGCACGGTTTTTATGTGCAATATAATCATTATAATTTGTTATAACTAACCACAGTCGGTTACTATGCCCAGGCAACGCCGGGCTCTTCAGCTAGTAGCACCATATAATATCAATCAGCACATTTTAAAACATCATTAAAAAAGTTAAGTTACAATAATGGAAAATACACACAAAAAAATAACAATTATGATGTAGGAATTAAAAGTACATCAGGATTATAAATGAGTAAAATAAATAAAAATAATAAAATTGGATGTCCACCCGTCATCTAAAGTGGCTCTGCCCGATAAGTGAGGCATAGCTGAAAGAAGTTAGATGTCACAACTCAGTTGTCCAGTGTACTGGGACCAGGTATTCCTTCCCTGCCCCTAATGCTAGGGGGTGCCCTAGCTCGCCCTATTCCCCAGATTACTTCTGAGGGTGAAGACGCTGGGGCCACGTACCTTGCCTTAGCTCCTGAATCCACCCTCTGTATCCTTCCCCCACCTGGGGAAGAGAGAAGTAGTAGTGTACCGTAATACACCAACCTGAATAACAAGGTAATACGAACAGGGGTAACGAAAAATACCAAACATACAAATATACACACAAACAACAGAGGTATGCACCAGGGAGTGGAGGATGGGGTAAAACCAAAGTAGGAGAAGAAATTAAATTATCACACATTCAAAACCTAGCAACAGTCCCAGATAAATCAACCAAACACCTTCAATAATAACCAGCAACAACCTCCAGCCATGCAGCAAAAGCTACTCTGACAATGAGTGATAGCCAGGACCCAAATTATATAGGAGATGGGAGTGGCTAACAGTGCACAGTTGAGAGCCTTAATGCAAGAAAGCTTCCAGGAGCTCTCAGCTGAGCAGATTAAGCTTTGCACTGCTAAAATAAACTAGCACCATTTAATATGAAGGTGAAGTGTTTTTAATCAGTGCAGGAGTAGGAGAAATCAGACGCTGTGGTCTTCTGGTTCCTCTGTCGCGGTAAACCTGTGACATTAGATCTCAGTGTGACTTAATTACAATTCCTCCTACATCTGAGAGTACTTAGCTATGTCGCTGTGCAAGATTTGTGACACTACTTATTTCTTTACATCAATCAAAGCCCTCTAAATACTAAAGGTTAGGAAATTGTCAAGTTTTAATTTTGAACCTACTACCTGCCTGATAAACGCCTTTCTTGGACAAACCTTCATGGCATCCCTGAGAAAATATTATTCTTAATGAACCATACTCCTCATTGGGAAATTTGTAACTAAAATAGCTTATAGCCCATAAAGTGCTTGGGAAGTAATCTCAAATGATTCGACTCTAAGGGCATGTTTCCACGTAGCGGAAACATTCAGTATTTGCTGCGGATTGAACGCCGCGTCTTGCCACAGCGTTTTTATTCCGCAGCGGCCAGATGTTCCAACATAGTGGAGGGGATTTTAGGAAATCCCGTCTCCACTATGCATTCGAATATGTAGGTGACACACCCGCTAAACCGGATATGCGGCGCGTCTTTTTAGACTGCAGCATGTCTATTTACCTTGCGGAGGCGCTCAGTCTCCGCAAGGTAAATAGACTACACTATGGATACACTGCGGCGATTCCGGATGTGTTCAATGAGCACATCCGGAATCACAGCGCGAACAGAAGGGGGTGGGGCTTTGGGCGGAGCGGGATTTCAGAGATTACAGTACGTGAAAACGTACCCTAAAGAGTTCAAGCATTGCTAAAATAACCGAGCCACAATATGTGTATACAGTGCCTACAAGTAGTATTCAACCCCCTGCAGATTTAGCAGGTTTACACATTCGGAATTAACTTGGCATTGTGACATTTGGACTGTAGATCAGCCTGGAAGTGTGAAATGCACTGCAGCAAAAAAGAATGTTATTTCTTTAATTTTTTTTTAAATTGTGAAAAGTTTATTCAGAGGGTCATTTATTATTCAACCCCTCAAACCACCAGAATTCTGTTTGGTTCCCCTAAAGTATTAAGAAGTATTTCAGGGACAAAGAACAATGAGCTTCACATGTTTGGATTAATTATCTCCTTTTCCAGCCTTTTCTGACTATTTAAGACCCTCCCCGAACTTGTGAACAGCACTCATACATGGTCAACATGGGAAAGACAAAGGAGCATTCCAAGGTCATCAGAGACAAGATCGTGGAGGGTCACAAGGCTGGCAAGGGGTACAAAACCCTTTCCAAGGAGTTGGGCCTACCTGTCTCCACTGTTGGGAGCATCATCCGGAAGTGGAAGGCTTATGGAACTACTGTTAGCCTTCCACGGCCTGGACAGCCTTTGAAAGTTTCCTCCCGTGCCGAGGCCAGGCTTGTCCGAAGAGTCAAGGCTAACCCAAGGACAACAAGGAAGGAGCTCCGGGAAGATCTCATGGCAGTGGGGACATTGGTTTCAGTCAATACCATAAGTAACGTACTCCACCGCAATGGTCTCCGTTCCAGACGAGCCCGTAAGGTACCTTTACTTTCAAAGCGTCATGTCAAGGCTCGTCTACAGTTTGCTCATGATCACTTGGAGGACTCTGAGACAGACTGGTTCAAGGTTCTCTGGTCTGATGAGACCAAGATCGAGATCTTTGGTGCCAACCACACACGTGACGTTTGGAGACTGGATGGCACTGCATACGACCCCAAGAATACCATCCCTACAGTCAAGCATGGTGGTGGCAGCATCATGCTATGGGGCTGTTTCTCAGCCAAGGGGCCTGGCCATCTGGTCCGCATCCATGGGAAGATGGATAGCACGGCCTACCTGGAGATTTTGGCCAAGAACCTCCGCTCCTCCATCAAGGATCTTAAGATGGGTCGTCATTTCATCTTTCAACAAGACAACGACCCAAAGCACACAGCCAAGAAAACCAAGGCCTGTTCAAGAGGCAAAAAATCAAGGTGTTGGAGTGGCCTAGTCAGTCTCCTGACCTTAACCCAATTGAAAACTTGTGGAAGGAGCTCAAGATTAAAGTCCAAATGAGACACCCAAAGAACCTAGATAACTTGGAGAAGATCTGCATGGAGGAGTGGGCCAAGATAACTCCAGAGACCTGTGCTGGCCTGATCAGGTCTTATAAAAGACGATTATTAGCTGTAATTGCAAACAAGGGTTATTCCACAAAATATTAAACCTAGGGGTTGAATAATAATTGACCCACACTTGTATGTTTAAAATTTATTAAAATTTAACTGAGCAACATAACTTTTTGGTTTGTAAGATTTCTGCATCTGTTAATAAATCCTGCTCTTGTGTGAAGTTTGAAGGCTCTAACTTATTTGCATCTTATCAAACCTGCTAAATCTGCAGGGGGTTGAATACTACTTGTAGGCACTGTACATACAATATATAAGAGCATGTTCACATTGTGGCCATTTAATAGACAAAACCTAAAATAGAGACAAAATGAGCATATACTATGCTGTAAGTAAGTAAATAGTAATAGTACATATAAATAACATTGGGTATTTGGTAAACGCTTTTTATGATCACAAATTTGTAAAAGCCAATTCCACCGCGACAAGGTATACCACAAGCGGGACGGTCATACCACAAGCGGGACGGTCCTAACCTCTAGTATTAAAACCTCAACTCGTGACAGACACCCTCAATTTAGATGCAGGACCTGGGAAAAACTGTTTAGTTTTTTTGGTTTTGCTCTAATTTCTTGTACCTTGTACAAAGTAGGGCATGGCTCCCTCTTTTCTGAGCTAGGCATTTTATTTCTATAGCTTCCCATGGCTGGGTACATGAACAATCTGGCCCAGGTCCTGCTCTTCCCCAGTCTAGGTTGTCTGACACAAGTTGTGGTTTTAATACTAGAGGTTAGGACCATCCCTATTGGGTACATATTGTCACGGTAGGATGGTTTCTATATTTTTTTCTTTTTTTTTTTTTTCACAAAAAGGGTTAACCAAGAACCTATGTTATTTCTAAGTGCAATTATTATTTACTTACTGACATCAGGGTATATGCTCCTTTTGTCTGGTTTTGGGAGTTCAAGCATTGCAACATTTCCCCATTGCTAAGGGCCATATCAATGTGTCATGAGATCTAGAATGACGAGAACTACTGATCCTTGGGATGATGTACTCCCCATAAACCCACAAGTGATAGTTCTGTTAGTAGTTTTCTAAATTTAGAAGTAGTTTTACCCACTCTCATATCTGTCCCATAAGGATGTATGCAAATTGCCTCTTTAGAGAAAAAGAGGACTTGAATTCTATAGCGCCACATGTTGGTAGTAGCGATCCTACAAGTTACAATCAATCCTTTAACGAGTCTTGCAATATGACTTAGGATAAAAACCAAATATTGCAAGACTCGTTAAAGGGTTTATTGTGACTTGTAGGATCACTACTACCAACATGTGGCGCTATAGAGTTCAAGTCCTCTTTTTCTCTAGAGAGGCAATTTGCATATTAAATTTCCCAGAGTAGCATTGCATGGCGAATAAGGCTCCTTAACAGTGACAAGCCAGAGCTGGTATGTCACTCTCCACAAGGAGAAACCTTACCCCTTGAACCCAGAAGGATGTATAAAATTATTAAAATTGCCAAATAGTAAAATAAGAACAGAAAGAGTATTATTAATAAATGAAAAAATGACCATCCAGCTACAGAGCTGCACTTGCAAACTATATGGCAAAAAGCTGAAAAGGACATGCTCCTTGCCTAGGAAACTGTCCACTTTGAGATGGCTGCTCACCAAGGAAGTGAGACATAAACTATCTAATTTAAAATTCCTCCATTGCTGGGAGTGGAGAGAACTTTTTAAAAATACAGTTAGGTCCATATATATTTGGACAAAGACAACATTTTTCTAATTTTGGTTCTAGCCATTACCACAATGAATTTTAAACAAAACAATTCAGATGCAGTTGAAGTTCAGACTTTCAGCTTTCATTTCAGGGTGTCCACATTAAAATTGGATGAAGGGTTTAGGAGTTTCAGCTCCTTAGCATGTGCCACCCTGTTTTTAAAGGGACCAAAAGTAATTGGATAATTGTCTCCAAGGCAATTTCATGGACAGGTGTGGACAATCCCTTGTTATTTCATTCTCAAATAAGCAGATAAAAGGCCTGGAGTTGATTTGAGGTGTGGTGCTTGCATTTGGAAGGTTTTGCTGTGAAGGAAAAATGCGGACAAAGGAGCTCTCCATGCAGGTGAAACAAGTCATCCTTAAGCTGCAAAAACAGAAAAAACCCATCCGAGAAATTGCTACAACATTAGGAGTGGCAAAATCTACAGTTTGGTACATCCTGAGAAAGAAAGAAAGCACTGGTGAACTCATCAATGCAAAAAGACCTGGGCGCCCACGGAAGACAACAGTGGTGGATGATCGCAGAATAATCTCCATGCTGAAGAGAAACCCCTTCACAACAGCCAACAAAGTGAACAACACTCTCCAGGAGGTAGGCGTATCAATAGCCAAATCTACCATAAAGAGAAGACTGCATGAAAGTAAATACAGAGGATTCACTGCACGGTGCAAGCCACTCATAAGCATATCAAGAATAAAAAGGCTAGACTGGACGTTGCTAAAAAACATCTAAAAAAGCCAGCACAGTTCTGGAAGAACATTCTTTGGACAGATGAAACCAAGATCAACCTCTACCAGAATGATGGAAAGAGAAAAGTATGGTGAAGGCGTGGTACAGCTCATGATCCAAAGCATACCACATCATCTGTAAAACACGGTGGAGGCAGTGTGATGGCTTGGGCATGCATGGCTGCCAGTGGCTCTGGGTCACTAGTGTTTATTAATGATGTGACACAGGACAGAAGTAGCCGAATGAATTCTGAGGTATTCAGAGCCATACTGTGTGCTCAGATCCAGCCAAATGCAGCCAAACTGATTGGTCGTCGTTTCTTACTACAGATGGACAATGACCCAAAACATAAATCCAAAGCAGCCCAGGAGTTTATTAAAGCAAAGAAGTGGAATATTATTGAATGGCCAAGTCAGTCACCTGATCTCAACCCAATTGAGCATGCATTTCACTTGTTAAAGACTAAACTTCAGACAGAAAGGCCCACAAACAAGCAGCAACTGAAAACCACCGCAGTGAAGGCCTGGCAGAGCATCAAAAAGGAGGAAACACAGCGTCTGGTGATGTCCATGAGTTCAAGACTTCAGGCAGTCATTGCCAACAAAGGGTTTTCAACCAAGTACTAGAAATGAACATTTTATTTACAATTATTTAATCTGTCCAATTACTTTTGGTCCCTTTAAAAACAGGGTGGCATAGGTTAAGGAGCTGAAACTCCTAAATTCTTCATCCAATTTTAATATGGTTACCCTCAAATGAAAGCTGAAAGTCTGAACTTCAACTGCATCTGAATTGGTTTGTTTAAAATTCATTGTGGTAATGTCAAAATTAGAAAAATGTTGTCTCTGTCCAAATATATATGGACCTAACTGTAATTAAATTGTCAAAATGCTTGCTTTTACAACCACTTTGCAATGTTAACCTTTAATTGTTACTTTTGGCAACTACTTTAAGTCCCCACTATTTAGTTGATGATAAATCGGCCATGACAGTAATCCGTGACCGCTGGATGGGAGTCAAGTGAACTGACAGCATTTGTATCACTCCATCTATATATTCCTCTCTGTGCACTTTTTTCCTTGTCTACAGACTGTTTTCTGTGTCCTTATTGAAATTAGAAAACACTGCAAAATTTACCAATACCTGGTTTAAAAACAACAGTATCACTGTGCTTGATTGGCCAGCAAACTCACCTGACCTTAACCACATAGAGAATCTATGGGGTATTGTCAAGAGGAAGATGAGAGACATCAGACCCAACAATGCAGATGAGCTGAAAGCTGCTATCAAAGCAACCTGGGCTTCCATAACACCTCAGCAGTGCCACAGGCTGATCGCCCCCATGCCACGCCGCATTGATGCAGTAATTGATGTAGAAGGAGCCCAACCAACTATTGAGTGCATTTACTGAATATACATTTCAGTAGGCAAAGATTTTAAAATAATTTTTCAAGCTGGTGTTATAAAGTATTCTAATTTACTGAGATAATGACTTTTGGGTTTTCATTGGCTGTAAGCCATAATCAACATTAACAGAAATATACACTAGAAATAGATCACTCTGTAATGACTAATATATGAGTTTTACTTTTTGTATTGAAGAACTGAAATAAATGAACTTTTTGAAGATATCCTAAATTGGTAGGAAGCACCTGCATATTCCCTAGGCGTATAATACTATGGTGGTTATAAAAGTAGGCGTTTTGGTGGATTTATCTGTGACTGTTGCTTGGATTTGTGAGTGTGATAATTACCTTTCTTCTCCTACTTTGGTTTTTCTCCGTCCTCCACTCCCAGGTGCATTTCTCTGTTATATGTGAGTATTTATATGTATGCCTGGTATTTTCCGTTTCCCCTGTTTGTGTCTCCTTGTTAGTCTGGTTGGTGTACTACAGTGCACTACTACTCTGCTCTTGTGTGGGGGAAGGATAAAGACGGAGGGCAGATTCAGGAGATAAGGCAAGGTACGTGGCCTGGCATCTTCACCATCACAAGTGACCAGGAGAACAGGGCGAGCTAGGGTGCCCCTTAGCGTTAGGGACAGGGAAGGAGCCCTTGGTCCCGGGTCACCTTACAACAGAGTTGTGACAGCCATTCAGTGCACCTTGTCACCTACTTGTTTTAATCTCTCTCTGCCCCATCATTTTTGATTGGCTATACAGGAGCCAGAAGAGGTTGATGATAGATTTAAAACAAATGGGAAAGTGCATTTAAAGGGAATCTGTCAGCAGTTTTTTCTATTTAAATTGAGAGCAGCATAATGTAGAGCAAGTGAGCCCGATTCCAAGGATGTATCACTTATTAGGCCATGTGTAGTAGTTTTTATTACAATCAGTATTTTACCAGAAGATTAGCACTGCAGGACTACGTCTCACATGTAGAGAAGTCAGGCTAATCTCATCCTCATCTCTGATTGGCATCTTTCTGGCAATGTACACATACAGCTACCAACTAGGTGTGTGGGTGGGGTTATACACAGATCAGCATTATGACCACTTCTACATCTACAACAGATAAACCAGGGATTCAATCAAAACTAAACCAAGCAGCCCAGTATGTGATACATCGCTGGAATCAGAATTTCTTGCCCTACGTAATGGTGCTCTCAGATTACATAGCAAAAACCTCCTGACATATTCTCTTTAACTGCTCAGTCATGCTAATAGTGTACTGAATGCTTGTGCTTTGTTTGATCAGTCATTTTAATCACTGCATACTTGCCAGCAATTTCCTAATACTTATAAGCCTGATATATATTGCAAACAACTGCTGTGTCCACATTCAACACAATCACTAAAAAAATTTTGGCGACTGTCAAATTTAAACAACGATTACAAAATTCATATTCAACTGTATGGAATTAATTTTTCAGTTGGCGAGTGTGAACCGTTTGCACCTTTATTTCCGGGGATCATAACTTTGAAATAGAAGGGGCAAAAAAGTAAAAAAAAAACTTCTCCAAAATTAGTGGAGCAGCAGCAATTGCAGGAGGTACTCAGTTTAATTTACAAAAGAAAACACAATTACTCAATAACCTTGTTATTTTTTAAACCTTTTTCATTTTTTTCTTTTCCAAATAATTTTATTGAAGGATTTTCAACAATAATAGGGAGGGAGAATAAGGAAGGGGTGGGGAGGGGAGGGGATGGAGAGAGGGTTGAAAAGGGAAGGACCAAGTGATCCTGTTAAACTCCTGATCATATAACATTTTGTGAATCAAAACAGTAAGTTATGCAGTCATGTAAGTGAATCCAGTAACTCCACAGAGCAGTAATCAACAGCTTAAATCAGTTGTCTTGAAAAAAAAACAAAAAAAAAACACAGATACAATATGTCTTTAACTTAAAGGATATAAAGTGATCCATCTGAACCATTTACTTGTATATTTGTCGAAGTTATTGTTGACAGTGGCTATTTTCAATTCAAAGGACTTGTGGAGTGATATGCTTTCCTTTATGTCTTGGATTTTGGGGACATCAGGTCTCTTCCAATGGAAGGCAATGGAACATTTAGTGATTAGAAGGATGTGGATGATTAAGGGGATGAGTGAGTGGTTTATGTCTTGAGAGTTGAGGGATAATAAGGTTAGCTGTGGGGAGAGGGTAATAGGCTTGGGAAGAAGAGAATTAATGAGGAGGGACACGTCTCTCCATAGATGTTTAATTAGTGGACAATACCAGAGCATATGCAGTAGGTTTCCGTAATGTCCGCATCCTCTCCAACATAGTGAGGAGTATTCTGGATTGATTTTTGATAGTTTTGCTGGGGTATGATACCAGCGGGAGAGAATCTTGTGGTGTGTTTCCTGGAGGGACATCGACATGGTAGTGGACAAGGAGATTGAGCAGGCATGTTCCCAATCTGACATGTCAAGGTTCAGGTTGAGTTCCTGCTCCCATTTTATTATGTTGCTTGTTTTAACAAACTTGTAGCTTTTGTTAATCCACGTATAGATGTATGAAACACTCCAGAAAATTTTGTGGTTTTTATTATTAAAAAGGTTAATGACGGGTTCTGAGTGTTTCGGATTTTTTTTCATGAATTTTGCTATGAGGTTTTTTAAAATAATGTAATCGTAGAACGAGGAAGAGGGGACCTTGAATCTATCTTTTATGACACTGAAAGGGATGTTAGAATGTTCTCCATGGAGGTCTTTGAGTTTCTTGATGCCATGATCGGCCCAAATAGGAGCTAATTCTTGGTCGAAAAGGGAGGTGATGATGTGAAGTGAGAGGGATCTTAGTGGGTTATTGTTATTGGTGCCTCTTTTTGTTTTGGCGAGTACTTTCCATGCGTCTAGTGTAGCACGAAAGATGGGATGTGAAGGTGAATGGTCTTTTTTGAGGAGAATTGATTCTAGTATAAGGCGAGAAGGCGAATTGTTGTTGTTTAGTACGCATTCAAGATTATACCACGCTGGAGGGTCGGGAAGTTGCCACCAAGGAAGGCTTTGCTTAATTAGAAAAGAGAAATAATATGCTGATATATTTGGCAAGCCAGCTCCACCGAATCTCCTGTTATTGTAGAGAATGTTTGTGGCGACCCTTGCCTTCCTACCTCCCCATATGAAGTTGTTGATTTTGGTTTGTAAATTCGTTAGGAAAGAGGTAGAGATGGGCAAGGGTAGCGACCTGAAAAGATATAGTATTTTGGGGAGAATGTATGCTTTAAAAGTGATGATTTTACCCCACCATGAAAGGTTTTTTTTGCCGTAAGTGAGCATATCTTTCGAGATGGTTTCATTTAGAGATTTCATATTAAGTGGGATTAGGGAGGAAATATTGTTTGAAAATTTTAGTCCCAGATATGTGATATGCTCAGATGCCCAGCTCCAGGGGCATAGGCGTTTGATTGTTTCGATCTGAGTATCTTCTAGGTTTAGAGGGAGTATTTTTGATTTTAGCTCGTTTATTTTAAAGTAGGACACTTTGGCAAACTTCAACAACAAGTCTTGCACTTTTTCAATGGATTTGGCCGGGTTTGACATGGTAAGGATTATGTCGTCAGCAAATAAGCTTATTTTGTAGTCTTTATGTCCTGCTTTTATACCCTGTATGTCAGGGTCTTCTCTGATTAACTGGGCTAGGGGTTCCATGGCTAAGACGAATAATAGAGGGGATAATGGACATCCCTGTCTTGTGCCGTTTGTAATTTGGAAGGGATTTGAGAGGTGATTATTTACATAGACTTTGGCTGAGGGATTGGCGTAGAGAGCTTTAATACTGGTAATGAATTCTTGTTGGAAGCCGAATTTTTTGAGGGTGCTGGTTAGGTAGTCCCAGTTTAGGCGGTCGAAAGCTTTTTCCGCATCTAATGAGATTATTGTGGTTTTAATTTTGCTTGAATTGATTAGTTTTATTAGATTTATCAGCCTTCTTGTGCCATCTACTGATTGTCTATTGATGACAAAACCTATCTGGTCATTGTCTATTAGTTTCGGTAAGAGTGAGTTTAGTCTGTCTGCAAGGATTTTTGCGTAAATTTTGATGTCCGTATTAATTAGGGATATTGGTCTGTAGTTTTTCATGGAAGTTAAGTCTGAATTTGGTTTGGGGATTAGGACAAGGGTGGCTTCGAGCATTTCCTTTGGGAAGTGCCCGGTGTTAGAAGCGGTGTTAAAGATTTTAGTGAGTTGGGGGGCTAGAATATTGGCAAAAGCTTTGTAATAGTCGTTCGTGAACCCATCTGGGCCTTTGTCTTTGAACAATTTTAAATGGCTGATTATGTCTAAAATTTCCTTTGCTGTGAAAGGGGCAGTTAAGAAGTCCATGTGGACTTTTTCTAGTTTTGGAAGGTTCACCGAGGCCAAAAATGTTTGAATGTCTGACTGCTTGGGGTTAGATTGTGGGGAAACCCGATTTATATTGTACAAATCGTCATAGAATTTTGCAAAGGAGTTTGCTATGTCCTGCGGGTGGGACAGGAGCGTGTTTTTGGGGGATGTGATGGTATCTATTCTATGCTTGCGTCTAAGGTTTTTTAGTCTATTGGACATATAACTGGAAGGACGGTTTAAATTTTGGTATTGTTTGAATTGATTATTTTTAATTGCGGAATCGTAAAACGAGAAGATTAGTGCCCTAAGCTCCTGCCTGAGCCTGGAGAGTTCTGATTGGGTGTTGTGGCATGAGCTGGGGTTGTTGGTTAGGAGGGTTTCTTTAATTTTTATTTGACTTTGTAGGTTTGATATCTTTTCTCTATTTTCCCTCTTTAGTTTTGAAGAGATCCGAATCAGAACCCCCCTCAACACTGCCTTGTGGGCATTCCAGCACGTGTAAGGGCTAGAGAGATCTGCTTCGTTCTCCTTGAAGTAGTTTGTTATTGCTGTAGAGATTTCTGAGTTTATGTGTGGGACATTTAATATTGAAGAATTGCATTTCCAGAGGAAGTGTTTGTTAGTGGCTGGGCCTTCTATGAACACTGCTATTATTGGGGCATGGTCGGATACTGTTTTTGGGAGTATGGTAACTGATATGAACTTGGGGAGAGAAAAAACATTCTTTAAGATCAAGTCAATTCTTGAAGCTGTATGGTGGGGGTCTGAGAAGTGACTGTATTCAATGGCGGTGGTGTTTAGACAACGAAATATGTCAAATAACTCGTTGCCATACATCCAGCTATTGAGTGACTTTGTCTTGTGCCTATTTGGTGCTGAGGAGTCCATCTTTCCGTCAGGGACCATGTTGAAGTCGCCTGAGAGTATCAATGAACCTTTTTTAACTTGATTGATTTTTTTGAGCAGTTTATTCAGGAACCTTAGTTGCCCTGTAGTAGGAACATATGCATTTATAGTCATTTATAGTGCAAATCAAGATGTGGAAGTGTCCCTTGTCATCCTTGAGTTCTTCGATAAGTTTAAAATTGAGAGTGTTTTTAACTAGCGTGAGTACTCCCGCCTTTTTTTTCGGACCTAATGCTTCAAAGGTATGTGGGAAATTTTTGTGTGAGAAATTGGGGTGTGTGTCATGTTTGAATTTGGTCTCTTGGAGACACACAATGTCAGAGCCCAGTTTGTTAACCTCATGACGGATTACATACCGTTTCCTGGGGCTGTTTAGTCCTCTGACATTGTAAGTGGCCAAGCTGATCTTCATGTTCAGTAAGTACTGTTTTGGGAGAGAATGTGCCAAAGTTGTTGTGGTTACCAGAGATGTTGTAGCATTAGGAGAGTCTTGGGTTCAGATGGATAAGTGTATAGATGAACACTTGTTGTAACTGCAAAACAGAAAAAAGATGAAAAAAGCAAAGCAAAGCAAATGATATATACAGAACAATGGCAAACTTAATCAAAAATTTGCAAGAATCACTGGGAGTAGGTCGCACCGGCGGACTCTACTCAACCTTAGGGGAAAAGTTTGTGGAACAGTGTCCCCGGTGTCCTCTTTGGTGGTGAAGATGATAGGCATCCTGGACCTAGTAGATGGAGAAACGGACAAATGAACCTATAGTCCATGGGGTATAAACGTGAACAAGAAAAATGTTACAATGTTAGTCTTGCCTAGTTTTACAGGCCTCTTATAAACTTGGGCCTAAAGAGAGGAAAACATATGTTAACAGATAAAGCAATGTGGAACACTAATGAACCTGGTCAATAAAAGGCTTCATATGTGACGAGTGGTCAGGTGGTCGTCTTGACGTCCGGGAATGAAGCAGGCTTGATCTTGGGTTTGATGTTCAGGGCTTTAAGAAATCTGTTGCCATCTTCTATGGAGAGCAGGGCCGTGGTTTTGCCGTTGTGGTGAACCAGTAACTTCAGCGGAAATCCCCATTTGTATTGTATATTGTTGTCCCTTAGTGGGGTGGTGATGTCTCGGAATGATTTCCTACCCTCAATAGTAGCCTTTGAGAGATCTGTATACAGTTTAAGGTGTGAGTACGGTTCTGGGAATCCGCTATTGTCTCTGACATTGATTTGAATCAGTTCCTTAATGTGGAAAAAATGAATCCGAAGGATAGTATCCCTTGGAAGGTCCTTAGGCAGGTGGGCAGGCTTCAGCAGCCTATGTATTCTGTCGATTATTGTGTCTTGGGGTGACAGGGTTGGGTCGATTTTTTTTAATACCTTTTTGACGTATTCTTCTAGCTTGCCAGGGGAGACAGATTCAGGTATCCCTCTGATTGTTATGTTGTTCCTCCTACTTCTGTCTTCCAGATCCGCTAGTTTGCTTTTCAGTTGAGTGAGTTCCGATCTGATTTGTTGGTTTTCATCCTGGGTCTCCTCAGTTTTCCTTTCTATGGATGCAATCCTGGCTTCATGGTTTTCTAGTTTTTGATTGAAGGATTCGAATGTCGACTTGAAAATCTTCATCTGTGATTCCAGGGTATATTCCAGGGTGATTTTAAGGTTGTTATTTATTTTGTCCGCCAGGGAGACCATATAGGCCTCGATAGTGTCATGGCTTATTTTGTCAGAAGTGTCCAATTTTGGTCTGGATTTATCTGGGCTAAGGTTTGGTGATGAGGACCATGAGTCGTTTTCATTTTCAGAGTTATTTATGGGGTCATTTAGAGATGAGAATTGTTCGCTCCAGGCCCCTGGTTTCCCCCTTTTTGCGGAGACTGATGTGTCCATGATGATGGTGGTTTTATGAGGGGTTCTGGACCTAGTAGGGCTGGTCGTGTTGGTTAGATCAGTCGAAGGATGTGATTTAAACCCTTTGTCCTTGTCGGTCCTGATTGGTATGGAGGAGGAGGCAGATGTCTTGTTTTGCTTTAGGCTGTTTTGTTTGTTTTGGTTCATTTTGTCAATGTAGATCGCAGATCAGACTTTACAGAGAAGGTAGATTGGTAGAGATACTGAATTTAGTATCTGGATGTGTCTGGGGGACCCACAAGGCGTATTTTTTTGTTTAGTGGTTTAAGACTTTTGTAGAAGGTAGTGAAGATGGGGGTCAGATATCAAAATTATTTATTTGATGCGCAATGTGAGACCTTTGTGTAAGGTTAAGATTTCTTTACTAATTGATATTGTCTTTGTTTTACTGTATTGACCTCTGGGCGTTAATATGTATTTGTACAATGAGGGCCTGTATATATGTGGCCACTAGGTGAGATCTGGCGGTGTTAATAGTAATTCTTTTTTAATAGTGGTGTCCAGGGTTATTCAGCCCCCCTGGTGATTGGTGCAGACTCTGAGGCTTTTATTCCTTTATTTTTTATTTATTTTTTTGGCTTCTGCAGCGTCACTATTAGGCTGCTCTGCCTAGAGCTGTCAGCCTGTGTGGGGGAGGAGGGAGGAGGGTGCGAGCACGTCTGCAATCTGCACAGAGGGGAGCCTTCAGTTGTTATATAACTTCTGCAGCTTCTCCCGCTGTCAGCTGTGTTATCTTTGGTGTAAACCTAGCCTCTCACTCACGGCCGCAGATTCCTCAGATGTGGACAATTATTGCCGGGGAGCATGCAGGCTGATTTTTGCCGGGGGTAATATCTGGGCGGGTATATCGGGGCTCGCTGAGGCCGGTGGTGTTTGCGGGCGGTAAGGATTTGGACCCCTGTGAACCGCTATTACCTTGGTGCCCTCGGGGTTGTCAGCCGGAATCACTGCGCCTGTATGCTGCTCAGGTAAGCCTAGCTGCGTTCGCGCGGCAGCAGATTCCACGGCGGTCACGGCCCTTTCTCGTGCTCCTTGTGAGCTGAATTTGCTGTGGAAGGCCCCGTTTTATGGTTTAGCAAGGAGATCGGGTCCCTCTAAGGCCGATAGTTGATGCGGGCGGTGTATGTTTGGACCCCTGCTTCGGCTGCAGCCGTGCCTTTTTTTTTTTTTTTGGGCTCCTTGTAAGCTAATTTAGCTACGGGCGGCTAAATCAAATGGTCATTACTCCATGCTAATTCTCTTGGATCTCTCTGCAGCATTCGACACTGTGGATCATCAGCTCCTCCTCACTATGCTCCATTCCATTGGCCTCAAGGACACCGTTCTCTCCTGGTTCTCCTCCTATCTCTCCGACCGCTCCTTTACTGTTTCTTTTGCCGGTTCCTCCTCCTCTCACCTTCCCCTTACTGTTGGGGTTCCTCAAGGATCGGTTCTAGGCCCCCTCCTCTTCTCCTTGTACACTGCCCCTATTGGTCAAACAATCAGTAGATTTGGTTTCCAGTACCATCTCTATGCTGATGACACCCAATTATACGCTTCTTCTCCTGACATCACGCCAGCCTTTCTAGAAAACACTGGCGATTGTCTAAACGCTGTGTCTAATATCATGTCCTCACTATATCTGAAACTGAACCTGTCAAAGACTGAACTCCTTGTGTTTCCTCCCGCTACTAATGTACCTACACCCGACATTGCCATTTCCGTGTGTGGTTCCACTATTACTCCCCAGCAACATGCCCGCTGTCTTGGGGTCATACTTGATTCCGAGCTTTCCTTTGCCCCCCACATTCGATCACTGGCTCGCTCTTGTCATCTGCACCTCAAAAACATTTCTAGAATTCGACCTTTTCTTACTTTTGACTCTGCAAAAACTCTTACTGTTTCTCTTATTCATTCTCGTCTCGACTATTGTAACTCTCTTCTAATCGGTCTCCCTCTTACCAAACTCTCCCCTCTCCAATCTGTCTTGAATGCTGCAGCCAGGATCATATTCCTCACCAATCGTTACACCGATGCCTCTACCTTGTGCCAGTCATTACACTGGCTACCCATCCACTCCAGAATTCAGTATAAACTTATTACCCTCACCCACAAAGCCCTCCATGGCTCAGCACCACCCTACATCTCCTCCCTTGTTTCAGTATACCACCCTACCCGCGCCCTCCATTCTGCTGATGACCTGAGGTTAGTATCCTCAATAGTCAGAACCTCCCACTCCCGTCTCCAAGACTTTACACGTGCAGCGCCAATTCTTTGGAATGCACTTCCCAGGTCAATACGATTAGTCCCCAATCCCCACAATTTTAAGCGTGTCCTGAAAACGCATTTATTCAGACTGGCCTATCGCCTCAACACATTAACCTAACCTATCCCTGTGTGGCAGAGCCAAAAGTTTTACCATAACCAGGTTCCCAGCATCATGTTCCCACATGCTTTATGCATCCATTAGCCCTCTGTGTCTGTACTGTTACACACTTAACATTATGGCTGGTCCATACAATCAGGGCAACTGTTACCACCCACCTTTCGTGTCTACCTCTTTCCTCATAGACTGTAAGCTTGCGAGCAGGGCCCTCACTCCTCTTGGTATTTGTTATAATCTACTGTATGTGATTATTGTTATGCTGTAATGTCTATTGTCTGTACAAATCCCCTCTGAAATGTAAAGTGCTGCGGAATATGTCGGCGCTATAAAAATAAAATGTATTATTATTATTATTATTATTCTATGGGTTGGCGGGGAAGTTGCATCCCTCTGAGCCCTGTAATGGCTGCGGGCGGTGGATAACTAGACCCCCGGTTTGCAGCTATTGTCCTGCGGCGCTCGGGGTTGTCAGCCGGGGCAGACGCTTGTGCGCCTGCGCAGTGGCTTTTCTTTCAGTGAGCTACGATGTGCCTGCTTTTTTCTGCTTATTAGCAGAGCGGTCCTTACCATGGATGGTGGTGGGGGGGGACCTGGGTCTCGGAGGGTCTTTTGCCGGTTGACGGGGGACCTCTTTTCTTCTCCCCGTCGCGGGGGCCCCTGGGGAAGCCGCAGTGCGGGTGGGAGCACCTGGAGGATAATGCACCGGAGGCTGTAACTTTGCAGATTCAGTCCCAAATTGTGTAAAATTGAGATATAAGTTCCTTCAGGGGCCGGTTTAGGCCTGGGGGAATGCTGTGATATTTTCTCCAGAATCTTCTTGATTTAATCCAGGCCCGATGGGGTCAGGCTTGGCAGGCCCGATAGGCCTCAGCAGGCCTCGGCAATGCGGTCTGGCCTGATGGGCACTAATCTCAGTGATTTCTTGGTCAAATAAGTTCAAAGTGGCCTGATGTCGTTTTGTGAGGGTTCCTCGATAAATCCTTAGTTCGGATGGGTCCAAGTGATGCCTGTATTTGTCGATGTTAGTCGATTTAGAACAGGGACACCGGGAGCACTCAGACTGTCCTTCCTATTCCATAGGCAGTCAAGGCCACGCCCCCCAACCTTTTTCATTTTTGAGTCAGTGCAGCAGTGTGAAGAGTTGTCCAGTTGCTTATACAATATACAGTAATGCTATATACAATGTATATTAAAAATCACTGTTTGCTATGAATGCCAGCTGCAGGCTATTCCTCAGAGGAATACTGCCATGGCAGGCAAAGAAACGTTTAGTTGAACCCTGTGATGTATTTTATGAGCTTTATATGCCACTGTCAGAAACTGACAGTAGCATTTAAGGCGTTAACAGCAGCTCAGCTCTGGCAGATGATGGCAACACATGATGGCAATGCAAGTGATGTGTGACACAGTCATCACTTGCAGGTAATGATACAGGCTCAATTTAACAAGATCTGAACTCCAGTTAAAACATTTGCTATTTTGAACATGAAACTGGATTCTTCCATGTGTGACTTCTCTCATAGTTAGCAAGATTTGTTTTGTCTATGAAACATTTTCCACATTCTGAACACAATGATTTATTTCTCCCCTGTGTGATTTTTCTGATGTTTTAACAGGGTGTGAATTTTGGTTAAAACATTTCAAACATGAAAATGGCTTCTCCCCAGTGTGAATTCTTTAACGAGGTCTGCCCTCTGATTAACCCCTTAAGGACCAAGCCATTTTGTAGGTTAATGACCAAGCCTTAATTTTTAAATCAGACCACCACCACTGTCACTTTATGTGCTTATAACTCGAATGCTTCAACGGATCCCCCTGATTCTGAGAATATTTTTTCGTGACTTATTGTACTTCATGTTAGTGGTAAAATTTCTTCGATATGACTTGTGTTTAGTTATGAAAAAAAGGAAATATGGCGAAAATTTTTAAAATTTTGCAATTTCAAACTTTTAATTTTTATGCCCTTAAATCACACAGATATATCACAAAAATAGTTAATAAATAACATTTCCCACTTGTCTACTTTACATCAGCACAATTTTGGAACCGATTTTTTTTTTGTTAGGAGGTTATAAGGGTTAAAAGTTGACCAGCGATTTCTCATTTTTACAACAAAATTTACGAAACCATTTTTTTAGGGACCACCTCACATTTGAAGTGAGTTTGGGGGGTCAAAATAACAGAAAATACCCAAAAGTGACACCAATCTAAAAACTGCACCCCTCAAGATGTTCAAACCCACATTCAAGAAGTTTATTAACTCGTTAGGTACTTCACAAGAATTGAAGCAATGTGGAAAGAAAAAATGAACTTTTTAACTTTTTCTCCCCAAAATTTTATTTGGACACAATTTTTTTTATTTTGTCAAGGGTATCAGGAGAAAATGAACCACAATATTTGTTGTGCAATTTCTCCTGAGTACACCAATACCCCATGTGTGGAGGAAGACCAATCTTTAGGCACATGGCAGTGCTCAGAAGGGAAGGAGCATCATTTGAGATCTTGAAAGTGAAATTGGCTGGAATCGAGATTGGATGCCATGTCGCGTTTGGGGGGCCCCTGATGTACCTAAACAGTGGAAACCCCCCATAAGTGACCCCATTTTGGAAACTAGACCCCCAAGGAACTTAACTAAATGTGTGGTGAGCACTTTGAACCTCAAAGGGCTTCACAAAAGGTTATAACGTAGAACCGTAAAATGAAAAAATTATATTTTTTTCACAAAAACTATCTTTTCACCCCCAATTTTTATTTTCCCAAGGGGTAACAGGACCCCAAAAATTGTTGAGCAATTTGTCGTGAGCACGCTTGTGGTACTAGCAGGCACGCGGGATGCAGTGTCGAGATGCGATACAGTTGTAACTTTAGGTAATAACTTTTATAGATGAATACTGGTAGGGCTAGTCTAAGCAACCAAACAAATAACAGGAATTGTCCACGCAGGGATTCAATGCAAGCAAACACTGATGTAAGAGAACACGACTACTCTGACAACGGCCGGTCACTATAAGGCCGCGGTATGGCCGACTACGGGTCCTTAGTTATATAGTGTCACTTATCCGTCCTGACGTCCCTCGGCATCCTGGACTATGGTGCTTCGGCGTAGCAGCCGCTGAGCCCAGCTGCTGAGGATCTGGCGTAGTCTTCGGGAAGTGGGGGTACAACAGGCCCCAGAAGAGTTCTTTGGTGGAGGGTACCCCAGCAGCGGCAGTGGGACACCGCCTGGGAGAGAGCCGAGGCCGCTGTCCCCGGACAGGGGTGAGCAGCGACGGTGCTGGGTGGCGTTTGGTAGGCCACCGGCGCAGCCAGCGGCTGCACTAGGGGGTCCGCGGCGGGCGACGGCCTGGCTCGTGCCACAGACTGGAGCGGGGTAGTGGCGACCGCAGAGGGCAACGAACAAACCGCAGCCCCAGTCGAGAGCAGAGTGCCTGCGGGCAGCAGCGGGCAGGCCGCAACCGCGGGCTGGAGCGAGGCGGCAACGGTCGCGGGTGGCTGTGGGCAGGCCGCACCCGCAGGCTGGAGTGAGACGGCAATGGCCACGGGTGGCTGCGGGCAGGCCGCAGCCGCGGGCTGGAGTGAGGTGGCAATGGCCATGGGTGGCTGTGGGCAGGCCGCAGCCACGAGCTGGAGTGAGGCGGCAACGGCCATGGGCTGGAGTGGAGCAGCGGTACTCTGACGGTTGGCTCGGAGCCGTCTCCCTGCAGTCTTCCGTGAGTCTCCCTCCTGCTTCTGTCCTCCTCTCTGGCCTCTGCTAGTAGCTCTGACTCCCAGGCACTCCCACGGTCTCCTGCTCCTTCTCTCCCGTTCTGCTGACTCACTGTGACCAGCGTCCTCCACCCCTTTTATATCGGCTCCTCCCCCAACCCACCTGTCAGTCTCAGCGGTCCGTCCCTTAACTCTGCTCCCCAGAAACAGTCTCCCCCGGAACCTGGATGACGGTCCCTTTGGTTCCGGCCCGGACACTCGATGGGGGCCCTTCTTCCCACGCGCTGTTTGGGCGCATGGCAGAGCTTGGAAGGGATGCAGCGCCATTTGACTTTTTTGGCTGGAATTGAGATCGGACGCCATGTCGCGTTTGGAGAGCCCCTGATGTACCTAAACAGTAGAAACCCCCCACGAGTGACCCCATTTCAGAAACTAGACCCCCCCAAGGAACTTATCTAGATGTGTGGTGAGAGCTCTGATCCCAAAAGTTATTGTACAATTTGTCCTGAGTATGCTGATACCCCATATGTGGGGTGGAACCATTGTTTGAGAGCATGGCAGAGCTCAGAAGGGAACAAGCGCCGTTTTGGAATGCAGACTTTGATGGAATGGTCCGCGGGCATCATGTTGTGATTGCAGAGCCCCTGATGTGCTTAAACAGTAGAAACCCCCCCACAAGTGACCGCATTTTGGAAACTAGACCCCCCAAGGAACTTATCTAGATGTGTGGTGAGCACTTTGAACCCCCAAGTTCTTCACAGAAGTTTATAACGTAGAGCCGTGAAAATAAAAATATCAGATTTTTTTAAACAAAAATGATCTTTTTGCCCCCAAATGTTTATTTTCACAAGTGTAACAGGAGAAATTAGACCCCAAAAGTTGTTGTGCAATTTGTCCTGAGTACGGTGATACCCCATATGTGGGGGTAAACTACTGTGATCGTCTTACTGCGATCTTTGGGAGGCAGAATTAACAAATCCGCAAAAGGTGAAGAATTGGTTTTATTTTTTACGCCGTTCCTCGTGCAGTATTAGTGATTAGGCGAAATTACTTTTCGGGTCGGTGCGATTACAGCGATACCAGATTTATATCCTTTTTTCATGTTTAGCTTCTGTCACACACTAAAAGACGCTTTTTTTGGAAGAATTTTTTGTAAGAAATTTTTGCTTCACAATATTTTGAGAGCTATAATTTTTCCAGATTTCAGCCGACAGAGTGATTTTTGTGGAGGCAGAATTAACAAAAACCAGCAATTGAGGAATTTTTTTTTCTACATTCCACGTGTGGAAAAATTGGTAAGGCAGTTTTTTTCTTCAGGTCACTACAATTACAGCGATACCTCATTTATATAGTTTTTTTTATGTTTTGGCGTTTTTTACAGTTTTTATAAAAACTTTTATAGAAAAAATAATTATTTTTGCATCACTTTATTCTGCGAACTATAACTATTTTTTTATTTTTCCGCTGATGGAGGTGTATGGCGGCTCGTTTTTTATGGGACAAGATGACGTTTTCAGCGGTACCGTGTTTATTTATATCCATCTTTTTGATCGTGTGTTATTGCACTTTTTCAACGCGGTATGATGATACCGTTTGGAAAAAGTATAATTTGCTACTTTTTTGTGTTTTTTTACGGCGTTCACTGAAGGGGTTAACTAGGGTGACATTTTTATAGATGGGATTTTTACGGATGCGGCGATACCAAATGTGTATTTTTTATGTCTGTTTTAATTTTTTTTTTACATAAAAATGTGTATTTTAGGGGAATTTTTTAAAGTTATTTTTAAACTTTTTTTTAACATATTTTTTTAAAAAAAGTTTTGCTTTTTTACCTAGGTCCTTTATGGGACTTTCACTTTTGTTGCAGGTATAATACATTGCAATGCTCTAGCATTGAAATGTATTATACCTATGGAGAAAGCTGCTGAGACCATGCTGTGAGCATGGTCTCAGCGGCTTTCCGTAGCTGGATGACCCGGAGGTTGTCATGACAGCCCCAGGGTCAACACGGCACAGATTGGGCCCCGCGATTACATCATGGGGATGCCAATCTGAGGCAGAAGGAGCCCCTGACCCTCTGCCTCCCCCCCGAACGCTACGATCGCAGCAGTCAGGGGGTTAACAGCCAGGGGCGGCGTGGACGCCATTCCTGGCTGCTAGTGCAGGGAGCTCAGCCACTGCAGTGCTGAGCTCCTGTACTGATTGGGCAGGAGATGCTGAAATTTCAGCATTTCCTGCCCGAACGCGCTGTTTGGTCAGTCAGATTGACTGACCAGTCACAGCGCTCTGGGTGCGGGGACCGACTGCAAGGGTCCCCGCACTTCATCCCATGCCTGTCAGCTGTTATAGACAGCTGTCAGCACTGAACTGTCACTACGTGTTTACATGCAGTGACAGTTCAAATGAATGATGTGCTTAGTCCATCATGGTGCGGGAAGTTACACCCAGCCATGACGGACTGTGCACGTCAATGAACGTTAAGGGGTTAAAGCATTTCCCACATCCTGAATATGAAAATGGCTTCTCCCGTGTGTGAATTCTCTGATGTTTAACAAGGTTTGCAATTTGGCTAAAACATTTGCCACATTCTGAACATGAAAATGCTTTTGTTCTTTTGCGTGTTCCTTAATTGATTTTTTCATTGTGCTTAATATCCTATGATGAATCAGAACCCAGAACCTATTGCAACTGAGCAGATGAGAGATCTGTGCTGTGAAGGGCTGATAAGTCTGGGATAATGAGATTCTCTTTATATGTATCCGGTTGGATAACAGAATCTGCTTTAAAGTCTGAAGATATTTCATGTGTGTGATGAATCCGCATCTCGACACCCCGCCTGACGCCACTGTTACGTGGGAGGGATTGTAGTGTCGGTAATGGGCCGAGCTGGGGGATGATAGGGGGTGGTCCCACTTCTTACCGCGCAGAGATGATAACAGACACGATGGAGGCAGATTCTGGGTGCAACAGGTCCAAGTTTATTCACGCTGGCCGTCCGACTGACGGCACACCTCGCGGCCCTCCGTTTCCAGAGCCGCTTCTCACACCGTACACTAGGGACGTGTCTGCACACACCGTCCCCTCCTTTACTGTCGACGCTCCTGACAGGTCCGTCACTGTGGCCGCCTTAGGCCCGTAAACCAACAGCGCTTCTACTGCTCAGTCGTCGTGTTACATACGGTGTCCTTCACCCAGAGCCTCGTCTCTGCTGCGGTCCTTTCCTGTCAGGACCACCCCCCTGACGTTTCCTCTCCTCAGTCCCCTTGGTCGGATTCTCCTCAGGGCACACAGACTGGCGTAGTCCTCCTGTCACCTGAGCTCCCCCTGGGGACTGGAACCTTCTGGAACCCTCCCTCAGTATTTATAACTCTCCCGGTTCCTTGAAACTGTCACTCTAACTGTCACCACACCCCCCATGACCAACGGTTTCTAAAGCCCTAAGCTGCTGTAAAGTCCTTTGCTCACACTCCTCCCTGCCATCTAATGGTCATCCCAAGGTACTGCACGTCCACTACACTTTCCTAGTTGTTTCCCCACTGTAATCACTGACTCCTACCTACACTGTGCAAACCTATCTTTCTTCACTCTGACTAGTCCGTCCGTCAGGTCACCTTCCCTACACTCCCCCTTCCTTTGTCCATTGTCGTCCTCGACAATCGTCATCCCTGCCTTCGTCGTTCTGAATCTACACCTACATTCTGTTGTCGGACCAGAAGTTGAGCCAAACCCACTATCTGCGGGGGCCGAACCATACTGGGAGCACTATGCTCTGAGCAGCCTACTGCTACTCACCAGCGCGCACGCCACATGACAACGTCTTTCAAATTGGGCAAGGTACACCCGTATTCTCTCTACGGCGTGTATCTTTCCCCTACTCTCCCCTACTGTTACCTTTCACTATCCGGTACGCCATGATCGAGGCCACTCACCTACCAGATCATTGCCGGCACCCGCCTTTCCTTCTTCAGGGGTGTCCGTGGTGTTGGGGACCTGACCTAGGACGGCTGTCTTTCTCACGTCTTCCAACTCATTTTCCTTCTTTCAATTACATGTCATGGTCGGCGTCCCGGTCTCCCAGACCTCCTCAACTCTTAGATCCCTGCCGGATCTCACACTTTCCTTTGGTCCCGCAGACCTTCCCTTACCCGGACCTGTTGCATTTACTTTGGCATATTATACATTAAACAACTTTATAATAGCACAAGTACCCATTTTTATAATTTTTTTTTTTCTTGCTTTTAAAACCAAAATATAACATAACATTGCATGTCTCCTTTCCTCCTCCCTTCCTTGGACATGGACACTCCCTCTCTTCTAAGTATCCCGCGCTCTGTCAGTCTAAAAAGTAAACACAATCTATCCTGTAAGAGGAACATAGAAAAACAGACATAAAAATCACAGATAAACATTTCTTTTTTTTTTAAAAGCTGACCGCGAACTGTCCTTTTGACCTGCACAACAGTGCAACGAACTCCTGACAGTTCAATCCTCCTTTCGGTGGTCAGTAGTATGGGACCCCACAACCGTGGAGCTCCCAGGATGCAAGAAGTGTCCCTTTCTGCAAGATAGTATAAACGAGCCGTCCCGGGGGTCGTGCAGCCGCCATGCCAGCCTCTCCCCTCTCATGGAGCAGGTTCCAGACTTCCTGCCCCCTGGCCCTCTTCTTCTCTATAACTCCTGCGACCCAAACAGAGGGTCCGGCATGAGCCCTGGAGTCCGGTGGGCGGGACTTAACCGAGGAAGGACGTGGATCAGAGGCGGCCGATGATTTTTGCGGCTCAACAGCCGCTGGGGCCAGGTGGCAAATGGGGACAACCGGGTCCTTGGAGGCTGGAATCACAAGGCCCACTAAGTCGGCCGCAGTCGACTTCAGCAGCGGCATAACCGCGGCCTCAGGACAGCCGCATCCACTACTTCCAACGGAGCCGGAGTAACGGCCGATTTCAACGATGCAGCTGCTATTAGCAGGGGAAGCGCAGCAGCGTCTTCTTTGGGTGAGCTCTGCACTGGTGACTCCAGGCGGGGTAGTTCGGGGACATGAGCGGGGGCCTCACTCAGTTCTGCATACACCACAGGGCCCAATGTAACTAGGCCTTCTGGTGCGCAGGGGGCCGCGTGCTGTGACAGAATGGTGGGGGCCGCTTGCGGAGGCACTGGTGGGGCTGGGGGTACTCTCACCTTCCCCGGCGCTGCGGCCTCCGTCTCACCATCACGCGGCTTTCCCCGCAGCCTCCGTTCCTCGCTCCATTGTCCTGCGGGCCTTTCCTTCAGACTCGGGGGCTCCGCGGAGAAGTCCTCTGCTGGTATTGGTGGCAGCCGCTCTCGCTGACTCCGCTCAGGCTCCGCTCCCCGGCTCAGCATCCCGCTGCCTGCCCGTGGTTCTACAGATGACTTCTGGTGCAGCTCCATCTCCTGCCGCCATTGCCACTCTAGGCGGCCAATGCCCCGATACCCGCCGCATCTCATACCGTTGGTTGGGCAGCACTCGAATGGCGTCAGACAGCCGCAGCCAAGTTTTTCTTCTGTGCCACTCCATCTGTGACGTGGGGTGTCAGCAGGCCTCTCCACCCACCTGTCAGGGTCCAATATATGGAAGCGTCGATCTCCAGGCACATACTGCTTCTTTTTGGGGTACGTTGGAGGGGGTCCCAGCCCATTCTGAACAACTGCGAACACCCGGACCTCTCCTCTGCGCTGAAGCAATACCGCCATACTGCACAGTACCTGGTACCGCCCCGGATCCTCTGCTGGCCACACAGATCCGACACAGCGCTCCCAATTCATATTCCACAGGTAAGTCATTTGTAATCCACAGGTGTTTATAATCCATGCAGCATAGTCCAAGTCCTTTTCCTTTACTTGAGGCAGGCCTGCCGCAGAAGATGGGGTATTAGCGGTGGCGATCCTGCCGACTACGCCAAATGTAGTGTCGGTAGTGGGCCGAGCTGGGGGATGATAGGGGGTGGTCCCACTTCTTACCGCGCAGAGATGATAACAGAGACACAATGGAGGCAGATTCTGGGTGCAACAGGTCCAAGTTTATTCACGCTGGCCGTCCGACTGACGGCACACCTCGCGGCCCTCCGTTTCCAGAGCCGCTTCTCACACCGTACACTAGGGACGTGTCTGCACACACCGTCCCCTCCTTTACTGTCGACGCTCCTGACAGGTCCGTCACTGTGGCCGCCTTAGGCCCGTAAACCAACAGCGCTTCTACTGCTCAGTCGTCGTGTTACATACGGTGTCCTTCACCCAGAGCCTCGTCTCTGCTGCGGTCCTTTCCTGTCAGGACCACCCCCCTGACGTTTCCTCTCCTCAGTCCCCTTGGTCGGATTCTCCTCAGGGCACACAGACTGGCGTAGTCCTCCTGTCACCTGAGCTCCCCCTGGGGACTGGAACCTTCTGGAACCCTCCCTCAGTATTTATAACTCTCCCGGTTCCTTGAAACTGTCACTCTAACTGTCACCACACCCCCCATGACCAACGGTTTCTAAAGCCCTAAGCTGCTGTAAAGTCCTTTGCTCACACTCCTCCCTGCCATCTAATGGTCATCCCAAGGTACTGCACGTCCACTACACTTTCCTAGTTGTTTCCCCACTGTAATCACTGACTCCTACCTACACTGTGCAAACCTATCTTTCTTCACTCTGACTAGTCCGTCCGTCAGGTCACCTTCCCTACACTCCCCCTTCCTTTGTCCATTGTCGTCCTCGACAATCGTCATCCCTGCCTTCGTCGTTCTGAATCTACACCTACATTCTGTTGTCGGACCAGAAGTTGAGCCAAACCCACTATCTGCGGGGGCCGAACCATACTGGGAGCACTATGCTCTGAGCAGCCTACTGCTACTCACCAGCGCGCACGCCACATGACAACGTCTTTCAAATTGGGCAAGGTACACCCGTATTCTCTCTACGGCGTGTATCTTTCCCCTACTCTCCCCTACTGTTACCTTTCACTATCCGGTACGCCATGATCGAGGCCACCTACCAGATCATTGCCGGCACCCGCCTTTCCTTCTTCAGGGGTGTCCGTGGTGTTGGGGACCTGACCTAGGACGGCTGTCTTTCTCACGTCTTCCAACTCATTTTCCTTCTTTCAATTACATGTCATGGTCGGCGTCCCGGTCTCCCAGACCTCCTCAACTCTTAGATCCCTGCCGGATCTCACACTTTCCTTTGGTCCCGCAGACCTTCCCTTACCCGGACCTGTTGCATTTACTTTGGCATATTATACATTAAACAACTTTATAATAGCACAAGTACCCATTTTTATAATTTTTTTTTTTCTTGCTTTTAAAACCAAAATATAACATAACATTGCATGTCTCCTTTCCTCCTCCCTTCCTTGGACATGGACACTCCCTCTCTTCTAAGTATCCCGCGCTCTGTCAGTCTAAAAAGTAAACACAATCTATCCTGTAAGAGGAACATAGAAAAACAGACATAAAAATCACAGATAAACATTTCTTTTTTTTTTAAAAGCTGACCGCGAACTGTCCTTTTGACCTGCACAACGGTGCAATGAACTCCTGACAGTTCAATCCTCCTTTCGGTGGTCAGTAGTATGGGACCCCACAACCGTGGAGCTCCCAGGATGCAAGAAGTGTCCCTTTCTGCAAGATAGTATAAACGAGCCGTCCCGGGGGTCGTGCAGCCGCCATGCCAGCCTCTCACCTCTCATGGAGCAGGTTCCAGACTTCCTGCCCCCTGGCCCTCTTCTTCTCTATAACTCCTGCGACCCAAACAGAGGGTCCGGCATGAGCCCTGGAGTCCGGTGGGCGGGACTTAACCGAGGAAGGACGTGGATCAGAGGCGGCCGATGATTTTTGCGGCTCAACAGCCGCTGGGGCCAGGTGGCAAATGGGGACAACCGGGTCCTTGGAGGCTGGAATCACAAGGCCCACTAAGTCGGCCGCAGTCGACTTCAGCAGCGGCATAACCGCGGCCTCAGGACAGGCCACATCCACTACTTCCAACGGAGCCGGAGTAACGGCCGATTTCAACGATGCAGCTGCTATTAGCAGGGGAAGCGCAGCAGCGTCTTCTTTGGGTGAGCTCTGCACTGGTGACTCCAGGCGGGGTAGTTCGGGGACATGAGCGGGGGCCTCACTCAGTTCTGCATACACCACAGGGCCCGATGTAACTAGGCCTTCTGGTGCGCAGGGGGCCGCGTGCTGTGACAGAATGGTGGGGGCCGCTTGCGGAGGCACTGGTGGGGCTGGGGGTACTCTCACCTTCCCCGGCGCTGCGGCCTCCGTCTCACCATCACGCGGCTTTCCCCGCAGCCTCCGTTCCTCGCTCCACTGTCCTGCGGGCCTTTCCTTCAGACTCGGGGGCTCCGCGGAGAAGTCCTCTGCTGGTATTGGTGGCAGCCGCTCTCGCTGGCTCCGCTCAGGCTCCGCTCCCCGGCTCAGCATCCCGCTGCCTGCCCGTGGTTCTACAGATGACTTCTGGTGCAGCTCCATCTCCTGCCGCCATTGCCACTCTAGGCGGCCAATGCCCCGATACCCACCGCATCTCATACCGTTGGTTGGGCAGCACTCGAATGGCGTCAGACAGCCGCAGCCAAGTTTTTCTTCTGTGCCACTCCCTCTGTGACATGGGGTGTCGGCAGGCCTCTCCACCCACCTGTCAGGGTCCAATATATGGAAGCGTCGATCTCCAGGCACATACTGCTTCTTTTTGGGGTACGTTGGAGGGGGTCCCAGCCCATTCTGAACAACTGCGAACACCCGGACCTCTCCTCTGCGCTGAAGCAATACCGCCATACTGCACAGTACCTGGTACCGCCCCGGATCCTCTGCTGGCCACACAGATCCGACACAGCGCTCCCAATTCATATTCCACAGGTAAGTCATTTGTAATCCACAGGTGTTTATAATCCATGCAGCATAGTCCAAGTCCTTTTCCTTTACTTGAGGCAGGCCTGCCGCAGAAGATGGGGTATTAGCGGTGGCGATCCTGCCGACTACGCCAAATGTAGTGTCGGTAGTGGGCCGAGCTGGGGGATGATAGGGGGTGGTCCCACTTCTTACCGCGCAGAGATGATAACAGAGACACGATGGAGGCAGATTCTGGGTGCAACAGGTCCAAGTTTATTCACGCTGGCCGTCCGACTGACGGCACACCTCGCGGCCCTCCGTTTCCAGAGCCGCTTCTCACACCGTACACTAGGGACGTGTCTGCACACACTGTCCCCTCCTTTACTGTCGACGCTCCTGACAGGTCCGTCACTGTGGCCGCCTTAGGCCCGTAAACCAACAGCGCTTCTACTGCTCAGTCGTCGTGTTACATACGGTGTCCTTCACCCAGAGCCTCGTCTCTGCTGCGGTCCTTTCCTGTCAGGACCACCCCCCTGACGTTTCCTCTCCTCAGTCCCCTTGGTCGGATTCTCCTCAGGGCACACAGACTGGCGTAGTCCTCCTGTCACCTGAGCTCCCCCTGGGGACTGGAACCTTCTGGAACCCTCCCTCAGTATTTATAACTCTCCCGGTTCCTTGAAACTGTCACTCTAACTGTCACCACGCCCCCCATGACCAACGGTTTCTAAAGCCCTAAGCTGCTGTAAAGTCCTTTGCTCACACTCCTCCCTGCCATCTAATGGTCATCCCAAGGTACTGCACGTCCACTACACTTTCCTAGTTGTTTCCCCACTGTAATCACTGACTCCTACCTACACTGTGCAAATCTATCTTTCTTCACTCTGACTAGTCCGTCCGTCCGTCAGGTCACCTTCCCTACAGGATCACGCGGTATCGTCTCCACACTTGCACCAATGTGACGTTCCGCACCTCTTGGGGGACATGCAAGTTCAGCTTGGCACAGGTTCACACAGACACCTCATGTCCACACGGGCCCAGGGAGGTATGAGGAGTGAGAGCCCACACAATTGCTGATGTGACACCACACTCGCTCACAACCCAGACAGCCTGAGAGGCCCCTTTCACTAGCACCAGTGAAACAGCACCTGGTCAGCCCGGTAGGACGGCCACCAATTGCTCGTTAGATATAAGCCGGTCCGTTAATGGAATTATATCAGGCCAGAAACCAGCTCCGGTAGCATGGAAACCAAGAACACGGATGTGCGGATTTGTGGATCAAGATAAAAGAGCAGCCCAAGGTTAAATTATATATTTAATTGCCTGAAGGGTACACTAGGCAAAACACTATATACACAATGGTTATACATATACAACGGTCAGATATGCAAATAAAGGTGGTAGTGCAAAAATAAAAGCAGATGATACAAAAGTCAGTTACCGGCTTGATGTTCGGCGGGTGGATGCTGGCAACCACGTGGGAGGTGTGGGGGCCAGCTATTTCCCTTTTCTTCCAACACACTGCACCTCCTTTGGAAGAGAACAATGGCCAACATTGTGGCACATGCACCTAACCCCTTTGTCAGTCACTCCCTTCCCTGCCTCCCAGGGTGGTCCTAGTCTCCCTACAGCTTGCTCTGTCAGCTGAAACTCCAAAACCTTGGAGACCAAACACAGTTTTGCTACCTGGCTTCTACAAGCTGTTCGAGACCCCGGTGGGCATTTGGTCTGTTCCCGAGATCTCAAAAATGTAACCAGTATACAGCTAAGTCTATAAACACCATATGAAATTATGGCTTCCGCCCAGGTGGGGGAATTCTTTTCTCAGTTAATTAGCTTTAGCAGAGCGTGCGGCTGCATAGAAATACATGCAACCTCACACTCCGCACCTGAGTGCCGGCGGCAGTGCCGAGTATTAACATGTGAGACTTGGCTGTGTTTCTCGCATGTGTGATCCCGGCCTTAAGCTGGAGTCACACATAGCGACTCACCAGCGATCCCAACAACGATATCAACGTATCAGGATCGCTAGTAAGTCGCTATGTGATCGCTGGTGAGCTGTCAAACAGACAGCTTCACCAGCGATCAGCACAGCGACGCCGAGTTCGTTAATTACCAGTGCGCTGATGCAGGGAGCTGGTAACTAACGTACACATCGGGTATCCAAGGGCCGCACATCCCTTGGATACCCGATGTGTACGTTAGTTACCAGCTGATTGCTGGTCTCCCGCCTGTCACACGCAGCGATGCGTGCTGGCCAGCGGGAGACCAGCGATGGAAGAAATGTACAGCGGTTTCCAAGAACGATCAGCGATACCGGCAGGGGGGGCCGGTCGCTGATCGCTGTCACACACAGCGATCTCGCTGGTGAGATCGCTGTTGTGTCACAAAACTTGTGACTCAGCAGTGATCTCGCTTGCGAGATCGCTATGTGTGACGGGGCCCTTACACTCTCAATAGGGATCCATCCTGCCAAAAATAGCTTGGTCCCAGCTATCTGCTGAAGGTGTGAATTTAGCTCGGCCACCTTCTGAGAATGGTTTTCTGTTTTTCGGCTTCATACTTCGTAAGAGGACTATAATCTTGAACCGGAGATGATAATTAATTGGAAAGAAATTAAAACCCCATATTCTTCACAGTGTTCTTCTAAGCATCTACTGCAGTATTCTGCCAAAAATAAAAACAATATTACTTTTAAATGCTACAGTCATGACAGTCTATATAAAATAACATTTAAATTAAAGGCTTTTTGAGTTTCAAAAGATAGCTTTAATATGTTTAAAGGGAAGGTGCCGTGTTTTTTCATAATTTAATGCAAAAAAGAAAACAGTATAAAAAGATATTGTCCCCTAAGCTTGACTCAGTGCTGTGTATGGTTTGTTTTTTTTACAGTATTAATGCAGCCACTGGGGGCTGCCATCTTACCTCTCTGGCTGCTGAACGACACTTTCCATGCTCATTTACGGCAGTCCCTGGACATAAGACATAACGGTCGGCTCCCGACCCGATCTCTATCACTGTAGCAGCATCAGGAGTGAACTGGGCACGCCTCTGTGGGCGGCTCAATTCACAGCTGTAGGTGTGGCCAGGCGCCATCTTATTAGAGCCCAGTGCTTCCTCTTAGCTCCATGTACACTCTATTGCAAGCCCTGGATGCTGTACTGTTCCAGCATAACAGGGCTTGGATGTTCACTCTGCACATACAGCTGCCGGAGAGGAACTAGGACGAGCTTCTCTTTCCAAAACACCCGACCAGCTGCAGCCCCTGCTCTTGCAAAACATAGGAGGAGCTGCTCCCTGCTGTTTCAAAACACTTGGCAATCTGCTAGACGTCTAATCCTCTCCTGTGTGATACTGACTGCTGAGCTGTGTATCTAATCCTCTCCTGTGTGATACTGACTGCTGAGCCCTGTATCTAATCCTCTCCTGTGTCATACTGTTTGCTGAGCCATGTATCTAATCCTCTCCTGTGTGATACTGACTGCTGAGCCGTGTATCTAATCCTATCCTGTGTGATACTGACTGCTGGACATCTAATCCTCTCGTGTGATACTGTGCTGAGCTGTGTGTCTAATCCTACCCTGTGTGATACTGACTGCTGAGCTGTGTATCTAATCCTCTCCTGTGTGATACTGACTGCTGAGCCATGTATCTAATCCTCTCCTGTGTGATACTGACTGCTGAGCTGTGTATCTAATCCTATCCTGTGTGATACTGACTGCTGAGCTGTGTATCTAATCCTATCCTGTGTGATACTGTCTGCTGAGCTGTGTATCTAATCCTATCCTGTGTGATACTGTCTGCTGAGCTGTGTATCTAATCCTATCCCGTGTGATACTGATTGCTGAGCTGTGTATCTAATCCTATCCCGTGTGATACTGACTGCTGAGCTGTGTATCTAATCCTATCCCGTGTGATACTGCGCTCCTGAAATACTCTGTGCTGCTGTCACCCTGCTGGTTTTATGTGTGATCTACATGGTGGTATTGTTTATGATCTATATGGCGGTATGATGTGTGAAGTATATGTCAGCATTATGTGTGAAATATATGGCGGTATTATGTGAGAACACTATGGCAGTATTGTCTGCTAAAAGGGGACCCATTTTGGGGTGGTTCTGGCTGAGCACCTGCACACGGGTCAGGGGTAATAGTTTGGTGCAGTCAGGGGAGGGCTGGTGAGGCAGCTGAAGAGAAGGGTCTCATTTTTATCGTTACTGTATGGCTCCATTTCCCCCCAGCCTGCTTCCCAGTGTCACTCCGGACTGCGCCTGTCGCCTCGCTGTCACACATCGCCAGGACAGGATCTGAGGAGGGGAATGGGGTCTTTGCATGCAAAGTCTGGATCAGAACAGGCCATCAATCAGCAGAGATGTTTCCTGGATTTCTGTGCTGCTGTCACCCTGCTCCTCCCCCATATACCTCCCTCTGTGCCCCCCATAGACCAGCACACTGCACTCCTGAAATACTCTGTGCTGCTGTCACCCTGTTCCTCCCCCATATATCTCCCTCTGTGCGCCCCATAGGCCAGCGCACTGCTCTCCTGAAATACTCTGTGCTGCTGTCACCCTGCTCCTCCCCCATATACCTCCCTCTGTGCCCCCCCATAGACCAGCACACTGCACTCCTGAAATACTCTGTGCTGCTGTCACCCTGCTCCTCCCCCATATATCTCCCTCTGTGCGCCCCATAGGCCAGCGCACTGCTCTCCTGAAATACTCTGTGCTGCTGTCACCCTGCTCCTCCCCCATATACCTCCCTCTGTGCCCCCCATAGGCCAGCACACTGCTCTCCTGAAATACTCTGTGCTGCTGTCACCCTGCTCCCAGAATCCTTGCTGCCTGCCATCCTGTGATCGAAGACCCCATTCCTCTCCTCAGATCCTGTCCTGGCGATGTGTGAAAGCGAGGCGATGGGCCTGATATATGGTGGAAGAAGCAGGGTGACAGCAGCACAGAGTATTTCAGGAGAGCAGTGTGCTGGTCTATGGGGGGCGCCCTGTTCGGTGCCAGGGATTGTACATAGAGCGCTGTGTTATATACACATGGATGGACCATCTTCTTGTCTGCTCCACAGAAATCCAGGAAACATTTCTTCTGATTGATGACCTGTTCGGATCCAGACTTTACATGCAAAGACAGTCAGTAACTTTGCAGGCCCCATCAAAATGGCTGCTCACTGTGTTCCTAGATGTCATCCTCTCTTTTCCCTTAGCAAACACCCAGGAGGGGAGGAGAGGAGTGATACCACCCCCATGTCAGCAGACTCCGCCCATAATTACTGCAGGGCAGTAATCTGAGCTAGTTATACACTAGGTTTTTGTGCCAAACTTCAGTAGCTGCTCCCCCTAGTGTTAACAAGTGGAAATGCCAAACTTTTTAAAATTATTTTTCATATTTTTCAAAATTAAAAACAAATGATAATATTTTTTAAGAAAATGTAAACATTAATTCTTTACATTTTTTCAATTGCTGAAAAAATTTTTTTGGGATGGCACCTTCCCTTTAATGTTGCATTCTAACAATCTGGAGCATTTGTTCCTTGATACTTCCAATCAAAAAATATATCCATAATATTGTAGTATGCACTATAAAATTGTTCTCAAGACATTAAATGTAAGTTGTATATACTACAATCTAAATAATATTTTATACAAAATTAAAGAGATTAGTGATAGAACATGAGGAAAAGAACTTTTGAGACAAAATTGATAACAATCTTGAGAGACCAATAGTTAAGAATCTTAATGCAAAGATGTGATAGGTTGTGGTATACTGCAAATGGGTTTACAATATGTTTTCTGTATGTTGTAGGGCAGCACGGTGGCTCAGTGGTTAGCACTGCAGATTTGCAGCAATGGGATCTTGGGTTCAAATCCAACCAAGGACAACATCTGCAAGGAGTCTGTATGTTTTCCCCGTGTTTGCGGGGATTTCCTTCGGGTACTCCAGTTTCCTCCCACACTCCAATGACATACTGATAGGGAAATTAGATTGTGAGCCCCAATGGGAACAGTGCTGGAAATGTCTGTAAAGTGCAGTGGAATTAATGGCGCTATATAAGTGAGTATAATAAATAAAAGTTCTCCCAATGATACAATGTAGTGGCACATTTACTCACTGAGCCAACGATTCCTCCATATGTCGGGTCATTTCTACTTCGGCAAATCACTTTTCCATCAAAGGAGGATGCTTAGCTCTCCAATGACTAGAAATAATTGCTTTATTAAATAACATCTTTATATAAAACTTTCGTACAGATTTCAAGACAGGTAGCAAAATTCAATTATTAACTGATAAAATGCCCCCATTCCACAGTATTCTGACAACCTACAACTTGGGTCACATCATCCTCTAACATGTGCATCTTATCTGTAAATTGTGACAGGTTAAAGGTGGGTGTATTTCATTCTTGTACAGTGGGTACCCATGTGACTTAAATATGAGTGTCTGAGAAAAGGGTCTGAATACTTATGACCATGTGATATTTCAGTTTTTCTTTTTTAATAAATTTGCAAAAATTTATACATTTCTGTTTTTTTTCAGTCAAGATGAAGTGCAGAGTGTACATTAATGAGAAAAAAAAAGAACTTTTTTGAATTTACAAAATGGCTGCAATAAAACAAAGAGTGAAAAATTTAAAGGGGTCTGAATACTTTCCGTACCCACTGTAGGTTGTCTCCAGCCTTTGTATATATTGCTCCATGTCTTGTTTACTAAGAATAGCTGCCACATGTTGTTTCAATTCATTCATGGCATCTCCCATATCGGAATCTGTAACGGGCAGGGGAAGATGAGGTCCTCTACGATGCAAGTGCTGCCAAGTATATAGGCTTTGGTGAAAGTGTAGGGATGCTAGTAAAGATACTATTCTGTGGGACCAATGCTGGAGGAGAAGTTGATGCAAGACTTTTGGAGGTATGTGGTCTGGTATTACCAAGGCTGATTCTTCATCCATGCTTAGATCAGGAAGTAATACCGGCAGCCATGCAGAAAGAATGGCCTTCAGATAGGAAACCTTACATTTTGGTGTGCTTGCTGATGAGAAAGACCGTAAAATAATGTCCCGTCTATTGGTTCTTTTGATCATGAGGGATGGCTCCTGGTTGACCATTATACAAGCTGTATGGGCACTGGTGACAAAGCAGATCAAAATCTAAAAGTAGGTCTCAGAACAAGGACACGTTCTGTGTTGAAGCATCTTCATGGATCCATGTTTTCATGTGCAGGTCACCACTCTTTTGTATTAATATGCTCAATGGAAAAAAGGACCAGTAAATAATTGCTATTGTCTGTCTCAAGCAGATTTCCCCCACTGAGGTCACTGACAGAGATATAATGGAGGAGGCTCTATGGGAGGTCACTGAGAGATAGAGCCTCCCCATTATATCTGAGGTCACTGACAGAGATAGAGCTTCCCCATTATATCTGAGGACACTGACAGAGACAGAACCTCCTCCATTTTCTCTGAGGTCACTGACAGAGATAGAACCTCCTCCATTTTATCTGAGGTCACTGACAGAGATAGAGCCTCCTCCATTTTAACTGAGGTCACTGACAGAGATAGAACCTCCTCCATTTTATCTGAGGTCACTGACAGAGATAGAACCTCCTCCATTTTATCTGAGGACACTGACAGAGATAGAGCCTCCTCCATTATATCTGAGGTCACTGTCAGAGATAGAGCCTCCTCCATTATATCTGAGGACACTGACAGAGATAGAACCTCCTCCATTATATCTGAGGTCACTGACAGAGATAGAGCCTCCTCCATTATATCTGAGGTCACTGACAGAGATAGAGCCTCCTCCATTATATCTGAGGTCACTGTCAGAGATAGAGCCTCCTCCATTATATCTGAGGACACTGACAGAGATAGAACCTCCTCCATTATATCTGAGGTAACTGTCAGAGATAGAGCCTCCTCCATTATATCTGAGGACACTGACAGAGATAGAACCTCCTCCATTATATCTGAGGTCACTGACAGAGACAGAGCCTCCTCCATTATATCTGAGGTCACTGACAGAGATAGAGCCTCCTCCATTATATCTGAGGTCACTGACAGAGAGCCTCCTCCATTATATCTGAGGACACTGACAGAGATAGAGCCTCCTCCATTATATCTGAGGTCACTGACAGGGATAGAGCCTCCTCCATTATATCTGAGGTCACTGACAGAGATAGAGCCTCCTCCATTATATCTGAGGTCACTGACAGGGATAGAGCCTCCTCCATTATATCTGAGGTCACTGACAGAGAGCCTCCTCCATTATATCTGAGGACACTGACAGAGATAGAGCCTCCTCCATTATATCTGAGGTCACTGACAGGGATAGAGCCTCCTCCATTATATCTGAGGTCACTGACAGAGATAGAGCCTCCTCCATTATATCTGAGGTCACTGTCAGAGATAGAGCCTCCTCCATTATATCTGAGGACACTGACAGAGATAGAACCTCCTCCATTATATCTGAGGTAACTGTCAGAGATAGAGCCTCCTCCATTATATCTGAGGACACTGACAGAGATAGAACCTCCTCCATTATATCTGAGGACACTGACAGAGATAGAACCTCCTCCATTATATCTGAGGTCACTGACAGAGAAAGAGCCTCCTCCATTATATCTGAGGTCACTGACAGAGAGCCTCCTCCATTATATCTGAGGACACTGACAGAGATAGAGCCTCCTCCATTATATCTGAGGTCACTGACAGGGATAGAGCCTCCTCCATTATATCTGAGGTCACTGACAGAGATAGAGCCTCCTCCATTATATCTGAGGTCACTGACAGGGATAGAGCCTCCTCCATTATATCTGAGGTCACTGACAGAGATAGAGCCTCCTCCATTATATCTGAGGTCACTGACAGAGATAGAACCTCTTCCATTATATCTGAGGTCACTGACAGAGATAGAGCCTCCTCCATTATATCTGAGGTCATTGACAGAGATAGAGCCTCCTCCATTATATCTGAGGTCACTGACAGAGATAGAGCCTCCTCCATTATATCTGAGGTCACTGACAGAGATAGAGCCTCCTCCATTATATCTGGGGTCACTGACAGAGATAGAGCCTCCTCCATTATATCTGACCACACTGACAGAGATAGAGCCTCCTCCATTATATCTGAGGTCACTGATAGGGATAGAGCCTCCTCCATTATATCTGAGGTCACTGACAGAGATAGAGCCTCCTCCATTATATCTGAAGTCACTGATAGGGATAGAGCCTCCTCCATTATATCTGAGGTCACTGACAGAGATAGAGCCTCCTCCATTATATCTGAGGTCACTGACAGAGATAGAGCCTCCTCCATTATAACTGAGGTCACTGACAGAGATAGAGCCTCCTCCATTATATCTGAGGTCACTGACAGAGATAGAGCCTCCTCCATTATATCTGGGGTCACTGACAGAGCCTCCTCCATTATATCTGGGGTCACTGACAGAGATAGAGCCTCCTCCATTATAACTGAGGTCACTGACAGAGATAGAGCCTCCTCCATTATATCTGAGGTCACTGACAGAGATAGAGCCTCCTCCATTATATCTGAGGTCACTGACAGAGATAGAACCTCTTCCATTATATCTGAGGTCACTGACAGAGATGGAACCTCCTCCATTATATCTGAGGTCACTGATAGGGATAGAGCCTCCTCCATTATATCTGAGGTCACTGACAGAGATAGAGCCTCCTCCATTATATCTGGGGTCACTGACAGAGATAGAGCCTCCTCCATTATATCTGGGGTCACTGACAGAGATAGAGCCTCCTCCATTATAACTGAGGTCACTGACAGAGATAGAGCCTCCTCCATTATATCTGAGGTCACTGACAGAGATAGAGCCTCCTCCATTATATCTGAGGTCACTGACAGAGATAGAGCCTCCTCCATTATATCTGAGGTCACTGACAGAGATAGAGCCTCCTCCATTATATCTGAGGTCACTGACAGAGATAGAGCCTCCTCCATTATATCTGGGGTCACTGACAGAGATAGAGCCTCCTCCATTATATCTGAGGTCACTGACAGAGATAGAGCCTCCTCCATTATATCTGAGGTCACTGACAGAGATAGAGCCTCCTCCATTATATCTGAGGTCACTGACAGAGATAGAACCTCCTCCATTATATCTGAGGTCACTGACAGAGATAGAACCTCTTCCATTATATCTGAGGTCACTGACAGAGACAGAGCCTCCTCCATTATATCTGAGGTCACTGACAGAGATGGAACCTCCTCCATTATATCTGAGGTCACTGATAGGGATAGAGCCTCCTCCATTATATCTGAGGTCACTGACAGAGATGGAACCTCCTCCATTATATCTGAGGTCACTGATAGGGATAGAGCCTCCTCCATTATATCTGAGGTCACTGACAGAGATAGAGCCTCCTCCATTATATCTGGGGTCACTGACAGAGCCTCCTCCATTATATCTGGGGTCACTGACAGAGATAGAGCCTCCTCCATTATAACTGAGGTCACTGACAGAGATAGAGCCTCCTCCATTATATCTGAGGTCACTGACAGAGATAGAACCTCTTCCATTATATCTGAGGTCACTGACAGAGACAGAGCCTCCTCCATTATATCTGAGGTCACTGACAGAGATGGAACCTCCTCCATTATATCTGAGGTCACTGATAGGGATAGAGCCTCCTCCATTATATCTGAGGTCACTGACAGAGATGGAACCTCCTCCATTATATCTGAGGTCACTGATAGGGATAGAGCCTCCTCCATTATATCTGAGGTCACTGACAGAGATAGAGCCTCCTCCATTATATCTGGGGTCACTGACAGAGATAGAGCCTCCTCCATTATATCTGGGGTCACTGACAGAGATAGAGCCTCCTCCATTATAACTGAGGTCACTGACAGAGATAGAACCTCTTCCATTATATCTGAGGTCACTGACAGAGACAGAGCCTCCTCCATTATATCTGAGGTCACTGACAGAGATGGAACCTCCTCCATTATATCTGAGGTCACTGATAGGGATAGAGCCTCCTCCATTATATCTGAGGTCACTGACAGAGATAGAGCCTCCTCCATTATATCTGAAGTCACTGACAGAAATAGAGCCTCCTCCATTATATCTGAGGTCACTGACAGAGATAGAGCCTCCTCCATTATATCTGGGGTCACTGACAGAGATAGAGCCTCCTCCATTATATCTGAGGTCACTGACCGGGATAGAGCCTCCTCCATTATATCTGGGGTCACTGACAGAGATAGAGCCTCCTCCATTATATCTGAGGTCACTGACAGGGATAGAGCCTCCTCCATTATATCTGAGGTCACTGATAGGGATAGAGCCTCCTCCATTATATCTGAGGTCACTGATAGGGATAGAGCCTCCTCCATTATATCTGAAGTCACTGACAGAAATAGAGCCTCCTCCATTATATCTGAGGTCACTGACAGAGATAGAGCCTCCTCCATTATATCTGAGGTCACTGACAGAGATAGAGCCTCCTCCATTATATCTGGGGTCACTGACAGAGATAGAGCCTCCTCCATTATATCTGAGGTCACTGACAGAGATAGAGCCTCCTCCATTATATCTGAGGTCACTGACAGAGATAGAGCCTCCTCCATTATATCTGGGGTCACTGACAGAGATAGAGCCTCCTCCATTATATCTGGGGTCACTGACAGAGATAGAGCCTCCTCCATTATATCTGAGGTCACTGACAGAGATAGAGCCTCCTCCATTATATCTGACCACACTGACAGAGATAGAGCCTCCTCCATTTTATCTGAGGTACATAATGGGTGCGCAAAAAAAAGGGAAAACTGTACAAAAAAAAGAGGAAAAACACATTTGGTATTGCTGTGTCTACAATGACCCTGTACTATAAAAATACACATATTTATCCCACACAGTGAATGTGAAAAACTGCCAGAATTGCAGTTTCTGTTCATCTGACCTGACGAAAAATGCATCTTAAGCAAAAAACAGTCTTTATACAGCATGTAGCCAGAGAAATTATAACGTTATAACAATATGACAAGCAGCTAACCAGAAGGGACATCAAAATAAAAAATATCACATTAAAAAGGCGGTGTCACTTACCAGCACCAGGAGGGTGCAGCAGACCCCATGATAAAAGGTGGAGACGGTGCATTTTCAAAATATCGATGAAGCAACCACTCACACATCTTCCGATTCAGGGAGGAGCTGGTTGCCTAGTATTATAAATTCACACAGATGAGACTTGCATAGGGTGCCAGTCACACAGGTAAGTGTAGTGCATAACATTCGCTGTGTCACCGAAAGGGGAGACAGAGATAAAAGAAAAAAAGCAATTTTTCAGTTTCTGTGACATTTTAAATTTGATGCTATTCATCTGCCATGTTGAAGAGAATGTTTCATGATTTTTTTTTACCTTTTAAGCTGGCTATATGTTGAGAAAACAGCCAAAGAGCTGATTAATAAGGGCTTTTTTGTCTTCATTTTGGAAAAAGTTTTTATCTATATTTTCCCTTCAGCCACATTGGTGGTAGCCAAATTCTTCTCAGGGGGTGTGTACTTTTTCCACCTCTATGGTGCTGGCCAATCATAATTCAGGAGGCGTCACAAAGGTGGAACAGTCACCACAAAGAAGATCAGATGAGGGATTTTCAAATAGACCTCACACATGATTATTCCTATAGTCAGCATGAACACAAGAAGAGAGCAGCAAGAACGTCGTGAGAGCAACACTGGAAAACGGTAATTAGACCTACCGGTAATTTTATTTCAGGAAACCATCCTGACAGCACCATGGAGGATGTCCTTCTTATCCTCATTGGGACAGAAAACGAGAGGTTAAAATGAATCTCCCATCTCCATCCTACAGTGTCTTTTCAAAGTACCACATCTGGATGGATGCAAGAAAATTTTATTAGACATTCTTTACACAACGTTATGTCACATTAGTATACAATCTTCTCAGCAGAGAGGGAACTAGTAGTGCTGTCAGGATAGGTTCCTGGAAATACAATCACCAGTAGGTCTAATTACCGTTTTCCAGTTCACTAATCCTGACAGCAAGATGGAGAATAGCAAAGTATGATAGTCTAGGGTGGGACTACTGCATGTAGAAACTTTCTACCGAAGGCTAGTTGCCCTGAGACTACGTCTAACTTATAATCTTTCTAGAAGGTATTTATGCTAGACCAAGTTGCGTCCCTGCAAATCTGAGCCGCTGAAGCCCCCTCTTTCTCAACCCATGAAGTAGCTATGGCCTTAGTTGAATGGGCTCTAAGAGTATCCGGGGGGAGATCTTCCCTGAGCCTCGTAGGCTAGACCGATCGTGGATCTGATTCACCTAGCTATTGTGGATTTGGCCGCTCTTTTACCCCTATATGGACCCCCATACTGCACAACAAGTTAGTGTCCTACCTCCAGCCCCAAGTTGCCTCCAGATATTTAAAAACTGTCTCTGTAACATCTAGGCAATGAACGGATTTTTCCTTCAGATTTCTAGGGTGCTGGCAGTCATGTTTGGAGTTGAATCGACCTTAGGGAGAAATGCAGGGTCGAGCCTTAAGACCAGTCGATCCTCAAACACCTGTAGGTATAGGTCTTGAATAGATGGGGCCTGTAGTTCACCTAATCTTTTTGCCGATTTGATCGCTACCAGAAAGGCAGTCTTGAAAGAGAGCCTACTAATATCTGCTGGTTCATATGGGTGTTTACACAGTGCATTTAGTACTAGATTAAGATCCCACGGTGGGACAGACTTTCTTATAAAAGGTTTTAGCCTCTGTATGGCTCTAGAGAACCTAGCTATCCAGGGGTGAGAGGATAGGGGAGGGTCAAAAATACGCAGTTTTCCCAGTTTATGACCCAACCCAGCTTCTGAAGTGTGGAGATCGTGATCTGGCAATGGTCCCTGAGCTGTTCCTCGGAGCCAGCCATTATCAAGAAGTCATCTAGACAGGGTATCATGATGATGTTGCATTTCCTTAGGTAGGAGATTACTTCTGCCACCAGCTTGATGAATACCCTGGATGCTGGGGCTAGGCCAAAGGGAAGACACCGGAATTGGTAGTGATGGACCCTCCCCTGGACCCTCACAGCAAACCTTAGTAATTTCTGATAAGAAGCATGGACTGGAACGTGATAGTACACATTCTTTAAATCTAGTGTACACATCACCAATCACCATATTTCTGTCTATAAGAGGAATTATAGATTTGATGGATTCAATCTTGAATTTCTTGTTTAATAGCTTGAGGTTTATTATTGTTCTGCTCTCTACTGAGGGTTTCTTTCCTGAGAAGAGGTTGGAATAAAGGCCCCTGCCCTTTTCCTGCTCGGGGAACGGGACTATTGCCCCAATTGTTAGTAAATCCTGAATGTCTGTCCACATGGGGGAAGTGGCTGAGTGAAGGCGGGAGTTCATTATTATCGTTATTATAAACCTCTCTGGGGGTAGATAGGAGAACTCTATCTTGTAGCCTTGATAGACTATTTGTAAGATCCATTGATTCTGAGATCTCCTGCCAGCTCCCCAGGAACCGTCCTAGCTGTCCCCCTACTCTCATGGCGTCCCTTTCTGCCTGAGCCAGTACCAAAAATGGAGTTCTTACTCCTCCCTCCCTTGGGGTAACTCCATCTGCCCAATTTCCCTTTCCCCTTATAGCCTGACTTCTGGCTAGGCTGGGGCCCACGAAAGGACTGGTATTTCTTTGGTTTCTCCTCAGGGAACCCATTCTTTTTGTTTGAAGCCTTTTCCAGAATGTCATCCAGAGCAGGCCCAAACAACTTATTACCTGAGAAGGGAATGGAACAGAGCTTATTTTTTGACTGCGTGTCCCCCAACTGTTATGATGAGTCACCGAAGGAGGAAAAAACAAAATACTAGCTAAGTCCAGAAAAACCAGAGAGGTTGGCAGCTATCGGATTGCAGACCCCTAAACCTATCCACAACAACTAGCAGTAGCCGTGGGGGGGTTCCTACGGTGCCCTAGACCCCTCGATCACAGCCGGAGAACTACATAGCCTAAAGACAGAAAGGGGAAAAACTAAACTGCCCCAGAGCAGACCCCCAAAGCAATAGGCAGCCCCCAACATATAATGACGGTGAAGCAAGATGAAAACACTAACACAGATAAAAAGATAGGTTGAGCAAATGATAGTGCCCAAGCTAACTAAATAGGACAGGATAGGAAAGCCGCTGTCTGCTATCCGCAAAAACCCTATCCAAAATGTGCCAACCGACTGATAGGAAAAACAGGCCCTGAAGTCGCTAGGCTTCAAAAGACTATATCAGCACTCAGGTATATTCTGAAGACAGAGCAAAAGATCAACAGATCAGAGACAAAAATGGAATTCAGCTCACCCCTGGCCAGGGATGGCAGAACTCCCAAAAAACAAGGCAAAACAAAAACAAAACTGAAGTGTACAAAGCAGAGCAGAAAATCTTAGCTTTGAGACGCAGGAATCAGACTGGTCTCCAAGAATCCAGCAGGATCACCAGCAAGGCAGAAGGGCGTCGGCTGCCTTATTTCCAGTCCTCAATTCCAGCCACCCAGTCATCATCTAGCTGCCCAGGTGTTTGGTAATCAGCCTCACTACCTTCACCAGAGGAGGGAGTTCATCAGACCTCAACGGTGAAGGGAAAAATGAACTCACAACACCCGACCAAGTTTTTAACCAGATAGCCCTTTGGGCAGCATTGGACAAAGACCCATTCCTGGTTGCGAATTGTACTGTTTCTGCAGATGTGTCAGCCATAAAGCCGGTTGCCAGTTTTAAGAGGGGAAGGGATTTTAGGTTAGTGTCCTTAGGAGTCTTAGATCTCAAATGTTTCTCTAAATCATTAACCCATAAGTGCATGGACCGAGCCACTGAGGTTGCCGCGATGTTGGCTCGGATTATGGCTGCAGAGGTTTCCCAGGTCCTCTTTAGGAGACCATCCGCCTTCCGGTCCATGGGCTTTTTCAAGCTGGAGGAATCCTCAAATGGGATGAAAGTTCTCTTTGCTTCTTGGAGATGTCTTCCCAGGCTTTGATGTCCTCTGGTTTGAAGGGTAGGTGGAGCTTAAAGTCTCTTGGGATGACTAGCCTTTTCTCCGCATCCTCCCATTCCTCCATGATCATAGAACGAATGTGGTGTCATAATCCATTTTTGGATCTGTGTCAGAGTCTGGACTCTCGTATATAAACCTTTTTCCTTTCTGGTCCTCGGAGGTTAATATGGGTTTTTGCCCCGGTGGCCGCTGGTGTTACTACAAGTTTAGTGAGTCTGCTGCTGGGTTTTCCCCCCCGGTGGCCGCTGGTGTTACATGTCAGTCAGCAGGTGTGACCACTCCCTCCTTCCTATAAAGGGTCATCAGGTGCTGCACTCACTGTTGGTGATATTATTCATTTGGAGACCAACCAAGCTGGACTCAGGAGCAGGCTATGTTGCAGTAGAGCTCCAGCTATCCCCTTGTTCTGGTGCCTTACTCTGCTGCTCGGAGCATTAGCAGCAGATAGAAGCTAAGTCTTGTTTTTTTAGTTTATTTTACCCTTAGGTGTCTGTCGTATTTTTCCTTGTTTGATATTTGGTGCAGTACACGTTTTCCCTGTCTCACCTCCTGGGGAGGGGGTTGGGGTTTAGCTCAGGACTAAACAGGAGATAGGAACAGGTCGGGGACTTGGGCCTCACTACCATCAAGTGTAACCCCAAGTTAAGGAGTCAGGGCCCCCTTAGCCTGAGGGGCAGTTCAGGGGCCCAGAGTCCACGTCTCCTGTTTTCCCACTACTGCCCCGTGACATGTGGGCATTGACTGGGAACACTTTACTTCTCTGGGGTCATGACCCCCCCAAACATATCATCCTGTACAGAGAGGGGTTTTTGGGTTTCCTCCACCTGCATAATATCTCGTACCACACGGAGTTCATCTGTGTCCTCAGAGGAAAAGAGATACCTCTTCCCTCCCTCTGTTGGGTCAGTAGACTTCACCTTCCTCCTGATCAGATTCATCTGACATCTCGTCTTCAGAGGACATTTCCGTCTCCCTTGAAATTTTACGGGACCCTCTCTGAGATTCGGACTGTGAAGTATGAGAGTACACTATCCCGGAGACGGATGCCTGGACCTCCTAATTATGGACCTCATTTCAATAAGGAATAAATTCTTGGACTTAGAGTGCGCTGCCAGACAGATTCAATAACCCTTGGTTATTGAACTGTGGTACGGTTCCGCTGTGGACCGTTGGACGTGCAGCAGGCTGACATACTATACAAGCTTTATTTTCTCTTTGAGAAGGTGAGTTTAATACTTTCAGTATTTGTACATTTTACCCGGATAAGACCCTATTGCGCTTTTGTTTCAACCCTTTAGTGAAAATAATTATGGACCTCATGTCAGACAGCAAAGAAGTCTGTTCCTCTCTGATAATCTTTGAAGTGCAGGGACCACGTCGGTGTTTCTGCCAGGTCAATGGGAGTTTAGCGCTACAGATAGCACACTTTTTAATTCTCCCTGACTTTGTTATCCTTCTTTGTAGTTGCAGAGACACCTAGAATACAGAGTATATGCCATGTGTTTCGAAGTGTAGTGTAAGGGCTAAAGTGGTTGTTGCTTTTGTAGCTTACTCACATGCCCCTGGTTTTGCGTTTTGCTCAAGCCAATGTCTGTCTTAGTGAGATCCTGCATGTCAGATTTACTGGTATGCAGTCCCAGCTTACAGTAGGGCACCCCACACACACAGTGACCCTATTTATACAACACAAATGCTTGGTGTAGATCCTCGTTGGGTACTCTTCCTGCATTCCATCGTGGAACGCACGCTGTAACGCACGTCCCCGGGCCGTGACCTGGATGTTCTCTGCCCGGCCTGCAGAGATGATGCCGCCGTAGAACGCAGGCTGGATGATGCTGCCAGAAGTGTGCCCACAGGGCTTGCAGCATGCCAAGAGGCAGACGTCCAAGCCGAGAGCCCCCAGGCAGGGGGAAGGGGCTCGCAACTCAGGAGCAGCGCTGCACTGAGGTAGGCTGAGGGACCCCTCATCAGAGGGTGTCAGCCGCAGATCTCTTGGCAGCAGGAAGGTAAAGGCTGGGCCCCCCGATCCATGCCGATCTGCCAGGTACGGCCTTGGATAGGAGCTTCCTCTCGTCGTTCCTATCCCCAGTGGGACAGGAAAAACACTGACGGGTGGAGATGGGAACGTCCTCCATGCTCCTCCATGGTGCTGTCAGGATTGGTGAACTGGAAAAGTAAATTTCTCTAAAACTAAGCAGTGCATAGTATCGATCTTCGCCTGGACAATGAGCATTGTGGCAGCAAGATTAGTAATGATAGTTTTTTTTCTTGTGCAGGACATTATAAACCCCAGGCAACGACAAGCAGAGTTGTGGTATTGTGTACATTTGGTTGGCTATGAGTATAATGTGTAAGGATCACAACTGAAATGAAGAAGTGAAAGAAAAACAAGTGCAAAATTGCACAATTCTGAAGGGGTTAAAAACAGGTTTTTTATGTGTTTTTTTATTTGGATTTGATAAATATCTTCTAAATTCAACTCTTCTGAATACTTGTTCAGACACTGACTCCAAATCAATCTCCACAATCATATACATTTTATGGCATCAACATTATTAAACTGTGCATGACATTCCTGCCCTCTCTCCTCCCCCAATTACAGTTATGGCCAAAATTATTGACACCCCTGCAATTCTGTCAGATAATATTCAGTTTCTTCCTGAAAATGATTGCAAACACAAATTCTTTGGTATTATTATCTTCATTTAATTTGTCTTAAATGAAAAAACACAAAAGAGAATGAAGCAAAAAGCAAAACATTGATCATTTCACACAAAACTCCAAAAATGGGCCAGACAAAAGTATTGGCACCCTCAGCCTAATACTTGGTTGCACAACCTTTAGCCAAAATAACTGCGACCAACCGCTTCCGGTAACCATCAATGAGTTTCTTACAATGCTCTGCTGGAATTTTAGACCATTCTTCTTTGGCAAACTGCTCCAGGTCCCTGATATTCGAAGGGTGCCTTCTCCAAACTGCCATTTTTAGATCTCTCCACAGGTGTTGGGATTCAGGTCTGGACTCATTGCTGGCCACCTTAGAAGTCTCCAGTGCTTTCTCTCAAACCATTTTCTAGTGCTTTTTGAAGTGTGTTTTGGGTCATTGTCCTGCTGGAAGACCCATGACCTCTGAGGGAGACCCAGCTTTCTCACACTGGGCCCTACATTATGCTGCAAAATTTGTTGGTAGTCTTCTGACTTCATAATGCCATGCACATGGTCAAGCAGTCCAGTGCCAGAGGCAGCAAAGCAACCCCAAAACATCAGGGAACCTCCACCATGTTTGACTGTAGGGACCGTGTTCTTTTCTTTGAATGCCTTTTTTTTTCTCCTGTAAACTCTTTGTTGATGCCTTTGCCCAAAAAGCTCTACTTTTGTCTCATCTGACCAGAACATTCTTCCAAAACGTTTTAGGCTTTTTCAGGTAAGTTTTGGCAAACTCCAGCCTGGCTTTTTTATGTCTCGGGGTAAGAAGTGGGGTCTTCCTGGGTCTCCTACCATACAGTCCCTTTTCATTCAGATGCCGACGGATAGTACGGGTTGACACTGTTGTACCCTCGGACTGCAGGGCAGCTTGAACTTGTTTGGATGTTAGTCGAGGTTCTTTATCCAACATTCGCACAATCTTGCGTTGAAATCTCTTGTCAATTTTTCTTTTCCGTCCACATCTAGGGAGGTTAGCCACAGTGCCATGGGCTTTAAACTTCTTGATGACACTGCGCACGGTAGACACAGGAACATTCAGGTCTTTGGAGATGGACTTGTAGCCTTGAGATTGCTCATGCTTCCTCACAATTTGGTTTCTCAAGTCCTCAGACAGTTCTTTGGTCTTCTTTCTTTTCTCCATGCTCAATGTGGTACACACAAGGACACAGGACAGAGGTTGAGTCAACTTTAATCCATGTCAACTGGCTGCAAGTGTGATTTAGTTATTGCCAACACCTGTTAGGTGCCACAGGTAAGTTACAGGTGCTGTTGATTACGCAAATTAGAGAAGCATCACATGATTTTTCGAACAGTGCCAATACTTTTGTCCACCCTCTTTTTTATGTTTGGTGTGGAATTATATCCAATTTGGCTTTAGGACAATTCTTTTTGTGTTTTTTCATTTAAGACAAATTAAATGAAGATAATAATACCAAAGAATTTGTGTTTGCAATCATTTTCAGGAAGAAACTGAGTATTATCTGACAGAATTGCAGGGGTGTCAATACTTTTGGCCACAACTGTATTTGCTATAAGGCTCTGCTCACACAGTTTTTGTTGCGTTTTTTTTCTTTGAAGAAAAGAAGCTGCGGTTTAGAGTACAAGCAAATACAAGCAAAAGCTATGAGATTTCAAAATCTCATGCCCAAGCTTATTTTTGTTGTGGGGTTTTTTTGGGTCGTTTTTTTCACCAATAGAAAGCAACGATGGAACAAAAATGCAGCAAAATCTGAGTTTTGAATGCCAATTTTTTGCCGCCAAGAAAGCAGATTTTGGCTGTTGAAATTTTTTTCTCAAAAACGCTGTGTCTGAAAATATGCTAAAGAGCTAATGAAAGTAAATGAATAATAGGTCATATGTGCCCCCAAAATAGCTGAAATAAAAATAATACCGTAACTTGTCCTGCAAATAAAAAAAAATTCACATGCTAAATTGACTGAAAACAATAACTGGCTCTTAAAATCTGTAGCCAAAAATGTTTTATTTTTTTTCCACAAAGGGGTTTTATGTTTTCAGGAGAGTTGTGTCTCCAGGTTTTTTTAGTCAAAAAGATAAAAACACTGTGCTTTACTTTCCCTCCTTGCCCAAGCGTTGATTCTTTGCACCTGCTTGAGATTCTCATTGTTGTTTGCAATGGTGAAGCCTCATGACAATTAGCAGCCAATCACTGAGCTCGGTGGCTTGTGTTGTCTTCTAGACTAGACATGAGCGAATATCTTCCGCTCCCTCTTTATTCGGCAAGCTATTGTGCTTGCCGAAAAAGCTGCAGCGGGAAACCAGATACCTGGAGCGCTCCGATAATCAGGTGATCGGCGCAGCAGCTGCATGTGTCGCGGCTGTGTGACAGTCACAACACATGCATGGAGAGCCTGTTTTTTGTGACTGTCACTCAGCCGCGACACATGCAACTGCAGCACCTGACACCTGATTATCGGAGTGCTCCAGGTAGCCGGACACCCGCTGCAACTTCTGCAGTAAGCGCTATAGCTTGCCGAATAAGGAGGGAGCCATAGATATTCGCTCATCTCTATTCTAGACCCGAACCGCTGAACTATGAATGCAACAGATACTAGGAGCAACGGTGGAGGCACAGCACTGGACCTGGGAAGGGTGAGTAAAGTGCAGTTTGTTTGTTCGTTTGGGGGGTTTTAGTGCCAGGAGACAAAACTTTCCTGAAAACGGAATACTCCCTTAAGGTGCCCAAAATATGAAGTAGTCACGGGAGGCGGTTCCGAAGCTGGTTCAGTGTACGAGTTCAGACCTTGCTAAGAACTGAATTACACTGTGACTTTACACTGTGACTTTTAGAAACAATACTCCTCTTTGATTTGTGTGCACTTGGACTAGTCCTTTCTCAAAAGCAGCTTTCTCTGTGTTGGTTTGAACAAGAAGCAGGAAGTGTCATTTCAGGAGAGGGACCTACACCAGCAGATGACATGGCTCCTGAAACCATCATTGATTGTGGATACTTCACACTAGACCTTGGAAATCAAGGTCCCAGAGTCTGGAACAAGAGTGGAGAGGCACACAATCCAAGCTGCTTAACATCTAGTTTGAAGTTTCCACAGTCAGTGATGGTTTGGGGAGCCATGTCATCTGCTGGTATAGGTACACTGTGTTTTATCAAGACCAAAGTCAGCGCAGCCGTCTACCAGAAAATTTTAAAGCACTTCATGCTTCCCTCTGCCAACAAGCTTTTTGGAGAAAGAAATTTAATTCTCCAGCAGGACTTGGCACCTGTCCACACTGCCAAAAGTACCAATACCTGGTTTAAAAACAACAGTATCACTGTGCTTGATTGGCAAGTAAATTCATAGAGAATCTATGGGGTATTGTCAAGAGGAAGATGATAGACACCAGACCCAACAATGCAGATGAGCTGAAGGCTGCTATCAAAGCAACCTGGGCTCCCATAACACCTCAGCAGTGCCACAGACTGATCACCTCCATGCCATGCCGCATTGATGCAGTAATTGATGCAAAAGGAGCCCCGGCCAAGTACTGAGTGCATTTACTGAACATATATTTCAGTAGGCCAACATTTTGGATTTTAAAATAATTTTTTCAACCTGGTGTTATACAGTGTTCTAATTTACTGAGATAACTTTTGGGTTTTCATTGGATGTGAGACATAATCATCAACATTAACAGAAATAAACACTTGAAATAGATCACTCTGTGAAGACTAATATGAGTTTTACTTTTTGGATTGAAGAACTGAAATAAATAAACTTTTTGATGATATTCTAATTTTGTGAGGTGCACCTGTAATCCTCTGTCTTTCAATAAAGCTGTTGCTTTGTTTTCTGCCTCCTCGTCTACTGTACAGTATACGAGTCCTGCCCGGATGTGTCGTCCAGACACCGATATATGGTCACCGCTCTGAGTATACAGAGCTGTGGCTGTAACAGTGTCCTTAGCTCTCACTGACAGTTGGCCCCAATGCAGAGGAAATGTCAGTCAGGGGCTTGGGGTGCAGTTTCCTTTAACCCCTTTCTGACATCAGACGTACTATCCTGTCCATGGGACCTAGGCCCCTATGCCCATGGACGGGATAGTACGTCTAGCGCGATCAGCGGCACCCACGTGGTGAGTGCCGCTGATCGCAGCCGGGTGTCAGCTGATTATCACAGCTGACACCCGGCACTATGTGTCAGGGGCGGTCACGGACAGCCCCCGACACGTTAACCCCTTGCACACCGCGATCAAACATGATCGCGGTGTACCGAGGGCTAAAGGGAAGCATCGGCAGGGAGGGGACTCCCTCCGTGCTTCCCTGAGCCCCCCACAGCAGCGCAATGTGCAGCGCTGCTGCGGGGGGCTCTTTCCCTGCAGGCCCCCGGATCCAAGATGGCGACGGGGACCTTCGGGGGGCCTGCAGGGAGCTGGCTTCCTCAGTGCCTGCAAAGCTCAGGCATGAAGAAGCCTTCTGCACTGCCTGTGACAGATTGCTGATCTGTCACAGTGATCTGTGGTGTGACAGATCAGCGATCTGTCACAGGACAGTGATGTCCCCCCTGGGACAAACTAATAAAGTAAAAAAAAAAAAAAAAAAAAGTGTAAAAATAATTTTTAAAAAATTCCTAAATAAATTAAAAAAAAAATATTCCCTAATAAATTCATTTTTTGGAAATAAAAGAAAATAATAAAAGTACACATATTTGGTATCGCCGCGTCCGTAATGACCTGCCCTATAAAACTGTCCCATTAGTTAACCCCTTTAGCGAACCCCTTAAAAAATAAAAATAAAAAACGAAGCAAAAAATAATGATTTATTATCATACCGCCGAACAAAAAGTGCAATAACGCGCGATCAAAAAGACGCATATAAATATCCCTGGTACCGCTGAAAATGTCATCTTGTCCCGCAAAAAACAAGCTGCCACACAGCATCATCAGAGAAAAAATAAAAAAGTTATAGCTCGCAGAATAAAGTGATGCAAAAATAATTATTTTTTATATAAAATTGTTTTTATTGCATAAAAGCGCCAAAACATAAAAAAATGACAAATGAGGTATCGCTGTAACCGTACTGACCCGAAGAATAAAACTGCTTTATCAATTTTGCGGAACGGTGTAAACGCACCCCCCAAAAGAAATTCATGAAACGCTGGTTTTTGTTCATTCTGCGTCCCAAAAATCGGAATAAAAAGCGATCAAAAAATGTCACGTGCCCGAACATGATACCAATAAAAACGTCAACTCGTCCCACAAAAAATAAGACCTCACATGACTCAGTGGGTCAAAATACGGAAAAATTATAGCTCTCAATATGTGGTGATGCAAAAACTATTTTTACAATGAAAAGCGTCTTTTAGCGTGCGACAGCTGCCAAAAATAAAAACCACCATAAATAGTAAATCAAACCCCCCGTTATCACCCCCTTAGTTAGGGAAAATTAAAAAAATGTATTTATTTCCATTTTCCCATTAGGGTTAGGGCTAGGGTTACGGCTAGGGTTGGGGCTAGGTTTGGGGCTGAGATTATGGTTAGGGGTGTGTTGGGGTTAGGGTTGGAGTTAGAATTGGGGGGTTTCCACTGTTTGGGCACATCAGGTGCTCTCCAAACGCAACATGGCGTCTGATCTCAATTCCAGCCAATTCTGCGTTGAAAAAGTCAAATGGTGCTCCTTCCCTTCCAAGCTCTGCCATGCGCCCAAAGTGTTTTACCCCGACATATAGGGTATCAGCCTACTCAGGACAAATTGGACAACTTTTGGGGTCCATTTTCTCCTGGTACCCTTGGGAAAATAAAAAAATTGGGGACTAAATGATCATGTTTGTGGAAAAAATAAAAAAAAATTATTTTCACGCCCGGGCATTATAAACTTCTGTGAAGCCCATGGGGGTTCAAAGTGCTCACCACACATCTAGATAAGTTCCGTGGGGGGTCTAGTTTCCAAAATGGTATCATTTGTGGGGGGGTTTCCACTGTTTAGGTATATTAGGGGCTCTCCAAAGGCAACATGACACCCGCAGACCATTCCATCAAAGTCTGCATTCCAAAACGTCACTACTTCCCTTCCGAGCCCCGACGTGGGCCCATACAGTAGTTTTCTCCCACATTTGGGGTATCAGGATACTCAGGACAAATTGGACAACAACTTTTGGGGTCCATTTTCCCCTGGTACCCTTGGGAAAATAAAAAAATGGGGACTAAATGATCATGGTTGTGGAAAAAATACGATTTTTTTATTTTCACGCCCGGGCGTTATAAACTTCTGTGAAGCCCTTGGGGGTTCAAAGTGCTCACCACACATCTAGATAAGTTCCTTAGAGGGTCTAGTTTCCAAAATGGGGTCACTTGTGGGAGGATTCCACTGTTTACGTACATCAGGGGCTTTCCAAATGCGACATGGTGTCCGATCTCAATTCCAGCCAAAAAAGTCAAATGGCGCGGTTTCCCTTCCGAGCTCTGTCATGCGCCCAAATAGTGGTTTACCCCCACATGTGGGGTATCAGCGTACTCAGGACAAATTGCACAATAACTTTTAGGGTCCTGTTACTCTTGGGAAAGTAAGAATTGAGGGTGAAGAGATCATTTTTGTGGAAAAAATATGATTTTATAATTGTACGGCTGTACGTTATAAACTTCTGTGAAGCCCTTGGGGGTTCAAAGTTCTCAGCAAACATCTAGAAAAGTTCCTTGGGGGGTCTAGTTTCCAAAATGGTGTCATTTGTGGGAGGTTTCCACTGTTTTGGTACATCAGGGCCTTTTCAAACGCGACATGGTGTCCGATCTCAATTCCAGCCAAAAAAGTCAAATGGCACTGCTTCCCTTCCGAGCTCTGCCATGCGCCCAAATAGTCGTTTACACCCACATATGGAGTATCAGCGTACTCAACACAAATTGCACAATAACTTTTAGGGTTCGGTTACCCTTGGGAAAATAAAAATTGGGGGTGAAAAGATAATTTTTTTGGAAAAAATATGATTTTTTAATTGTACCGCTGTACGTTATAAATTTCTGTGAAGCCCTTGTGGGTTCAAAGTTCTCACCACATATTTAGATAAGTTCCTTGGGGGGTCTAGTTTCCAAAATGGGGTCACTTGTGGGGGGTTTCCACTGTTTAGGTACATCAGGGGCTCTCCAAACGTGACATGGCCGTCGATCAGAATTCCAGCCAATTTTGCACTGAAAAAGTCAAACGGCGCTCCTTCCCTTCTGAGCTCTGCCATGCACCGAAACAGTGGTTCCCGCCCACATATCAGGTATTAGCGTATTCAGGACAAATTGCACAATAACTTTTCCAGTCCAATTTCTCCTTTTACCCTTGGTAAAATAAAAAAACTTGAACCTGAATTATTTTTTTGTGAAATAAAGTTAAATGTTCATTTTTTTTTTTAAATATTCAAAAAATTCCTGTGAAGCACCTGAAGGGTTAATAAACTTCTTGAATGTGGTTTTGAGCACCTTGATGGGTGCAGTTTTTAGAATGGTGTCACTTTTGGGTATTTTCTATCATATAGACCCCTCAAAGTGGCTTCAAATGTGATGTGGTCCGTAAAAATAAAATGGTGTTGCAAAAATGAGAAATCGCTGGTCAACTTTTAACCCTTATAACTTCCTAACAAAAAAAAATGTTGGTTCCAAAATTGTGCTGATGTAAAGTAAACATGTGGGAAATGTTACTTATTAAGTTTTTTTTTTTCCAAAATCATTTTTATTAAATTTTCAAGTTTTTCATACAGTTGAACATTTCTGTAAACTTACATATTATCTCACAGATAAAGGCAGTATGTGATCGAATCCCCATAATAACAAAATCCCCAAAATAATGAAGAAATTAAAATCATGTTTACGCGCAGCCCAGGTCCCCCCTCCTCATTTCAGGCATGTGTTCATTGACATAGTTTCAGACCTTCAGATTCCCCAACGTTCCCCCTATGCTCTCGAGTAAATACCAGTTTGAGTGTATAAATGGGTTCATTACCTCTATCCTTTCGTCTTTTGTTCTCAATAAACCTCCTCCATTTTCCCATGAATTTAGCTGTTTCCCTGTCTTTGTTTCTCATCGCCTCTCTTTTATCAATGTCCAATGCTTTTTTAAGGCCCAGTATCATATCTTTTTCGTCTGGGAGCGTCTGCGTTAGCCAGTTCCTCAGGATCAATCGTTTGGCCAGTAATGCTATAACATGAAATAATTTAGGAACACTCTCTTCCCTCCCTCTATTTCCCGTATGGTGCAGTATCCAACATATGGGTTCAAGTTTCACCTTAACCCCACAAATTTCCTCGGTGAGCCTCTGTACCATCGCCCAAAAATTCTGTGTATACTGACAGTGCCACATCCCATGGATCATGTCAGTTCTCTTTCTAACATTTAGGGCATTTCTCTCTTCTGTTTGGGCAATTTGCTGAAGGAGGAATGTTAAAACCAAGCACTAGGCCGTGCATAATTCGAAAGTGGCTGTCTCTCCATTTCTCGGAGATGATGTGTTTCCTTACTCTTCCCCAGCCCTCCAAGACACATTCCATCACGTCCTCTGAGTGTAATTCTCGAGTCCAACAGCTAAACATTTTGTCTGACCCTGATGGTAACAGGATTTCCCTTGCATAACTATATATTTTTGAGATATTCACTTCTTGTATGTCCCATTTGGTCATTGTGTCAAATTCGTTAGTCCCTATTTCTTTGGTCACCTCCCGAAGTTTTCCCATAATGTGAAATTTCACTTGGTTATATTGGAGGATTTGAGACTCTTTGAGACTGAATTTCTCTATTACCTCTGCCCCCTTCAACCACCTGCCTTCCGTCTCATGTAACAGGTCACCCACGTTTCTCACCCCCTTCCTCTTCCATTCCTCGAACAAAGCATTCTCACGTCCTAACTTGAAATCTGTGTGTGCCCATATGTTCAGGTGTTTAGAAATTGACCAAGACAATTTGAATTTCTTCCTCACCGCCTTCCAGGTCATGAGAGTGTCTCTAAAAATCAATGAGTGCTTAACTTCGCTCGGCACCCCACTCAAGGAAGCGTGCAGTAGCGAAACTTTATCCCACGGTTTGCACAGTTGGGATTCCAGAGCGTTATCTGAATACCTCGATGTGCCCTTTATCCAATCAATTATATGGTGTGTCAGACAAGCCAAATTATAACCACGCACATTGGGTAGACCTACCCCCCCTCTATCTTTATGACTCATCAATATTCTGGCGCGTAGTCTCGGCTTTTTGCCCCCCCAAATAAACTTTGAGAAAGCCCTGTTAATTCTGTTACAATCTACATGTTTGATCAGAAGGGGTATGGTTTGCATGGGACAGTCTGGCAAAACTCACCATTTTCAAGAGATGGCATCTCCCCAAGAATGACAGCGGTAGCCCTTTCCACCTCTCCAATTCTTTTTCAATTTTGTCTATGAGGGGTCTATAATTCAGCGCATATACCTGACGTGGGGATCTCCCAATTTGTATGCCCAAATACTTTAGTGAGGATTTCATTATCGGGATCCCTACCAAGTTATCTCTTCCCTGACTTTCTTTCCCTTCCCTTAACATCAATATTTCACATTTTGCCCTGTTTAATTTAAATCCAGAGAAAGCCCCGAATTTTTTGATTTCCCCTAATAGGCGTGGCAAATCTCTTTTTGGGTTATTCATGTATAGGATAATATCGTCAGCGAAAAGCGCAGACTTAACTATCATTGATCCTACTCTAATCCCCTCATGTGAATCTTGCGAGTTAAGGAACCTAGAAAGGGGTTCTATCGCTAGGTTAAATAACAATGGCGATAAAGGGCATCCCTGACAGGTTCCTTTATACAGTTTGAAAGCGTCATACAAAAATCCCGGTGTGTATACTTTGGCTTTGGGGTTTTTGTACAAGGTCGTTAAATAGTCTCTGAATGGACCCAGCATTCCCATTTTGTCCAGTACCATACCCAGCCACGGCCACCTCACATTGTCAAATGCTTTTTCTGCATCCAATGTGACCATGGCTGGGCCGGCACGTGGATCTAATTTCCTAGCTCTAATTGCGTCTAGGATCAGTAGAGTTTTTCTCACGTTCGTGACTGCCGATCGACCTTTGATAAAACCTGTCTGGTGATTTGTGATTATTTTTGGTAACAGCATCGCTAAGCGATCAGCAAGTATCTTAGATAATATCTTGATATCCTGGTTAATCAGTGATATTGGCCGGTATCCCAAGGGTGAATCTTTATCTTTATCCCCTTTTGGGAGCAGTTTGATATAAGCCGTATTCATGTCCTCTGACAAGCTTTCCCCTTTCAATATGTTGTTAAACATTCGTGTCAGGGTGGGTGTTACCTGCGATCTAAGATCTTTATAGAATTCCCCATTCATCCCATCCGGGCCGGGGGCTTTATGCGCTCCCAAGTGTCTTATTGAGGACTGTACCTCATCCTCTTTGATGTCCATATTTAGAAAGCATTTGTCTTCCTCTGTAAGTGGGGTCAATGTTATTTTCTCTAGCCATTCCGTCCCCCCCGTGAGATTGTCAGATTCGTCTTTGTATAACTTTGCAAAGTATGTACCCAAAATCCCATTAATGTCTTTGGGATTAGTTACCATATCCCCTTTTTTCCCCTTTAAAGCTGTTATTAGAGTTTGCGCGCGTATGCCTCTCGCTAGATTAGCCAGGAGTTTGCCAGATTTATCACCATACCTGTTCAATTCCACTTCTCTTTGCCCCCATACCAATTGCTCCCTCCTCTCCGCCCATTCCTCATATTTATTTTTGGCCTCTACCCATTTCTGTTTGTTAGAATCGTTTGGACAAGTTTTTAAAGCTGTGTACCTAGTCCTTACCTCATTACTCGCTAATACATATTGCTCTCTGATCTTCCCCTTCAGCCTTAACGTGTAGGCTATGATCCTTCCCCGTATTACCGCTTTCCCTGCTTCCCAGAATAATTTTGCGTTCTGTTTATGTTCGGTATTTAACAACGCATATTCTGTCCATCATTCCTTGAGTTGTTTTCCAAAGTCTCCATCTTTTAGTAAAAAGGAGGGGAAGCGCCATAAATCCTGCCCCCTCTGAAATTTTTCTGACAATTCTATCGCTACTGGGCTGTGGTCTGATATGACCATATCTTCTATGGTCACCCGCCGTGTCCTTTGTATCATGTTGTCAGACCCCAATATCAAATCTATTCTAGACCATGAATTTTGAGCGTGTGAATAATGGGTATATTCTCTCTCCTGCGAATGTAACACTCTCCAAATGTCTTTGATGTGTAGGTGCGAAGTCATATCTTCCAGATAATTCCTACCTGTTCCCTGTCGTTCCCCAGTATTACCCTCTCTACACGATGATCTCTTTCTATCTTCTCCCTCTCTCATAACCTGATTGAAGTCGCCTCCTAATATCACATTGGGCTCTGCATCCCTCAGGATTCTGTTTTGTAACTCTGTAAAAAAATCTTTTTGAGATATATTAGGTGCATAAACATTGTATAAGCTGAATTTTTCCTCGCATACCTCGATGAGATGTAAAAGTCTCCCTTCCTCATCCCCTTCTTTTTGTATTATTCAATGAGCAAGTGATTTGTTTATTAGGATCATTACTCCCCCCTTTCTAGTTGAGGTCCCCGAACTGAACACTGCACCTACCCACATCTTATGCATCCTAAATGCTTCGCTCTCCCCCAAATGTGTTTCCTGAAGCAGGGCTATATCCGCCTTCAGTCTTCTTAAATGTCTCAGAACCATGCTTCTCTTGTTAGGGGATCTTAGGCCTTTCACATTCCATGTTACTATCTTTGGCATATCTGAGCTCTGGGAGGGTTTCCTCCTCCGCTGTTTTTATATCTCAATTTATAATTTTCTCCATATGAGGACCTGAGCTTGCGACCCATTCGTCATTATCTCCCACCTTCTTTCAGTTTGGAACCACATATAAAAACCCTCTTTTAAAGCAAATTCCCCACCCTTCCCCTCACATTTCTCCTCCACTTATTTTCCCCATTTTCGACTTCCATTTTTTTCTACCCCTCAAACGTCGACAACCCCTTCCCACCTCCCCTACAGAGCCTTTTAACTGACCCGCCTATAAACAAGAATGACCAACCTCTCTGCAATATATCTTACACATGTGATCTTCTGTAACTATAACAAATTTCAGTTGTACCCTGTCTACCCTCCCAAACCTCCCCCGGTTGTTTGGTCACATGTCACTCTTACCCACAATAAGAATGTGCATAATGTGAAAAAAGGGTAGGGAGAGGGAAAGAGAAAAAAGAGGGGGGACACAGAGCCCGCAGGGGGGACTAGAAGGATAACAGACAGCGAAAAGGAAGCAAGAGGAAACGGATAGCCACACACAAGAGAGTACGTGCGGGAGTGAAAATATCAATTCAATTAGCAAATTAATGGCGAAATTTCGTCTCTCCGCTGGTCGTCGCATCCCATCTTTTCTGGATCGCCCTACTGATTGACCACCTCCTCTTCTGGGACATGAAACGGGGAGTGAAATCTTTCAGCGGTTGTTATGTTCCTGATCCGATTTGTCCAAGTCCATTTCTTCATTATCAGTGTTTATGTGAAGTTCCTGGCGTGGCTCCTCTTCTCTCGTTGTTACGTTGGTGTCTTTGCGTTGTTTTCTCATATCTCGTTGACTGTTTGATCTCATAGCGTCTTTCTCCTCATGTCCGATTTGTGTTCCACTACTTCTTTGTATAATGCTTAACGCCTCATTACTTATTAAGTTTTTTGTGTGCCGTATCTCTGTGATTTAAGGGCACAAAAATTCAAAGTTGGAAAATTGCGAAATTTTCAAAATTTTCGCCAAATTTCCGTTTTTTTCCACAAATAAACGTAAGTTATATGAATGAAATTTTACCACTAACATGAAGTACAATATGTCACGAGAAAACAATGTCAGAATCACCGGGATCCATGGAAGCGTTTCAGAGTTATTACCTCATAAAGGGACAGTGGTCAGAATTGAAAAAATTGGCCCGGTCATGAACGTGCAAACCACCCTTGGGGGTGAAGGGGTTAATAATAAATCTTTCACATAGGATTGACGGCTGCACTTTAAAATCTAAATCCTCTATAATGTGATATTTCTGGTGGTCCTGCTTGAATTACATTGAATGGAGGATGTCAATCCCTTACCAGGATTCCTGATTAGAGAATCTGAGGCTGGACTAGTCTGGAAGAAACAACGCCTCGAAGGACTAGTCCTGGCACATTTACATTTTAAAAGCTGCAGAATTAAACTTAAAACACAGAAATGTTACATTAAAGGATTTATTATATTTCTGCTCCCATCATATGTAATTTATAAGGGACAGTTAAGGGACCTGAAAGGTCTTAATAGTCTCTCTTTGGCACTCGTAGAATAGAGCACTAATATTATGAATAACAATGGCATAAAAGTCGGCAGATACACACTTATTTTACCTACACTGTGTTCCAAATTATTATGCAAAAAATATTTCCTCATATTTTCTCTAAATTACCTATATGAATTGCAGTCATTGTTATTTTCCAGTCATCTAATATTCTAGTATAATTGCAATGTTTTTGAACAAACTGCCTATGAAAACAGTATATTTTTTAAAAATAAGAAAACACTCAAAATCCATGTTCCAAATTATTATGCACAGCAGAGTTTTCAACCTTTTTATTTTTATTTTGAACCAAAAAATGGTCAATTGTGAAATAAGCATTATCAGCTTATTACAAAATGAAATCAAACAGTTTTCAAGTCAAAACTTTATTCTAGGTGATGTTACATTTGCACATAGGACCCCTTGTTCAAAAGAAGCTTCTGAACTCTCTCGTCCATTGAATTTGTCAGTTTTTGGATGGTTTGTGCTTCAATTGTTTTGCATGTGGACAGAATACCCTCCCAGAGCTGTTGCTTAGATGTGAACTGCCTCCCGCCATCATAGACACTCCTTTTAATGATGCTCCAGAGCTTCTCAATGGGGTTGAGGTCAGGGGAAGATAGTGGCCACACCATAAGTTTGTCCTCTTTTATGCCCATAGCAGCCAGAGATGCAGATGTGTTATTTGCAGCATGAGACGGTGCATTATCATGCATGAAAATGATCTTGCTGCGGAAAGTTCGGTTCTTCCTCTTGAACCATGGCAGGAAGTGCTGATTTAGAAACTCCACATAGATTATGGAGTTCATCTTTACCCCTTCAGGGATCCTAAAGGGGCCGACAATCTCTCTCCCCATGATTCCAGCCCAAAACATTACTCCACCTCCTCCTTGTTGGCGCCTTAGCCGTGTTTTCATGGGGTGTCCATCAACCAGCCATCCTCCACTCTATCCATCTGGAACATCGAGCGTTGCACATCACTCATCGGTGAACAAAACAGTTTGGAAGTCAGTCTTCATGTATCGTTTGGCCCACTGGAGCCGTTTCTGCTTGTGTGCAGTGGATAGAGGTGGTCGACAGGATGGCTTACGCACAGCTGCAAACCTCTGAAGGACCCTGCATCGTTGTTTGGGGGACGTTGGAGGCACCAGCAGCTTCAAAAACTTGTCTGCTGCTATGACAAGGCATTTTTGCAGCTGCTCTTTTAACCTGACGCATTTGCCTGTTGGAAAGAGTCCTCAATTTTTCCTTATCAGCACGCACACGTGTGTGCTGGGAATCAGCTACATACTTCTTGATTGTGTAATGATCACGATGAAGTGTCTTGGCAATGTTGATTGTAGTCATGCCTTGACCTAAATACTCCACAATTTGTTGCTTCTCAGCAGCCGACACATCCTTTTTCTTTCCCATTTTGGCAAAAAAATGTAGGCTGCTTAATAATGTGGAACAGCCTTCTTAAGTAGTCTTGCCTTTATTTGGACACACCTGCCAAACTAATTTGCACAGGTATCTGCAATTGCTTTCAGTGATATAAAGAGCCCTGACACACATCACCATCAATGAGTTTAAATGACAAGCAAAAATATTCTAACCTTATCACTCCTAAACTCTTTTTGCATAATAATTTGGAACACAGTTTAATGTGGTCTTGTCAAGGTACATGTATCTTTTCGTATTGCACCAAAAGACGTTCCTCATAAATAGTCTAATCTCAAGCAGTAGCTTCCCCTTGAGTATGCTGGTTGGGTCTTCTTGATAAGGAGCAGAAACAACAACATACCAATATTTAGCAATATAAGTCTAGTTTCATATTAGCGTTAGTTAGCACAGTGCATTGTGCGCATGCGCCCCTATGTTTAACATGGGGGCGCATGGTCTAGCGTTGCATGCGTTTGAATGCGTTCTTGTGCACATGCGTTTTTTGAAGTGCGCCTAGACACGCCGGACGCAACCTGTTGCATTTTTGGTCCGTCCAACCTGTGTCAAAAAAACGCATGCACACACTTTCGCACGGAATGCGCCAAAAAAATCACATTACAGTCTATGGGAACGCAGGCGTGCGCATGGACATGCGCACACCTGCGTTTAAAATCGCATGTGTTTTAAGAGTTAACATGGCTAGAAACGGGTTAAAACGCAAGCGCTAAAAAAAGCAAAAGCATGATGTGTTTTTTGCATGCGTTTCTATTGCGCAAGAAGCGTAGTGCTAAAAACCGCTAATGTGAAAAGTAGCCTAAGACAAATCCCTGCACGCAAAAATACTTAAATAATTTGAATTGGACATTCCCAAACATGGTGTAATATGGTTACGCCTGCCAGCCTATAGCACTTGATGCCACATCTTAACATCTGAATCTTTAAGAAAGACTGAAATGCAAGTGTATAGATCTCAAAAGTAAGCAATTATGGGTTACAACAATTTTGAGTTGCTATTGTATATATTATTGGCTGCATCTCAGGTGAGTTCTTGATGAGCGAGTTTGTTGATAAAGAATGTCCAATATTGTAGACCTGAATTTGTCTTTTTTTCACATGTGAGTTTTTTCATGGTAAGTAAGATTTGATTTACGAGTAAAATATTTCCCACATGCTGAACAAAAATATGGCTTCTCGCCTGTGTGAATTCTCAGATGTTTCACAAGAGAAGATTTAATGCTAAAACATTTCCCACATTCTGAACATGAAAATGGTTTCTCCCCTGTATGAATTCTGTGATGTGCAATAAGACTGCTTTTCTGAATAAAACATTTCCCACATTCTGAACATGAAAATGGCTTTTCTCCTGTGTGACTTCTCTGATGTCTTCCAAGATATGACTTCTGGTTAAAACATTTCCCACACTGAGAACATGAAAATGGCTTCTCCCCCGAGTGACTTCTTTGATGTCTTAAGAGATGTGATTTATTGATATAACATTTCCCACATTCTGAACATGAAAATGGCTTTTCTCCTGTGTGACTTCTCTGATGTCTTCCAAGATATGACTTCTGGTTAAAACATTTCCCACACTGAGAACATGAAAATGGCTTCTCCCCCGAGTGACTTATTTGATGTCTTAAGATATGTGATTTATTGATATAACATCTCCCACATTCTGAACATGAAAACGGCTTCAGTCCACCATGAATTCTGTGATGTCTAACAAGATCTGATTTCTGGTTAAACCTTTTACCACTTTCTGAACATGGATATGGCTTTTCCTCTGTGTGAGCTGTCTGATGTTTAACATTCCTTCTGTTAGTTTTACTTTGCTTAGCAGTTTGTGATGAATCAGAAGGTACAACCTGTTTAAAAACATCAGATGATAAATTTTTGCTGTCCAGGGCTGGTGGTGTGTCTGGGACAGTAGCATGTTCTTCATATGTATTTGGTGTAATACCATGATTATCTTTCTTGAAATCTGAAGAGTTAACAAGTCTCTCTGACCTCCCGGTAAAGTTCTCTGAGAAGAAAAAAATTGATTGTATTAATTTTGAATAATAAAACCATATTATACAGCTCTGGCAAAAATTAAGAGACCACTGCACAGTTTTATAAAAATCAGCTTCTCTACATGTCTGACAGCCATTCCATTCCAGTGTCAGTTGAATTCCAACCAGAGGACACCTCATTCTACTTAATGTGCTTCTGATTAGGTGATCACCTGAACCAAATCTTATTTAATGAAGGAAAGTATAAAAAAAAAAACCCGCTGTAGTGGTCACAATCATCTAACAAAAGGTCAAGCTGGATGGGAAAACAAGTGCTAGTAATATCCCAAAGTAATAGGAATGAAAAAATAAGTCTAGAATACAGGGGATGGAGGGCACCATCGAATCAGAGTAAACAATGGGATACAAATTACTAATTTTTGGTGATCCCTGGTGTGTAGTATGTCTCTTTTTTCTGTCTTGTTCTTACAGGAATGAAAAAATAACTTTTAACCATGCCAAAGGGTTGAGAAGAAAGGTCTTAAGTGAGGAAAAGAAGGGCTCAATTCTGGCTTTACTAGCAAAGGGATACAGTGAGCGTCATATTGCCTCCATCCTTAAAATTTCTTAGACGGCAGACCACTACAACAAGATCAAGCCGCAGACATTGGGGACATCAAAGCCACAGACCGGCTGAGGACGAAAATGACTCTCCATTGACCGGGATGACCATCACCTTATTCGAATGTCACTCAGCAACTGCAGAATGACATCAAGTGACCTACAAAAGGAATGGCAAATGGAAGCTGGGGTGAAGTGCACGGCAAGAACAGTTGGTAACAGGCTCCTAGAGGCAGGGCTTAAGTCATGTAAAGCTATAAAAAAGCCTATCATCAATGAGAAGCAAAGGAGAGCCAGGCTGAAGTTTGACAAAGACCATAAGGATTGGACCATAGAGGACTGGAGTAAGGTAATCTTCTCTGATGAGTCTAATTTTCAGCTTTGCCCAACACCTGGTCGTCTAATGGTTAGACGGAGACCTAGAGAGGCGTACAAGCCAAATTGCACCCATTGTGAAATTTGGTGGAGGATTTGTGATGATCTGGGGATACTTCAGCAAGGCTGGAATTGGGCAGGTTAATCTTTGCGAAGGACGTATGAATCAAGTTGCATACAAGGTTATCCTGGAAAAACAGTTGATTCCTTCTGCTCAGGCAATGTTCCCCAACTCTGAGGTCTGGTTTTTCCAGCAGGACAATGTGCCATGCCACACAGCTAGGTCAATCAATGTGTGGAACACCACATCAAATCCCTGTCATGGCCAGCCCAATCTCCAGACCTGAACCCCATTGAAAATCTCTGGAATATAAATCAAGAAGAAGATGGATAGTCACAAGCCATTAAACAAAGAAGAACTGCTTACATTTTTGTACCAGGAGTGGCATAAGGTCACCCAAAAGCAGTGTGAAAGACTGGTGGAAAGCAGCCAAGACGCATGAAAGCGGCGATTAAAAATCATGGTTATTCCACAAAATATTGATTTCTGAACTCTTTCTGAGTTAAAACATTAGTATTGTTATTTCTAAATTATTATGAACTTGTTTTCTTAGCATTATTTGAGGTCTGCAAGCACTGCATTTTTTTGTTATTTTGACCATTTCTCATTTTCTGAAAATAAATACAAAATTTAGTGCTTGGAAATTCAAAGACGTTGTTAGTAGTTTATAGAAAAAAAAGCAATTTACATTTCACTCAAAAATATACCTGTAAAGAGAAAAATCAGACAGACTGAACATTTTGCAGTGGTCTCTTAAATTTTGCCATAGCGGAGATAGATATTAGCTATTTTATAACTTTTCTATCCAAAATGCAAGTATGTAGAAACATGAAACTAGTTATTGACAGACAGTATAAAACTTTTCTCTAGTTTTCTATGTCATTGATACCAGTATCTTCATAGATTTTACAGTGCCTTGCGAAAGTATTCGGCTCCCTGGAACTTTTCAACCTTTTCCCACATATCATGCTTCAAACATAAAGATACCAAATGTAAATTTTTGGTGAAGAATCAACAAGTGGGACACAATTGTGAAGTTGAACGAAATTTATTGGTTATTTTAAATTTTTCTGGAAAGTCAAAAACTGAAAAGTGGGGCGTTCGATGTTAAATCGGCCCCTTTAACTTAATACTTTGTTGCGCCACCTTTTGCTGCGATCACAGCTGCAAGTCGCTTGGGGTATGTCTCTATCAGTTTTGTACATCGAGAGACTGAAATTCTTGCCCATTCTTCCTGGCAAACAGCTCAAGTTCAGTGAGGTTTGATGGAGATCGTTTGTGAACAGTAGTTTTCCGCTCTTTCCACAGATTCTTGATTGGATTCAGATCTGGACTTTGACTTGGCCATTCTAACATCTGGATACGTTTATTTGTGAACCATTCCATTGTTCCATTGTAGATTTTGCTTTATGTTTGGGATCATCTCCGTCCCAGTCTCAGGTCTTTTGCAGACCCCAACAGGTTTTCTACAAGAATGGTCCTGTATTTGGCTCCATCCATCTTCCCAACAATTTTAACCATCTTCCCAGTCCCTGCTGAAGAAAAGCAGGCCCAAACCATTAGGCTGCCACCACCATGTTTGTCAGTGGGGATGGTGTGTTAAGGGTGATGAGCTGTGTTGCTTTTACACCAAACATTGTTGCCAAAAAGTTCGATTTTGGTTCTGACCAGAGCACCTTCTTCCACATGTTTGGTGTGTCTCCAAGGTGGCTTGTTGCAAACTTTAAATGACACTTTTTATGGATATCTTTGAGAAATGGCTTTCTTCTTGCCACTCTTCCATAAAGGCCAGATTCGTGCAGTGTACGACTGATTGTTGTCCTATGGACAGACTGTCCCACCTCAGCTGTAGATCTCTGCAGTTCACCCAGAGTGATCATGGGCCTCTTGGCTGCATCTCTAATCAGTCTTCTCCTTGTTTGAGATGAAAGTTTAGAGGGACGGCCGGGTCTTGGTAGATTTGCAGGGGTATGATACTCCTTCCATTTCAATATGATCGCTTGCACAGTGCTCCTTGGGATGCTTAAAGTTTTGGAAATCATTTTGTATCCAAATCCGGTTTTAAACTTCTCCACAACAGTATCACGGACCTGCCTGTTGAGTTCCTTGATCTTCATGATGCTCTCTGTGCTTCAAACAGAACCCTAAGACTGTCACATAGCAGGTGCATTTATACGGAGACTTGATTACACACAGGTGGATTATATTTATCATCAGTCATCTGTAAAGCGCTGCGGAATTTGTTGGCGCTATATAAAGATTATTATTATTATTATTTAGGACAATATTGGATACAAAGATCCAGAATGAACTTCTGGAGTGAGTTTGCTGCACTGAAAGTAAAGGGGCTGAATAAATATTGCACGCCTTACTTTTCAGTTTTTGAATTTCCACAAAAATTTTAAATAACCAAACGTTTCGTTCAACTTCACAATTGTGTCCCACTTGTTGTTGATTCTTCACCAAAAATTTACATTTGGTATCTTTATGTTTGAAGCATGATATGTGGGAAAAGGTTGAAAAGTTCCAGGGGGCCGAATACTTTCGCAAGGCACTGTATGTTGCATGACTACTACATGCACTTTAGCGTAGAACAAGAAAAGAGCAGTATAGACATGGGTAAATAAACAATAGTTTTGGAGCCAATGTAATAAGCGTTCAACAAAATGTTTCTTGAGGCCTCATCCAGCAGCCAGTTTGGTAGCCCGTGGCAAACAGAGAAGAGCACCTCAAACTTCCTGCTACCTATGACATCATTATGTTGCTGCGAGATGCACAAATGATGTCATATGGACATACAAGTCAGAGGACAATGGGTGTAGGCCAGGGTTCCCCAACTCCGGTTCTCAAGGCCCACCAACAGATCATGTTTTCAGGATTTCCTTAGTATTGCTCAGGTGATAATTGCATCACCTGTGCAATACAAAGGAAATTTTGAAAACATGATCTGTTGGTGGGCCTTGAGGACTGGAGTTGGGGAACCCTAGTGTAGGCAATTGCAGGTGGAGATGCCACAGGAAGTAGGAGCTTTGCAGTGCTCATATCAAGGTTGCTATAGACTACAAACCAGGCTGTTGTGAGTTCATTTTCCCCTTCGTCACTGAGGTCTGGTGAACTCCCTATTCTGGTAAAGGAAGGTAATGAGCCTGATTTTCAGGCACCTGAGCCTAATGATGATGACTGGCTGAGTGGAATCACGGACTGGATATAAGGCTGCCGACGCCCTTCTGCCCTGCGAGTGATTTCTCTGTGGACTTCTAGGAGACCAGTCTGATTCCTGCTCCTCTAAAGCTAAGTTTTCTGCTTTGCCTGTTAGCATTTGTGTTTTGTTTTTGTTTGCCTTGCTTTTCTGGATTCTGCCATTCCCTGCTAGGGTGAGCTGAATCTCCTTTTGCCGGTTGCTCTGTCTTCAGAATATTCCTGAGTACTGACATAGCCTTTTTGAAGCCTAGCGTCTTCAGGGCCTTTTTCACTGTCAGTCTGTTGGCTCTTATTTTCATAGGGTTTTTCACGGATTGCAGACAGCAGCCTTTCTGTCCTTTCCTATCTAGTTAGCTTGGGCCCCATCTTTGCTCAGTTTATCTTTCTGTCTGTGTTAGTGTTCTTTCTTCTTGCTTCACCGTCATTATATGTTGGGGGCTGCCTTTTGCTTTGGGATCTGCTCTGGGGCAGTTTAGATTTCCCTTTCTGTCTTTAGGCTATATAGTCCTCCGGCTGTGATCGAGGGGTCTAGGGCATCGTAGGAACCCCCCACGGCTACTGCTAGTTGTGTTGATAGGTTCAGGGGTCTGCAATCCGATAGCTGCCAACTTCTCTTGTTTTCTGGACTTAGCTAGCATTTCTGTTTTTGCCTCCTATGGTGACTCATTCATAACACCAGGCGTGCAGCTAAAGGGTCATAATTCAAGAGATTAATCTATTATCCTTCACAGATAGACAATTTCCCCCATCGATAATGGCTGTGGCTTATCTGTATTGACTCAAAAGAAAAAAAACCTGCGGGGGAACATAGAGTATAAGTAACCTAAAGCAATTTATGCAGAAGATAAACTATGCCGAAATATATACATGGAACTCTTAAGAAAAGGGTTCCATACAATATCAGATATAAGCCTACAAAAAATTTACATAACAAATCACCATATAATAAAAGATAATGCTTGGTTAGAAAAAAACATGAAACGGGGGTGTGGCTGGACATGGCAGAGTGAAGACGTGCTTTCTGCTGCTCCTAACCACCATCCACCAAGCAATCGGTTCTAGTACCTCAGCATGGGCAAATCATGGCTAAAAAGACAAGGACCCAGTCCTGCACCCGTTCTGCACAGAGACCGGACCAGGCATCATCTCCATCATCCCCCCTGGAACAGAGGCAGTCAGGAGGTGCTCACACGCAGGGTGCAGTTTCTGCATCAGAGCCTGGGAACAAGTCTTCAGACCACCAGGTAACCGGGAGGAGAGAGGAGGGTCCCCAGCGAGATCCTGTATGCGGCAGGGAGGTTCCGGAAGTCCCCACTGAGCAGAGCCTGGAGGGCATTGTGCCATTACAAGATGGCCGCTGCAGCAGCACTGCGGGGTATCACAGACAGCGTGCAGGAGACGCTGGTGTGTCGGAGCCACTAGCTGCCTGTGGTTATCAAGCGGATCAGAAGAGACTTTTTGCAAATGCAGCTTTATGACATCTGGAGGCTCCAGCACCCATCAGATCGGGATTATAATTTTTACTCCCATCCGCATGATTCTTATAGAACGTTAGACTATATCCTCCTCCAACAAAATGCCTTACCTTGGCTTTCAGATTCTAGTATTGGTATCATACTTTGGAGAGATCATGCCCCTATATATTGCTCACTAAAAGTATCATCCCTTACCAGAACATCAGGGTCTTGGCGTCTCAGTGAGTCGCTATTATTTGATACATTATGTGACTCGGACGTACGGGCCTCCATATCTAACTTTATTGTTGATCATGGAAATGATACAGCCCCCACAATTAAATGGGAAGCCCTCAAGTGTGTACTTAGAGGGGAATTTATCAAACATGGGTCCAGAATCAAAAAAGACAGAGGTCAGGCAAACAAACTAGCCTTAAAGAGAGTCACTAATCTGGAGTTAATTCACAAAAAGCCGCTCTCCACTGCAACCCTCAGAGATCTTCTCAAAGCAAGATTAAAAGATAAAAAATTACTCAGTTCTTCATGTAAACGTTTATTTCAGTTAGGTCAGAGTAGGTTCTATGAGTTAGGTAACAAACCGAGAAGAATGTTAGCTAAAGCTCATAATGCTAAAAAAGACCCAAACAAATGTTCCCTGTATTAAGAATACTCAAGATAAATTGGTTCATACCCCACCTGAAATCGCAACCCTCTTCCATTCATATTATTCAAACCTACAGTATATAACTTACCTACATCTGCCCTACACTCGGGAAATTATATTAATACATCAGCCCTCTCCAAAAAATATTGGAGGATGAAACAGTAAAATTCCTTGAAAATCCTTTTTCACATCAAGAACTTGAAGCTTCTGTTCGAGATCTCCCTAGCAATAAAAATCCAGGGCCTGATGGTTTCACAGTTGAATTCTTTAAAGTATTTTTGAACAATTGTCTCAGTTAATATTACAATTGTTTAATTTTATATCCCTTATCTACTTTCCTTCCTCCCCATTCCACAATGGAACATGCTGCAGTCATCCCCAAACCGGGGAAAGACCCCAACTCATGTAGTAGCTATAGGCCTATATCTCTAAAATTATATGCAAAGCTTTTGGCCAATAGACTTAAATCCCACCTTCCTCACTTAATACACCCAGACCAGGTGGGTTTTGTTCCGGGAAGAGAGGCACGAGATAACACATTGAAAACAATAGATATTATTAATCATGCACACACTCAAAAAAAACCTTTAATTATCCTATCGCTTGATGCCGAAAAGGCTTTCAATAGGATCTCATGGTCTTCTCTCTCTCAAACCCTGAGCCACAACAATTTGTTTGGTCGACGGGACGCCCAAGAATTCGTAGTACTGTTTTGGTGCTTCCAAAGGATTTTGGGGGTATACATTTGCCGGACTGCCGAAAGTACTATCTTGCGTCCGCGCATGCAAGAATCTTAGATATTCTGCACTGCAGAGAATCTAAACTGTGGGCACGTATGGCCTATAAGTCTTGTCATACATCAGCTTCCACTAACATGGACTTGGCCTATTTTGGCCGGAAACAACGTCCCTATTCCATTTAGTCTCAGGCAAACACTCAAAACTGTCCACATTCCCAGTATAAAGGGAATTATAATTGACCCATTAGGACCGTTATCCCCAATAACAGATAACCCAAAATTTCCATCTGGTGTCTCCTCAAGTCTTTTTCTGGGGAACTCCAAGAAATACACGTGGTCCATGTGGGTGTATTGCTTCCCTCTCAGCTATTTTAGGTTATCGCCCACAGAAAACGAGATATTCTCTTGAATATATTCAACTAGGGCATTTTTTCTCTACATATGCCAATCATTTAGAATGGGTGCGCCCCCTTTCTTCGTTTGAGTCCCTATATATGGCTCCCACTAATCTTGTGCATGCAACTTCTGATATCTATAAGCTTCCATTAAATAGTGATCCGGATATTGCTTAAATGTTGACATTCCTTCAATAGGTTAGATGGGTCCTCTGTACCTATGGACTACATGTATAAAAATGACCATCGTCAATAGGGTTTTGTTACACTTTTAGTTCAATCCACTACTCTGAGCGTTGCATTTTTCTTAACTTTTGGATTGTTTGATAAGCGATCTGTTAAGATATTTTGTGTACATTTTGATAGCATCTATTAAAGATTATGTTTTAGTGATCACTCACATATTGGTGGCAACTACAATATATTTCTCCTAATTAAACTCCTGGATAACAATCTTATCTACAAATATGAAATTATTCCTAGAGTCCATACATTTTCTGTTCCGGCAGAAAGCTGGGAAATATTTTACCCTTTTCTTTTTTCTCCAAGGTATCCTGTAAATTCACCTGTTGAAATGTCTTTAAAGGGAATTTGCCATTGACAATACATTTTTTTTTAATTGTTGAAAAAAAAAGAAGTATTAATGTTCAAATTTTTTTAAAAAATAACTTTTTTTTTATAATGGTATAAAATATGAAAAGTAATTTAAAGTTTTGATATTTTCCACTGTTAAACACTAGGGGGAGCAGCTGCTGAAATTTGCCATGAAAACCTAATATAGTGCTAGCTCACACTAGGACTGCTGTAAAAGTGGGCGGGGTCTATTCACATGTGTGTGAGACATCACTTCTCCCCTCCCCAGATGGGCATTAACAAAAGAATAAGGGAGAATAAAGTTTAGGATCACAGTACGGAGTGGTACTGAGATGTGGACAGTCACAAAGGATGGCTGGCAGCGCCAATTCTGTTAGTTGGTGCTATTAGTTGTATCACGCACTGGGATGAGATACACAGCTCAAATTATTATATCACACATGATGCGATTAGATATGTGTAGTGTATCACATGCTGGCATTAGATACAAACCTCAATGAAGTGTATAACATGTGATGGGATTAGATGTGTGGCACAAAGCGCCGTATGGCACACAATGGCATTATACAGTTGTGGCCAAAAGTATTGACAACCCTGCAATTCTGTCAGATAATACTCAGTTTCTTCCTGAAAATGATTGCAAACACAAATTCTTTGGTATTATTATCTTCATTTAATTTGTCTTAAATGAAAAAACACAAAAGAGAATGAAGCAAAAAGCAAAACATTAATCATTTCACACAACTCCAAAAATGGGCCAGACAAAACTATTGGCACCCTCAGCCTAATACTTGGTTGCACAACCTTTAGCCAAAATAACTGCGACCAACCGCTTCCGGTAACCATCAATGAGTTTCTTACAATGCTCTGCTGGAATTTTAGACCATTCTTCTTTGGCAAACTGCTCCAGGTCCCTGATATTTGAAGGGTGCCTTCTCCAAACTGCCATTTTTAGATCTCTCCACAGGTGTTCTATGGGATTCAGGTCTGGACTCACTGCTGGCCACCTTAGAAGTCTCCAGTGCTTTCTCTCAAACCATTTTCTAGTGCTTTTTGAAGTGTGTTTTGGGTCATTGTCCTGCTGGAAGACCCATGACCTCTGAGGGAGACCCAGCTTACTCACACTGGGCCCTACATTATGCTGCAAAATTTGTTGGTAGTATTCTGACTTCATAATGCCATGCACACGGTCAAGCAGTCCAGTGCCAGAGGCAGCAAAGCAACCCCAAAACATCAGGGAACTTCCGCCATGTTTGACTGTAGGGACCGCGTTCTTTTCTTTGAATGCCTCTTTTTTTCTCCTGTAAACTCTATGTTGATGCCTTTGCCCAAAAAGCTCTACTTTTGTCTCATCTCACCAGAGAACATTCTTCCAAAACGTTTTAGGCTTTTTCAGGTAAGTTTTGGCAAACTCCAGCCTGGCTTTTTTATGTCTCGGGGTAAGAAGTGGGGTCTTCCTGGGTCTCCTACCATACAGTCCCTTTTCATTCAGATGCCGACGGATAGTACGGGTTGACCCTGTTGTACCCTCGGACTGCAGGGCAGCTTGAACTTGTTTGGATGTTAGTTGATGTTCTTTATCCAACATCCACACAACCTTGCGTTGAAATCTCTTGTCAATTTTTCTTTTCCGGCCACATCTAGGGAGGTTAGCCACAGTGCCATGGGCTTTAAACTTCTTGATGCGCACGGTAGACACAGGAACATTCAGGTCTTTGGAGATGGACTTGTAGCCTTGAGATTGCTCATGCTTCCTCACAATTTGGTTTCTCAAGTCCTCAGACAGTTCTTTGGTCTTCTTTCTTTTCTCCATGCTCAATGTGGTACACACAAGGACACAGGACAGAGGTTGAGTCAACTTTAATCCATGTCAACTGGCTGCAAGTGTGATTTAGTTATTGCCAACACCTGTTAGGTGCCACAGGTAAGTTACAGGTGCTGTTAATTACACAAATTAGAGAAGCATCATATGATTTTTCGAACAGTGCCAATACTTTTGTCCACCCTCTTTTTGATGTTTGGTGTGGAATTATATCCAATTTGGCTTTAGGACAATTCTTTTTGTGCTTTTTCATTTAAGACAAATTAAATGAAGATAATAATACCAAAGAATTTGTGTTTGCAATAATTTTCAGGAAGAAACTGAGTATTATCTGACAGAATTGCAGGGGTGTCAATATTTTTGGCCACAACTGTATATGTGGCACTGCGGGCTGTATCACAGATGATGGCATTAGATATGCGGCTTTGTTGGTGCCATCAAACATGATGGGATTAGATGCGTGGCTCTGCTATTTTAGTGTAAAGCCTCCTTCAGATGTTAGTAAAGGAGAGTGGAGTTCAGTCAGTGTTCACAGCACGATAATTACACTGCAGTGTTCTGAAAACTTCAGTGACAGCGCAGACCAGAATCCTGGTTTTGCACTACTAATTCCAAGCTACAAAGCTATTTTCACCACTGGAGGAAGTCACCTCTGCAGGCCTGGCCTCACCGCTCAGAGCAGCGCTGACTTCTCCAGCTGTGAGAACATCACGGTAGCCTGACATGAATACAATGTAATGCTGTCGATCACCGCGCCGATACATAGCGCGTCCTTGATTTCTGCACCTTGTGTCACCACTCGCACTGAGAGTAGTGATGGAGGGAAATTGCAGCTCAAAGCACCGCTCCAGAGCACAAAAAGCTGCGCCTGCCCCCCCCCCCCACAGCTGTCACCTGCACAGCCCAGGGGAAGTGCCCAGGTCACAGTGGGAGGCAGCTAGAATGCAGGAGAGATGGTCGGACATCGACCACAGACTCCATTGCCCAGGGGCTGCCATATTTGAAGGTAAGTGTCGTGCTCAGACACTTACACTCCAGCAAATAAAGATGGCAGCCTCCAATCATTTGTCTGGATAAGCCCCCTCATTAATTTCAGAATTAGATTTCTGAGACCAGACAGAAAAAATACCACTCACCTGGGCGGTTACCTGGAGGAATCTCCTCTTTACACAGCTCATCACCCCTCACATATGTCTCTGTAGTATTAATATGGAGCAGATCTTCACCCTGAAACAAATAATGTAAAAGTCACAGACAGATGAAGAAGTCATGCAGTGGGGGAAATAAGTGTTCGATCCCTTGCTGATTTTGTAAGTTTGCCCACAGACAAAGACATGAACAGTCTATAACTTTAAGGGTAGGTTAATTTTAACATTGAGAGAGAGAATATCAAAAATAAAATCCAGAAAATCACATTGTATAAATTATATAAATATAAACTCTTATTAGTAGGTAGGGGATCAAACATTTCTCACTGCAAAATGCAAATATATACAGTATAAATTTATACAATGTGATTTTCTGGATTTTATTTTTGATATTCTCTCTTCTCAATGTTAAAATTAACCTACCCTTAAAATTATAGACTGTTCATGTCTTTGTCAGTGGGCAAACTTACAAAATCAGAAAGGGATCAAATACTTATTTCCTTCACTGTATCTATGATCAGCTCTAATCCTGCCATCTCCACCGTTCTCATTAACCCCTTAACCCCCAAGGGTGGTTTGCACGTTCATGACCAGGCCAATTTTCTACAATTCTGACCACTGTCCTTTTATGAGGTAATAACTCTGGAACGCCCATGGATCCCGGTGATTCTGACACTGTTTTCTCGTGACATATTGTACTTCATGATAGTGGTAAAATTTAATTAATATAACTTGCGTTTATTTGTGAAAAAAACGGAAATTTGGCGAAAATTTTGCAATTTTCCAACTTAAATCACAGAGATACGGCACACAAAAAACTTAATAAATAACATTTCCCACATGTTTACTTTACATCAGCACAATTTTGGAACTAAAAATTTTTTTTGTTAGGAAGTTATAAGGGTTAAAAGTTGAACAGCGATTTCTCATTTTTGCAACACCATTTTATTTTTATGGACCACATCACATTTGAAGTCACTTTGAGGGGTCTATATGATAGAAAATACCCAAAAGTGACACCATTCTAAAAACTGCACCCCTTAAGGAGCTCAAAACAACATTCAAGAAGTTTGTTAACCCTTCAGGTGCTTCACAGGAATTTTTTGAATGTTTAAAAAAAAATGAACATTAACTTTTTTTCACAAAAAATTACTTCAGGTCCAATTTTTTGTATTTTACCAAGGGTAAAAGGAGAAATTGGACTGCAAAAGTTATTGTTCAATTTGTCCTGAGTACGCTGATACCTGATAAGTGGGGGGGGAACCACTGTCTCGGCGCATGGCAGAGCTCAGAAGGGAAGGAGCGCCGTTTGACTTTTTCAACGCAAAATTGGCTGTAATTCAGATCGGACGCCATGTCGCGTTTGGAGAGCCCCTGATGTGCCTAAATAGGGGAAACCTCCCACAAGTGACCCCATTTTGGAAACTAGACCCCCCCAAGGAACTTATCTAGATATGTGGTGAGAATTTTGAACCCACAGGGGCTTCACAGAAGTTTATAACGTACAGCCGTACAATTAAAAAATCATATTTTTTCCACAAAAATGATCTTTTCACCCTCAATTTTTATTTTCCCAAGGGTAGCAGGACCCTAAAAGGTATTGTGCAATTTGTCCTGAGTACGCTGATACCCCATATGTGGGTGTAAACAACTATTTGGGCGCATGTCAGAAATCAGAAGGGAAGCAGCGCCATTTGACTTTTATGGTTGGAATTGGGATCGGACGCCATGCCGCGTTTGGAAAGCCCCTGATGTGCCTAAACAGTGGACACCCCCACAAATGACACCATTTTGGAAACTAGACCCCCCAAGGAACTTATCTAGATGTTTGGTGAGAATTTTGAACCCCCAAGGGCTTCACAGAAGTTTATAACGTACAGCCGTACAATTAAAAAATCATATTTTTTCCACAAAAATGATCTTTTCACCCTCAATTTTTATTTTTCGAAGGGAAACAGGACAAGAAAAGTTATTGTGCAATTTGTCCTGAGTACGCTAATACCCCATATGAGGGGGTAAACCACTATTTGGGCGCATGGCAGAGCTCGGAAGGGAAGCAGCGCCATTTGACTTTTATGGCTGGAATTGGGATCGGACGTCATGCCGCGTTTGGAAAGCCCCTGATGTGCCTGAACAGTGGACACCCCCACAAATGACACCATTTTGGAAACTAGACCCCCCCAAGGAACTTATCTAGATGTGTGGTGAGCACTTTGAACCCCCAAGGGCTTCACAGAAGTTTATAACGCCAGGGCGTGTGAATAAAAAAAATCATATTTTTTCCACAAACATGATCTTTTAGTCCCCAATTTTTGTATGGGCACACGTCGGAGCTCGGAAGGTAAGTAGTGACGTTTTGGAATGCAGACTTTGATGGAATGATCTGCGGGTGTCATGTTTACTTTGGAGAGCCCCTGATGTACCTAAACAGTGGAAACCCCCCACAAGTGACCCCATTTTGGAAACTAGACCCCCTAAGGAACTTATCTAGATGTGTGGGGAGCACTTTGAACCCCCCCAGTGCTTTACAGAAGTTTATAACGCCCGGGCATGAAAATACAAAAATCATATTTTTTCCACAAACATGATCTTTTAGATTTTTTATTTTACCAAGGGTAACAGGAGAAATTGGACCCCAAAAGTTGTTGTCCAATTTGTCCTGAGTATGCTGATACCCCATATGGGGGAGTAAAAAACTGTTTGGGCGCATGGCAGAACTTGGAAGGGAAGGAGCACTATTTGACTTTTTCAACGCAGAAATGGCTGGAATTGAGATCAGACGCCATGTTGCGTTTGGAGAGCACCTGATGTGCCCAAACAGTGGAAACCCCCAATTCTAACTCCAACCCTAACCCCAACACACCCCTAACCCTAATCTCTGCCCTAACCCTAGCCCTAACCCTAGCCGTAACCCCAGCCCTAATGGGAAAATGGAAATAAATACATTATATTTCCCTAACTAATGGGGTGGTAAAGGGGGGTTTGATTTAGTATTTATGGCGGGATTTTATATTTGGCAGCTGTCATACGCTAAAAAACGCTTTTTATTGTAAAAATAGTTTTTGCATCACCACATTTTGAGAGCTATAATTTTTCTATATTTTGACCCCCCGAGTCATATGAGGTCTTATTTTGTGCGGGACGAGTTGACGTTTGTATTGGTATCATTTTCGGGCACGTGACATTTTTTAATCGCTTTTTATTCTGATTTTTGGGACGCAGAATGAACAAAAACCAGCATTTCAAGAATTTCTTTTGGGGGGGTGCGTTTACACTGCTCCGTGTGTGGTAAAATTGATAAAGCGGTTTTATTCTTCGGGTCAGTAAGGTGACGGCGATACCTCATTTAGGTCTTTTTTTATGTTTTGGCACTTTTATGCAATGAAAACAATTTTATATAAAAAATAATTATTTTTGCATCGCTTTATTCTGCGAGCTATAACTTTATTTTTTTGCTGATGACACTGTATGGCGGCTCATTTTTTGCGGGACAAGATGACATTTTCAGCAGTACCATGGTTATTTATATTCGTCTTTTTGATCGCGCGCTATTGCACTTTTTGTTCGGCGGTATGATATAATAAAGCATTATTTTTTGCTTTGTTTTTTATTTTTATTTTTTAAGGGGTTCGCTAAAGGGGTTAACTAATGGGACAGTTTTATAGGGCGGGTCGTTACGGACACGGCAATACTAAATATGTGTACTTTTATTGTTTTTTTTTCATTATTTCCAAAAAATGAATTTATTAGGGAATGTTTTTTTTTTTTAATTTATTTAGCGATTTTTTATAAATTATTTTTACACTTTTTTTTTTTTTTTAACTTTATTACATTATCCCAGGGGGGACATAACTGTCATGTGTCAGATCGCTGATCTGACACATCACAGATCGCTGTGACAGATCAGCGATCTCACACAGGCACTGCAGAAGGCTTCCTCATGCCTGCGCTCTGCAGTGAAGAAGCTGGCTCCCTGCAGGTCCCGGAAGGTACCTGCCGCCATATTGGATCCGGGGACCAGCAGGGAAGGAGGCCCCTGCAGCAGCACTGCACATCGCGCTGCTGCGGGGGTCTCAGGGAAGCACGGAGGGAGCCCCCTCCCTGCCGATGCTTCCCTAAACCCCAGGTACACTGCGATCGTGTTTGATCGCAGTGTGCCAGGGGTTAGCGTGCCGGGGGCGGTCCGTGACTGCCCCTGACACATATTGCCGGGTGTCAGCTGTGATAATCAGCTGACACATGACCGCGATCAGTGGCACTCCCTCCGGGAGCGCCGCTGATCGCTATGACGTATTATCCCGTCCTTGGGAATTAAGTCCCGGGGCACATGGACGGGACAGTACGTCATATAGCAGAAAGGGATTAAACAAGTATAAAACATATAATACTGGTGGATAAAACAAGACTGAACACAAGACCTTCACAGCCATCTACACATCATAGGGGAGATCTCATGACACCTTCTCTCCATCTACCTGATGATCCTGAGAAACATTGGGATTTTCTTGTTTATAGTCCTGTGAAAGAAGAGGACGGGGACATCTCTCTGGTGTTGTCCTCTTACTGGATAGACCTGGAGGAAACACATACAGGGACTGAATTCATTCTTTACACACAGATAATTATAGGCCGTGTGTAGTTAGTCCTGTCTATTACCTGGTGATGTGAGGGGCTGGGGAACCTCCATCATGACGTCCTTGTACAGATCTTTGTGTCCTTCTAAATACTCCCACTCCTCCATGGAGAAATAGACAGTGACATCCTGACACCTTATAGGAACCTGTCACATACAATGATACCGTCATACCGCCTGATCCCTCCATAGCGTTACTGTATAATGTCCCAGCATTCCCAGCAGTGTCACCTCTCCAGTCAGCAGCTCAATCATCTTGTAGGTGAGTTCTAGGATCTTCTGGTCATTGATGTCCTCATGTATCAGTGGGTGAGGTGGAGGCCCCGTGATTGGGCTCTGGGGTCTTCCCCATCCCTCAGACACAGGGTCCTGACAGCGCTCACTAGTGGTCTTCTTCACTACTGTGTAATCCTGGTTATGGAGAGACACATTAATAATTCTCACTACAGACATTTCCAGAGTCCTCACCTCTCCAGTTCTGTCCATCTGTTATTCCAGTAGATAAGAATGATGTAATGTGAAGTCATCAGAATCGCTCACCTCTCCAGTAAGCCGGAAGAGGATCTCTAGGGTGAGGTGTAATATCCTCTCTGTCATCTTGTCTCTGTCTATATCCATCCTTGATGGGTCAATCAGGAAAACTATTTTATATGGATGATCTCCACTGAGAGGATCAGATATTGTAGGGACCTGAATGGGGAGATGAGGGTGAGTCAATGTAAAATCATAAAGTTTTGATAAAATAGGTTTTATCAGCAGGAGATTACCATTTGAGGACTAGTAAACCTGTTGCTGTGTAGTCATCCATATTCATAGGGCTCTATATAACCCCAACCACTGATTGGCAGCTTTCTGCCTATGCAGTATCTACACAGAAAGCTGCCAATCAGTGAAGTGGGCAGGGTTATATAGAGCTCAGTGTTCAGAAAATTGGTAGATCTGCAGTAGATAAAACAGTGATTTTATTTATAGAACTTTAATGCTCTGTACACTCTCTCTCTCTCCTGTCATGGGTCCTTGAAAAATCCATTACCAGTGAGTAACTTAGATTTTTCTTTTCCCCCATGACAGAACCACCTGTGAGAGTTATAGAGAAAACAATCCATCTTCAAGAGGGACCACCGCTTGCAGAACCATTCTACCAAGAGTTATATCAGCCGAGGAGGATAAATCCAGCCTATAGCGTCTATAAAAGGTTGAAGAAGAGGACCAAGTTGCCAACTTACACATTAGGTCGTCGGATACCTCTGCCTTTGCTGCCCTAGAGGTTGTGCGAGTAGGAGTGGAATGAGCTCTTACACCTTCTGAAACAGACACGTTGCTAGCAGAATAAGGCTACTTTCACACATCAGTTTTTGTGCATCAGGCGCGATGCGGCGAAAAGTGTAAAAACCGGATCCAGCGCCTGTTGCCACCGGATCCAGTTTTTTCCCCATAGAGTTTCATTATTGCCGCATTGCGCCGGATGCCTATGCGGCGTATCCGGTTTTTGCTGGATCCGGCAAAAACAGCCGGTCCGGCGTCTGGAAAAAACGTTACATGTAACGTTTTTTGTCTGCGGTAAAAAAACGGATGACGCCGGATTCGGCGACATACTTTTTTTTAATAATGGTAGTCTATGGCCGCCAGATCCGGCGGCATCCGGTTTTTGCCCGATTCCGGCGCCGGATCCGGTTTTTGCACTGAGCATGCTCCAAAAAGTATCAAATTTGGGGAAAAACACCTGCCAATCTCCATCCACCCTATAGGAAAGGTAGAGAGAGGGCATTCATCACCCTTAATGCAGAGGAGAAAGAGCTACTGGAGACACACACAGCCACTGGATTCTGCCACATATACACCAGCCAGACAGACATCCAGCAACCAACTGGATTTTTGACAGCCATCCACTATTGGACCTCCAGCGAGCAGGAGTTTGAGTGTGAGTATAAAAATTTTCTTGCAAGCATAGGTTTTCGTTTTGTCTGTGTGACTGCCGATGCCTTAGCACCCATGCCCATCACAGCCAGCAACTGTCTTGCCGCCTTCCCAGCTAAACTTGTCACCACCATGACCCCCACAAACGCCACTTGAACCCTCTGCCACAGAACCCCCATCACTGCTGTCACTGCTAGCCACCACGCTGGAGTCCCATGCTGTACCTGCTGCTGCCTGCCCAGCATGTATATGTATATATATACACACACACACATGTATGTTGTTCATACATTGTACTATTGTTTTTAAAAAGTTTCAGGTGTGGTCATCAGTGTGGGGAGGGATTCTAGTTATGAAGGACTGTGAAGTAGTTTGCGTGGGTGGGTGAATTTATGTGTAAATACTGTAGGGGGAGGTACTGTATATACTCGTGTATACGCCAAGATGTTACGCCCATTTTTGGTGCTAAAAGTCCCCCTCTTGGCTTATATACGGGTCATCTCCCCGTGGGTCAGAGGGGGAGCAGGGGTGTCACAGATCATCCTGCTGTCATATCTGTAGCCTTGCTTGCTTCTCCACTGTCTCCCTTCCTGTCTTCAGTGGTAACGTTACCATTCCTGAATCTGTGCGTTGCAAGCATAGTGATATCCACCTTTCCTGGGTCCATTGCTGCTCCCTGCGGTCTCTGCTGCATCCTCAGTGGGTGCGTTGATGTGAGAAGTGCGTGTCCCCCTCTGCTGGATGAACAGTCACTGACACAAGAAGTGGCAGACAGGGGCGATGGACCCACAATAGGTTTTTTTTTTGTTTTGGCATATGGGGGCATATTCTATGGAACAGCATATGGGGCCATAGTGTATGGATTACACACTGGGCTTATGTGTTCCCAATTTTTGGGCCGCTGCGGTTTATACACGAGTATGTACATAGTAATTTTGCGATGGTTTGTTGTCCAAGCTGCATTTTATAGGGTGGTGAGAGTGGAATTCAAAAAATCTTATTTTTTTACTATTTTTGTTGTTTTGTTTGATTGTAAAAATAAATGTTGCACACAGCACAAATCTAAACTACATCGTGCTTTTTTCATGCAGGAACTTGCCCAGGACACTACTGCAAAATCCTAATTTGCAACCCATATTGTAAGTATACAGGCCTGAAAGCTTTGAATATGGTTAGTGTTGTAGGTAACAATTGTTTTCATTACAGAATTTCAGCCAGACATGTCTTCTTCTGGGAGCCCTCCCTCACATCGCCAGCGAAATGAGGTATTTTTTTTTTTTTTATTGCCAGAACATTCTTGGTACACATAACCCTATATATGCATTCTTGTTTAATAGGAAGCTGAACCAGAGGGTCTCTCAGAAGGAGACGGACGTAGCGGAGAAATGCCTGGAGTGGGCTCCCCGCATGTAAGTATCTTTGCATTAATTGCACTAAAACATGTTCTTACACATCACTGGACCTAAAAACAAGATCAACATAACAGCATTTAATTTTCCTTTTCTTTTTTTTTCATTATAGGCTTCTGAATCTGTGGCTCGTCCGAGAGTTCCTCAAAGTGCCTCCCAGAGTCGTCGGCAACCACGCCGGGGCGGTCGCCATAGAGTAAGGATTTTTTTTTTTAGGACTTTTATGAGGTTTGTACATAATGCTGTGATTGTTATGTTTACCTTTTTTGTCTTTAAACAGGCTTCACAGCGTGCTCACGATTCCGACAGTGAGGATGTGGCTATTGATGTGGACCTCTTGATTGATATGGTGAGAGATCGTGAGCCGCTCTGGAATATGGCGGACCGCTTCCATGCAGATGCTAGTGTTACTAGAGGACTCTGGGAGGAAGTGTGCCATGCTGTGGTATCTAACTGGGAGGAACTCCATTCTCGGGCACAGAAAGAACAGCGTAAGTATTCACATTTCAGTAATGTTTCCGGATATATTGTGCTTGATCCTAATCATTTTGTGTTTTCAATTTTCAGGGGAAAGAGTTCAGTTGCGGTGGCGGTCAATGCGGGATCGCTTCAAGGAGTTCAACAAAGAGATGCAGGCTCCCAGCAGATCAAGAGGACGCAGGAGCCGCTATAAGTATTCTGAGGCCCTGTCATTCCTGAGATCAACTATGGTGACAAGAAGGTAAACATTCCTGCCAGAAGTGACTAAATAAAAAATGGTCAAATGTGTAATCTTTTTTTTTGCAGCCAGGGCTAATGAATATCATGATATTAATGTCTATTTTTTTCTACTTTTTTCAACAGCACCTTCAGCAGCATGCGGGAGCCTGCATTGAACCCTTCTGGAGCGATCCCCCAGGAGGCCGTCTCCATGGACCACAACATACCCAACCCCTCTGCACCCTCCCTGCCTTCCCTTGTGTGTGATCCCTCAGCCCCATCCACCTCTGCTGGAGCATCTGTGCAGGCTTCATTACATGAAGCTGCTGTTGACGAGGTAGGCTTTCCTTTACCTCACCCCTCTGACACAGCTGCCCTCTATAGAACACCTTTGAGTTCTGGGCGGCTGCGTCAGCGGGGTCAGGAAAGGCAGTTTGCTGCAGAGTTTATGAATCTACATGCATCCTTTCAAAACGCTATGAAAGTCATGACCCAGCAAATGTCTGCTGGGTTCAATCTTGTTACTAGAGAGGTGCTTGATTTAGGCACGCGTGTTGAAAGGATGCATCTAGATGCAAATAAAGCGCCGTATCATTCTTTTTTCAAAGCTGTGATTGAGCGGCTGGACAACCTAACTCCTGAACAGCAGCTGCATGTAATGCAAGCCTGCCAGGTGGCCTTAGCACAGGTGACATCAGCAGCCCCTCCAACCGGCCCAGTAGTTGCTCCAGGCCCGGTCCTTCCTACCCCTCCTGTACCATACCATTTTCCCCAGTACCAACCTCCTGCCCCTTTCCAGTCTGCTTCCCCGTACCAGTTCCCAACTGCATCCGTGCCTCCACTCCCTTCCCAACCTACACTCCCTTCCCAATACATCCAGTCTCCTTCCACATCCCAAATTCAAGCGTCCTTCACCCACAGTTTAGTTTCCCCCGTCTATTGTTTTCTCCACCCCTTCACCTTCTTTCTCCATTCCTATACCTTGTCCTTTGCTATCTGACCCCTCACAAACTATATCCTCCCACAACACCCCTGTTGAAGTGGTCCAAACTGAGAGCCCCTCCAATACTATTTCCGCTACACATTACACCAATCTTTTTTTTTTAAACCAAAGATTTTTATTATATTCAAATGTCGTTATAATTACATTCAAGCAAAGCTTTCAAATCATCTCCATTGCATATAGAAGAATACACGACATTCAATTTCCTCCCCGTCATAAAAAAGAAGATAACCTAACCCGACCTCCTCCCTCCCCCCCCCTTCCCAACTGCAATACAGACTTTCTCAATGTGATTGTCTCCACTGTAACCACATGGCCCAGAGTTTTTCAAAGTGAGCTTCCGTATGTCGCCTTCTATATATTCTCTCCTCCAATCGGATTACGTTATTCACACGGATAACAAACTCCCCAGTCGTTGGGGGTTCAGCATCGATCCATTTTTGAGCTATCAGCTTACGGGCAATATATAAGAGTTTTGCTATGATGGACTTATAGGCATTCCCCACCGACACCTCCTCCACATACCCCAACACACACGTTACTGGATCCCTTCCTATATCACATCGGTATATCTTCTCAACAAGCCCTATAACCTCCTCCCAGTATAATGAAAGTCTTGGTCAAGACCAAAGCATATGGAGCATTTCCGCAGGTTCATACCCACATCTTGGACACTCCGCATTATCCCTCAAGCCCATTTTCCTCATAAGACACCAATCTTTAATGTGTTTTGTTGTTACCAATAAAAAAGTTTTATTACAAAAATATAAAAGAAAAAATTCCAGCTAAAGCTGATAAAAATAAAAAAAAATTTTCAGTCTATCAAATGTTTTTGTTTCTTTTACTGTTAATATAACATGTCGATGTATAAAACTCAATGAGTGTGAGTGTGTGAGTGATTGTGTGAGAGTAGGTGTGTGTGAGTATGTGAATGTATGGGAGTGTGTGTGTACAAGAACATGTATGAGTAACGTACGTGTGTGGCGGTGGGGGGAGGCCTGCTGGTGGGCAGTACTGTGGAAGGTCCTTGGATACCGCTTTATAGCCCCTATATTATTTTCTACACACCACACTACATGATTTAGTAGAAAGTTTTTTACTAAATGATAATTTTTGTTCAATTTTAAAAGAGCTTTGTCAGGAATTTAAAAAATGGGAATATTTTGGTACAAAAAATAGGTAGTAAAACAATATAGAATACTGATACAAAGGTACTAATACTTTACCAAAATTGAAGCTAACAAGGTAAAGTAACTTAAACCACAGAAATGGTTTGGTACAACAAGGTAAAAAATTGGTTTTAACATCTCAAACCATGTCATCCTGCCATTCAACTCTACCTTCAGGTGACATAAAGTACTCGGCAAATGTGTCCCTCATTCTGGACACTGCTAGAGTACTTCGCACATTAGCACTGCGATAATCATGCAATGTGGTTTCAACATCATTGTCTTCGATGGCAATCTGTTCCTTACTAATAACCAAATTGTGTAGCACAACACATGCTTTTACCACCTCATCCACATTTTCTGTTTTCAAGTTAATTGCGGTCAACAGTACTCTCCATTTAGCGGTAAGAATTCCAAACGAACACTCCACCATCCGCCGTGCTCGTGTCAGGCGATAGTTGAACACTCTTTTTGTTGGTGTCAAGTCTCTGCTTGCGTACGGCTTCAGCAGGTGTTCTGACAGTTGAAACGCTTCATCACCTACGCAGACAAATGGCAGTGGTGGCCCAGAAGTTTGAGGAAGCGGTCTTGGAGGTGGGAATTGGAATGTGTTTCCGTACAAAATTACGTCCCATTGCTGAAATTTTAAAAACTTGTGAGTCATTGGAGCGTCCATAGGCCCCAATATCCACCGCAATGAATTTGTACTTGGCGTCTGCAATCGCCATCAGGACTATTGAGAAATATTTTTTATAATTAAAAAACTCAGATCCCGATCCTGCTGGTTTAGTGATCTGCTTGCCATCAACTGCACCCAGGCAATTCGGAAACTGACAGATGCTGTAAAATTGGTCAGCTATTTCGAGCCACCTCTCTGTTGTGGGCTGTGGGATAAACTCTTCATGTAGACTGTCCCACAATGCGCGGCATGTGTACTTGATGATACCTGATAATGTTGAAATCCCAATCCTATACTGGTACTGTAGCGACGAAACGATTCGCCTGTTGCAAGGAATCTGTGGGAAAAGTTAAAAAAATAATTAATGCAAAATAACTGCAACAACAGGAGGAGACACATTTCCAGTATACTGAAGTCTGCTTTGAAGGACAAAGAATAACAATTGCTTACCGGAGAGTGACCATCAAACGCTCCGGTGGTGAGATGGAGAAGCGGCAGTAGGTGTCACGTCTCCGGATCAGTTCTCCAACCCTGTCCAGCAAAAAATCAAAAGTTTCCACTTTCATCCTTGTATAATGAAAAAACTTCTCTGGATTTCCTCGCAACGACAGATATAACGTTGCAAACACTCCCAGTGTCAGCCTCTGTGCAGTTATAGGGTGAATCCAGAAACGACGTCGGCGCAGACGCATGATACGCTGCCTTTGTCGCTCCTTCGCCATGACAATTGCTGCCAAAGAATTGGCCTCAAAAGTGAAATCAATGTAAGCCTGAGCGATGTTCCCAATAATGGCTTCCATCTTGTTCCAAAACAGCAACCTCTCAACAGGGTGTATACCAAGGTATATATAGGATTTTCTGTAAATGCCAGTAGCCAATGGTGGCTTTTGGGCGTTTTTTTAAAAACCGGATCCGGCAAAAAAACGGACAAAACGGATGGAAAAACTGATGCACCGGTTCCGGTTTTTTGCCGGATCCGGCATAATCCGTTGACCGGATCCGGCAAAAAACCGGAACCGGTGCATCAGTTTTTTCACATGTTATGCCGGATCCGGCAATGCGGCACGGCGCCGCATCGCGCCTGATGCACAAAAACTGATGTGTGAAAGTAGCCTTAGCTACCCTAATGGTTTCCTTAATCCACCTCACCAGGGTGCCCCTTGAGACTTTAAACTTTTTTCCTAGCCACCTGAAAAGACACAAACTATTGGCTCTTTCTCCACTCTTTAGTTGCTTCTATGTATTTAATTAGGGGCCTTCTAACATCCAGTGTGTGGAACTGTTCCTCCCTTGGGTTTTTAGGGTTATATCGAAAGGAGGGCAATATAATCTCTTGACTCCTATGGAATCTCCTAGCCACTTTTGGCAGATAGACAGGATCAGGTCTCAAAACCATCCAGTCTTCAAAAACCTAAGTAAATGGGAGATCAATTGACAAAGCCTGAATATCGCTGACTCTACGAGCTGATGTTATCACCACTAGGATTATGACCTTTAGGGCTCATACACACATTGAGTATTTGGTGAGTTTTTTACCACAGTATTTGTAAGTCAACACCAGGAGTGGGTGAAAAATGTTTCTATCATGCTTTTCCCTTGATCATTCCACTCCTGGTTTTGGCTTACAAATACTGGGGTAAAAAACTCACCAAATACACAATGTGTGCATGAGTCCTTAGGGTACGTACCCATTTGCAAGAAAAACAGACGCGTTTAATCCGATAAAAAAAAAAAAAAAAAAAAAAAAAATCGGATTGCACTCTGACCAATGTTATTCAATGAGTTACATCTCATCTGCGATGTTTTTCTCAGCTGAAATCGGACTGAGAAAAAAATAGCAGAATGCTGCAATTTGCTGCGTAGCTCAGAGGAGATCAAGAGAAAAAACAACACAACCCACCATGCAAATGCTGTCCGATTTTTGCACACCGGTGTCCTTTGATAAGCCGGCAATTCTTATCACACTTACAGGCTAACCCCTTTACCCCCAAGGGTGGTTTGCATGTTAATGACCGGGCCAATTTTTACAATTCTGACCACTGTCCCTTTATGAGGTAATAACTCTGAAACGTTTCCATGGATCCCGGTGATTCTGACATTGTTTTCTCGTGACATATTGTACTTCATGTTAGTGGTAAAATTAATTCATATAACTTGCGTTTATTTGTGAAAAAAAACGGAAATTTGGTGAAAATTTTGAAAATTTCACAAATTTCCAACTTTGAGTTTTTAAGCCCTTAAATCACGGAGATACGGCACACAAGAAACTTAATAAATAACATTTCACATATGTTTACTTTACATCCGCACAATTTTGGAACCAACATTTTTTTTGTTAGGAAGTTATAAGGGTTAAAAGTTGACCATCGATTTCTCATTTTTGCAAAACCATTTTATTTTTACGGACCACATCACATTTGAAGTCACTTTGAGGGGTCTATATGATAGAATATACCCAAAAGTGACACCATTTTAAAAACTGCACCCATCAAGGTGCTCAAAACCACATTCAAGAAGTTTATTAACCCTTCAGGTGCTTCACAGGAATTTTTTTTAATGTTTAAAAAAAAATGAACATTTAACTTTTTTTCACAAAAAAATTACTTCAGGTCCAATTTTTTTTATTTTACCAAGGGTAACAGGAGAAATTGGACTGCAAAAGTTATTGTGCAATTTCCCTGAGTACGCTGATACCTGATATGTGGGGGGGGAACCACTGTTTCGGCGCATGGCAGAGCTCAGAAGGGAAGGAGCCCCGTTTGACTTTTTCAATGCAAAATTGGCTGGAATTCAGATCGGACGCCATGTCACGTTAGGAGAGCCACTGATGTGCCTAAATAGTGGAACCCCCCCACAATTGACACCATTTTGGAAACTAGACCCCCCAAGGAACTTAGTTAGATATGTGGTGAGAACTTTGAAACCACAAGGGCTTCACAGATGTTTATAACGTTCAGCCGTACAATTAAAAAATCATATTTTTTCCAGAAAAATGATCTTTTCACCCTCAATTTTTATTTTTGCAAGGGTAACAGAACCCCAAAAGTTATTGTGCAATTTGTCCCGAGTACGCTGATACCCCGTATGTGGGGGTAAACCACTATTTGGGCGCATGGCAGAGCTCGGAAAGGAAGCAGCGCCATTTGACTTTTATGGCTGGAATTGAGATCGGACGCCATGTCCCGTTTGGAAAGCCCCTGATGTGCCAAGACAGTGGAAACCCCCTACAAATGACACCATTTTTGAAAATAGTCCCCCCCAAGGAACTTATCTAGATGTGTGGTGAGCACTTTGAACCCCCAAGGGCTTCACAGAAGTTTATAACGCCCGGGCATGAAAATAAAAAAATCGTATTTTTTCCACAAACATGATCTTTTAGTCCCCAATTTTTTTTCATTTTCTCAAGGGTAACAGGAGAAATTGGACCCCAAAAGATGTTGTCTAATTTGTCCTGAGTACGCTGATACCCCATATGTGGGAGAAAACTACTGTATGGGCACACGTCGGGGATCGGAAGGGAAGTAGTGACATTTTGGAATGCAGACTTTGATGGAATGGTCTGCGGGTGTCATGTCGCGTTTGGAGAGCCTCTGATGTGTCTAAACTGTTGAAACTCCCCACAAGTGACCCCATTTTGGAAACTAGACCCCCCACAGAGCTTATCTAGATGTGTGGTGAGCACTTTGAACCCCAAGTGCTTCACAGAAGTTTATAACACCCGGGCGCGAAAATAAAAAAATCATATTTTTTTCCACAAAAATGATATTTTTGCCCCCAATTTTTTATTTTCTAAGGGTAACAGGAGAAATTGGACCCCAAAAGTTGTTTTGCAATTTGTCCTGAGTAGGCTGATACCCCATATGTGGGAGTAAAACACTGTTTGGGCGCATGGCAGAGCTTGGAAGGGAAGGAGCACCATTTGACTTTTTCAATGCAGAATTGGCTGGAATTGAGATCAGACGCCATGTTGCGTTTGGAGAGCACCTGATGTGCCCAAACAGTGGAAACACCCCAATTCTAACTTCAACCCTAACCCCAACACACCCCTAACCCTAATCTCAGCCCTAACCGTAGCCCTAACCCTAATGGAAATAAATACATTTTTTTTTAAAATTTTATTATTTTTTTCCTAACTAAGGAGGTGATAAAGGGGGGTTTGATTTACTATTTATGGCGGGTTTTTATGTTTGGCAGCTGTCATACGCTAAAAGACGCTTTCTATTGTAAAAATAGTTTTTGCATCACCACATTTTGAGAGCTATAATTTTTCCATATTTTGACCCACCGAGTCATGTGAGGTCTTATTTTTTGCTGGACGAGTTGACGGTTTTATTGGTACGTGACATTTTTTGATCGCTTTTTATTCCGATTTTTGGGACGCAGAATGAACAAAAACCAGCATTTCATGAATTTCTTTTGGGGGGTGCGTTTACACCGTTCCGCGTGTGGTAAAATTGATAAAGTGGTTTTATTCTTCGGGTCAGTACGATTACAGAGATACTTCATTTACGTCATTGTTTTATGCTTTGCCGCTTTTATGCAATGAAAACAATTTTATATAAAAAATAATTGCATCGCTTTATTCTGCGAGCTATAACTTATTTTTTCGCTGATGACGCTGTATGGTGGCTCATTTTTTTGCGGGACAAGATGACGTTTTCAGCGGTACCATGGTTATTTATATCCATCTTTTTGATCGCTCGTTATTGTGACAGATCAGCGATCTGACAGGCGCTGCACAAGGCTTCCTCATGCCTGCGCTCTGCAGGCAGTGAGGAAGCCACCTCCCTGCAAGCCCCCGAAGGTCCCCGCCGACATATTGGATCCGGGGACCTGAAGGGAAGGAGGCCCCCACAGCAGCACTGCACATTGCGCTGCTGCGGGGGTCTCAGGGAAGCACGGAGGGAGCCCCCTCCCTGCCGATGCTTCCCTAAACCCCGGTACACTGCGACTGTGTTTGATCGCAGTGTGCCAGGGGTTAAGATGCCAGGGACGGTCCGTGACCACCCCTGACACATAGTGCTGGGTGTAAGCTGTGATAATCAGCTGACATCCGGTCACAATCAGCGGCTCTCCACACGTGAGCGCCGCTGATCACGATGATGTACTATCCCATCCCCGGTCATAGGGGCCCGTGTCCCATGGACGGGATAGTACGTCAGATGTCAGGAAGGGGTTAAAATCGAATAGATAGAATAGAGATATATATATATATATATATATATATATATATATACACACACACACACACACGTCAGTAAAACACACACACACATATGTATTTATATTGCATAGAGAAATAGAAGAAAAGCTGGTAATTCAGCAGCCGCGGTAGTGTAAAATCACAGCAGGAGCCAACAGAATAGAATATATGGATTACATACAGTAAATACATACAGAATAGGTAGATATATCATGTCAGTGACATATACAATTAGTACAGTGTGTGTGCAGCTTACTGTACATGTGTTGAATTAAAGATTATTTTTCGGAAAAAAATGGCTTGGGCTTCTGCACATTTTTTGTAACCAGCAGAGGGAAAGCCGAAAACTGGGGGCAGATGTTTATAGCCTGGGAAGGGGGTAATACCCATGGAGCTTCCTGGGCTATTAATAACAAATCACTTCTGTATACTTAGTCTTTACTGGCTATTAAAATGAGGGACCCCCCAAAAAATGAAATGGGGTCCCCCTATAATTAATAGCCAGCAAGGCTATGCAGACAGCTGCAGGCCGATATTAATAGCCTAGGAAGGAGCTATGGATACTGGTCCCCCTGGCTAAAAACATCAGCTTTCAGTCGCCCCAGAAAAGGCACATTTCTAAGACTTGCCAATTCTGGCACTTAGCTTTGCTCTTCCCACTTGCTCTGCAGAGGTGGCAAGTGGGATAATAGTTGGGGGAGGTTGATGTCACCTTTGTGACATCAAGCCCCGAGATTAGTAATGGAGAAGCGCCAATAATATGCCCCTATTACTAACCCCATAGTCAAATTGTAAATAAAACACAGACACCCAGTAAAAAAATCCTTTAATTGAAATAAAGACACAGACCTCACCTAATTCCTGCGAAGCCCTCGATCTCCTGTAATAAAAGTAAAATAAACCAACAATATACCATACTTGTCCGTCGTTGTGTCCCACGCAGTAATCCATATCTGGGGGATATACAGTTTTCAACCTGGATGGTGCAAAGATGCGACCACCCTGGCTGAAAACCACTGGTAAAAAAGAGATGCTGCGAGTGCAGCCTCAGTGACGTCACTGAGTCTGCGCTCCCTCACAGCCTGAACTGCAGTGACCTCTGGACCGTGGGAAAATGCCAGTGATGAGGTGACCGCAGTTCATACTAAGTGTATTCACAGCAGATCACCGTACTGACAGACTTTTTTATGCTTAGCCACCATAACCGAGTCTGCTGTTATCAAAGAAAGATTTATGCTTCCTTCTAAACACCCTCCTAGCCGCTCTTGTCCCCTCAACACCACTAAACTGTAGTTACCAAATATGGAGTTGGGACCATTACCCTCCTTAGGCTGGGGTCACACTTGCAACTGCAATGTGAGAAACTCGTGCGAGTCTCTTGCCTTAATACCCGGCACTGCCGACGGCACTCGGGACAGGAGCGTTCAGCTTCATAGACATACATGCAGCTGCACACTCCAGTCCCAAGTGCAGGTGGCAGTGCTCTGTATTGAGGTGAGAGATTTGCGCGAGTCTCTCACATTGCAGTTGCAAGCGTGACCCCAACCTTAGAGTCATAACCAGTCTGTTCACTGCTGAGTAAATTAAAAGCAATTACTTTGTGCTTCTTTCCTTCCAGGTTCAGGCCGTTGTGTATTATCCCTAATATCCAGCCACTTGATGAAATTTTTTTCCAGACTGTGAGAAAGACAGAAAGCTTTCCCCCTTCCTGGGTGTTGGTGTCAATGGGAGGATTTTCTCTCCCACCCCAACCCCAAACATGAAGCCTGGATTTCTCCTCTTCCTAATTTGCTTGGTTCCTAGGAGGTTTCCTTCTGCTATACCTTTTTTCCAAAAGGACCTCCTCAAAGCCCTGACCAAAGAGGAACTCTCCTTCACAAGAGATGGCGCATAGCTTAGTTTTTGACTGTACATCTCCTAGCCAGCACTTCAACTATAACGCTCTACTAGCCGCATTACAGAGACCTGCCGATATCAACGCTAGTTTCACTGAGTCCCCTGAGGTGTCTGCCAGAAAGGCTGCTAACCCCTGTACTAAGGGCAGATTAGCCAGAATTTTCTCCCTAAGAATCTCATCTTTTAGCTGATCTTCCAATTGCTGCAACCAGAACATCATGGATCTCACTGTACAAGTGCCTTCTATGGCAGGTCTCAGAGCGCCCACTGACGCTTCCCAGGTACTTCTCAAATAAATGTCTGCCTTCGTATCCAGCTGGACCTTCAGAATACCCAGGTCTTCTAAAAGTTAAGGTAGTTTTTTTAGATGATTTGGTTACCACAATATCTATTTTTTGGAATCTCATCTCATAATGTAGCTCATCAAGGATGAGTGCAGTGAGCCTTTCCTATCTGGTTTTTTCCACTCTTCTTTATAATGAACTTCTGAATTTTCTCATGCACAAAAAATGAATGCTTTTTCCTCTGTTCCAGCCCACCAAACAGAACATTTTCTAGTGACTTATTGGTTTTAGCCTTCATTATCCCCATAGTTGTCGTTACTGCTGCTTAATCAGCCTGCGTGTGTCTTCAGGATGGAAGTATGGTCTAGCCAATGCGTCATTCTCAAACTAGGAAGAGGAGGAGGAGCCTGAATCGAAATCACCCTCTGATGTAAGGAATTCATCTGAATCAGACGATATCTGTACAAGTCTCTTTTTTCCTTTTTTTGCATTTTCTTGCACAAGTGATTTGAAGCAGTCCTTAACCTCTACCTTAATGACTGACTTCAGATTAATTGAAAAATCAGGGGCTTCTTCGCAAATCGTTTTCAGGATACATAATGCACAGAGCTTTTTCTGCCAGTTGGTTGGTAATGGGAATTTGCAAAGTGTACACTCTATTTTTACGCTTTGCATTAACTTTCCTAGGCCTTTCCTATTAGACAAATAACAAAAGTGAACTTTCCCAAAGATTACATCACTAGGGATGAGCGAATAGTTTCGGATAAGTCCTTGTCCAACTAGCTATAATGTTTACCGAATAACTGCACTGGGAACCCGGATATATGGAGCGCTCCCGATAATCAGCTGATCGGCGCCGCAGCTGCATGTGTCGCGGCTGTGTGACAGTCACAACATGCATGGAGAGCCCAACAAGCAGGCTCTTTTCAATCATATGTTGTGAATGTCACACAGCCGTGTGACTTATCTGAAGCTATTCGCTCATCCCTACTCACCACCCGTTGTTACTCAAGGGTACTGGATTCAGAGGCTGGACGAGATCACAGGGCTGTTCTTTTCTGAAGTCTCTGGACCTCTGGCTTCACTTACTTTCGCTTTTCCTGCTGCTTATGTGACTGTAAACTGCTGAGTCCGCTTCGCTGCTTCTGTTCCTCCATGTAGTACACTGGGGACAGCCGCAGCATGAACACTCTTACCACGGTCTGCTCTCATTTTTAAATGTGTTTCCCGCACAGCTTTCTCCCTGCCTCGACTTGAAATGAACATTTCTGGTTCACATCACTTAGAATGCTTGTCATCAGGACATCTTGTGGTGCGCCGTGCGCATGCACAGACCCGAGCTGGCACGACAGTCGAAGATCAGGACCAAAGTATTGGCCGCTCACACACCGGCACCAGCCTTCATGATCTGCGGAGGCACTTCTAGGACCTGACACACTGGTGCCACAAGCAAATCAGCTGTTTTTCCAGCAACCGGGTCAGGCCTGGGTCTTTATTCAACCGCTCCTTCATCTAGAGGCCTCCCAAACCAAATGATGCTGGGGAAAGGTGCCACCATTTCATATCAGTGGACTTCCTGTCCTGGATTAGCAAATCCCCTCTCAGGTGGTCATGGATGAAAGGAAAAAGTAATACAGCATGCTTCTCTTTTTCCCGTTATAATGGCAAACACCAAGAAGGACTGTTTTTTGCTGTTCAGTTTGAAATCTCAGACACTAGTGTGAACCTTGCCTGCTGGGTAATACCGATCAGCGCCTATTTAAGAGATAACATTACCTTATTTGAGGAGATGCAGCGTGTTGGGCCACCACAGATAGGATAGGTCATCGATATCGTAAGAAAAAGTCATCTGGCTGGAAAACCGTTTTAACCCCTTCGCGACCCAGCCTGTTTTCACCTTTCTGACCTGGCCAATTTTAAAAATTCTGACCACTGTCTTTTTATGAGGTAATAACTCTGGAATGCTTCAACAGATCCCTGTTATGATGAGTCACCGAAGGAGGAAAAAACAAAATACCAGCTAAGTCCAGAAAAACCAGAGAGGTTGGCAGCTATCGGATTGCAGACCCCTGAACCTATCCACAACAACCAGCAGTAGCCGTGGGGGGTTCCTACAGCGCCCTAGACCCCTCGATCACAGCCGGAGAGCTACATAGCCTAAAGACAGAAAAGGGAAAAACAAAACTGCCCCAGAGCAGACCCCAAAGCAATAGGCAGCCCCCAACATATAATGACGGTGAAGCAAGATGAAAATACTAACACAGATAGAAAGATAGGTTGAGCAAATGATGGGGCCCAAGCTAACTACACAGGACAGGACAGGAAAGCTGCTGTCTGCCATCCGCAAAAACCCTATCAAAATGAGCCAACCGACTGATAGGAAAAACAGGCCCTGAAGTCGCAAGGCTTCAAAAGACTATATCAGCACTCAGGTATATTCTGAAGACAGAGCAAAAGATCAACAGATCAGAGACAAAAATGGAATTCAGCTCACCCCCGGCCGGGGATGGCAGAACTCCCAAAAAACAAGGCAAATAAAAACAAAACTGAAGAGTACAAAGCAGAGCAGAAAAACTTAGCTTTGAGATGCAGGAATCAGACTGGTCTCCAAGAATCCAGCAGGAAAATCACCAGCCAGGAAGAAGGGCGTCGGCAGCCTTATATCCAGTCCTCAATTCCAGCCACCCAGTTATCATCTAGCTGCCCAGGTGTTTGGTAATCAGGAGGTGCCACCCCAGGAACTACTGGTTCAACAAACCTCTTCAACAAGGACTTATGAAACACATTATGAATTTTAAATGTGACAGGAAGAGCCAACCGAAAAGAGACCGGATTAATAATCTCCAAAATCTTGTAAGGTCCAATAAATCTAGGCTTAAACTTAGGAGAAGCCACCTTCATAGCGATATTTTTTATGACAACCAAACCATATCACCCACCTTAAACTGGGGACCAACGGTCCTACGCCGGTTGGAAAACCGCTGGGCCTTTTCCTGGGAGAGAGACAACTTATCCACTACTTGGTCCCAGATCTGGTGCATTCTCTCCACCACAGTGTCAACACCTGGGCAGGCAGAAGGCTCCACCTGCCCTGAAGAAAATCGAGGGTGAAACCCAAAGTTACATAAAAAAGGTGACATCAAAGTGGCAGAACTAGCTCTATTATTTAAAGCAAATTCGGCCAAGGGCAAAAATGAAACCCAATCATCCTGATCGGCAGAAATAAAACATCTCAAATACGACTCCAAACTCTGGTTTGTTCTCTCCGTCTGCCCATTGGTCTGAGGGTGAAACGCAGAGGAGAAGGACAACTGAATTCCCAGCTTGGAACAGAAAGTCCTCCAAAATCTAGACACAAACTGAACTCCTCTGTCAGATGCAATGTTCTCAGGAATCCCGTGCAAGCGAACCACCTGTTGCAAAAACAAGGGCACCAACTCAGAGGAAGATGGCAACTTAGGGAGTGGTACAAGATGGACCATCTTAGAGAATCTATCACAAATCACCCAAATAACAGTCATTCTCTGAGAGACAGGCATATAAGAGATAAAATCCATTGAAATATGGGTCCATGGCCTCCTGGGGACCGGCAAAGGCATCAACAACCCACTAGAGCGAGAACAAGGTTTAGACCGGGAGCAAGTCCCACAGGACTGCACAAAATTCCTGACATCACGAGACAAGGCGGGCCACCAAAAAGACCGACTCACCAGATCTCTAGCACCAAAAATACCTGGATGACCAGCCAATGCAGAGCAATGAACTTCAGACATCACTCTCTTCTTCCACTGGTCAGGAACATACAACTTTCCACTGGGACAACGCTCAGGTTTGTCCTCCTGGAACTCTTCCAAAACACATCTCAAATCGGGCGAGATGGCAGAAAGAACTACCCCTTCGCCTAAGATGGTAGCAGGCTTGATCACCACAGGAGAATCAGCAAAGAAGCTCCTAGAGAGAGCGTCAGCCTTGACATTCTTAGTGCCAGGAAGAAAAGAGACCACAAAATCAAAACGTGTAAAAAACAAGGCCCACCTAGCCTTTCTAGGGTTCAAGCGTTTGGCCGACTCCAGGTAAATCAAATTCTTGTGGTCAGTGAGGACCACGACTTGATGTTTAGCTCCCTCCAACAAATGTCTCCACTCTTCAAATGCCCTTTTCATGGCCAACAGTTCCCGATCCCCCACATCATAGTTACGTTCAGGTGGGGAGAACTTTCGGGAAAAGAAAGCACAGGGATTCATTTTAGATGTTACAGGATCCTTTTGGGACAAAACAGCTCCTGCACCAATCTCAAAAGCGTCCACCTCTACCTGGAACGGGAGTGAGACATCAGGTTGCCGCAAAACCAGGGCAGAAGTGAATCTTCGCTTCAGCTCCTGAAAGGAAGAAACAGCCTCCGGAGACCAATTCAACACATCAGCACCCTTCTTAGTCAGATCAGTCAATGGCTTGGCAATACTAGAAAATTTTGCTATAAATTTCCGATAAAAATTAGCAAAACCCAAAAACTTCTGGAGGGCCTTCAAAGAAGTGGGCTGAACCCAATCATAAATGGCCTGTACCTTGGCCGGGTCCATTTCAATAGTTGACGGAGACAAAATAAATCCCAAAAATGAAATCCTCTGTACCCCAAAAAGGCATTTCGATCCTTTGACATACAAGGAATTCTCCCTCAAGATCCGGAACACAGTCCGAACATGTTCCACATGAGAATCCCAATCCTTGGAGAAGATCAAAATATCATCCAGATAGATAATCAAAAATTTATCCACAAAGTCTCGGAAAATGTCGTTCATGAAGCACTGGAAGACAGAAGGGGCATTAGTGAGCCCAAAAGGCATCACCAGGTACTCAAAATGTCCCTCCGGAGTATTAAACGCCGTCTTCCATTCATCCCCATGCTTAATGCGGATAAGATTATACGCCCCCTGAGGTCAAGCTTGGTTAACCAGCAAGCACCTTTAACTCTGGAGAATAGATCCGAAATCAGGGGTAACGGATACTGATATGTAATAATAATTTTGTTGAGGGCACGATAATCAATACAAGGCCTTAATGAACCATCCTTTTTGGCCACGAAAAAAAACCCAGCACCTAAGGGTGAAGAGGATGGTCTAATATGACCCTTCTCCAACACCTCCTTAATATAGGATCGCATAGCCTCGTGCTCGGGTACAGATAAATTGAAGAGCCGACCCTTGGGAAATTTACACCACGGGCTCAGTTCAATTGCACAGTCATAACTCCTATGAGGAGGCAAAGACGCAGACTCATTCTCACTAAATACATCATAAAAGTCCGCCAAATAGTCAGGAACATCATGCGACTGAGGAGAGGTGGAAAAAAACGGAGCCTCACTAAGGGCACACCGACAACCCAACTCACCACAGACACAGATTTTCAATCCAAAACTGGATTATGAATTATTTGCAACCAGGGAAACCCCAGAACAATGGTATCATGCAAATTATGCAACACCAAAAATCTGCAATTTTCTTGATGGTCTGGGGTGACCCGCATTACCACCTGGGTCCAAAACTGAGGTTTATTTTTCGCCAAAGGGGTAGCATCAATCCCCCTCAAAGGGATAGGCGTCCGCAGAGGTGTCGTAGGAAATCCACAACGTTTAGTAAAATCCAAGTCCATTAGGTTCAGGGCTGCTCCCGAATCCACAAAAGCCTTGGCGGAAAATGTGGACAGGGAGCAGATCAGAGTAATTGCCAGAAGAAACTTAGGTTGAAAACCACCCACAGAAAACGTGTGTGCAAAACGTTTCTTTCGTTTAGGACAGACAGAAATAATATGCGAGGCATCTCCACAAAAAAACACAGCTTATTACGCCTTCTGAACTCCTGACGTTGCTCCCTGGACAAAACTCTATCACATTGCATAGGTTCAGACACTTGTTCAACAGGTGGCAACACCTCTCGTGCAGTCCTGCGTTCACGTAAACGCCGATCAACCTGAATGGCTAATGATATAGAATCGTCAAGACCAGGGGGAACAGGAAATCACACCATAGTATCTTTTACGGCTTCTGACAAACCCTTCCGAAAGAGAGCTACCAAGGCATTATCATTCCAGGTAGTAAGGACCGCCCACTTTCGGAATTTTTGACAGTACAATTCTGCAGAATCTCGACCCTGGCTCAATGCCAACAGGGTCCTTTCAGCCTGATAAAAAGCATTAGGTTCGTCATACAACAACCCCAAGGCTTGAAAAAATGCGTTCACATTAGTCAGAATAGGATCATCTGGTTTCAAAGAAAACGCCCAATCCTGGGGATCGCCACGCAGCAAAGAGATGATAATTTTAACCTGCTGCGCGGAGCTCCCTGACGAGTTAGGCTTCAAGGCAAAAAATAATTTACAATTATTTTTGAAATTCAAAAATTTAGACCGATCCCCAAAAAACACATCAGGTGTAGGAGTCTTTGGTTCAGCAGCATGTGAATGAGCAAGGTAGGCGGAAATTCCCCGCACTTCCGCAGTGAGCTGCTCCACACGATCAAACAATTGCTTTATCTCCATTGAGAGAAAAAAATTCCCCCTACGGCCTCAGAGATATAGAGGAAAAAATATACACACTTTTTTTTTTTTTTTTACAATTCTTTCCTGCTATTGAGTACCCTAGGATCTGCGGTATGGCTGGTGATTCTGTTATGAATGAGTCACCGTAGGAGGCAAAAACAGAAATGCTAGCTAAGTCCAGAAAACCAGAGAAGTTGGCAGCTATCGGATTGCAGACCCCTGAACCTATCAACAACAACTAGCAGTAGCCGTGGGGTGTTCCTACGGTGCCCTAGACCCCTTGATCACAGCCGGAGAACTAAATAGCCTAAAGACAGAAAGGGAAATCTAAAGTGCCCCAGAGCAGACCCCAAAGCAATAGGCAGCCCCCAACATATAATGACGGTGAAGCAAGATGAAAAAACAATAACACAGATAGAAAGATAGGCTGAGCAAATGATGGGGCCCAAGCTAACTAAATAGGACAGGATAGAAAAGCTGCTGTCTGCAATCCATAACAACCCTATCAAAACATGAGCCAACAGACTGATCGGGAAAAAAGCCCTGAAGACGCTAGGCTTCAAAAAGACTAAATCAGTACTCAGGTATTTTCTGAAGACAGAGCAAAAAGGAATTCAGCTCACCCCAGCAGGGAATGGCAGAAATCCAGAAAAACAAGGCAAAACAAAACCAAAACACAAATGCAAAAAGCAGAGCAGAAAACTTAGCTTTTGAGAAGCAGGAATCAGACTGGTCTCCTAGAATCCCTCAGAGAAATCACCAGCAAGGCAGAAGGGCGACGGCTGCCTTATATCCAGTCAGCAATTACCGTCACCCAGTCATCATCATCCTGCTCAGGTGCTTGGTATTCAGCCTCACTACCTTCCTTCACCAGAAGAGGGAGTTCATCAGACCTCAATGGTGAAGGGGAAAATGAACTCACAACAGTATGTCTTTGGAATGTATATATATATATATACACACACACACACACACACACACACACATACATAAACACACACACACAGATACACATACACAGATAAACACACATAAATACACACACACATACATGCAGATACACACAGATAAACACACATACACAAATACACACACACACACATGCACAGACATACCTACATACACATAATGCACAGATGCACACACAGATAAACACACATACACACACAGATACATATATACAAAAAAAAAATACCTCTCTTCATTCCCTGCTGCTTCAGTCGGGCCACGGCTGCAGTGTTACTATGGTCATGGGCGGGAAAGCAGAGGGCTTGCTCCCTGCCTACAGACAGCGCTGACACATAACGGGGTCAGCGCGTTCCCGGCTGCAGCCACACACATGCGTCACAGCCTTCAGATGATGAACGCTGCGTGCGCGTACACACGTCCCGCCTAGTGATAATGAACCACCAGGGCAGGCACCTGCAGTGTTCTCTGAGCCGCCGCAGAGAACAATGTCAGTGTTTAGTGCTGGTCTGCGGCAGTGCCGCGGACCGACAAAAGAACCCCAGCGGCCCAGTCATGGGCCGCGGACCGGTGGTTGGGGACCCCTGATCTAGAAGATCAAGTAATATCCCAGAGTGGATGACATAATTCTCCACCACCTCCCTATCTATATAATTGCCTTGTAATGTTTTCATTTCCTGTTCTGTCCAGATGTCACCGTATCCCAGAATTCCAAGCGGATGAAGTTCACTGACCGCCATTTTGGGACACTCAAGTGATGGGTGTCTCAATATGGAAACGGCTGCTGGTACCAACCTATTGTGCGGTACCACCAGGGGAACACCGTCGCACCACACACACACACACTCTATACGCCGTATGCACAACACACACACTCAAACACAGTCAGTCACACACAGCCTCTTGCGCGGTACCACCATAGAAACACTGCACGAATTCCACGCAGGCACAATGAATTATTCGGCTGATCCCGGCGGCAGATGCGCAACATGTCTACAGGCAGAGGAAGTCGGTCACATTAAGGGTACGTGCACACGCTGCGGAATCCGCTGCGGATTAATCCGCACGGATTTTGCAAAAACCGCAGATAATCCGCAGGTCCAAAGACCTGCGGATTATCTGCGGTTTTGCCTGCGGTTTGGTCCTGCGGATTCACTATCTCCACAATGGTGGAGATAGGAACCCGCAGCGGTTTCCGCAGAAAGAATTGACATGCAATTCTTTCTGCGGATTCAAAACCGCAGCAAATCCGCGCGGTTTTTTCCGCAGCGTCGGCACAGCGTTTTTTTCCCATTCAAATGAATGGTACTGTACACAGCTGCTAAAACTGCTGCGTGTCCGCAGCGGCCAAAACCGCTGCGGAAACGCAGCGGAATCCGCAGCGTGTGCACGCAGCCTAAAGGGGTTTTCCCACGAACGAAAGTTTATTTTAAAACTTGTCTGTGTCTGACCGTGCACGGAGCATACCACAGCTCCTGGGCAGGGGAGGAAGCAAAAGACAATACTGACATTACAGCAGGGGATCACAGAGGATTCATTTTGTGAGGTAAAATATTTCACTGACTGTTTTTAAACAATATTTTACCTCATAAAATGTATCCTCTGCGATCTCCTGCTGTAATGTCAGTATTGTCTTAATTGCTTCCTCCCCTGCCCAGGAGCTGTGGTATATTCTGTACACAGTCAGACACAGGAGTGAGAGAGACAGAGCACAGGGGGGGGGAGACAGTTCAAACGGGACAGCACATGAGGGGAGAACACAGCACAGGAAGGAGAGAGACAGCAGACAAGGGGGACAGCACATGGGGAAGACAGAAGAGAGCATAGACGGGAGAAGTCAGCACATGGGGAAAGAGAGAGTGGATAGGTGGGTGAGCACATGGGGGGAGAGATTCTCAATGCTGCAAAGCCTGCCCCCCATCGTGACATTACCGCCCTCCCGATGCGATAGCATCATGCCTCCATCTAGTAGAAAAGTATAAAGGCTTATTTCACACTTCACCATTATAATCATCTGACTAGAATTCCCCAAAATAATAATATTCCAGCTTTCATTTTATCAGAGTCGTTCAAGGAATGTAAGAGGAGCTCTGAGAGAAAGCGTCAACTGTCCCCAAACCAGAGCGCCCTCCCCTGTAAACATGAGCCCAGCCAGCGCTCTATTACTGTCCATATACACATGGCAGGGGGCGCTATCTCCGGGAATGTAGGGGTTACTGCCCTCTGTGCAGCCCAGTAATGGGGAATCTCCAGCACCTACCTCCACCTGCAGGGGGAGCTATCTCTAGGAATGGAGGGGTTACTGCCCCCTGTGCAGCCCAGTAATGGGGAATCTCCAGCACCTACCTCCACCTGCAGGGGGCGCTATCTCCGGGAATGGAGGGGTTACTGCCCCCTGTGCAGCCCAGTAATGGGGAATCTCCAGCACCTACCTCCACCTGCAGGGGGAGCTATCTCTGGGAATGGAGGGGTTACTGCCCCCTGTGCAGCCCAGTAATGGGGAATCTCCAGCACCTACCTCCACCTGCAGGGGGCGCTATCTCCGGGAATGGAGGGGTTACTGCTCCCTGTGCAGCCCAGTAATGGGGAATCTCCAGTACTTACCTCCACCGGCAGAGCCGCACTCCACATATATGGCTGCTCTGTGCGCACAGGACCTGTAATGAGGTCACAGGAGGGGAGGAGTCAGGGGTCACATGATCAGGGGCCTCAGTGTATGCAGGACTCTGCTGTGCTGGTTGTCATGGTGCTGGATGAGGGGAAGTTTCTGTGTGGGGTCAGGAGGGGTTTACAGGGGGGATGTAGCAGAGCCGTGTGTGTACGAGGTGTACGGAGCGGAGCCGCGTGTGTATGAGGTGTACGGAGCGGAGCCGTGTGTGTACGAGGTGTACGGAGCGGAGCTGTGTGTGTACGAGGTGTACGGAGCGGAGCCGCGTGTGTATGAGGTGTACGGAGCGGAGCCGTGTGTGTACGAGGTGTACGGAGCGGAGCTGTGTGTGTACGAGGTGTACGGAGCGGAGCCGCGTGTGTACGAGGTGTACGGAGCGGAGCCGTGTGTGTACGAGGTGTACGGAGCGGAGCCGCGTGTGTGTACGAGGTGTACAGAGCGGAGCCGTGTGTGTGCGAGGTGTACGGAGGGGAGCCGCGTGTGTACGAGGTGTACGGAGCGTAGCCGCGTGTGTGTACGAGGTGTACGGAGCGTAGCCGCGTGTGTGTACGAGGTGTACGGAGCGGAGCCGCGTGTGTACGAGGTGTACGGAGAGGAGCCGTGTGTGTGTACGAGGTGTACGGAGCGGAGCCGTGTGTGTACGAGGTGTACGGAGAGGAGCCGTGTGTGTGTACGAGGTGTACGGAGGGGAGCCGCGTGTGTACGAGGTGTAAGGAGCGGAGCCGCGTGTGTACGAGGTGTACGGAGAGGAGCCGTGTGTGTGTACGAGGTGTACGGAGCGGAGCCGTGTGTGTACGAGGTGTACGGAGCAGAGCCGTGTGTGTACGAGGTGTACGGAGCGGAGCCGTGTGTGTACGGAGCGGAGCCGTGTGTGTACGAGGTGTACGGAGCGGAGCCATGTGTGTACGAGGTGTACGGAGCGGAGCCGTGTGTGTACGAGGTGTACGGAGGGAGCCGTGTGTGTACGAGGTGTACTGAGAGGAGCCGTGTGTGTACGAGGTGTACGGAGCGGAGCCGTGTGTGTGTACGAGGTGTACGGAGCGGAGCCGCGTGTGTACGAGGTGTACGGAGCGGAGCCGCGTGCGTACGAGGTGTACGGAGCGGAGCCGTGTGTACGAGGTGTACGGAGCGGAGCTGTGTGTGTACTGGGTGTACGGAGCAGAGCCGTGTGTACGAGGTGTACGGAGCGGAGCCGTGTGTGTGCGAGGTGTACAGAGCGGAGCATTGTGTGTACGAGGTGTACGGAGCGGAGCCGCATGTGTATGACGTGTATGAGAGCTTGAGCCGCATGTGTACGAGGTGTACGTAGCGGAGCCGCATGTGTACAAGGAGTACGGAGCGGAGCCACGTGTGTATGAGGTCTACGAAGCGAAGCCGCGTGTGTACGAGGCGAACGGAGCGGAGCCGGGTGTGTATGATGTATACAGAGCGGAGCCGTGTGTGTATGACGTATACGGAGCGGAGCCGTGTGTGCGATGTGAATGGAGCAGAGCCGTGTGTGTGTGTACAATGTGTACTGAGTGGAGCTGTATGTGTGCGGAGCGGGTAAAATCCGTATGGTTGAACTTATTTCTCACCAAGATTCTGTATGGCATCTGAGTTTTATGCATACATCTCAAAGGAGCCAGGAAATTGAAGCAAGCAAGTACCCCCCAAAAAGAGATTGTGTTTAAAAGCTTACATACCCCAGCAGAATTTTTGCTTTCTTGGCCTTTTTCAGAGAATATGAATGATAACACCAAAACTTTTTCTGCACTCATGGTTAGTGGTTGGGTGAAGCCATTTATTGTCAAACCACTGTATTTTCTCTTGTTAATTCATAATGACAACCCAAAATATCCAAATTACCCTGATCAAAAGTTTACATACCCCTGATAGGAACTGAAGGAGTTAAATTGAGTTCTGTCTATGTTGCATTCTCTTGTTTAAAACCTTATCTTTTCTTCGAGGAGATGTCTCAGACATCTCCCTTGTGAACCAAGGTCAAATACCTCTGCTTTTTCGCCTAAATGACTTTCTTTGTCTAAAACAAGTTGTAAAATCATTTGTACTGCGCATGTCTGTAAAATGTTTACATTCTTTACTATAAAAGACGGAAGCCTAACTGATAAGCCAGAGGCGTCTTGGAGGCATCCTGAGTGGTATTATACAGCTGGTGTCTGTGTAGTTCTTCTCGATGGAGCTGATTTAATTAGAGACATATGATGCTTCACACCTAAGAACATCGGTCCTTCAGATGAAAGAGTAATCTGAGGGATCCCGACAGTTTCCTGGCGCCCGAACAGGGACCTGATATAGGCACCTCTCCAAGACTACCCGATCAACAGACCACTCCAGTTACTGATGAAATTGTGAACAGCAGACCTAAACACCTGGCCAGGTAAGAGATCAATTTTTCTCTTCTCTGCTCTTCATAATCTATCATTATAACTAAGGTCCGTATAAAGGGGAATCTAGTAGAGGAGGGGGCCGTAAAATCAGGTCCATATAAGAACTCTGAGGAAATCGGGTGTGACACGCATATGTAATTTCTGCTCGAATGAGAGGTTACTGTAGGTTCTGTGTGTGCACAGCTATTTTTAGAAAAAGAGCTGATGCAAATCAAAATGGGAGAGGTCTGACATTATGGAATATAAGGCTGGGTGAACAGTTCATACTGCGCAGCCCGGACGGACAAGTTTTTCACAATAGACTGTTCCGCACTAGGAATAGAGGAGGTTGTTGAATGGCTACTTTGATTTGAAAGGTTGTGGAAAGTAGACAAATAAGCTGCACAGTAGGTATTCGTTCAAAGAGTGGTGATATTGCCTAACTGGGTCATGTGACAGCGTCCTTTTGGGGAGGTCACCGCCTAAGCTTAAATCAACACCCTTTACGAATAAACCTTGTGACAGATAAGAGTGTGACCGAATGAGCACAGGACCGTGAAATGAGCCTGTGACAGGATATGACTGAAGAACCCCAGTAGATGGATACTTTATTTACAATCCTGTGTGTTGTGGGAGTATTTCTGTTCGGATGCTACATAGCATATAAGTACACGAAACACGTAGTACACCGAGGAACAGACACTCCATTTAGCCTGTTAGCACCTTAGGAAGAAGGTAACGAGGTATAGTAGAGCCTAGTCTTGAGCTTACCCAATACACCACCTAAGGCAGGGGACTAACAGGAAGACAACAAGAGAGACAGGATAAGAATAAAAGATAAGATGGGGAACAGTCAGGGAAAGATACCTGAAGAAGGAAATCGGTTATGTGATATAATTGAGGATAGATATGGAAGTAGTGCAGCAAAGAACCTGGAAAAAGTATTAATCAAATCCAAAGTGCAAGATAGGCAGGCTGTGTGAATCCTTGTATATATGTCTATGAGAACCTCTGAATAAGATGAGAGATGAGTAATTGAGTAAAAAAAAATAAAAAAAAATCAGTGAATGAGCACGTATGAATGAATCATCACACATCATTTTTGTGTCAAGAGATTTGTGACCTTTCTAGTTGTGGTGGAATCCCGGACAGATGCGTTATAGATATTTCAAATCTACATCTGAGACTGAATGAATTGAGTAATGATATAGTTCGTGTTATATGTGGCATTACATTGTAAAGTTTCCTGAATGCATTTGGCCAGAAAAAGGGCAAGGCATGGTTAATCTCATTATACAGTTATCTGCCCTTACAGTGAAATCCCGTGATTTTGAGTTTCTTTGTAGAAATTGATTTTGATAAGTCTAAAGAACTACAGAATTCTGTGAAGGACGACGCTGCATTCTGACGGGAGGAGTTTAGGATGGAGCTGCGTAGTTTTTCTTCTCCCTTCGCTCTTATCTCTGCTGAGTGTGAGCTGTGCTCAAAATTCTCTGTAATTCTATCCGTAAGGTACACGCTGAAAGATTTGTGCATTTTAAAGCAACAGTACTTAATTGAAGATTGGAAGTTAAAAGTAAGATATGGTGCCTAATTTAGAAGGGAATTGTAAGTGATTGCTTGGTCATTAATGTGTTTGAACCTGCTTCTAGTTGTGTGATTGATTTGTATAGCAAATTGTGTCAAATTACAAGAGACAGAGAAGGAAGGAAGCAGTAAAACAAGTGGGACAAATATTGAAAAAGGCAAAAATACCAGAGTGTGAATGTTTGGATGTACAAAAAGGCACAGACAAGGGAAGAAAATAGCAAGTGAATAAATGATGCTTGAGAATGTGCAGCAGTATGGAAGGTGTATTATGAATGTTTGATTGACAAAGTGTAACCAGAGACCCAGACAAAACAGATGGACTTGTAAACACTGTGGTCAGACTCAGACAAACCCAGACTGAATAGCTACTTGTGTGACCTGTGCTACTGACCTAAGAGAATTGCACTAAATCCTATCCAGACAAGATCATAAGAAGCTGACATAATAGTGTGGATAGTGGGTAGTAGGGACATTGGCCCTTGAGGAGTAAGCTGACAGTAGACATCAGACGGCCAACCCCATCAGGACCTAGAAGTGTGACTAGAATAAGAAAGATGCAGGTGTATTATCCCTGGAGCCCCTCTGACCAGCTAGCTTTGCTGAAGCAGCTGCCTGCCCCTGAAGACCAACCATTCCCGTTTTACAGACACATAAAGGAAGTACAGCAGACATATAAGTGTACCTGGGCAGACCTAGAGAGGTTGGTGAGTTTAAAGGCAGGTGACGCACTAGATCATATAATTAAGACACACAGATGTGACAAAGAATCAGGCTTGGGGCATGGATGATAAATCTGCACGATCTGGGGAGACGTACTGTGAGTCACTAAGACAATGGGCTGCAGTGGAACAATCAGAGCAGTCTGTACTCCTGACTAATGTGACACAGCAAAGAGGAGAGAGAGTAGAGATGTACCTTGGACGGTTACAGCTGAAATGGGCAGACATGGGGTACATTTGCATAAACCCACTTGATGTTAGAATACTGGTGGATGCATTCATTGACGGTATGAACAAAGACTTACGAGACGCAGTACAGACAGCCAGACCTGAATGGAGACATGTAGATCCGAAAGACCTCCTTAAGGTAGCTAAAGAAATTGAGCAAACAAGGACAATAAAACGACCTGTCATGTATGCTGGAGCACAAGGAAAAAAGTGGAGACGTAATAGGGAAGGCATGTGAGATGACACTGACGTTTCTTTTGACAATCTATTCCCCACATGACATCCATGCCATACTCCTACAAGTTCAACCAAAACATCTGTCTATGGCCAGACAGCTCCGACTTGAGTGTGCTCTACTAATTCCTGAGTATGTCACTCCTCAAAAGATGTAATGTTCTGAATCCAGCCACCCTCCTGCCTGTGGATTCAGAAAAGGGGGAATTGGTGACCGTATTGGCAAGTGAGGAAGGATACTTTGACATGACGCATGAACATGTCTGCATAGAACTGATGAGTCAGGAGACAGTTGGGTTTGCACACATTCATGAAAAACCTGTTTCTAATGCAGACTTTGAGTTTCTTTTTTGTAGATGGCCCCAGATACCACCAGGATGGACGATTCTACACTGGATATGCAGTAGTATCCTCACATGAGGTAATCCGAGCGGAACCACTCTCTCCTCACATGTCGGCGCAGGAGGCAGAGTTGAAGGCACTCACTGAGGCGTGTAGAGCCGCTGCAGGTAAAGTCGCTAATATTTTCACAGATTCGAAGCCCATTAAAAATGCAGAGCTGGTGAAACAATTGATGGAGGCATTGATGTTACCAGTCCAGGTTGGCATTGTCAAGGTAAAAGCACACACAAAGGTGACTCCGTGGAGGTAGAGGGCAATAGAAGGGCGAACGAGGCTGCTAAAATAGCACAAGGCGGCCTAGAGAGAGCAGTGGACGGTGGCGGGGAGTCAGCGTATTCCAGCCACATTGGGTCTAGATGTCCTGAAATCCCTCCAGCAAAAGGCTGCCCAAACAGAGAAGGTACACCGGGGGAGACTGGGAGTTGAGCTGAACTCAAATGGAGTATGGGAGAATAAGGATAAAATGTGCCCACCAAAGTCCCTGTTCCCAATCATGGCGCAAGCAGCACATGGCCCCAATCACACCTCAAAAAGTCACATGTGTGCCATGGTAGATGCCTTCTGGATCGCTCCTGGTTTCAGTTACGCAGCCGCGAAACTTGTACAATCATGCCTCATCTGTGCACAGCACAACCCAGGTAAAACAGTAAAAGTCCCTAAGAAAGCGACACCTAGGCCTCTCTACCCGTTTCAGAGATGGCAGATTGACGACATACAGCTACCAAGGTAGGAGTGTATGCAAATATCCTAGTATGTGTAGATCTCTTCTCTGGATGGCCAGAGGCCTACCCGGTGAAAACGGCTACAGCTCGAGCCACTGCAAAGAAACTGGTGATGGAACTAGTACCACGATTCGGTGTCCCTGAAACAATTGAATCAGACAGAGGTACACACTTTACTGCTGAGGTAATGCAAAATGTCATGCAAATGATAGGTGTAGAACAGGCATTTCATACACCCTACCACCCACAGAGTTCAGGGAAGGTAGAAAGAATGAACGGGACACTGAAATTGAAAATACAGAAAACCATGGAGCAGACCCATAGACCATGGCCAGAGTGTCTCCCATTAGCATTATTCTCAGTAAGGTACACACCCACGGGGAAAACTAAACTGTCACCCTTCGAGATACTGTTTGGAAGACCACCGAACACAGCGTTGTACTACCCACAGGTCTTAACACTCAATGTGGATAATTTGACAAGTTATGTAATCCAGTTGCAAAAGCATTTAACTCAAATGCATTCTCTAGTTTTCTCTTCCATTCCAGATCCAGATAGTGTGGAAGGAATCACTGTCTACAACCTGGTGATTACGTATATGTCAAGAAACACTCCAGAAAGACCCTTGAACCCCGATATCAAGGACCTTACCAAGTACTCCTAACAACGCCTACTTCTGTTAAGTTGGAAGGACGACCAACCTGGATCCACGCATCGCATTGCAAACTAGCCACAGGAATTAACAAAGCATAAGAGTGCATAATGTTTTGGTTTGGTTTTGTTGCATTATCTGTAATAATGGTAGCTGCGTGGGACAATCTAAATTCTCCAATGTCCTTGAATAATAAGTTTATACAACATCATGAAAAATTACTGAATGATTGGTCAAATCATTTGCTGGATCTGCACACATTCACCAGTATCAGCCACTAGTATTCCGTTCCTTGTTATTCCTATGCCACCCGAGGAATTATTTGCCTGGACCAGTTGTTCTGATACACTTGCTAATAATGCCACAAATAATGTGAAGTTATGGAACACAACTGTTGGTATACCTATTGTGGGATGGGTAGGATACCCTTGGTGGCAGGGTAATCTTTCAGGAAGTAATACATACCTTCAATATCTGGCATATAAAGGGGGGCTTGGGTACCCAGGAATAGAACTCGATTAACCTACCTGGGGCAAATTCCAATGTATGGCCTACAAGTTAGTTTTAATGTAACTTCCCACTCTACTGATGCCTTCAAACCAATACTGCTAGAAAGAAGGTTGCATAACACGTCCTGGGAGTATTCCAATTTATTTCCCCAGGGCAATAATGAAACTTGTTTTTTGGTGTATCTCTGTATGCAAGAAAAGATGTAGAAATAGATAAGGAAGTTTGACTGTAAACAACAAGAATTTAACTATTATTCCTTTGAGTCCTAGATTGACATCTCATTTCTGGCATGAAGGAGCGTACTCTTGCAATGATAGACGTGGCTTCAGTATCTGGGGGATGGAGAAGGTAGAAGACCTGTCTCCCTTGGGCAACCCGTCGGCCTGGGATAGTACCTGGTGAACGAGCCACTGTCCGCTGTTGTTGCAGGATCCAGTGTTCCAGATTGTGGAAAATGAAGATGTCAAAGGGGGGAATGATAGGAACTGAAGGAGTTAAATTGAGTTCTGTCTATGTTGCATTCTCTTGTTTAAAACCTTATCTTTTCTTCGAGGAGATGTCTCAGACATCTCCCTTGTGAACCAAGGTCAAATACCTCTGCTTTTTCGCCTAAATGACTTTCTTTGTCTAAAACAAGTTGTAAAATCATTTGTACTGCGCATGTCTGTAAAATGTTTACATTCTTTACTATAAAAGACGGAAGCCTAACTGATAAGCCAGAGGCGTCTTGGAGGCATCCTGAGTGGTATTATACAGCTGGTGTCTGTGTAGTTCTTCTCGATGGAGCTGATTTAATTAGAGACATATGATGCTTCACACCTAAGAACATCGGTCCTTCAGATGAAAGAGTAATCTGAGGGATCCCGACACCCCATTTCTTAATACCGTATATTGCCCTCTCTAACATCAATGACAGCTTGAAGTCTTTTGTGGTAGTTGTGGATGAAGTTCTTTATTTTCTCAGATGGTAAAGCTGCCCACTCTTCTTGGCAAAAATCCTCCAGTTCCTGTAAATTCCTGGGCTGTCTAACGTGAGCAGCGCGCTTGAGATCTCCCCAGAGTGGCTCAATGATATTGAGGTCAGGAGACTGAGATGGCCACACCAGAACCTTCACTTTGTTCTGCTGTAGCCAGAGACAGGTTGACTTGGCGTTGTGTTCTGGATCATTGTTATGTAGGAAATTCCAAGTACGTCCCATGCGCAGCATGCGTGCTGATGATTGCAAATTTGCTTCCAGTATTTGCTGATAACATGCTGCATTCATCTTTCCTTCAACTTTGACCAAGTGTCACGATCCATTCTTGGATCTGTGTCAGAGTCTGGATTCTCTTATATAAACCTTTTTTCCTTTCAGACCATTGGGAGTTAATATTAGTTTTTGCCCCCGTGGCCGCTGGTGTTACTACAACTGTAGTTGGTCTGCTGATGGGTTTTTCCCCCCGGTGGCTGCTGGTAATACTGCATGGTGATTAATTATGCCGGCGGGTGCCACTCCCTCTTCCCTTTATAAGGCCACCTGGTGCTGCAGATCACTGTTGGTAACACTGGTCATTTGCTAACCAACCTTGGTGAAGACTGGACCTACCTGGTGCAGAGGGGGTTCAGCTTATCTGGAGCAGTGGTGTTGCTGCTGGATGCTGATCGGGTGCCTTACTCTGCTGCTTGGAGCTTTGGCAGCAGATAAAGCTAAGTTTTGGTTTTTAGTTGCTTTAACCCTGTGGTGTCTGTTTTATCTTTCCTTTCATGTTATTGGTGCAGTTCACTTTATTCCCTGTCTCACCTCCTGGGGTGGGGGTTGGGGGTTTAGCTCAGGGCTAAACAGGAGATAGGGACAGGTAGGGGACTTGGGCCTCACTACCATCAAAATACAATAGCAACGGTATATAAACGCATCCTGTATGTCATGAATTAACACACAGGTGCTTATTAAATTGGACAATCAAGATATTCAAATTTATATAAAGAGGCATATATTACACCCAAATGGGCTAAGAAGATTTAAATAAATGGTTAAACAGTGTGAAGGATGAGCTACCATACATCACTAGGACAGTTGCGTATGTCCAATTCAATGATCATCACACTAAGAGGACTAATCCCCATCAGATATTATCCACATGTGCTATATACATCATCCGGCTAAATGCCAGAAAAAAACTAATGCTGCTGCCACAAGGCACGACCGACTACACCATTGAAACACATGTTAAACGGAGCAGCTAATTGTTCCTACCACTGAGGGATATATGTACAGCCCACCCAGATGGGGTTAATACCCCGAAAAACCATTACCTCAGATTAGCCTACAGGATTACCGGGCGGTCCGCTCGTGTCCCCGACGCGCGTTTCGGAGCGCTAGGCTCCTTCCTCAGGGGGCGTGGATAACCAGCACATAGTGCACATATTTATACTATAAAATCCCATATCTAAGCAACATCCATATGCATTTTTCAAATATATATACCCACATATAGGTATTGATAATGTATGCAGTACCTTGATCACCCTATCTCAATAACGTCCATACATCAACCCCAAACGGTGAGGGGGCAACGCCCCCAAAAATCAATAGTCCCACACATATGAGCAGTGCATGTCCCTATATACCCACCAAACATGGTCACGACCTTATCAAAAATTGGACTATTTCATGTGATTGATCATGGTAGATAGTATGGTGATCATCCATCAAGCAATATCCCATTAGGGGAAAATACACGTACATGTATATCTATATATCTCATTAACAAAAAATATCATAGACCTAACAAGAAGTACATAAGAAATCAAGAAGCAAAAAAAAACAACAAAACATCAAGAAACAGCATTATATCTAACACCAAAAGCATTTCTATTGTGAAAAATGCCAAACTATAAGGCACCAAATCTCATATAAATATATGAGAAAGGACTGAAATTGTACGAAGAGGTCCATATAAGTTGATGTCCATAGGGGTTTTCATGGTGAAAAAACACCACACCACAGCCAAAATCATGCCATCTTCCCCATTGGCATCTGTGGGGCATGCAAAGTGTCCAAGCTGGATATATATGAAACTCTTCTTCAACTTGTTCCGTGGATGCCACTGAATTATGTAGGATTCGTTCTTGACAACCAGGAGTGATGGATATGGATGTCCCAGAGTAACCCCATTCACATGACCCTAATAACAAACTGGAACAAAAACAATAAATAAAATACCATAAAAAACTACTGCACAACTGTGTGCCCCAGCACGGTCCCAGAACGAGGGACTACAATCACAGGAATGGACTATATGATAAATTTTCATTTAACCCATTGGGATGCACCGTATTCAACGTCCAGATCCACAACATTTCTTTTTGAGCTAGACGTTGGGAGATTTTTCCACCCTGGATCCCCATATCCATCATATCAATGCCCTTCACTCTGAGGCCTCTGCGATCGCAGTTGTGGTGTATCTTGAAATGCCTCGGTAATGTTTTAAGCAGATGCACCTCTTCCTCATTAGCCGCAGCTTGTATCCCTAAAACATGCTCCCTGATCCTGACCTTCAATTGTCGGGTCGTAAGCCCTATATAGATCAGGGAGCAAGGGCATGTGGCAAAGTAGATAACATTACGGGACATACAATTGATGATTGTCTCAATCTAAAATTGTTTCTGTCCTGAGGAATCCATAAAAGTGTCTGCTTTAGTCATATTAGCACATGCCACGCAATGGCCACAGGCCGCACTACCACCTTTCTTGTTACGGGTAAAATTGTCCAAAAAGGTCTTACGGGGATCCCCAACGTAATGGCTCTGTACGAGATGATCTCGTAAATTCCTAGCCCTCCTGAAGGTAATTTGAGGTTTGTCTGCAATAATCCTTGATAGAATGGGGTCAGTTTTCAAGATGTTCCAAGACTTACTTAGAATACCACATACCTGTTCTGACCGGGCATTAAAATTGGTAATAAACCTCACTACCTCAGGTTTCTTTGATTCATTATTAGTTTTATACAGGAGGGTATTTCTATTACTATACTTGGCCCGTAAATAGGCCCTTTTCGTTGACCGGTTACTGTATCCCCTCTCAGCAAAACGACCCCTCAACTCCTTCGCCTGAATTTCAAACTCTTCCTCGGTTGAACATAGGCGTTGGAGACGTAGAAACTGGCCTATCGGTACTGAACGTACCATGTGTGCCGGATGTGAGGAGGATGCATGAAGGAGCATGTTCGTAGCCGTCGGCTTCCTATAGATAGTGGTTTGGATAATCCCTTCATGGCCCCTACTCAACAAAACGTTCAAAAACTCCACCCTGTCCCTGTTAGGAACGGTGGAACGCACTAAATAAAAATATAAATAAAGTGCGTTCGCCGCTCGGGGTCCACCGTGCAGTAGGTGAAATAACCGCTGCTAGGTGGTGGCAGGAGCAATATGGCGGAATTGCACACAGGGTTAAACTCCACCCAGGTGTGCAGAGCAATCTCAGTTAAACTCACGGAGATGCAAAAAGTACAAACACAAATAACTGAGCTTGTAGTCACAGAACTCAGTAAAAAACGCACACACGGTATATGGTGACAGGAGTAGCCCAAGACAGCGGCACTACGTCCGTCTAGACCTACCGTGTGCGCAGCGTTGCAACTGCAAACGCAAAAGAGGCTGCTACTGCAGCGCGGCGTGGACACTTCCGCCAAACGACAAAGGCAAGACGCAAGCGCAATGTTGGACGCTAGCAGCTGTGCGAGTTGAAGCAGAGGAGCAATGGCGTTGAAACTAACTCAGTCCCTATTCACATGCGTAATATCAGAGGGAAGAGGTTTCAAGTGAGTCAGTCACCAGAATCATGCATCCGTCCTCATACACACAGCAGCAAGTATGACTATACCAGCGCATGGCCGAACAGCCATGCGCGCCTTTTATAGTAGCCGGGACCTTCTGCACGCTTCCAGATCTCTGAGATGGACCAATGAGAACTGGAGCGGGACCTGAGCACATGACTCCCGATCTCCAATGGGAGATCGTCCCATGAGCATGCCCAGTAAGAGGACAGAAGGACTTAGCCTCAGGAGAGATTTTCTGCAAGGCAATCTCCTCTGCAGTGGCAAAATAGGAGGAGAGTGCAGAATGTGAGGATCTGGATCCCTGCTGAGTAAACGCAGAAATCCGACTCCTAACATTACCCCCCGTCCTAGGGCCCCCCCTCCCTGAGCCTTACGATCCACCAACTTGTGCCCGTAAGAGGTATAGGCCTCAGACTCATCCGCAGGCAAGTCTGATGTCCCGGTAGATGACAGAGAGACCCGGGACACGTGAAAGGCCTCAGGGGTGGCAAGATCTCCAGGTCTGAGAAGGGACCCGTGGGAGACAGCAGGAGCGGAAGTTAAAGTGGAACGCCACCGTGCGTCAGCAGGTGTCTCCGCTCTTTGCTTAAAGAGGCTATTCCGAGCACAAAAGGCGCAGGCCCGAATATATTTAACATCCCGAGCCCTGTGCGGCCACCAGTAAGACCCTGCCAGGAGTTTTGTGGTTTGCATATAGCCGCAGTGACCACCCCTCCTGGACGTGTGTGCCCAAGCAAGAACCTTCGGCCGAAGGTGGGGAGGAACAAGGGTCTTACCCGGCGGTACAGAATCTGGTCGTTGCGGGGCACAGTTGTTCTGAGACCCCGCCTGTTGACAAATAAGGCCGCGACTGGAGTCTTGTGCCGGACACACCTGAAGAACGGCGCGAGACACCTCCATGGGCTCAGGGGGTGGAACCTCAGGCTCAGGTAGTTCCAGAGGCTCAAAAAAATTGGGAGCCGGAGTAACCTTCCGTTTGGATTGAGCACGCTCCTTACCGCGCTCCGAAAAACGGAGGTCAATTCGGGTGGAAATGGCAATCAGCTCTTCCAAACTGGCAGGAACCTCTCTAGTGGAGAGAGCATCTTTTACGTGCTCTGCCAAAACTCTCCAAAACACAGGGTTGAGGGCTTTATCAGACCACTCCAACTCGGAAGCCAGTGTCCGAATACGGACGGCATACTGACTAACCGAGAAAGCACCCTGAGTCAAAGCTAGACTAAAAAATATAAATAAAGTACGTTCGCCGCTCGGGGTCCACCGTGCAGTAGGTGAAATAACCGCTGCTAGGTGGTGGCAGGAGCAATATGGCGGAATTGCACACGGGGTTAAACTCCACCCAGGTGTGCAGAGCAATCTCAGTTAAACTCACGGAGATGCAAAAAGTACAAACACAAATAACTGAGCCTGTTGTAATCACAGATCTCAGTAAAAAACGCACACACGGTATACGGTCACAGGAGTAGCCCAAGACAGCGGCACTACGTCCATCTAGACCTACCGTGTGCGCGGCATTGCAACTGCAAACGCAAAAGAGGCTGCTACTGCAGCACGGTGTGGACACTGCCGCCAAATGACAAAGGCAAGGCGCAAGCGCAATGTCAGACGCTAGCAGCTGTGCGAGTTGAAGCAGAGCAGCGCTGGCGCTGAAACTAACAGTCCCTAATATCAGAGGGAAGGGGTTTCAAATGAGTCAGTCACCAGAATCATGCATCCGTCCTCATACACACAGCAGCAAGTATGACTATACTAGCGCATGGCGGAGCAGCCATGCGCGCCTTTTATAGTAGCCGGGACCTTCTGCATGCTTCCAGATCTCTGAGAAGGCAATCTCCTCTGCAGTGGCAAAATAGGAGGAGAGTGCAGAATGTGAGGATCTGGATCCCTGCTGAGTAAACTCATGAATCCGACTCCTAACAGTCCCTATCAAACATGGTGGTAAGATGAATATTTAGGCCATTATCATTTAATTCCGAGATGAAATTTCCCAATGACACCGTATCACCCTGCCAGATCACTAGAATGTTATCTATGTAGCACGTCCAAAAGAGGACGCGCTCCATAGATGACAGCCGATCTGACATCAGGAGGTCTCTCTCCCACAGCCCCAGGAACAGATTGGCATAGGAGGGCACGTACGCCGCCCCCATGGCTGTCCCCTGGAGCTGTAGGAAGAAAGACCCCCTGAACGTGAAAAAATTATGCGTGAGGGTAAATTCTAAAACTTCCAAAGCAAAGGCCCTCAAACTCGGGCAGAGACTGGACGTAGATAAAAAAAACGTAATACGTCACCATGGCGAATATTCGTGTATAACGATTCCACATCCATATTGACTAAGATCGTGTCATCATCCAAAGTGAGGCCATCCGTTTTACGCAACAACTGATGTGTCCTTGAGATAGGATGGTAGGTCCTCCACAAGTGGCTGAAGCAAAGAATCCAACCACTTGTTAACACACTCCAAATAGCCCCCCGCCCCAAAACTATAGGTCTACCTGGGGGGCTCTGAATGTTTTTATGGGTCTTGGGGAGGAGATAGAACGTTGGTATCATAGGTTCGACTAATATTAATGCCGTAAAAAGTTCTCCAGAAATAATATCGGCATCCCTCGCTCTTTGCAGGATCCCCTTTAATTGTGCACAAAAGGCGGACAAGGGGTTAAAAGTCAGTCTCTTGTAGCATGTGCTATTAGAGAGCTGATGCATGGCTTCCTTCTCGTACATTTGTTTGGGCCATAATACGATATTTCCCCCCTTGTCCGCCAACTTGATCACAATATTAGGGAGACTCTTTAAATGACTCAATCGTTTCCTCTCCTCCCCAGTAAGATTGTCCCTCTGTATATACTGTGGTAACTTCAAAAATTCATTGCTGACAACTTTTACAAAAAGGTCAATGACACTACAGTTCGAGAGTGGGGCGAACTTCTTGGAGCGCATTCTCAAAGCCGGAGGAATCTTACCTCCCTCGGTGGATAAATGTTCCTCAGCCAACTCCTCGAGAATCCTCAGGGCTGATTGTTCTTTTTCTGTGGGGAACAATTTGTTTGTATTATCATCAAAGAAAAAGCGCTTGAATAATAGAGACCTAGCAAAGATATGCAGGTCTTTGATAGCCGTAAATCTATTAAAGCCCGCTGTTGGTGAAAATGACAGGCCTTTATGTAACAAATCGCAATCAGCTCTAGTGAGCAAATAGTCACTAAGATTGATTACCTTATTGTCTCTACTTGGGCCTTCTTGTGAGCGATTTTTCTTCCTTTTACATGGATGAAAGTTGTAATTTCTCATCGCCCATAATTAACCCTTGATCGAGTGACTATAGAGGAAGTAGAAGCCTCAGATTGAGTACTAAGTGATGATATAGAGGTGTTAGAGACACTACGATGTCCCACGGACAAATTACCAGCATATCTTTTCCATTGATAAACCACTTTATCTTGATAGTCCTTCAGGTCTCTATTGAGTTTTGAGACCTGTGTATCATTAATTTTCTTCAACACAGTATCCACTGACTTTTCAAGATTATCCTCATATAATTTCAATTGTTCCACCGAACAGCCAGTCCGAAGATCCACCAAAGCCTGATCGATCTCTTTATCCAAAACACTAATGGATTTCGTATTATGACTTATCAATAATTTCATCAGGGCCACAGAATACGTCCCACATGCATCCTCCCAGCTAGACACAAATTCAGCATCCTCAATGGGGAAGGTGGGTAGAACCCGGACCCATAGGCCCCTCGGTATCATACTTTTCGCGATATATTTTTCCAAAAAAAATCTATTCCACCAAATCTTTGTTCGCTTGATGAGTAATTTCTTTGTAGACTCAAATAGAACATCATTCCTATGATTGCCAGCCCGCGTACCACTTATCACGTCCTTTCCAAAGACTTCATCGGCTTGCCCCAGCCAGGATTTTTCCCTGGCCTTGTAGTCCATTTTACCAATGCAAAACCCTGTGCAAAACACAGAACATAATTGATAAAACACAATAGCAATGGTATATAAACACATCCTGTATGTCATGAATTAACACACAGGTGCTTATTAAATTGGACAATCAAGGATCAATCGCTATAATATATAAAACGAGAATGTGGAAAACCACAAAATATTGCAACCAAAAATCCATATTGTTGAATATATAAATCACTTTTTTATTATTAAACAACAGACAAAAATAGGACAAATAGGGGACTTGTGCAAACAGCAAACAAGGTGCAGCAGTGCAAAAACGCGCAGGACTTAGCCACAGTTAAACATAGGCTGTAAACATAGCTATTACCAAGATATTCAAATTTATATAAAGAGGCATATATTACACCCAAATGGGCTAAGAAGATTTAAATAAATGGTTAAACAGTGTGAAGGATGAGCTACCATACATCACTAGGACAGCTGCGTATGTCCAATTCAATGATCATCACACTAAGAGGCCTAATCCCCATCAGATATTATCCACATGTGCTGTATACATCATCCAGCTAAATGCCAGAAAAAAATCTAATGCTGCTGCCACAAGGCACGACCGACTATACCATTGAAACACATGTTAAACAGAGCAGCTAATTGTTCCTACCACTGAGGGATATATGTACAGCCCACCCAGATGGGGTTAATACCCCGAAAAACCATTACCTCAGAACAGCCTACAAGATTACCGGGCGGTCCGCTCGTGTCCCCGATGCGCGTTTCGGAGCGCTAGGCTCCTTCCTCCGGGGGCGTGGATAACCGGCACATAGTGCACATATTTATATGCGCCTACCGGATGTGCCGCGGATGCGTCGCCCGCATGACTCACTGCAGATAGCGCCTCTCACCAATGACGTGACCGGAAATACGCGGGCCCACGTAATCTGGCACCCGACACTGGCAGGACACATCACACAGCGGGACCAGCAGGCGCGCATGCGCGGCACATATGAGATACCGGCGGCCATAATACAAATAGGCAAAAGAGGGGGGAGGTAAATGTACACCAACACTTATAATTAAAATGGAATGGATTAACGCCTACTACTCCGAACATACCAGAATGTACATATGGCAAAACAATAATACATCATTACTCATGGGAACATAGAAAAAAGACAAGTATGAAGAAAACGCATATACTATGCCCATACTATAAAATCCCACATCTAAGCAACATCCATATGCATTTTTCAAATATATATACCCACATATAGGTATTGATAACATATGCAGTACCTTGATCACCCTATCTCAATAATGTCCATACATCAACCCCAAACGGGGAGAGGGCAACGCCCCCAAAAATCAATAGTCCCACACATATGGGCACTGCATGTCCCTATATACCCACCAAACATGGTCACGACCTTATAAAAAATTGGACTATTTCATGTGATTGATCACGGTAGATAGTATGGTGATCATCCATCAAGCAATATCCCATTAGGGGCAAATACACGTATATGTATATCTATATATCTCATTAACAAAAAATATCATAGACCTAACAAGAAGTACTTAAGAAATCAAAAAGAAAATAAAAAAAAATCAGAGAACAGCATTATATCTAACACCCAATGCATTTCTATTGTGAAAAATGCCAAACTATAAGGCACCAAATCTCATATAAATATATGAGAAAGGACTGAAATTGTACGAAGAGGTCCATATAAGTTGATGTCCATAGGGGTTTTCATGGTGAAAAAACACCACACCATAGCCAAAATCATGCCATCTTTCCCATTGGCATCTGTGGGGCATACAAAGTGTCCAAGCTGGATATATATGAAACTCTTCTTCAACTTGTTCCGTGGATGCCACTGAATTATGTAGGATTCGTTCTTGACAACCAGGAGCGATGGATATGGATGTCCCAGAGTAACTCCAGTCACATGACTCTAATAACAAACTGGAATAAAAACAATAATTAAAACCAATAAAATACCGTACAAAACTACTGCACAACTGTGTGCCCCAGCACGGTCCCAGAACGAGGGACTACAATCACAGGAATGGACTATATGATAAATTTTCATTTAACCCATTGGGATGCACCGTATTCAACGTCCAGATCCACCGCGTTTCTTTTTGAGCTAGACGTTGGGAGATTTTTCCACCCCGGATCCCCATATCCATCATATCAATGCCCTTCACTCTGAGGCCTCTACGATTGCAGTTGTGGTGTATCTTGAAATGCCTCGGTAATGTTTTAAGCAGATGCACCTCTTCCTCATTAGCCGCAGCTTGTATCCCTAAAACATGCTCCCTGATCCTGACCTTCAATTGTCGGGTCGTAAGCCCTATATAGATCAGGGGGCAAGGGCATGTGGCATAGTAGATAACATTACGGGACATACAATTGATACCATCAAGTGTACCCCCAAGTTAACGAAAGTCAGGGCACCCCCAAAGCCATAGCGGGCAGTGCAGAGGCCCAGGTTCCTCATCCCCTGTTTTCCCACTACTGCCCCGTGACACCAAGTTTTCTGTGCCTTTGTAGCTCACACATCCCCAATACATCAGCGATCCACCTCCGTGCTTTACCGTAGGAATGGTGTTCCTCTCCTCATAGACCTTGTTGACCTCACTCCAAATGTAACGTTTATGGTTGTTGCCAAAAAGTTCAATTTTAGTCTCATCACTCCAGATTACCTTGTTCCAGAAGTTTAGAGTCTTACCTCTGCTGCTGTTTTGCGTATTGTAGGCAAGATACTTTGTCGCATTTGCGCAGTAATGGCTTTCTTCTGGCGAATCAACCATGCAGCCCATTTATCTTCAAGTGCCTCCTTATTGTGCATCTTGAGACAGCCACACCGCTAGTTTTCAGAGAGTCCAGTATTTCAGCTGATATTATTTGTAGGTTTTTATTTGCATCCTGAACAATTTTCCTGGCAGTTGTGGACAAAATTTTTGTTGGTCTACCTGACCATGGTTTTGTTTTCACGTCCCTGATTTTCCATTTTTTAATCACAGTTTGAACACTGATGACTGGCATTATCAATTCCTTGGATATATTTGTATCCCTTTGCTGTTTTATACAGTTCAACTACCTTTTCCCATAGATCCGTTGACAATACTTTTCCTTTCCCCATGACTCAATCCAGAAACGTCAGTGGCTGAATGAAAGATACAAGATGCTGTCTGGATCCCAGAAACTCACTCAGCTTTTATGCACACACACTGATTACAAGCAAACAGGTCACATGTGAGGATATTAAGGTACTGTCACACTTAGCGATATCGCTAGCAATATCGCTATAACTTGTGACGTTATAGCGATATTGCTAGTGACATCGCTATGTCTGATACTTACCTACGCCCCGCTCCCCCGCTGGTTATCGCTGATCGCGCGAGAACGTCCTGGACCGTTTCTCATCGTCAGCTTCCTGCTGGGCTTCCTGTGGAGAGACGAGCATGGAGCCGGGCGGGAGGACGTCAGGATCGCCTCGTCTGACAGGTAAGTAGCGACCTCCGACCCCTGCGATGTCGCTGGTAAGATCTGCCTGTGTGGCAGCTCACTAGCGACCACTTAGCGATGCACCAGCGATCCTGACCGCGTCATATCGCTGGTCGGGATCGCTGGTGCATCGCTAAGTGTGACAGTACCTTTACAGTTAGTAGCCAATCAAACTCATTTGTGTCAACTTTTGTGCTTGTTATCAAGTCACCATTGCTGCGGTTACCATTGTCCCTCTTGCCTCAGCATCCCTGACGCCCTGACATGTGTTCTCCTGGTTGGTGACTGGCTGGCCATTTCAGCCCTATAGTTTTACCTTGGTGTTTTCCCCTATGCAGGTTATTTTCATTTCAGGGGGAATTTCCTCCTCCTCTTAGGGGCACCTTCTTTACAGGTATTCCATGTAACCACTTAGGCTTCATACAGGGCTTTGTTTTCTACAGCCTTCTGGGAACGCCCAAATTGGCATTATTTTTGCATGTATTTAGGACTCATATATGTTACATTATCTTGTGGATCTTTGTTGCACCTACAGTTGTGGCCAAAAGTATTGACACCCCTGCAATTCTGTCAGATAATACCCAGTTTCTTGCTGAAAATTATTGCAAACACAAATTCTTTGGTATTATTATCTTCATTTAATTTGTCTTAAATGAAAAAACACAAAAAGAATTGTCCTAAAGCCAAATTGGATATAATTCCACACCAAACATAAAAAAGAGGGTGGACAAAAGTATTGGCACTGTTCGAAAAATCATGTGATGCTTCTCTAATTTGTGTAATTAACAGCACCTGTAACTTACCTGTGGCACCTAACAGGTGTTGGCAATAACTAAATCACACTTGCAGCCAGTTGACATGGATTAAAGTTGACTCAACCTCTGTCCTGTGTCCTTGTGTGTACCACATTGAGCATGGAGAAAAGAAAGAAGACCAAAGAACTGTCTGAGGACTTGAGAAACCAAATTGTGAGGAAGCATGAGCAATCTCAAGGCTACAAGTCCATCTCCAAGGACCAGAATGTTCCTGTGTCTACCGTGCTCAGTGTCATCAAGAAGTTTAACCTCCCTAGATGTGGACGGAAAAGAAAAATTGATAAGAGATTTCAACGCAAGATTGTGCGGATGTTGGATAAAGAACCTCGACTAACATCCAAACAAGTTCAAGCTGCCCTGCAGTCCGAGGGTACAACAGTGTCAACCCGTACTATCCATTGGCGTCTGAATGAAAAGGGACTGTATGGTAGGAGACCCAGGAAGACCCCACTTCTTACCCCAAGACATAAAAAAGCCAGGCTGAAGTTTGCCAAAACTTACCTGAAAAAGCCTAAAACGTTTTGGAAGAATGTTCTCTGGTCAGATGAGACAAAAGTAGAGCTTTTTGGGCAAAGGCATCAACATAGAGTTTACAGGAGAAAAAAGAGGCATTCAAAGAAAAGAACACGGTCCCTACAGTCAAACATTGCGGAGGTTCCCTGATGTTTGGGGTTGCTTTGCTGCCTCTGGCACTGGACTGCTTCACCGTGTGCATGGCATTATGAAGTCTGAAGGCTACCAACAAATTTTGCAGCATAATGTAGGGCACAGTGTGAGAAAGCTGGGTCTCCCTCAGAGGTCATGGGTCTTCCAGCAGGACAATGACCCAAAACACACTTCAAAAAGCACTAGAAAATGGTTTGAGAGAAAGCACTGGAGACTTCTAAGGTGGCCAGCAATGAGTCCAGACCTGAATCCCATAGAACACCTGTGGAGAGATCTAAAAATGGCAGTTTGGAGAAGGCACCCTTCAAATATCAGGGACCTGGAGCAGTTTGCCAAAGAAGAATGGTCTAAAATTCCAGCAGATCATTGTAAGAAACTCATTGATGGTTACCGGAAGCGGTTGGTCGCAGTTATTTTGGCTAAAGGTTGTGCAACCAAGTATTAGGCTGAGGGTGCCAATACTTTTGTCTGGCCCATTTTTGGAGATTTGTGTGAAATGATCAATGTTTTGCTTTTTGCTTTATTCTCTTTTGTGTTTTTTCCTTTAAGACAAATTAAATGAAGATAATAATACCAAAGAATTTGTGTTTGCAATCATTTTCAGGAAGAAATGGAGAATTGTCTGACAGAATTGCAGGGGTGTCAATACTTTTGGCAACAACTGTATATTTATCATAATATATTGTGGTGTGTTATATTGCTGCTTTATGGGACCTATGTGATGTGTTTTGTCTTTGTCTTTTTAATTGATTTTATTGTGGACTGTTTTGTCTACTAATAAAATTTTCATATATATTCATATATATCATGGCTTATATATTCTTATTTATGGGTGTGCGCTTTTTTGTGCATGGATCTTTCCTTTTTTTATGACAGCTGACACAGAGTCCAAGGCAGGACCGGATGCTGGTGGAACAGATATTAGAGATGGTTCAGACAGGAGAGGGTTTCAGGCACAGGTACAAGTTCAGGTATCAACGAAGCTGTTTCAGGTACCTGGCGGGAGTGGTACCCAGGTCCTTGAAGAAGATATTTAAGACTAATGGGTTAAAGAGATACGTGGAAGGAGTTGGGCACACATTATAAAGCTGGGAGCTTCAATTTGTAGGATACAGTGTTGATGTGTTTGAGGACCTCAAAAGGACCGATGAAACAGGGACACGACTTGTAGGCCGGCATCTTCAGGTGGATATATTTAGAAGAAAGCCACACCTTATCTATTAGCTGGAAGGTTGGTTGGTCCAAGCTTCTTTTGTCGGCAAGCCTTTTCATCTGTTCAGAGAACTTCTCCAGAGTTGCTTTGGCATCCCTCCAGATCTCAGAGAATTCTTCAGTAAGGGCATCGGCTGTAGGGAATACCAGGCTGGTGACCATAAACGATGTAGAATTGAGATTTCGCTAGGGCCTCACTTATATGATTATTATAAGAGAACTCCGCCCTAGACAACAGCTTGACCAAGTCATTGTGGTGTACATTTGTGAAATGCCGCAGAAAGTTAGACAGGCTCTTTTTGACTCTCTCCACTTGACCATTGATCTGAGGATGGCAAGCAGATGAAAAGTCCAAAACCACATTAAGTAGTTTACAAGTAACTCTCCAGAAACTGGATGTGAATGGAAAACTCCTGTTGGACATAATGTGAAGTGGAGATCCATGAAGATGGAAGATGTGCTGTGTAAACCTCTTAGCGAGCTCTGCAGCAAGTGGGAGACAAGGCAAAGGAGTAAAGTGAGCCATTTCTGAGACATGGTCAACCTCAACCCAAATGAAAGAGCAAGCAGAGGACACAGGGAGGTCCATAATAAAGTTCATTGTGATGTGTTGCCAGGGAGTTGATGGAACAGGAAGTGGTAGAAGAAGCCTGGATGGTAGATGCTTAGGGGTCTTGTTTTGAGCACTGGAAGGACAAGCAGAAACATACTCCAGAATATCCTTGACATGACATTGTAGGCCACCAATAATGACGAGAAATTGGTTGCGTAGTTTTCCTCTGCCTGGTGTTGTGAGTTCATTTTCCCCTTCACCATTGAGGTCTGATGAACTCCCTCTTCTGGTGAAGGAAGGTAGTGAGGCTGATTACCAAGCACCTGAGCAGGATGATGATGACTGGGTGACGGGAATTGCTGACTGGATATAAGGCAGCCGACGCCCTTCTGCCTTGCTGGTGATTTCTCTGAGGGATTCTAGGAGACCAGTCTGATTCCTGCTCCTCAAAAGCTAAGTTTTCTGCTCTGCTTTTTGCTTTTGTGTTTTGGTTTTGTTTTGCCTTGTTTTTCTGGATTTCTGCCATTCCCTGCTGGGGTGAGCTGAATTCCTTTTTGCTCTGTCTTCAGAAAATACCTGAGTACTGATATAGTCTTTTTGAAGCCTAGCGTCTTCAGGGCTTTTTTCCCTATCAGTCTGTTGGCTCTTGTTTTGATAGGGTTTTCGCGGATTGCAGACAGCAGCTTTTCTATCCTGTCCTATTTAGTTAGCTTGGGCCCCATCATTTGCTCAGCCTATCTTTCTATCTGTGTTAGTGTTTTTTCATCTTGCTTCACCGTCATTATATGTTGGGGGCTGCCTATTGCTTTGGGGTCTGCTCTGGGGCAGTTTAGATTTCCCTTTCTGTCTTTAGGCTATTTAGTTCTCCGGCTGTGATCGAGGGGTCTAGGGCACCGTAGGAACCCCCCACGGCTACTGCTAGTTGTTGTTGATAGGTTCAGGGGTCTGCAATCCGATAGCTGCCAACTTCTCTAGTTTTCTGGACTAAGCTAGTATTTCTGTTTTTGCCTCCTACGGTGACTCATTCATAACAGCCTGGCATGATGAGTCAGCTTGAAAGCGTGCCTCCACTGCAGAACTTGAGTCTTTTCAGATTCCGACACCAAAGCCTTGTTGGGGGGAAGGGGAGAATCTGAGTCAGGTTCACCAGAGCCACAGTCCCCATCCTGGAGGGTTCCATGATATGCTGTGGTTCCTTCTCTTGGTCGGGAGACAGAAAGGATCAAAGACAGCGAATCTCCTTTGATGTTCTTGGCTGGACGAAAATGTATGGCGAAATCAAAGAGGGCAATCAACAATGACCACCTAGTTTGGCGCCGATTCAGCCTTTGCACAACCTGTCAGTAGGTCAAGTTTTTATGGTCTGTGTATATAATGATAGAATGGACTGCTCCTTCAAGTAAATAATGCCATTCCTCTAGAGCCATCCTGATTACCAACAACTGTCAGTTGCCAATCGAGTAGTTTCGTTCAGGAGCAGAGAAGATCTTGGAGAAAAAAACACAGCTTACCATTCGACCGGAGGAAGACTTCTGTTTGAGAACTGCCTCTGCTCCACAGGATGAAGCATCCACTTCCAAAGAGAATTGTTTGCTGATCTCAGATCTGTGTAGCATAAGAGCAGAGGAGAAGGCTTGTTTTATGGTCAGAAAAGCATTCTCAGCCTCTGGAGTCTATGCCTTAGGAATGGCACTTTATGGATCAGCGCCAAAATGGAGGCAGTTAGAGAAGAGAAATGGGGAATAAACTGGTTGAAATAGTAGGCAAATCCTAGGAACCGCTGAATTACCTTAACACGATTTTGACACTGCCATTAGAGAATTAAAGACACCTTCAACCTAATTTCAGAATCTAACGTAATTGTGCTTATAGTGTGGTGCAGCCAGGAGTCCACATTTCTGAATCTAAATCTTTTGTGCTAATTTAGGGAGGGGGAGGCACACACTACTGTCCATACATTACCCCACCAAAGGACATGACATGGGATCCATTATACCGTAACCCCAAAGTTTGTTCCCAAACTCCCCCTCCCTAAATGGAAATCAGGATCCTGATAAAGTCAATAAAACATGATCTGGTCTAATCAGGAGCAACACTAGGTGAGATTGTTCCTTTTTGCATGTTGCAACTGTCTCTATACCAGGGCATTGATCTAACTATTCTGAGAAATAGATATTAGTTTAGATCTTGCTTTTTAGATTACTCTAAGAGTTTGAGCTGCAGGACTATATGCAATTATACCCTGGCATGCATTATCATTTTTCATCGCTATGGCTAAGTGATGTTTTCAGGTGATTTTGTTTGACGTGCACTGAATTGTTCTTGTCTTCATTGGTTTTGTTTTGTTTAAAGGGCTCCATATATTTTAGTATAAATTATTAAAGGTTACATTTTAATAAGTACTTCTACCTTGTTTCTTCATACATTACTTCAGATTGGTAGCCATCTTGCTTAATTTTTCATGTTGTGAATGACTAGGTAGGATGGTGCAGGAGTATCTTAAGCTCAATATCAATCTCATCAGAGGGGTTTGGACCCTTTTGCATTTCAGTCTTCAAAAATGGAAGAGTGGCCTGAGCTCACCTGTCACACCTTGGAGGTTTTGTCATGCCCGGCAGCCAGCTTTCTCTCAGAACATATCTTCAGCACTTCTGGTGGTGTACTGATGGAAAAGCACATTCGGCTGTCCCTTGAAAGTGTAGACCTCCTAACTTCCATCAAGATGAACAAGTCATGGATCTCCAATGACTTTTGCATCGCAGTCTGGGCAGACTAGGCCATGGTATAGTTTTTCGTGTGCATCATTGATCTTGCATTATTGCAGCCTGTGACACCTTTGTCATGGCTTCTGTGCCTGCTGTTGCCACTGCTGATGGTACAAACAATTTTTTGAAATGTGAGTTGCCTGTAGAGCAAGGGATGTTAAAGCTCCATTATACTATTTCTACTCTGGGGAAATTGATGGCAATTTAGCGATGCGTGGCAATTTTTTTTTTAAATGTTTGGACTCCAAGTTGGGTCTCCTTCATGTGTGTTGCCTATAGCAGTAGGGCTCCCAAACAGGCAGGCCTGCACTTAATTTCCATCAACTACTTGGGTTACTATCCATTAATGTTTTAAGGTCTCATACTCATCGCTGTGAAAAAAAAGTTCCGATTTCAGTCCAGAAAAGTAAGACTAGAGTCATGCAAGTGCCATGCGATTTTCATTGCTATCCAATTGCAATGTGATTTTAACATGAGCTTTTACATATAGTAGTGTTCAAAATAATAGCAGTGTGTTCAAAAACATGAGTTAATCACAAAATCTTTATGCTAGTTTTTATTTCCATGTATCGGGAACATTGCACACTGTTTTCTAATTCATAACTTGAAGAGAAATGTACCGTATATAATTTTTAACTACTTTACAGAAAATAACAAAACATGAACATTGGGCTGTTCTAAATAATAGCAGTGTCTGCATTTGTCTTTACAAATTCACAATACGTACTTTTTTGTGGAATAATCATTCCTGTGAATCACTAACCTAATATTTAGCTGTATACCCAGTTTTTTTGAACTGCTTCACATCTATGTTGTATAGAATCAACCAACTTCTGGCACCTGTAAACTGTTATTCCAGCCCAGGATGCTTGGACTACATCCCACAATTTTTGGACATTTGTTTCATTGCATCTGAAATTGTATTTTTAATGTCACCTTTAATGTTTTATCAGATTAAATTTGTTGGACTTTAACCTAGATTTTGCTTGTCTACTGGTGTGTTTACGGTCGTTGTCTTGTTGAGACACACCCATTTCAATGGCATATCCTCTTCACCGTAAGGCAACATGACCTCTTCAAGTATTTTAATATATACAAACTGGTCAGTGATCCCTGGTATGCGGTAAATAGGTCTGGCACAATAGTATGAGAAACATGCCCATATCATGATGCCTGCACCTCCATGCTTCACTGTCTTCAGCGTGTACTGTGGCTTGAATGCAGAGTTTGGGGGTTGTCTAACAAACTGTCTGCGGCCCTTGGACCCAAAAAGAACAATTTTATTTTCATCAGTCCACAAAATTTTTCTCCATTTCTCTTTAGGCCAGTTGATGTGTTCTTTGGCAAATTGTACCCGCTTCAGTACGTCTTTTTTTTGACAGTGTGACTTTTGCACGAATTTCTAAGAAATTAGCTTCACACAGGCATCTTCTAACTGTCACAGTACTCACAGGTTACTTGAGACTGTCTTTGATCACCTGGAGCTGACCATTGGCTGAGCCTTTGCCATTCTGGCTATTCTTCCATTCGAATGATAGTCTTACATTTTCTTCCACGTCTCTCTGGTTTGGCTTTCCATAAAGCATTGGAGATCATTTTAGCTGAACAGCCTGTCATTGTCTGCACTTATAAGTTTTACCTTCTCTATGAACTTTTTAATTAAAGTACGCTCTACTGAACAATGTCTCAAATGACCCATATTTCACAGGCTTTCAAGGAGAAATGCATGTACAACATGTCCGGGCTTTCACCCTTAAATAAGGACCTCCTGCTTCTTCACAGAATGATTGACCTCACTAATTGAACTCCACACTGCTATTATTTTGAACACATCCCTTTTCAATTAATTTCTAATACACAGACTCAAAAACATGCAGATCATGAATGCTGAGTCTGTTGGTTTTCTCAGAATGCACCAACTGGTAAATTGTTTGACATGTGGTACCAATCACTGTACTAAAAACAGTGACTAATCTGGTAAGTCATATTGGACTGCTATTATTTTGAACACTACTGTAGAGTAGTTCTCTATTATTTACAGTTTTCCAATGAACTATTCTTCAATACACCCATGTGTGTATATTATAATGTACAGCTCTGGCAAAAATTGAGAGACCACTGCAGAATTTCAGTTTGTCTGATTTTTCTCTTTATAGGTATATTTTTTGAGTAAAATGTAAATTGCTGTTTAATTCTGACAACACGTCTCCGAATTTCCAAGCAATAAATTTTGAATTTATTTTCTGAAAATGAGAAATGGCTCAAAATAACAAAAAAATGCAGTGCTTTCAGACCTCAAATGCTGCAAAGAAAACAAATTCATAATCATTTAGAAACAAACAATACTAATGTTTTAACTCAGGAAGAGTTCAGAAATCAATATTTTGTGGAATAACCATGATTTTTAATCACAGCTTTCTGGTGTCTTAGTATGTTTTCCACCAGTCTTTAACACTGCTTTTGTTTTCTTCTTTGTTTGATGGCTTGTGACTATCCATCGTCCTCTTGATTACATTCCAGAGGTTTTCAATGGGCTTCAGGTTTGGAGATTGGGCTGGCCATGACAGGATTTTGATGTGGTGGTCCTTCATCCACACATTGATTGACCTAACTGTGTGGCATGGTGCATTGTCCTGCTGGAAAAACCAGTCCTCAGAGTTGGGGAATATTGTCTGAGCAGAAGGAATCAACTGTTTTTCCAGGATAACCTTGTATGCGGCTTGATTCCTACGTCCTTCGCAAAGATTAACCTGCCCAATTCCAGCCTTGCTGAAGCATCCCCAAATTTCACAGTGTGTGCAAGACACTGTGGCTTGTGTACCTTTCCAGGTCTCTGTCTAACCATTAGATGACCAGGTGTTGGGCAAAGCTGAAAATTAGACTCATCAGAGAAGATTACCTTACTCCAGTCCTCTATGGTCTAATCCTTATGGTCTTTGGCAAACTTCAGCCTGGCTCTCCTTTGTTTCTCATTGATGAAAGGTTTTTTTTTTAGCTTTACATGACTTGTGCCCTGCCTCTAGGAGCCTGTTACGAACTGTTCTTGCCGTGCACTTCATCCTAGCTGCCATTTGCCATTCCTTTTGTAGGTCGCTTGATGTCATCCTGTGGTTGCTGAGTGACATTCCAATAAGATGACGGTCATCACGGTCAGTGGAGAGTCGCTTTCGCTCTGTGCCGGTCTGTAGCTTTGTTGTCCCCACTGTATGCTGCTTGACCTTGCTGTATTGGACTGAAAATTTTAAGGATGGAGGTAACAGGATGCTCACTGTATTCCTCTGCTAGTAAAGCCAGAATTGAGCCCTTCATTTCCTCACTCAAGACTTTTCTTTTCAACTCCTTTTGCATGGTTAAAAAGATTTTTTTTCATTCTTATTACTTTTGGGATCTTACTAGCACTTGTTTTGCCATCCAGCTTGTCCTATTGCAAGAGGATTGTGAACACCACAGTAGGGTTTTTTTTTTATAATTTCCTTTGTTAAATAAGATTTGGTTCAGGTGATTACCTAATCAGAAGCACATTACGTAGAATGAGGTGTACTCTGGTTGAAATTCAACTGGCACTTCAATTGAAAAGCTGTCAGACATGTAGAGAAGCTGATTTTTATAAAACTATGCAGTGGTCTCTTAATTTTTGCCAGAGCTGTATATGTGTATATATATATATACACACACACACAGTAAAATCACAGTGTGACAGGATAGAATAGATAGGGTATATACATCCCCATATTGGAGTCCCGCAAGGTTCAATCCTAGGACCACTTTTCTCCATTTACACCTTTGGCCTGGGACAGCTCATAAAATATCACCACTTTCAGTATCACCTCTATGCTGATGGCACACAGATCTACATCTCTGGACCAGATATCACCTCCCTACTAACCAGAAACCCACAATGTCAGTCCGATATTTCATCCTTCTTCTCTGCTAGATTTCTAAAACTTAATATGAACAAAACAGGATTCATCATCTTTCCCCATCTCACTCGACCCCCCCCCCCAAACGGACCTATCAATTAAAGTAAATGGCTGCTCACTCTTCCCAGTCCCACAAGCTCGCTGCCTCGGGGGTAATCCTTGACCCTGATCTGTCCTTCGAATCACATATCCAAGCCCTCTCCACTTCCTGCCTACTTCAACTCAAAAATATTTCCTGGATCCGCACATTCCTTAGCCAACAATCTGCAAAAACACTAGTGCATGCCCATATCATCTCCCGCCTTGACTACTTAAACCTCCTGCTCTGTGGCCTCCCAACACTCTCGCACCCCTCCAATCTATTTTAAACTCTGTTGCCCAACTAATCCACCTGTCTCCCCGCTATTGCCTGGCCTCTCCCCTCTGTCTATCCTTTCACTGGCTCCTCATTACCCAGAGACTCCAGTTCAAAACCCTAATCATGGCATACAAAGTCATCCACAACCTGTGCCCTGCATACATCTGTGACCTGGTCTCCCGGTACTTGCCTGCACGCAACCTATGATCCTCACAAGATCTCCTTCTCTACTCCCCTCTTATCTCCTCTTCCCACAATCACATACAAGATTTCTCCCACGCATCCCCCTACTCTGGAACTCTCTACCACAACATATCAGACACTCACGCACCATGAAAACTTTCAAAAGGAACCTCAAGACCTCTTCCAACAAGCCTACAACCTGCAGTAACCATCGATCCACTAAACCACTGCATGACCAGATCTACCCTCACCTACTGTATCCTCACCCATCTCTTGTAGATTGTGAGATCTCGCAGGCAGGGTCCTCTCTCCTTCTGTACCAGTCCTGACATGTATTAAGATTACTGTACTTTTTTTTATGTATACCCCTCCTCACATGTAAAGCGCCATGGAATAAATGGCACTATAATAATAAATAACTATAATACAGAATAGATATAAAGATGTCAGTTACATATATAATTAGTATGGTGCGTGTGCAGCTTACTGTACATGTATTTAATAAATGATTATTTTTCTGAGAAAAATGGCGCAGGCTCCGGCATAATTTTCATAACCAGCGAGGGAAAGCCGACAACTCGAGGCTGATGTTTATAACGTGGAAAAGTAATACCCATGGAGCTTAACAGGCCATTATCAGCTCACAGCTGTATAATTAGCCTTTACTGGTTATTAAAATGGGGGACTCCCCCCAAAAAATTACATAGGGTCCCTCTGTAATTTATAACCTGCAAAGCCTAAGCAGACAGCAGCAGGCTGATATTAATAGGCTAGGAAGGGGTCATGGATATTGGCCCCATTCAAAACTAAAAACATCAGTTCTCAGCCACCACAAAAAACGCGCATCCATAGGATGCGCCAAATCTGGCAATTAGCCTCACTCTTCCCACTTGCCAGTGATGAACTCCTATGACCTGACTGACGTCACTGCAAATTGAAAGTTCATATGCTTGCGGTGCTGTCAGAAAGACCGTGGAAGTTCAGAGCAGGGCCGCCATCAGGGCTTTACTGCCCTGACTGGCGTATGGGGCCCAGTGGGCAGAGGGGGCCCACACAGGGCCCCTTTTCATCTGCTCACCGGGCCCTAGCATCGCCACTGGAGCGTGGCCAGGTAAGGAGAACGTGATTGTTTTTTGGGTTTTTTTTATTGAAAGCGGCAAGCCCGGGGCAGGACGTGAGACACAGGGGGCAGAATTTGAGACACAGGGGGCAGGATGTGAGACACAGGGGGCAGAATGTGAGACACAGGGGGCAGAATGTGAGGCACAGTGGGCAGGATGGGAGACACGGGGACCAGAATGTGAGACAGAGGACAGAATGTGAGGCACAGTGGGAAGGATGGGAGACACGGGGGCAAAATGGAAGACAGGGTAGGATGGGAGACACGGGGTAGAATGTGAGGCACGGGGCAGAATGTGAGACATAGAGAGTAGAATGGGTAACACAGGGGGCAGAATGTGAGACACAGGGGGGTAGGATATGAGACACGGGGCAGGGTGGGTAATACAGGGGGCAGCATGGGTAACACGGGTCAGGATGTGAGACACATCAGCAGGATGTAAAACAGAAGGGGCAGGATGGGAGACACAGGGGGCAGGATGGGAGACACAGGGGGCAGGATCATGGGGCAGGATGATACGATGGAGACAGATGGGGCGGCAGGATCATGGGACAGATGGGGCAGAATCGGGAGATCATATGGGGACAGAATGGATACTCATGAGGGCAGGATGGGAGAACATATGGCTGGAGCCAGAAATGAGATAGAAGGGGCCAGGATGGGGGATATTATTACCATAGGGGCTAATTAAGGGATATTATTACTGCAGTGATGTATTTTTTTGAGGATACTGTTTTAAATGGGGGCGGTCCTGTTACTGTGTAGAGCAACACTATGTCGCCTTTTTTTCTTCATCTGGTGTAGTGTAGAAGTTGGGAAAAAATTAATGTGTTGTGCAAGCGGAGCTCTAGATAACTGTTATTTCCTGCAGAGACAAGCCCTGGCTGGAAGACGTGATGGCGGTCTGTGCTGGCTGAAAGATGAAAAGCGAAGCTGAAGGACTTCATCTAGAGACGTCACTGATGAGTCAGTGTTACCTGTACACTGACACTATATACAGCGTTCCTGTGTACAATGTCACCAGTGATCACTGTATTACCTGTACACTGGCACTATATACAGAGGTCCCGTGTATAATGTCACCGGTGATCACTGTATTACCTGTGCACTGACACTATATACAGAGCTCCAGTGTATAATGTCACTGGTGATCACTGTATTACCTGTGCACTGACACTATATACAGAGCTCCTGTGTATGTCACCGGTAATCACTGTATTACTTGTACACAGACACTGCATACTAAGTACAAATCTCCTGTGTATAATGGCACTTATGGTAATAGTATTGTGTTTTAATGATCAGTATTGTAGTATTCAGTCACCATGTGGTGGTAATATGTGGTCTGGTTATGGTGTGGTACTATTTGTCCCTTGTATGTGCTATTATTCTGTCACTGTGGTGGTAATATGTGGTCTGGTCATGGTGTGGCTATATTTGTTCCTTGTATGTGGTACTAATGGTCACCATGTGGTGGTAATGTGGTCTGAACATGGTGAAGTGGTATTTGTCCCTTGTATGTGATATTATTCGGTCACTGTGGTGGTAATATGTGGTCCGGACATGGTGCGGTGGTATTTGTCCCTTTGGATGTGATATAATTGGGCATTTTAAAAATTGAAAAAAAATTAAAATATACCTAAAAAGAGTATTGGATATTTTAACAAATGTTTAATAGGTTAGAGTAGAGTAGGGCCAAAACAAGAGCTGCTGGCGCTCACGCTGATGTCAGTGAATTCATATTAATAGCCTGGGAACCACCATGGGTATTACAATCTTCCCAGGCTATAAACATCAGCCTTCAGTCGTTGGCTTTCCCTCTGCTGGTTAGTAAAATGTCGGGGATCCCACGCCATTTTTTTTTTCAGAAAATAATTTTGTATGTAAAACAATACATGTACGGTAAGCTACACAAGCACTGTACTTAATCTATATGTGATTGACTTTATATCTATATATTCAATGTGCTTGTATCTATTCTATTCTGTAGAGTCAAGCTGTGATTTTAGTGTACGTGGCAGATGAATTGCCGGCTTTTCAAAGAACATCAGTGTGTAAAAATTGGACTGCACCCATATGGTCCGAGTGCCATGTGATTTTTTTCTTGCATACATTGACTTGCATTGGTGAGTCTCGTCCAAGATACGAGGTTAATCACAGCATGCTGTGATTTTTTTCTCAGTCCGATTTCAGCTGAGAAAAAGAATCGCAGAAGAGCTGTGACTCATAGCTTATCATTGATCAGAGTGCAATCCAATTTTTTATTGGATTATACTTGACCGTTTGCCTCACAGATGAGCCCTAACAATAGTAGTCTACCACGCGAATATTTGTGCCACCTGAGCATGGTGAGTGAAAAAACAGTTTGAGCTGTTGCATTAGGCATCATGGCTCCAAGCACAGGAGGCTTACACCGTTCCCTCACCCACTTCGTCTTAATTTAAACTTAAATTCAAAGCTGTAAATGCTGGCCCAGACCCTGATACCTCATGAATGACCCATGGGTGATTGCTGCTGTGCAATTCTAAAATTTGTACTGTGGGTGAATTGATCAGTCAGCTACCTTTGTTAATATCCTTTAATTTTTCTAACATTAATGGTCTACCAATCTACCAAGCAGATATTTGTGCCACCTGAGTGTGGCTGAGGTAAAAAAGCAGTTTGAGCTGTTGCATGAGGTATCAGGACTCCCAGCAAAGGAGGCTTACATCGGTCCCTCACCTACCTCATCTTAATTTAAACTTAAATTCAAAGCTCTACATGCTGGCCCAGACCATGATACCTCCTGCATGGCCCATGGGTGATTGCTACTGTGTCATTCAAAAATTTCTTCTGTGGGTCAATTTATTCCACTTTTCCTGGTGTCTGCCCCTAATTTTTGGAAATGTTTGGACTCCAAGTTGGATCTCCTTCATGTGTGTTGCCTGAATTTGGCAGGGCTCTCAGAGCACCAGTTAATACAATAGAAAGGATTTGTAGACTAATTTCGTATTTAAAATATTGATATATGGGGGTACCCACTAAGAAATCATTTCAGACTAATACCGCCACTTAAATAATTAGAAAAATAATTGAACATAATTTACATATTTGTAACAATACTGTTTAATTAAATTGATCACACAGTGAAAGACAACAGTACTAAAAGTAGCCCCTAAAAACTTTTTAAAAACTGTTAGGGCAGTGTGGCTCATGTACATGTAAAACACCAAGCATGTATATGTATGTAACATATATTCTGAAGCAACATTACATGGTAACAGATACATACAGTGCCTTGCAAAAGTATTCGGCCCCCTGGAACTTTTCAAACTTTTCCCACATACCATGCTTCAAACATAAAGATACCAAATGTAAATTTTTGGTGAAGAATCAACAACAAGTGGGACACAATTGTGAAGTTGAACAAAATTTATTGGTTATTTTAAATTTTATTGGAAATTCAAAAACTGAAAAGTGGGGCGTGCAATATTATTCTGCCCCATTACTTTCAGTAAACCAAACTCACTCCAGAAGTTCATTGTGGATCTCTGAATGATCCAATGCGGTCCTAAATGACTAATGATCATAAATATAATCCACCTGTCTGTAATCAAGCCTTCGAATAAATGCACCTGCTCTGTGATAGTCTCAGGGTTCTGTTTGAAGCACAGAGAGCATCATGAAGACCAAGGAACACAACAGGCAGGTCCGTGATACTGTTGTGGAGAAGTTAACACCGGATTTGGATAAAAAATGATTTTCAAAATTTAAACATCCCAAGGAGCACTGTGCAAGCGCTCATGTTGAAATGGAAGGAGTATCATACCACTGCAAATCTACCAAGACCCGGCCTTCCCTCTAAACTTTCATCTCAAACAAGGAGAAGACTGATCAGAGATGCAGCCAAGAGGGCCATGATCACTCTGGATGAACTGCAGAGATCTACAGCTGAGGTGGGACAGTCTGTCCAAAGGACAACAATCAGTCGTACACTGCACAAATCTGGCCTTCATGGAAGAGTGGCAAGAAGAAAGCCATTTCTCAAAGATATCCATAAAAAGTGTTGTTTAAAGTTTGCAACAAGCCACCTGGGAGACACACCAAACATGTGGAAGAAGGTGCTCTGGTCAGATGAAACCAAAATCTAACTTTTTGGCAACAATGCCAAACGATATGTTTGGTGTAAAGGCAACACAGCTCATCACCCTGAACACACCATCCCCATTGTCAAACATGGTGGTGGCAGCATCATGGTTTGGCCTGCTTTTCTTCAGCAGAGACTGGGAAGATGGTTAAAATTGATGGGAAGATGGATGGAGCCAAATACAATACCATTCTTGAAGAAAACTTGGAGTCTGCAAAAGACCTGAGACTGGGATGGAGATTTGTCTTCCAACAAGACAATGATCCCAAACATAAAGCTAAATCTACAATGGAATGGTTCACAAATAAACGTATCCAGGTGTTAGAATGGCCAAGTCAAAGTCCAGACCTGAATCCAATCGAGAATCTGTGGAAAGAGCTGAAACCTGCTGTTCACAAACGATCTCCATCATACCTCACTGAGTTCAAGCGGTTTTCCAAGGAAGAATGAAATTCTTGTCCAGTCTCTCGATGTACAAAACTGATAGAGACATACCCCAAGCGACTTGCAGCTGTAATTGCAGCAAAAGATGGCGCAACAAAGTATTAAGTTAAAGGGGCCGAATAATATTGCACGCCCCACTTTTCAGTTTTTGAATTTCCACAAAAATGTAAAATACTCTAGTACCGTATATACTCGAATATAAGCCGAGATTTTTTGGGGGCTGAAAGTCCCCCCTCTCGGCTGATATTCGAGTCATATACACCAGGGGTCGGAGGGGGAGGGGGGGGGGGGGGGGGGGAGTCTGTGTCAGGTCATACTTACCCGTCCTGGCGCGGTCTCTGCAGCCCCGTTCTCCCACGGTCTTCCTGCCTTGAGCGGTCACATGGTACCGCTCATTAAACTCATGAATATGCGCATATTCATGAGTTTAATGAGCGGTACCACGTGACCGCTCAAGGCAGGAAGACCGTGGGAGAACGGGGCTGCAGAGACTGCATCAGGATGGGTAAGTATAGCGATATTCACCTGTCCGGGGGTCCATCACTGCTTGCTGCTGTCTGGCACATCATCTGTCAGTGACGTTCAGACAGCAGAGGGCACGGTGACGTGGTTAGTGCGCGCTGCGCCCCCTGCAGTCTGAACGTCACTGACAGATGACGTGCCAGACAGCAGCAAGCAGCGATTGACCCCGGACAGGTGAATATCTCAGGTGCCAGCAGTGACACCGGCACCTGGCCCCCAGCGACGGAGAGGTGAGTGTCATTTTTTTTATTTTTAAATGCAGAAGCAGCAGCGGCAGCACATGGGGGCATAATCTATGGAGCATTTTATGGGGGCAGCATATAGGGGCATAATCTATGGAGCATCTTATGGGGGCAACATACAGGGGCATAATCTATGGAGTATCTTATGGGGGCAGCATATGGGGGCTGTTATAAATGGGCACCAAGGAGGATAGCAGGCCCAAGCTAAGCCACAGAAAACCAGAGGTTGGTAACTAAGCGGATGCAGACCCCTGATCCTGTCCACACAACTAGCAGTAGCCATGTAGCGTGCCTATGATGATCCTAGACGCCTCGGCACAGCCAGAGAGCTAAGCCTAAAGCAAGAAAGGCGGAATCTAAACTGCCCCGGAGCAGACCTCAAAGGAATAGATAGACCCCAAACATATATTGTCGGTGAGACAAGATGAAAAAACAAACGCAGGCAGAAAAATAGACTGAGAGCAAACGATGGGGCCCACGCTGACTAGACAGGACAGGAAAGGAAAGACACTGCAATCACGCAAAAAAAACCTGCAAAAAGTCCAACATGTCTGATGCACAAAAAACACTGAAGTCACACGACTTCGCCCCCACTATATCAGCACTCTGGTATATTCTGAAAGCAAAGCAAAAAGAGACCTATATAACAAGGGACAAAACAAACTGGCATATGCAGTAACATATGGGGGGGTGATTCAGCACAGCCCCAGCCGGAGCTGGCTGACCTGCACAAATCAGAGATAAACAAAACCAGATCAAATGCAAACAGAATAACAAATGATCCACTTATCTGAACACTGCAGGGAAAGAGCAGGAGACATCAGACCTCAGAGGGCACAGGAAGAAAATCACCAGCAGGGATAGAGGGAGTCAGTTGTCTTAAATCCCAATCAGAAACCCCAGATCTCCAATCGTCTTCCTCATTATCAGGTGGCAAGCCTCTGTCAATCAGATCAGCTGCACTACCTTCAGTAATCACCAGAGGGAAGCCAAAGAGAGAATTCACAACAGTACCCCCCTTGAGGAGGGGTCACCGAACCCTCATCCACGCCACCAGGCCGGTCAGGATGGGCCCGGTGAAAAGCACGAACCAATCTTTCAGCACGAATGTCAGAAGCAGAGACCCAAGAATTATCCTCCTGGCCATAACCCTTCCATTTGACCAAGTACTGGAGTCTCCGTCTAGCCAATCGAGAATCCAGTATTTTCTCTACCTCCTACTCCAAATTACCTTTAACCAATACAGGATCAGGAGGTGCGGCCATGGGAACTACTGGCTCTACAAACCTCTTCAACAAGGATTTATGGAACACGTTATGAATCTTAAACGTAACTGGAAGAGCCAAACGGAAAGAAACGGGATAAGGATTTCTAAAATCTTATAAGGTCCAATGAATCTTGGCTTGAATTTTGGAGACGCAACCTTCATAGGAATATTCTTTGAAGACAACTAAACCATATCACCCACTTTAAACTGGGGACCAATGGTCCTATGCCGGTTGGAAAACCATTGGGCTTTTTCCTGAGTGGGACAACTTATCCACCACTTGGTCCCAAATCTGCTGCATACTCTCTACCACAGAATCCACATTTGGGCAGGCCGAAGATTCCACCTGCCCTGAAGAAAATCGAGGATGAAACCCAAAGTTACAGAAAAAGGGAGACATCAAAGTGGCAGAACTAGCCCTATTGTTTAGCGCAAATTTGGCCAAGGGCAAAAATGAGACCCAGTCATCCTGATCAGCAGATATGAAACATCTCAAATAGGATTACAAAGTCTGGTTTGTTCTCTCAGTCTGCCCATTGCTCTGAGGATGAAATGCAGAGGAGAAAGATAACTGAATTCCCAGTTTGGAACAAAAAGCTCTCCAAAATCTGGAAACTAACTGGACTCCTCTGTCCGACACAATGTTCTCAGGAATCCCGTGCAACTGAACCACCTGTTGTAAAAACAATGGCGCCAACTCAGAAGATGATGGCAACTTTGGGAGTGGTACAAGATGGACCATCTTAGAAAATCTATCACAGATCACCCAGATAACAGTCAGTCATTCTCTGAGAGACAGGAAGATCAGATATAAAATCCATTGAGATATGAATCCATGGCCTCCTGGGCACCGGCAGGGGCATCAACAACCCACTAGAACGAGAACAGGGCTTGGACCGAGAATAAGTCCCACAGGACTGCACAAAATTCCTGACATCACGAGATAAGGCAGGCCACCAAAAAGACTGACTCACCAAATCTCTGGTACCAAAACTACCTGGATGACCAGCCAACGCGGAGCAATGAATTTCAGACATTACTATTTTCCTCCACTGGTCAGGAACATACAATTTTCCCATAGGGCAACGTTCAGGTTTGTCCTCCTGAAATTCCTCCAGGGCACGTCTCAAATCGGGTGAGATGGCGGAAAGAACTACACCCTCCTTTAGAATGGTAGTAGGCTCGGTCACATCAAGAGAATCCGCAAAGAAACTCCTAGAAAGGGCGTCCGCCTTAACATTCTTAGTGCCCGGAAGAAAAGAGACCACAAAATTAAAACGCGTAAAAAACAAGGCCCACCTAGCCTGTCTAGGATTCAAGCGTTTGGCTGATTCAAGATAAATCAAATTCTTGTGGTCAGTGAGGACCACAACTTGATGTCTAGCTCTCTCCAACCAATGTCTCCACTCCTCAAATGCCCATTTCATGGTCAACATTTCCCCACGTCATAGTTACGTTTAGTTGGGGAGAATTTTTGAGAAAAGAAGGCACAGGGACTCATCTTAGAAGTCACCGGATCTTTTTGGGACAAAATGGCTCCTGCACCAATCTCAGAAGCATCTACCTCCACCTGAAATGGGAGTGAGGCATCAGGCTGCCGTAGAATCGGAGCAGAAGTGAATCTCCGCTTAAGCTCCTGAAATGCCGAAACTGCCTCTGGAGACCAATTCACTACATCAGCGTCCTTTTTGGTCAAATCAGTCAGTGGTTTAACAATACCAGAAAAATTACTTATGAATTTACGGTAGAAATTAGCAAAACCCAAAAACTTCTGGAGAGCCTTCAAAGCAGTGGGCTGAACCCAATCATAAATGGCCTGCACCTTGGCCGGGTCCATTTCAATAGCAGACGGGGACAAAATGAATCCCAAAAATGAAATCCTCTGTACACCAAAGAGGCACTTCGATCCCTTAACATACAGATAATTTTCCCTCAAAATCTGGAGCACAGTCCGGACATGTTCCACATGAGAATCCCAATCACTGGAAAAAAATCAAAATATCATCCAGATAAATAATCAAAAACTTATCCACAAAGTCCCGGAAAATATCGTTCATAAAAGACTGGAAGACAGAAGAGGCATTAGTGAGTCCAAAAGGCATCACCAGGTACTCAAAATGTCCCTCCAGAGTATTAAACGCCATCTTCCATTCATCCCCGTGCTTGATGCGAATAAGATTATACGCCACCCTGAGGTCAAGCTTGGTAAACCAACAGGCACTTTTAACTCTGGAAAATAAATCAGAAATCAGGGGTAACGGGTACTGATATTTAACAGTGATTTTGTTAAGGGAACAATATACATGGCCTTAATGAACCATCTTTCTTGGCCACAAAAAACCCCCCAGCACCTAAAGGTAAAGAGGATGGTCTGATATATCAATGAGTCGTTGGAGAAGGGGCATAAGATCGCATAGCATCACGTTCGGGTACCGATAAGTTGAAAAGCCAACCCTTGGGAAATTTACATCCTGGCATTAACTCAATTGCACAATCATAACTCCTATGAGAAGGCAAAGACGCAGACTTACTCTCACTGAATACATCAGAAAAATCAGCCAAATAGTCAGTAATATCATGAGACTGGTGAGAGGTGGAGAAAATAGGAGTGTCACTAAGAACACATTGACAACCCCAACTCACCACAGACACAGATTTCCAATCTAAAACAGGATTATGAGTTTGCAACCAATGGAAACCCAAAACAACAGTATCATGCAAATTGTGCAACACCAAAAATGTACAATTTTCTTGGTGGTCCGGGGCGACCCGCATTATCACCTGGGTCCAAAACTGGGGTTTATTCTCTGCCAAAGGAGTAGCAACAATACCTCTAAAAGGAATAGCAGTCCGAAGGAGTATCATGGGGAAACCACAACGTTTAGCAAAGTCCAAATCCATCAGATTCAAAGCTGCTCCTGAATCCACAAAAGCCTTAGCGGAAAATGTAGACAAGGAGCAGATCAGGGTAATCGCCAAAAGGAACTTAGGCTGTGCACTCCCCACAGCAAATGTGTGAGCAAAACGCTTTTCTCGCTTAGGGCAGACAGCAATAGTATGAGAGCTGTCCCCGCAAAAAAAAACACAACTTATTACGCCTTCTAAACTTCTGACGTTGTGCTCTAGACAAAACCCTATCAGATTGCATGGGTTGAGAAGTTCGTTCGAAAGGCGGCAAAGCCTCTCGTGTAGTTTTAAGCTCACGTAAACGCCGATCAATTTGAATGGCCAATAACAGAGTCGTCAAGACCAGAGGGAACAGGAAATCCCACCATAACCTCTTTTACGGTTTCTGCCAAACCCTTCCGAAAGAGAGCTGCTAGGGCATCGTCATTCCATTTAGTAAGGCCCGCCCACTTTCGGAATTTTTGACAATATAACTGCAGAATCCTGACCCTGGTTCAATGCCAATAAAGTTTTCTCAGCTTGATCAATAGCATTAGGCCAGAATCTGTTAGCGAAACTTACAGAAGTCTGGAAAAATAATGGTCAACACTAGAGTTGAGCGAAACGGGTCGAAAAAATTCAAAAGTCGCCGACTTTTAGCAAAGTCGGGTTTCATGAAACGAAACCCGACCCTAGGATGAGGTCGGCCACGAGGTCGGCGACTTACGCGCCAAAGTCGCGTTTCAAAAGTTTGTTTTGCGCTCTTTTTCAGCCAATCAGGATCCACGGACACTGTGGGCAACGTGATGACATAGGCACGGGTCACCACCATCTTTCAGAAGGGCATGCAAGTGATTGGCTTGCTTTGGTGGCCGTCACAGGGGGTATAAAAGGGCGTGCACGCCGACCGCCATCTTACTTCTGCCGATCTTAGTATAGGGAGAGGTTGCTGCTGATTCTGTAGGGAGAGCGTTAGGCAGGGAAGAAGACAAAAAAACTGCTTCTGCTGCTAGCGATTTGGCCTGCACAACACACCAGTCACTGTGTGTGCAGTGCAAGGGGGGGCTATATAGTGGTGTATCAGTGGTGTTGGTTGTTGGGCTGCCTTTTAAGGCTTCCTGACAGGCTGGCATTGCTGTTTACCCACTGCTCCGCAAACTGCTTTTTTAAAAGCAATCCCAATTTTTTTTTTTTGTCCTGCTGAGAAGAAAAAAAAACTGCTTCTGCTGCTAGCAATTTGGCCTGCACAACACACCAGTCACTGTGTGTGCAGTGCAAGGGGAGGCTATATAGTGGTGTATCAGTGGTGTTGGTTGTTGGGCTGCCTTCTAAGGCTTCCTGACAGGCTGGCATTGCTGTTTACCCACTGCTCCGCAAACTGCTTTTTTAAAAGCAATCCAATCTCCCTTATCCTCTAGTCATTTTTGTCACAGCTGTGCCATCGAGCCTGTCACATAGCGCTCAGATATTCATTGGGCCTCACACAATCCAAAAGTGTCCAGTGTCCAAAAGTGTGTGCAGAGATTCAAAATCTCCCTTATCCTCTAGTCACTTTTGTCACAGCAGTGCCATCGAGCCTGTCACATAGCGCTCAGATATCAGTGGGCCTCACACAATCCAAAAGTGTCCAGTGTCCAAAAGTGTGTGCAGAAATTCAAAATCTCCCTTATCCTCTAGTCACTTTTGTCACAGCAGTGCCATCGAGCCTGTCACATAGCGCTCAGATATCAGTGGGCCTCACACAATCCAAAAGTGTCCACTGTCCACAAGTGTGTGCAGAAATTCAAAATCTCCCTTATCCTCTAGTCACTTTTGTCACAGCAGTGCCATCGAGCCTGTCACATAGCGCTCAGATATCAGTGGGCCTCACACAATCCAAAAGTGTCCACTGTCCACAAGTGTGTGCAGAAATTCAAAATCTCCCTTATCCTCTAGTCACTTTTGTCACAGCTGTGCCATCGAGCCTGTCACATAGCGCTCAGATATCAGTGGGCCTCACACAATCCAAAAGTGTCCAGTGTCCAAAAGTGTGTGCAGATATTCAAAATCTCCCTTATCCTCTAGTCACTTTTGTCACAGCAGTGCCATCGAGCCTGTCACATAGCGCTCAGATATCAGTGGGCCTCACACAATCCAAAAGTGTCCAGTGTCCAAAAGTGTGTGCAGATATTCAAAATCTCCCTTATCCTCTAGTCACTTTTGTCACAGCTGTGCCATCGAGCCTGTCACATAGCGCTCAGATATCAGTGGGCCTCACACAATGCAAAAGTGTCCAGTGTCCAAAAGTGTGTGCAGATATTCAAAATCTCCCTTATCCTCTAGTCACTTTTGTCACAGCAGTGCCATCGAGCCTGTCACATAGCGCTCAGATATCAGTGGGCCTCACACAATCCAAAAGTGTCCAGTGTCCAAAAGTGTGTGCAGATATTCAAAATCTCCCTTATCCTCTAGTCACTTTTGTCACAGCAGTGCCATCGAGCCTGTCACATAGCGCTCAGATATCAGTGGGCCTCACACAATCCAAAAGTGTCCAGTGTCCAAAAGTGTGTGCAGATATTCAAAATCTCCCTTATCCTCTAGTCACTTTTGTCACAGCAGTGCCATCGAGCCTGTCACATAGCGCTCAGATATCAGTGGGCCTCACACAATCCAAAAGTGTCCACTGTCCACAAGTGTGTGCAGAAATTCAAAATCTCCCCTGCCCTATAGACACCTTGTACCTTGTTTTACATTACTATATAGTTTGTTGGATTTTGTCTACATTTCTACCAAAAATGAGGAAGGCTGGTGGAAGAGGCCGTGGAATTGGGCGGGGGTTGGCAGCTGGTAATGATGGTGTTGGTGGTGGATCTGATGGTAGTGGCAAGAGCAAAATAGGACCGAATGCAGGAGGTGCTAACCCTGCATCATCGTCTGGCTACATAAGGCCTCGAACGCTTAGTTTTCTAGGAGTTGGCAAACCGCTTTTAAAGCCAGAGCATCAGGAAAAAGTTTTGTCTTACATTGCTGACTCAGCCTCCAGCTCTATCGCCTCCTCTTCTTCAGTTGTAAAAAGTAAAAGCACTGAGTCGTCATTGGAGGCTCATGTTCATGAACCACACCTTTCCTTGTGTCCTTCACCCCAACCAAGATTGAAGGATGACGCAGGCCATACTACTGATTACTCCATGGAGCTGTTTTCACATACCATGCCTGGATTATCAAGTCAAATGGTGAATTACCCAGGCCAAGATGAATCTGACATGGAGTGCACTGATGCACAGCCGCTGATGGATGATTCTGCTGGTACATTCACTCAGAGCACTACATTGTCCTCGCAGTGTACAGAGCCAGATTCTGACCCTGATGAGACTCAGGTGCCCCTTCCCGCACACTATACCACCATACACGGTGACACAGAGGAAGGTGCACATGACATAGAAGAGGAGGTGATGGATGACCCAGTTGTTGACCCAGATTGGCATCCATTGGGGGAAGAGGGTGCTGCTTCCAATAGCTCAGATGAGGAGCATCCACAGCAGACATCGACATCGCAAAAGCTGTTATCTGGCAGGCCCGGAGCACTCCAAAGACAGGTTCCAAACATCAAAAGAGTCCAGAGGGTCAAAAGATCACAGCGTGCTAGGCCGCAAAATGTCTGCCAAAGTAGGAAGAGTGCAGTGTGGCACTTTTTTGAACAAAATCCTCATGATCAGGCCAAGGTTATCTGTAAGAAGTGCGCAAAGACCTTTAGCCGAGGGAAAAATCTGAAAAATTTGAATACCAGTTGCATGCTTAGACATTTAACCAGCATGCACTTGCAAGCGTGGACACAACACCAAACCTCAAGTGCCACATGTGCAACTGATCACAACGAAGGTAGTCAGCAACGCTACATTGTTTCCCCCACTGTAAGCCCACCGGTTAGCACAGCAGCAAATGTTGAGGTGTCGTTGCAAGACCACAGCAGTCAGGGAATCCCACTGTTATATCAACGAAATACTGATTCTAGGCCATCAGAAAGAACACCAACTCCATCACCATCATCAACCCTCTCTCAGTCCGCCCTGTCCACCGCTACTTCCACCATATGCAGCTCTCAAGTCCAGCTCACCCTCCCAGACACTATGAGTAGGTCAAGAAAGTACTCAGTCTCTCATCCGCGTAACTGGGTTTGAACGCCCACATTGCCAAACTAATCTCGTTTGAGATGATGCCCTTTCGGTTGGTGGAAAGCACAGCTTTCCGCGAACTCATGGCCTATGCAGTACCACGCTATGACCTACCCAGTCGCCACTTCTTCTCTCGCAAAGCCATCCCAGCCCTCCACCATCATGTGAAAGACCGCATTGTCCATGCACTCAAGCAGTCAGTGAGCGGAAAGGTGCACCTCACAACTGATGCATGGTCCAGTCGGCATGGCCAGGGCCGTTACGTGTCCATCACTGCGCACTGGGTTAATGTGGATGCAGGGTCCACAGGGGACAGCGGTGGTGGGACAGTGCTGCCTAGCCCACGGTATAGGAAACAGTTGGCTGTAGGCGTTCGACCCTCCTCCTCCAGAAGCGAAAGCTCGTCCACAGAGCGCAGTCGTACGAGCACTCCATCTGCAGCTGCCACTGTTGCACACGATGTGTCCCCCTATCGAGCAGCTAGTGGAAAGCGTCAGCAGGCTGTGTTGCAGATGATGTGTTTGGGCGACAGACACACCACCGAGGTGCTGGCCGAGTACTTGAAGCGACAAACTGAGTCATGGCTGGGCAGTGTACATCTTGAGGCAGGCAAGGTATTTAGTGATAACGGCCGTAATTTTGTGGCAGCCATAGCCCTTTCAAAACTCAGCCACATACCTTGCTTGGCTCACACCTTGAACCTGGTGGTGCTGTGCTTCCTCAAAAATTATCCGGAGTTAACAGCCCTGCTCCAGAAGGTGCGAAGACTGTGCGCGCACATCCACCGGTCGCCTGTACACTCCGTTCGTATGCAGAAGCTGCAGCGATTGCTCCACCTTCCCAACCACCGCCTCATTATCGACATTGCAACAAGGTGGAACTCCACCCTGCACATGGTGGAGCGGCTGTGCGAGCAGAGGCAGGCCATAATGCATTTGTGGGAGGATACACGGCCAGGCACTTTGAGAGCAGACATGGAGTTGACAGGTGTGCAGTGGTCGAAGCTGAAAGACCTCTGTAAAGTCCTTCAGTGTTTTGAGGAATGCACACGGCTGGTAAGCGCAGACGACGCCATCCTAAGCATGAGCATCCCACTTATGCGTCTGCTCATGCAAACTTTGACGCACCTTAAGGAGCAGGCGTCTGCAGCCAATGTTGATGAGGAGGAAGAGGAGGAGGGAATCCTTGATGACATTCAGCCATTGTCTGCTCAGGGACCTCTCCTGGACGAGGTGGAGGAAGAAGAGGAGGAGGAGGATGATGGGGATGATTACTTAGGGGAGGAGGATGCATCTCGTGGGGCAAGTGAAAATGTTGGCGTGGCAAGGTCTGGTACAGGGTTTGTGCGTGACTGGAGGGATGTGGATTTGCCAGAAAGTGCTCCTCCACCCAGCACTCGCAGTGCATCATTGACACCGGGAACATTGGCCCACATGTCAGATTATGCCTTGCGGATCCTAAAAAGGGACCCCCGCATTGCCAAAATGAACGATGACGACTACTGGTTGGCCAGCATCCTGGATCCACGCTATAAAGGCAAATTACAAAACATCATGCCACAGGAGAACCTTGACCTAATATTGGCTAATAAACAAGCAACTCTGGTAAATCGGTTGCTTGAGGCATTCCCAGCACACAGCAGCGGTGATGGTTCTCACACGAGCCGTACGGGCCGGGGGCAGCTTGGCAGAGGTGTTCGTGGTGCACACAGCAGAAGTGGCATTGGAGACAGGGGGTTCATGACAATGTTGTGGACTGATTTTTCAAATACCGCTCACACAACTGATAATACTGCATCGATGGAAAGTGACAGGAGACAGCAGTTGTCAACTATGGTAACAAACTACTTTTCCTCCCATATCGATGTTCTCCCACACAGGTCATTCCCCTTTGACTATTGGGCCGCTAAACTGGACACCTGGCCTGAATTGGCCCAATATGCCTTACAGGAGCTCGCTTGCCCAGCTGCAAGTGTGCTATCGGAAAGAGTCTTCAGTGCAGCTGGATCAATCCTGACAGAAAAAAGGACCCGTCTGTCAACCCAAAATGTGGATGATCTAACCTTCATTAAAATGAACCACGCATGGGTTTCCAAGGATTTTGTCCCACCTTCCCCTGATGACACATAGGGTGACAGAAAAATGGCTTGCTTTGGTCCACCTCTTCCTGGTACTTCACCTATTTCGCCTTTTGCATCAGCTGAATGTCCAACATCAACATATGCCACTTTCTAAAACTCCCTAACTGTGCTGCCTCCCCCCCCATGGCCGGAGTCACCACCTACCGCACGACATACTGGGCCTAACACCGTCTGAGCCTGCCTCCTGAGACATATATTTTGAATGTGTACGCTATCCATACATGTTATCCAGGGATACGGTACCCTTTCTAACCTTTGTGCAATCACGTGCAATCCATACTGGGCCTAACACCGTCTGAGCCTGCCTCATGCTGTATAGACATATATTTTGAATGTGTACGCTATCCATACATGTTATCCAGGGATACGGTACCCTTTCTAACCTTTGTGCAATCACGTGCAATCCATACTGGGCCTAACACCATCTGAGCCTGCCTCATGCTGTATAGACATATATTTTGAATGTGTACGCTATCCATACATGTTATCCAGGGATACGGTACCCTTTCTAACCTTTGTGCAATCACGTGCAATCCATACTGGGCCTAACACCGTCTTAGCCTGCCTCATGCTGTATAGACATATATTTTGAATGTGTACGCTATCCATACATGTTATCCGGGGATACGGTACCCTTTCTAACCTTTGTGCAATCACGTGCAATCCATACTGGGCCTAACACCGTCTGAGCCTGCCTCCTGAGACATATATTTTGAATGTGTACGCTATCCATACATGTTATCCAGGGATACGGTACCCTTTCTAACCTTTGTGCAATCACGTGCAATCCATACTGGGCCTAACACCGTCTGAGCCTGCCTCATGCTGTATAGACATATAGTTTGAATGTGTACGCTATCCATACATGTTATCCGGGGATACGGTACCCTTTCTAACCTTTGTGCAATCACGTGCAATCCATACTGGGCCTAACACCGTCTGAGCCTGCCTCATGCTGTATAGACATATATTTTGAATGTGTACGCTATCCATACATGTTATCCAGGGATACGGTACCCTTTCTAACCTTTGTGCAATCACGTGCAATCCATACTGGGCCTAACACCGTCTGAGCCTGCCTCATGCTGTATAGACATATATTTTGAATGTGTACGCTATCCATACATGTTATCCGGGGATACGGTACCCTTTCTAACCTTTGTGCAATCACGTGCAATCCATACTGGGCCTAACACCGTCTGAGCCTGCCTCCTGAGACATATTTTGAATGTGTACGCTATCCATACATGTTATCTGGGGATACGGTACCCTTTCTCACCTTTGTGCAATCACGTGTAATCCATACTGGGCGTGAGAACGGCTGGCGAGCTGTTAAGCAAGCTACAGCACCTGTCCAGACAAGTACAGGGATTCCCTAGCGAGGAGACTTATTTGATTGTTTTCAATGTTGGGACAGCAATTTTTGGGGAGCACTATACTCTGGAGAATGATAGATGGGGCCCACCATACACTGGAACATTCCAAAGGTGGACATCAGACACTGGAGCAGCATTTACAGGGCCCATTATACACTAGAGCATTAGAAATGGGGCCCATTATGTTTGGAGCATTATTTGGGCCCATAAGACAGTGGAGCTTCATCCATGGGGACCAACATATACTGTAGCATTATGTGGAGCTCATCATATACTGTTTCAAACATTATATGGGACCAATGATTCTGTATGGAGAAATAGATGGGCCTCGTCATGAGATGTAAAAAGTGAGGTATTTTTCATTGTACTATACCGCTATTTCTCTGCTGTATTGGAGCATGATGAGTTGTGGTATGTGTTAAAGGGGCGCTCTTTCGCCCAGGGCACATGAAAACCTGGAGCCAGCCCTCCCCCCCCACAGTTTGTAGCCAAATAACCCCCATTTTTCAGTGCGTAACTTGTATTATGAAGTTAATTAAGGTTGACAAGCTTAAGAAAGAAGAATTGATGCTTTTGGCATTCAAATGGGCACTGTAGGTGTGTTTCCTGTCCTCCTCTCACTGCCGACTTTTATTCCCCATTGACTTACATTGGGTTTCGTGTTTCGGGACGACCCCGACTTTTCCCTATAATCGGACGATCTTGCTCGACCCGACTTTTGGAAAAGTCGGGTTTCACGAAACGAAACGCGACCCTAAAAAACCAAAAGTCGCTCAACTCTAGTCAACACTATAAATATTGAGTCTTTGCATAAACTTGATGTATTTGTTACTAAAAAAAAAATTAAATTGTTATAAATGTCCATCAGTAAAGGTAAAAATACTGAAGTGCATTGCTATAAAGTATATGTTTTTGAAACTCATTTTTCATAATTATTCAAATTGCCACAATGCAAAGAAATGCTATACCTTTCCTTTAAAAAAAACCCTGTATCCGCTCAGCTTGATGACAGTGCAGTTTGGCAGGCAGTGATGGCTATGAATCGCTGTTTACAGTTGCTGCACAGTAGTTTTCGCTAATAATTTTCCTAAGTTTTCGAGGCTTCACCAGGGATACAGGAACTGCTGGTTTCATTTTGAGTCTGCTTCCTTGCAAAGAGATTACGATTCTGGGCCACTGATGTCAGCCCAATTTTGGCCAGGTTATGGCCAAAGTTTAGCATCCGTTTTTCACAAGAATTTCAATCTTAAGTTAGAAATGGACAGTTTTTAAAGCTACTAGATAGATGTCAGATAAATCAAGCTCTGCCAAAAGAAGTGTTGTCCCAATTAGTATATCTTTCGATGACTTATGATTTTAATGCAATGTATTTCTTCTTGTAGTATTTACAGAAAACGAGTTAAAAAAACAAAAGAAACTGATTTTTGGTAAACAATTTACTGCATACAGTAAATTAAAATAGTTTTTTTTCCCCAGTGTATCTCATTTGGCTTTTAACAAGACGTGATTTCTATAAATATTTACGGTACTTAGAGCATGAAAATGGTTTCTCCCCCGTGTGAGGTTTTTTGATTGCTGATAAGATTTGATTTCTGAATAACACTTTTTTTACCGCAATCTGAACATGAAAATTAAATTTTCAATCCTTGTGTTCCTTGATGTGAGAAAAGTGGATTTACGCTAAAAGTTTTCTCACAATCAAAAGATTAAAATGACAGGAAAACTACTTATTTTTGTGAGTTTTTTGATGACTGACAAGATAGGAATTCCAATTGAAAGATTTCCCACATTCTGAACATGAAAATGGCTTCTCCCCTGTGTGACTTCTCTCATGTTTACCAAGATTTAATTTATCTGTAAAGCATTTTCCACATTACAAACATGAAAATGGTTTCTTCCCTATGTGAATTCTCTGATGCGCAATAAGATAGGATTTATGGCCAAAACATTTCCCACATTCTGAACAAGAAAAGGGTTATTCTGCTATGTGATTTTTCTTATGTTTACTAAGACTTGATTTAGTGGTGAAACATTTTCCACACTCTAAGCATGAAAAAGGCTTCACCCCTGTATGTCTTCTCTGATGTCGGACAAGATCTGCATTCTGGTGAAAACATTTCCCACATTCTGAACATAAATATGGCTTCTCTCCTGTGTGAATTCTCTCATGTTTATCAAGATTGGATTTATCTGTAAAACATTTTCCACATTCCGAACATGAAAATGGCTTCTCTCCTGTGTGAATTCTCTGATGCCTAGCAAGATCGGAATGTTGATTGAAACATTTACTACATTCTGAACATGGAAATGGCCTCTCCCCGGTGTGAATTCTCTCATGTTTTGCAAGATTTGATTTAATTGCAAAATGTCTGCCACATTCTGAACATGAAAATGGCTTCTCCCCTGAGTGAATTTTCTGATGCACAATAAGATGTGGTTTGTGGCCAAAACATTTTCCACATTCTGAACATGAAAAGGGCTTCTCCCCTGTGTGAATTTTCTGATGCGCAAAAAGCTGTGATTTTTTGCCAAAACATTTTCCACATTCCGAACATGTAAATGGCTTCTCCCCTGTGTGAGTTCTCTGATGCCTAACAAGATCTGAATGCTGGATAAAACATTTACTACATTCTGAACATGGAAATGGCCTCTTCCTGTTGTGAATTCTCTCATGTTTCACAAGACTTGATTTAATTGTAAAACATTTGCCACATTCTGAACATGAAAATGGTCTTTCTTCTTTGTAAACTTTTTGATTTTCAACACTCCTTTGGTGATAATTATTTTGTTTACCAGTATGTAATGAATTAGAAGGTAGGACTTGTTGAAAATAATCAGATGACAAATCTTTTCTTTGAAGGGTTGAAGGTACAGCTGCAATGAATACATTCTTTTCATGCACATCTTCTATCATACCACGATCATCTGTTATAAAATCTGAAGATATCAGATATCCTTTTGAGATTCTAGCATAGTCTTCTGCCAAGAAAAAAAATCTGGTGTTACTTTTTTAAATTCTAGGACAAAAAAATTATAATTTGTTAAAGGGGTTGTCCACTACTAGGACAACCACTTCTTAAACTAAATGTTCAACCCCGATAAAATAATAAAACCTGTACTCACCTCCCGTTCCATTCCAGTGGTGTTGGCACTCGCACTCCATGAGGCTGTAATGTGGTGTTTTGACATGTGATGCTGGTGCCCAAACAACACTAATGTCACAGTCTCCGCCTTCTAACTAACTGAATGTTCAGTTTGTCCAAAGGTGATTGACATTGATGACAGCGCTTATTGGACACCGGGCATCACGTGTCTTTCCACCACATCACAGCCCCGGGACCACAAGTGCCATCACCGCTGGAACAGAGCCAGGACGGGAGGTGCGTTATTTTTTTATCGGGGTTGAAAATGTAGTTTAAGATGGGGTTCTCCTTGTAGTAAACAACCCTTTTAAATAACATTTCTAAATTAAAATTTCAACATAAATTCCAAAATATGTAGCAAATTTTTATTAACCCATTCACGCTGCAGCCCTTTTTCGTTTTTGCATTTATCTTTCACTCCCCTTCTTCCCAGGGCCATAACATTTTTATTTTTCCGTCAATATGGCCATGTAAGGGATTGTTTTTTGCGGGACAAGTTGTACTTTTGAATGACACCATTGGTTTTACCATATCGTGTACTGGAAAAAAATTTCAATTGCGGTGAAATTGCAAAAAAAAGTGCAATTCCACAACAGTTTTTTGGATTTTTTTTTACTATGTTCACCAAATGCTAAAACTGACCTACCATTATGATTCTCCAGGCCATTATGATTTTGTAGATCCCAAACATGTCTAAGTTCTTTTTTATTTATTTGGTGAAAAAAATCCAAAGTTTGTAAAAAAAAAAAATTAAAATTTGCGTCATTTTCCGAGACCCGTAGCGTCTCCATTTGTCGCAATCTGGGGTTTGGTGAGGGCTTATTTTTTGCGTGTGAGCTGACATTTTTATTGATACCTTTTAGGTGTGGATACAATCTTTTGATCGCACGTTACAGCATTTTAATGCAATGTTGTGACGACCAACAAAAGTAAGGCTACTTTCACACTTGCGTTTTTTTGCTGCGCGTTTTTTGCGCACACAAACGCATGAAAAAAAGCATCATGCGTTTGTGTGCGTTTTTTTTGCGGGTTTTGGTGCATTTTTTTTTTAAAAAAAGCATGCTTTTTTGCGCATATAGACTTTAAAGGGTGTTTTGCTGTAAAAAAAAACGCATTGCGTGCGCATTCGTTTTTTGGGGGCAAGTCGGACGCACAAAAAATGCAACAGGATGCATTTTGTGCGCCCGAGCGCACACTGCAAAAAAACGCATGCGCATACAAACGCATGTGTATGTGCACATATGCGCACCCATGTTAAAGTACAGGGGAAAAAAACGCATGCGGTTTTTTTTGTGCTAAAACACAGCGCAAAAAAACCCAAGTGTGAAACCAGCCTAATTATGGCATTTTTACTTTTTTTTCTCTACACTGTTTACCAATCGGATTAATTCTTTTTATATCTTGATAGATCAGGCAATTCTCTATGCTGCAATACTAAATATGTGTATTTTTAATTTTTTTTTTAAATGTTTATTTTGAATGGGGCTGTTGGGGGGTGATTTGAACTTATTATATTTTTTATATATATATTAATATAACTTAATATTTTTTAAAACATTTTTTTTTTATCTTTTCACTTGCTTCAATAGTTTCCATGGGAGACTAGAAGCTGCGATAATCCGACCGCCTCTGCTACACACAGGCGATGATCAGTTCGCCTGTGTGTAGCAGCTCACTTGCTATTAACGCCGACCGCTGGGCGACCGCTCATAGCAATCCGGCAATGATAACCACAGGGGTCTGCTGCAGACCCTGGGTTGTCATGCCAACCCATCGGCAACCCACAGTCATGTGAAACGGGCGCCGATGGGCGGAATTAGACACGCGGCTTCCGACGCGATCACATTAAATGTCACTGTCAGAGATTGACAGAGACATTTAACAGGTTAACAGCCGCGGGTGGATCTCGATTCCATCCACGACTGTTAGGGGCACATGTCAGCTGTTAAAAACAGCTGACATGTGCCAGGAAAGATGTGATCTCAGCACCGGAGCCCACATCAAAGGGAGAGACACGACATGAGCTCTACATGTACAGCGCATGTTGGGAAGGGGTTAATATCTGACCTAAGGCCCCCAAATACATGAGAGGAATAGCCACCAAACACTACATTTTGATCAGGACGAACTGTCAATCTAATGTGTATGAATAGAATATATTGAATTTCCCATTATTTTGTTCTCCTGGAAGATAAGCCAGCAGAGATGTCTAATAGAGACTTGATTGAGAACTGAAATGATGTGTAAGGTGAAGTTGAGGGAGGTAGCTTTCGGCCAAACTAGCATTTGTCCAACAGTTACTGAAGAAGTGTGAGCATTAATCGCAAAACAAATCATATCCAACAGAAGATCTCAGCGCAAGGGCTTACTTATGTCATGACGTTAGACCACCATGCTTTTCAGCTCTGATTTCAGAATCTTTGCTGAAGCCAGAACTTCATTGTTTCATGTTACGTGTGTCTGTGATCGCCCAGCTTTGAAACAGATGTAAAGATAGATTTCCTCATGATGTTTTTTAATTTATTTTTTATATTTAGTTTTATTCCTTGGTATATTACCTACCTCAAACTACAGAAAATTACATTCCATTCAGACAACATTGACTAGTTTTCCTTTTTTCCCCAATTTTTTTCCCAAAATCTCATATGAAGCAGGATTTTAATAACACTTTTTGTACAGCAAAAATAGAACTGATCGTCGAAAACAACTATGTACATACAACCATTTTATATGCAGTCATGTCAAACTATGACCAGTTACACCAACTTGCACCCTAAAATCTCAAGGAGACCATTGAATAGAGGTGTCATGAGATTTTTTTGGGTCTAGAGAAGGTTCCATGAGTGAAGCTATGAGATATACACATCCAAGGCTGAGGTCACTGGATCGCTGCCTGCAACTACTGCTGTGAATAGGTAACTGAAACAGGTTATCTGATGAAGACCAGACATGAAGGGTGAAAACATACAGTTGTGGCCAAAAGTATTGACACCCCTGAAATTCTGTCAGATAATACTCAGTTTCTTCCTGAAAATGATTGCAAACACAAATTCTTTGGTATTATCTTCATTTAATTTGTCTTAAATGAAAAAACACAAAAGAGAATGAAGCAAAAAGCAAAACATTGATCATTTCACACAAAACTCCAAAAATGGGCCAGACAAAAGTATTGGCACCCTCAGCCTAATACTTGGTTGCACAACCTTTAGCCAAAATAACTGCGACCAACCGCTTCCGGTAACCATCAATGAGTTTCTTACAATGCTCTGCTGGAATTTTAGACCATTCTTCTTTGGCAAACTGCTCCAGGTCCCTGATATTTGAAGGGTTCCTTCTCCAAACTGCCATTTTTAGATCTCTCCACAGGTGTTCTATGGGATTCAGGTCTGGACTCATTGCTGGCCACCTTAGAATGCTCCAGTGCTTTCTCTCAAACCATTTTCTAGTGCTTTTTGAAGTGTGTTTTGGGTCATTGTCCTGCTGGAAGACCCATGACCTCTGAGGGAGACCCAGCTTTCTCACACTGGGCCCTACATTATGCTGCAAAATTTGTTGGTAGTCTTCAGACTTCATAATGCCATGCACACGGTCAAGCATTCCAGTGCCAGAGGCAGCAAAGCAACCCCAAAACATCAGGGAACCTCCGCCATGTTTGACTGTAGGGACCGTGTTCTTTTCATTAAATGCCTCTTTTTTTCTCCTGTAAACTCTATGTTGATTCCTTTGCCCAAAAAGCTCTACTTTTGTCTCATCTGACCAGAGAACATTCTTCCAAAATGTTTTAGGCTTTTTCAGGTAAGTTTTGGCAAACTCCAGCCTGGCTTTTTTATGTCTCAGGGTAAGAAGTGGGGTCTTCCTGGGTCTCCTACCATACAGTCCCTTTTCATTCAGATGCCGACGGATAGTACAGGTTGACACTGTTGTACCCTCGGACTGCAGGGCAGCTTGAACTTGTTTGGATGTTAGTCGAGGTTCTTTATCCAACATCCGCACAATCTTGCGTTGTCAATTTTTCTTTTCCGTCCACATCTAGGGAGGTTAGCCACAGTGCAATGGGCTTTAAACTTCTTGATGACACTGCGCACGGTAGACACAGGAACATTCTGGTCTTTGGAGATGGACTTGTAGCCTTGAGATTGCTCATGTTTCCTCACAATTTGGTTTCTCAAGTCCTCAGACAGTTCTTTGGTCTTCTTTCTTTTCTCCATGCTCAATGTGGTACACACAAGGACACAGGACAGAGGTTGAGTCAACTTTAATCCATGTCAACTGGCTGCAAGTGTGATTTAGTTATTGCCAACACCTGTTAGGTGCCACAGGTAAGTTACAGGTGCTGTTAATTACACAAATTAGAGAAGCATCACATGATTTCTCGAACAGTGCCAATACTTTTCTCCACCCTCTTTTTTATGTTTGGTGTGGAATTATATCCAATTTGGCTCTAGGACAATTCTTGTTGTGTTTTTTTCATTTAAGACAAATTAAATGAAGATAATACCAAAGAATTTGTGTTTGCAATCATTTTCAGGAAGAAACTGAGTATTATCTGACAGAATTGCAGGGGTGTCAATACTTTTGGCCACCACTGTAGTAATTAACAGCTAACTGTCAATGTTGGGTAACCATTTGGGCCAGGAAATAGTGTCCCTGTATGCCTTCACCTGCACATATGTGTTAAAGTGAAACTGTTAGCTGATACATTTTGCCAAAGGATTGAGTAGTACATGCCAGGCAATGGCGGTATTATCTCATCCAGGTATGTTTGACTCTGAAACGCTGCGGCGTTGGGTAGTATGTATCAGTTAACAGGTTAATTTTAAATGCAGGGGCATCAATGCTTTCACCTTGTGTAGATGCTCTGACCGTACTGCATAGCTGAGACAAGGTAACACAATATGTTATGGTTTTTTGTATTATAATTTTAGTTCTGCAGAATCTATGGGTATATCCATGATCAGTTAGTATATTCACAACAGTTGGTAAAATTGCAAAGGTTTTGGTAGCTGGCTATATCTGCCTGAATTATGGTTATATGATATTCATGTATGGTACACATGGGATGCTGGAAGGATGTTCGGTGATATGACAGCCATATTGTCTGTCAAGGAGGTTTTTGAGGGAAGATATGACCAACATCAGAAATGAGGGCTACAACTGGATTAGAATCCAATCTGAATCAAATTAGGTATCCTTCTCTTACCTAAAGCTGAGAGAGGAGTGAGGGGTCTGGGGAGACATGTTATAACATGTCATCTAAGGAATATTCCGTGTCAGACCCCAGGAGAAAAACTGCTTCCAGAGGCCTCGGCCTAGCCAAACATTCATGTGTTAGGGGTGGTCAGAAGTTGACCAAACAAGTATTCAACTGACATCTATCATTTGTGTAAGTCATGTCGGTTATACAATATCGTTTTTTTTCTTCAAGTATGAGACTATTCACTGCATGTATTGTTTTATACTCACCTGTACTGTTTTCTGTAGTAATCTGCTCTTTACACTGCTTATCTTCCCTTACATATGCCTCGGTAGTATTAATATGGGGAAGATCTTTAACCTGTTACAAATAATGTAAAAGAGACAGTCACATGGAGAAGTCACATCTATGATCAGCTCTAATCCTGCCATCTCCACCGTTCTCATTACACAAGTATGCAAGACTGAGAACAAGACCTTCATGGTCTTGTGGGGAAATCTCATGACACCTTCTCTCCATCTACCTGATGATCCTGAGGAACATCGGGATCTTCTTGTTTACAGTCCTGTGGAAGAAGAGGACGGGGACATCTCTCTGGTGTTGTCCTCTTACTGGATAGAACTGGAGGAAACACATACAGGGACTGAATTCATGCTTTATATACAGATAATTATAGGCCGTGTGTATTTAGTCCTGTCTATTACCTGGAGATGTGAGGGGCTGGGGAACCTCCATCATGATATCCTTGTACAGATCTTTGTGTCCTTCTAAATACTCCCACTCCTCCATGGAGAAATAGACGGTGACATCCTGACACCTTATAGGAACCTGTCACATACAATGATACCATCATCCCCCGATTCCTCCATAGCGTTACTGTATAATGTCCCAGCATTCCCAGCAGTGTCACCTCTCCAGTCAGCAGCTCAATCATCTTGTAGGTGAGTTCTAGGATCTTCTGGTCATCGATGTCCTCATGTATCAGGGGGTGAGGTGGAGGCCCCGTGATTGGGCTCAGGGGTCTTCCCCATCCCTCAGACACAGGGGCCTGACAGCGCTCTCTAGAGGTCTTCTTCACTACTGTGTAATCCTGGTTATGGAGACACGCATTAATAAATCTCACTACAGACATTTCCAGAGTCCTCACCTCTCCAGTTCTGTCCATCTGTTATTCCCATAGATAAGAATGATGTAATGTGACGTCATCAGAATCTCTCACCTCTCCAGTAAGCCGGAAGAGGATCTCTAGGGTGAGGTGTAATATCCTCTCCGCCATCTTATCCCTGTTCCTATCCATCAGGAAAATTCTCTTATATATAAGATCTCCACTGAGATGATGCAGTATTGTTGGGATCTGAATGAGAAGATGAGCAAATGTGAAATCATAATGTTTTGTTAAAAATCACAGTTTTATCAGCAGGAGATTATCATTAGAGGACTAATAAACCTGCTGTCATGTAGTTCTCCATATTCATAGGGCTCTGTATAGCACCATCACTGATTGGCAGCTTTTTGCCAAAACACAGTGTACATAGAAAGCTGCCAATCAGTGGTGTGGGCGGGGTTATACAAAGCTCTGCGTTCAGAGAATTGGTAGATCTGCAGTAGATAAAACAGTGATTTTATCAAAACTATAACACGCAGCCCAGTAAGTGACACACTGCTATCATTGGGATCTCTGCCCCTATACCATGCTTCTCTTAGATGGGGCAGCAGTTTCCAATAAAGTATGTGATGGCAGTCCATTAAACTCTGTTATAGTCAATATGGTTTGTCTGGCGCCAAAGGTTTCTGGTATGCAAAGGATTCTGGACCTGGTTATTTTTGTATTTCTGTCCCTGTAAAAGACCAGAAATATGAAAATAATATGAACAGAGCCCAAATGTATCTCCATTTAGGTCATATATGTAGGTTAAGCAAGTAATACTAAAGTAACGTTAATGCTCTGTACACTACAGGGCTCAAACTTCCCTTGTTCTGCTCCCTTCTGCAAAGGAGAGCCTTAAGCGAGGAGAAGGCTCCACTGCAAGTTCTGTCATTTTCATATGAAGAAAATAATTTGGGGTTCACGAAATTACAGTCAAACTAGTGTAAGAAAAAACGCAATCAATTCACCGACTTAAAACTATCTATGTAGATTGGTTTGAAAAAACATCACTTTTATTTTACACCTCGTACAATACAAAATAAAATTGTGGTACCATGTTAGGCTAGTTTCACACTAGCGCTTTTGAGCGCAGCGACGGCCTGCGCATGGCCGCCGCTAAGCCCCGCCCCCTGCCGCGCCTCTGCCGGTAGCTCCGCCTACCGGCGCATGACGCTGCATGCGTCCCCTATCTTTATCACTGGGGGCGCAGGCCGTGCACAATATGCGTTTGGCGGCGCATGCGCCTTTTTGACGGTGCGCCTGCGCAACCAAACTGCAGCAGGTTGCGTTTGGCGCAGGTCGGCGCACGCAAACGCATACTGCGCACGGCCTGCCCCCCAGTGATAAAGATAGGGGACGCAGGGCGCATTCAGCGTCATGTGCCGGTAGACAGAGCTACCGGCGGAGGCGCGGCAGGGGGCGGGGCTTAGCGGCGGCCGTGCGCAGGCCGTCGCTGAGCTCAAAAGCGCTAGTGTGAAACTAGCCTTAGCCAGAAAAATATATGTAAATACTTATGTCCCCCCAAAAAATTGAGAAAAGTATTCAAGGTGTGATACCTTTATTGGCTAACCAGAGAAATTATATTTGTAATTCACTTGTAATCTAGCCTGATGAAGGGGCCTTCTGAGCCCTGAAAGTTTGCTTGCAAATAGAATTTCTCTGGTTAGCCAATAAAGGTATCACACCTTGAATACTTTTCTCAATTTTTGGGGGGACATAAGTATTTAGATCTATTTTACACCTCAAAATATATACAAAAAAAAAGTAAATAAAAAATAAATGTCTGGCCAAAAATCATACCCATGTCTGGAAATAACCAATACATATGTAGGGGCTAAGGTAACCCTAATAACCAACTATAATGTCCCTAAGTTGCCGCGGAGGTTGGCACCCTACACAGTATTGCTTTAACCCCTTCCCGACCCATGACGTCTACGTAGGAGTCATGAAAAGTCGTGCCCAAACGACCCATGATGCCCCCGTAGGCGTCATGCTATAAATAGCGCTCCTGCGGGTCGGGTGACCGGGGTCAATGAAAGGTCACCCGACTCGCACACAAAGGACCCTTTATGCTTCACCACGGGGGGGTGGCTTAGCCCCCACGTGGCTACGATCGCTCTGATTCGCTGTTGAAAGTGAAACAGCCAATCAGAGCGATAGTAATATTTCATCAATGAAATTTGATGAAATATTACAATCCAGCCATGGCCGATGCTGCAGTAGCATCGGACATGGCTGGAGACACTAATTTAACCCCCCCACACCAGCTGGCGGGGGCGATCGGCCCCTGCCACGGACTGACAGCAGCGATGGGCCGCTGCTGTCACGATCTGCCCCCCCTCCCTGGTACCTGTCACGTCCCGCTCCAGCTCCCGCCGTCCCTCCTGCATGGGCGCCGCCATCTTTGAAAATGGCGGGCGCAAGCGCAGTACGATTGTATTATTTCACCAATTAAATTTGGTGAAATATTACAATCGGTCCATGGCCGATGCTGCAATAACATCGGCCATGGCTGGAGACAGCAATCAGACCCCTCACCCACCGACTGATGGCGCCGATCGGCTGCCGCCACCGACTGACAGCAGCGATCGGACGCCGCAGTCATCATTAGGTCCCCTCCCCCTTCCCTCCGCCCCCCCCACCGGCCCCGGTACCTCCTGTCGCTCTGGCCGTCCCGATGTCCTGCGTCATGGGCGCCGCCATCTTGGAAAATGGCGGGCGCATGTGCAGTGCACCGGCTGCAGATTCATTCATTTATTTTGATCACTGTGAGAAACTCTCACAGTGATCAAAATAAAAAAAAAAGTAAATAAACCCCCCTTTATCACCCCCATAGGTAGGGACATATAATAAAATAAAGAAAATATTTTTATTTTTCCATTAGGGTTAGGGCTGGAATTAGGGTTGGGATTAGGGTTAGGGGTGGGTTGGGGTTAGGGTTAGAGTTGGGATTAGGGATGTGTTGGGGTTAGGGTTGTGGTTAGGGTTATGATTAGGGTTGGGATTAGGGATGGGGGTGTGTTGGGGTTAGGGTTGGAGTTAGAATCGAGGGGTTTCCACTGTTTAGGCACATCAGGGGGTCTCCAAACGCGACATGGCGCCACCATTTATTCCAGCCAATTTTGCATTTAAAAAGTCAAACAGTGCTCCCTCCATTCCAAGCCCCGACGTGGGCCCAAACAGTGGTTTACCCCCACATATGGGGTATCAGCGTACTCAGGAAAAATTGCACAACAACTTTTGAGGTCTAATTTCTCCTGTTACCCTTGGGAAAATAAAAACTTGGGGGCTGAAATAATTATTTTTGTGGAAAAAAAATGTTTTATTTTCATGGCTCTGCGTTATAAACTTCTGTGAAGCACTTGGGGGTTCAAAGTGCTCACCAGACATCTAGATAAGTTCCTTGGGGGGTCTAGTTTCCAAAATGGGGTCACTTGTGGGGGGTTTCTACTGCTTAGGCACATCAGGGGCTCTGCAAACATAACATGATGCCTGCAGACCATTCCATGAAGTCGGCATTTTAAAACGAGCCCCGACGTGTGCCCAAACAGTGGTTCCCCCCCACATATGGGGTACCAGCATACTCAGGACAAACTGGACAACAACTTTTGGGGTCCAATCTCTCCTGTTACCCTTGTGAAAATAAAAAATTGTGGGCTAAAAAAAATCATTTTTTGAGGAAAAAAATATTTTTTATTTTCATGCCTTTGCGTTATAAACTTCTGTGAAGAACTTGGGGGTTCAAATTGCTCACCACACATCTAGATTAGTTCCTTGGGTGGTGTAGTTTCCAAAATGGGGTCACTTGTGGGGGGATTCCACTGTTTAGGCGCATCAGGGGCTCTGCAAACGTAACATGACGCCTGCAGACCATTCCATCAACTCGACATTTCAAAACGTCACTACTTCCCTTCCGAGCCCCGACATGTGCCCAAACAGTGGTCCCCCCCACATATGGGGTACCAGTGTACTCAGGAGAAACTGGACAACAACTTTAGGAGTCCAATTTGTCCTGTCACCATTGTGAAAATAAAAATTAGCGGGCTAAAAAATCATTTTTTGAGGAAAAAAAATATTTTTATTTTCACAGCTCTGCGTTATAAACTTCTGTGAAGCACCTGAGGGTTCAAAGTGCTCACTATGCATCTAGATAAGTTCCTTGGGGGGGTCTAGTTTCCAAAATGGGGGCATTTGTGGGGGAGCTCCAAAGTTTAGGCACACAGGGGCTCTCCAAACACGACATGGTGTCCACTAACGATTGGAGCTAATTTTTCATTCAAAAAGTCAAATGGCGCTCCTTCCCTTCTGAGCCCTGCCGTGCGCCCAAACAGTGGTTTACCCCCACATATGGGGTACCAGCATACTCAGGACAAACTGGACAACAACTTTTGGGGTCCAATTTCTCCTGTTAGCCTTGTGAAAATAAAAAAAATAGCGGGCTAAAAAAAAAATCATTTTTGAGGAAAAAAAAATATTTTTTTTATTTTCTCTGCTCTGCGTTATAATCTTCTGTGAAGCACTTGGGGGTTCAAAGTGCTCACCACACATCTAGATAAGTTCCTTCGGGGGTCTAGTTTCCAAAATGGGGTCACTTGTGGGGGAGCTCCAATGTTTAGGCACACAGGGGCTCTCCAAACGCGACATGGTGTCCGCTAACGATTGGAGCTAATTTTCCATTCAAAAAGTCAAATGGCGCTCCTTCCCTTCTGGGCCCTGCCGTGCGTCCAAACAGTGGTTTATGACCACATATGCGGTATCGTTGTACTCAGGAAAAATTGCCCAACAAATTTTATTATCCATTTTACCCTGTTACCCATGTGAAAATGAAAAAACTGAGTCTAAAAGAAAATTTTTGTGAAAAAAAGTACTTTTTTTTTTTTTAAGGATCAATTTGTGAAGCACCTGGGGGGTTCAAAGTACTCACTATGCATCTAGATAAGTTCCCGGGAGGGTCTAGTTTCCAAAATGGGGTCACTTGTGGGGGAGCTCCAATTTTTAGGCACACAGGGACTTTCCAAACGCGACATGGCAACCGATAAATATTCCAGCATATTTTCCATTCAAAAAGTCAAATGGCGTTCCTTCCCTTCTGAGCCCTGCCGTGTGCCCAAATAGTGGTTTATGACCACATATGAGGTATCGGTGTACTCAGAAGAAATTGCCCAACAAATTGTAGGATCCATTTTATCCTATTACCCATGTGAAAATGAAAAAAAATGATGCTAAAAGAAAATTTTTGTTGGAAAAATTAAAATGTCCATTTTTTCCTTCCATGTTGCTTTATTCCCTGTGAAGTACTTGAAGGGTTAATAATCTTCTTGAATGTAGTTTTGAGTAGCTTGAGGGGTGCAGTTTTTAGAATGGTGTCACTTTTGGGTATTTTCTACCATATAGACCCTTCAAAGTGACTTCAAATGTGAGGTGGTCCCTAAAAAAAATGGTTTTGTAAATTTTGCTGTAAAAATGAAAATCGCTGGTCAACTTTTAACCCTTATAACTTCCTAACATAAAAAAAATTTGTTTCCAAAATTGTGCTGATGTAAAAGTAGACATGTGGGAAATGTTATTTATTAACTATTTTGTGTCACATAACTCTCTGGTTTAACAGATTAAAAATTAAAAATTTGAAAATTGTGAAATTTTCAAAATTTTCGCCAAATTTCCATTTTTTCACAAATAAACGCAAAAATTATCGACCTCAATTTACCACTAACATGAAGCCCAATATGCCATGAAAAAACATTCTCAGAATCGCTAGGATGCGTTGAAGCGTTCCTGAGTTATTACCTCATAAGGGGACACTGGTCAGAAATGCAAAAAATGGCCAGGTCATTAAGGTCAAAATAGGCTGGCTCATGAAGGGGTTAATATGACAAACCAACAGTATATTGTGATCCACTTTAATATAAATCAAACTTTACAGTCCAAAACTACAGTAGCCATCGGACAAGAAGCGATACCCAACTTAGAAGATAGGAACTATAACATTTTATTAATGATTTTTCAATAAAAAAAAAAAAAGATAGGGCAAGCAAACCTCCGAAGAAAAAAAAAGGGGGGGGGGGGGGGGGACACACAACAAGTATAAGCAATTAATCTCATAAGTTAGTAAGGAGTTAATGCTATGTAATATATCAGAAAAGAACAGGAATGCCCATAGCTATGAATGTCAAAATAATACAGAAATATTATGGTGGCAGATCAATACAGTGCAAATGCAATACTAGTCCTCATAGGTATATCTGTCCGCAAATGATTCTAATTCCCCAGAAGATAAGGGTAGGATGGTGACGAGATGAACAGGACACTCTAATGTAAAGGTGTAGATCCTAGTGATATTGAGTTGTATCCTGTGCTCCAATCATATTATACCAAAACATCAGATCTAAGAGAGAAGAAGGGGGCCAGAGCAATTCCATCATGAAAGCCATATGTCTGTCTCAATATAAGTGAAATACAATTACCAATATAAGTCACAATAGATTACCTAGAGAGGAGACAGGTCTAGAATGCAGGCTTATGGCTGTCTCCACTCCACACTCAATGTGCGCCCATTTCGCTGCTCGTTTCCTCAGGGGCGACGCAAATGGCATCCCCGCTCAACATCTGCATAGTTGCCAACTGTCCGTAAATTCACAACCAGTCCGTAAAAAATTTTCTCTGCTGTCCGTAGTGTCCGGCAGAAAAAACCATTAACCGTCCATGAATTCCCCCACCCCCGAAGTTTGTGCTGAGCATGCGCTAAAAAGGCTACCATTTTGAGTACAAACAGGACCTGTCCTGGAAGAGTCAAGTCATGGGAGCCTGGAGGGACTCGGCGCACTACAGTGATTCGGGGTGGGTGGGTGATGCCACCTCTGGCATCGGCCACCTCGCCCCTTAAACTGCTTCAAATACTCACCTCTCCCATCCGTTCCCCGCTGCCAGTGATCCGGTGTCCGCTCTCTGGTCTGCTCAGCGTCGACGATTCTCTGTAATGTCTCAGTGCAGAAGTCGCACTGACGTCTCTACAGTGCACCCTCTGCAGTGAGACGTCAAAGAGAATCAAGACGCTGAGGAGACTTGAACAGTGGACGCTGGATCACTGGCAGCAGGGAACAGGCAGGATAGGTGGGTATTTGATTTTATTTTTTCATGAATGGAGCATTATACTGTACTAGATGGTGGCCCGATTCTAACGCATCAGGTATTCTAGAATATGTATGCAGTTTATTTTTGAAGATTTAATAATAATGCATCCCCCAATCCTGAAATGTATGGTACTCTCACCCCCAATCCTGGTATGCATGGTCCCCTGACCCCCCAATCCTGGAATGCATGGTCCTCTCACCCCCCAATCCTGGTATGCATGGTCCCCTTACTCCCCTTTCGGGGTATGCATGGTCCCCTCAACCCCCAATCCTGGTATGCATGGTCCCCTCACCCCCCTTTCTTGGTATGCATGGCCCCTCACCCCCCAATCCTGGTATGCATGGTCCTCTCACACCCCAATCCTGGTATGTATGCTCACCGTCACCCCCCTTTCCTGGTATGCATGGTCCCTTCACCCCCCAATCCTGGTATGCATGGTCCCCTCACCCCCCTTTCCTGATATGCATGGTCCCCTCACCCCCCAATCCTGGTATGCATGGTCCTCTCACCCCCCTTTTGGGGTATGCATGGTCCCCTCACCCCCCAGTCCTGGTATGCATGGTCCTCTCACCCCCCTTTTGGGGTATGCATGGTCCCCTCACCCCCCAGTCCTGGTATGCATGGTCCTCTCACCCCCCTTTCCTGGTATGCATGGTCCTCTCACCTCCCTTTCCTGGTATGCATGGTCCCCTCACCCCCCAATCCTGGTATGCATGGTCCCCTCACCCCCCAATCCTGGTATGCATGGTCCCCTCACCCCCCAATCCTGGTATGCATGGTCCCCTCACCCCCCAATCCTGGTATGCATGGTCCCCTCACCCCCCAATCCTGGTATGCATGGTCCGCTCACCCCCCAATCCTGGTATGCATGGTCCTCTCACCCCCCAATCCTGGTATGCATGGTCCTCTCACCCCCCAATCCTGGTATGCATGGTCCCCTCACCCCCCTATCCTGGTATGCATGGTCCCCTCACCCCCCTTTCTTGGTCTGAAGTGTGCTATACGCATGCATCATTTCCGACAGAGGATTCATGTCCCGGCCTCTGGCCCGAAGAGACCCCGCGGCAATACCAGATAGGTAAGTTGTTGTGCCAGAGATCGCGGTATGCGTTCAGTGCTTACGCATACCGCAATCTCCTGGGCAAGAATCCTTATCCCCGGATGCGTAACTCTGTGGGGTCCAGACTGCGCAAGCGCTACACGCCTGCGCAGTCTATAAAGACTTCGGACAGAGTGACGCTCCTATCATTATATTATAGATGAAGCATTATATGGGACCACTATGGGAGAGCCCATAGAGGTGTCTTATCAAGACCCAAAAATGAAGGACGCTTTGATGCTGGTTGTTAGATTCACATATCAATATCTTCTTCTTTACTGTAATTTTTCATAGCAATATTGCAGTTTCATTTTTCCAATATTATGTACATAATGTAGCGTTTTCCTATTTCTATGGAAGTAATGCAGTTCCAATTTTCTAAGTTATCCAACTGATACTTAGACAATAATGAACTACTTTGAAGCTATCTGTAGCGTTGGCGGCCCTCCAAGCTTCCTCCTTCCCTCCCACAGCAGGGATGCAGACTCATTCAACGCCACGGCACCCGTCTTGTACTTCCTCCACCTGATGCTGCTGCCCGGGGATCTGCGATTGTACTTAGGGCACACACACATGCATGCTTCCGCCCTCTTGTGACAGCACTCGTCGTCCTACAGTGTCCACAGCCAATCACTGGGATACACTTATTTAAGGCACATCCACCTGTTGGGAGGTGCGTGAGCAATGTGTCCTCTCTGCTAGTTGCATGCGTGCTAGTCCTCAGGTTCCTGTTCTAGTTTATCTTCCAGAACCTGTCTTCACTTGCCATGCCCACCTGTGACAGCCTGCACCTGCCGTACTCGCCTATGTACCAGCCATACTTGCTGTACCTGCCTGCACGTGCTGTACTCATCTGTATACCAGCCGTACCTGCCGTTACTGCCTGCACTTGTCGTGCAAACCTGTATACCACCCTGCACCTGCCGTTCTCAACTATATACCAGCTATACCAGTCTTCACCTCTCATGCTCATCTGTATAGCAGTCATTCCTGTGTGCACCTGCTAGTACCCACCTGTACACCAGCCGTTCACACTAGGACATGCTGCTCCTGTAGCTGTCTGCCTGTACCACCTGAGCTTTCCCTTCTAGGCCACTCTGTGCCCTCGGGGGTCAGCTGCCATGCATCCAAGGTCCATAGCACCAGGTGTCCATCTGTAGCTAAGTTTAACACCACGACCATGTGATCTAGCGAAGAGTCAGGTGTTCAACTACTTACCTCCTTTTCGGCACTCCTCGTACGCCACAGTAATTCCACCATTCCTGTTACAGTTTGCTCAGACCATGGAATCCACTGGCTCCCAAGCATCCTCCATCTCCGAACTATATCAGGAAGTCTCCCGCCAGAAAGACCAGAACAAAATCTTCCACCTGCGGACAGAATCCACCTGCCTGAATTTGCTGACATCTGTGGCCACATTCGCTCCTCCACAAGCTGTGGCAATCTCGGCCATGTCCCATAAGCCATTCAACTACATTCCTGGTTCCGGACCGACCTAGTCCCTCAGCTCCCCTACGTTATGATGGTGATCCTACCCTCTGCCGGGGATTCATTAAATAATGCACTCTGCACTTTGAACTCTTGGCACATCAGTTCACGTATGATTGGTCCAAAGTGGCATTCATCATGTCCCATCTTTCTGGCAAGGCTCTGGCGTGGCTATTGGAAACTAACGGATCCCCTATCTCCAGTCGTTTCTTGAGGCCTTCCGCAAGGTATTTGATGACCCTGGTCGCATCTCTACTGCAACATTCTCCTTAGATAGCACCAGGGAATCCTCATAATGGGTCAGTACGCCATCTGATTTCATACTCTACCCTTTGAGCTCGCCTGGAACAACAAGGTATTGGGGGCTGCCTTCTGGGAGGGCCTTTAAGAGAAAATTATGGATGAGCTCCGCAAGAGAAGACCCATGCATTTTGCTTCTACCTCTCAAAGGCAGATCAATGCGCAGACCTCTGTGTCTGCACCCTCCTCGGAGTCCATGCAAATCGAACAGGTGAAGCTGGCCAAGCATCGTCAGGAGGTCCGCTGTGCCGTGAGGAGGTGCTTCTATTGCAGCAGTCCTGAACATTTAATTCCCTCCAGCTCTGAAAAACCGGCAAACTCCAAAGAATAGGGTTCAATGGAGATGGAATCCGGGGCAAGGACCACTCCTCTCCTTCGCTGACTCTGTCAGCATCCATTTCCTGTGGCAACATCTGTTTGTGGAATCGGCCTATCTGGATTCTGGTTATGCAGGAAATTTCATTCAACAGGCCATTGTGGAGTGGAATCACATACCCATCCAACGTCTACTGAATTCCATGGATGGGAAACCTATCCGAGGCCATTCTTTTAGTTTCTGAGCCTGTGGAACTTTGGGTCAGAATGTTGCACTCAGAGAGGATCTCTCTTTATGTACTATCTTGTCTGTTCCATCCCCTGCTCCTGCCATGGCTTCGAAAAGACGAGCCTGTCTTAGATTGGAGATCCAGAGAAGTACTTCATTGGGGCCAGGCCTGTCATGAGAGGTGCCTTGTCCCCATTCGCCCTACCCGAACTCCACCTGCTCCATCAAAATTTACCTGGCCTGCCTACCGCATATTGAACTTACATGGATATGTTAGATAAAAAGAGGGCGGAGATGCTACCACCACACAGACCAAACGATTGCCCTATTGATCTCATCCCTTGCTAAGCTCCTCCTCGAGGTTGTTTCTACCCTTTGTTCCAGGCTGAGACCTGAGCTATGTCCAAATATATCAAAGAAAACCTAGCCAGGGGATTTATCCACAAGTCTTCCTTCTCGGGTGGAGCAGGATACTTCTTTGTAAAGAAAAAGGATGGCTCACTTTGTCCCTGTATAGACTATAGGGGTCGCAATCAAATAATGGTCAAAAATAAATATCCTCTGCCTCTCATATCTGAGCTCTTTCATTGTCCTAAGGGTTCCAGCGTCTTTACTAAACTTGACATGCAGGGGTCACATATCCTGATTCGAATATGCCAGGGGGATGAATGGAGGACTACCTTTAACACTTGCGATGGCCATTATGAGTATCACGTAATGCTGTTTGAGCTCTGTAATGCGCCCCAGCAGTCTTCCAAGAACTGGTGAACGATATCTTCCAGGATCTTCTGAACTTGTGTGTGGTGATTTACCTGGATGACATATTGGTGTTCTATCCCGATCTGCCCACTAACAGGAGGGATTTTTGCCAGGTTCTAGAGAAACTTAGAAACAATCTTTGGAACACCAAGTTTGAAAAATGTGTTTTTAAGCAAACCTCTCTTCTGTTCCTTGGGTACATTATCTCAGAGACTAAAGATGGATCTCAGGAAGGTATTCGCTGTCCTGAAGTGGCCTTGTCCTGACTGTCTAAGCAGTTCCTCGTATTCGCTAATTTATACCACCAGTAAATTCCACATTTCTCTTCTTGGACAGTTCCAATTTCTGTACTGACCCAGAGAGGAGCTAATCCAAGGGTGGCGACACCAGAGGCAGAAAGCGCCTCTGTCTCCTTAAAACAGGCCGTCGCCTCCACTTCAGGGCAGCACCGAAGGAACAACAAGCAATTCTTTTTTGTAAGAGGAGGCTTCTTCCTCCAGTGCAACAGCAGTCATCATCTAGAAGTCTCGTTCCGCCGTTTGGCTACCTGCGGTTTCTTCTGTTTAGCCTTATCAGCTCCAGAACGCAACTACGCAATAGGCGATCGAGAACTGTTGGCAAAAAAACTAGCTCTGGAGGAGTGGCGCTTTAAAACTGAAGGAGCAGTTGATCCTGTAATTATCTATATGAACCAAAAGAACTTTGCCTACCTGTAGTACGAACAGCGCCTAAATCCGTGTCAAGCCAGGTGATCTTTGTTCTTTGCCAGCTTTGATTTTGTTCTCCATTTCCAGCAGGCAGACAAGAACATCAAGGACAATTTATGCCTTAAGTATTCTCAATTTTGCATATTTTCTAGAGCATTAATGCAACTTAACTTTCATGTACCATATTTCATGTTTGCATGCTATAGTGCTACAGAGCACGTGTGAAAAAGACTTGGGTATACTGTTATATCACAGATTGCACATGAGTCAACAGTGTGACGCAGCAGCAAAAAAAAGGCAAACACAGTTCTAGAATGTATTAAGAAAAGCATAGAGTCTAGATCACGTGAAGTAATTATCCCCCTCTACTCCTCCTTGGTCAGGTCGCATCTGGAATACTGTGTCCAGTTCTGGGCACCACATTTAAAAAAAAAAACATTGAAAAACTAAAGCAACATCAGGGAAGAGCTACAAGGATGGTGAGCGGACTGCAAAGTATGTCGTACCAGGAAGGTTAAAGAATCTGGGAATGTTTAGCTTGCAAAAAAGAAGACTAAGAGGAGACTTAATAGCTGTCTACAAATATCTGAAGAATGTCACAGTGTAGAGGGATCATCCTCATTCGTACATGGAAAAATGAGAAGCAATGGAATGAAACTGAAAGGGATAAGATACAGATTAGATATTAGAAAAAACTTTTTGACAGTGAGGGTGATCAATGAGTGGAACATGCTGCCACGAGAGGTGGTGCGTTTTTCTTCAATGAAAGTCTTCAAACAAAGGCTGGACAGACACTTGTCTGAGATGGTTTAGTGAATCCTGCATTGAGCAGGGGGTTGAAGACGATGACTCTTGAGGTACCTTCCAACTCTAACATTCCATGAGAGTGCTACTATATTTGTTAGTTATATATGGAAATGGTTACTGTTTGTAAGCACCTGTACACTCCTGATTTCTGTTTGGAAGTGACGGTCAGTCTTGTGAAATTTGTATGCATAGGCTCTCTGACTCAGCACTCCACTCGTAAGACTCCGGAGGTTTTAATCACAGCAGGATCCTACCTTCCCATATAAATGTAGGCTATTAGCCTATGAGAGGAGTCACATGAGGATAGGTGTCAGAAGAGATAATCACCTTATCACAGCTGCCAGGTACACAAGAATTGGCCTATTTATGTGCTAAGTATTCTCAATTTTTCATATTTTCTAGAGCAGATATGCAATTCAAATTTCATGTTTGCATGCTATAGCGCTACAGAGTGCTACTTTATTTGTTAGCTAAGAACATCAAGGCGAACATGCTTTCCAGATCCTGTCTTCTCACCAGGAGGAGTCTCAGAGCATCATTAAACCCTCCAAGATGCTTACCGTTGGTAGATTGTGAGTGGTTGTCTCATCAGTATTTGGTACCTGTGTTGCCTCCATCTTTACTACATGGGTTTTCTGCATCCTGAGAGTGCATTAGTTCTGAGACCTGGGCAGGTAAATACTGCTGCCCCTTTTTGCTGTATTAATTCTTGAATTTTTGGAGGATTGTTAGTCCTCTTTTTGTGACTTTACTATTAAGTGTTGCAACTTAGACTAAGTGCACACGGCATCTGTGCATTTAGCCTACAGTTTACAGTAAGTTCTGAGCTTTTCATGACATATACTGTAACACTGCCATAGGTGACCATTCACAAGACTGAGGCCAAGAGTGTTATTTGCCTCCATCGGGTCGGTGTGCGCATAATTTAACTGTACAGGAAATTCAGCAGGGTTAGTGCGAAAAACATTTACCATGAGGTATATGCTTCTTTACAATGGGTCCCTAAGGTGGGCGGGTGCCTGGACAGTGGCCACCGTCGGGCACATGCCTCCTGAACGTATGTGCTTGACACTAGCCAAAAAAAATGTAGTACGTACATAGCCTTCCTCCAGTGCACTGTTCACCAAGTCTGTCGAAGAGCGCTGTAGTCCTAACCTACTGGTTCCCACTCAGATAAACACAGACCCCAATAGTCTGTCCTTATCATACTCCTCCTCAGCTCTCAGATTCAACTCACATATAGCTATCCATCTAGAACACTAATATCCTAGGGTGAATGACATTCTCCACCACCTCCCTATAGAAGTATAAAGGCTTATTTCACACTTGACCATTAAAAGCATCCAAATAAAATTCCTCAAAATAAAAATAACTAATAATATTCCATTTTTAACTTTAACCGGAGTCGTTCAAGAAATGAAAATTGAGCTCTGATTAGTTGCTGTAGGAAAAGTTTATTTTAGAAATTATGATAAATGAGGCCCCAACTTTTTCCTCATAAATTTCCATCACTACATAAAATCCTAAATCTGATCCTACTATGTAACGAGTTCTTATTTTCTCCCATAATGTGCTTCGCAATCTCCTCCTTCAGGATAAGTGCCCTCAGCACCGGACTAAGGCTAGTTTCACGGAGGAGGTGCGGCAGTTGGCGGAGCTTCATGGAGGAAGTCCACATCCCTCCGCAGCTCTACCATACGCTAGTGTGAAACTAGCCTTAGTGTTGTGATCTGCATTCTAAGATTCTAAAATTTCTAAAAGATTCTTCCCAATGCGTGATTCGGGTCTTCTGGTTAGTCCCACCACCTCCCTTTCCTAGGAAGTAAATTTCAACACGTGATGATTGGGTCAGCGATGACGTGGTCCGGATCGTGTGACTTCCTGTGCCGCAGGTCCTACAACACCAAAAATGCCTTCTGGATGCCCTATTTATGCAGCCATTCAGGTTATACCAGCACCTGCTGCATCGGCACGGGATGCGCCTGCTTTCCCCATAGCAGCATTTTGCATTGGGTTAACAAATTATGACTCTGTATCTACAACTTTGGATCAGGTATGTATGTGAATCAATTCCACTTTACACCATCTCATTAGTTAATAGCTTATTATTCTCTAACTACCAGAACTCTGCAACGTAAGCTATAAATCTTATACAGCAATCAAATCCAGTTGTACTACCTTGACCTTTTATGCTGGCTCTCCCACAGCTTAGTGATATACTTTGGGCACCCTTCAACTTGAGCCGGTGTATTATTGTCATACATGTTATCTATGATATGTATACATATAACTATTGATATATGTTCGTTTCCCATCATATGTAACCTTAATGCCGTATGTTATTTTGCTCTCTCTGTCATATAATTTACAACACAGAATGCAATCCTAGGATTCATAAAATAGACAAATAATGCTGTATTTGCTCTAGAGATTTCTCTTGTCTCTTCACTTACTTATTTCCATTAAACATGTATGTCTTATTTTGCATTTCATAATTGACGTTATGCATTTTCCTTATTATACATTGGGGTCGAAAATAAGTTTTCCCACCTACAAAGAATGGAGAGGTCTGTAATTTTTGTCTTAGGTACACGTCACCTGTGAAGACAAAATCTTATCAAAAATCCAGAAAATCACATTGTATGATTCTTACATAATTTGCTTGAAATAAGTATTTGGTACAATAGGAACACAGACCTTAATATTTGGTACAGAAAACTTTGTTTACAATTATAGATGTCTTGGCCACACACTCTATCAGGGATTTTGGTCCATTCCTCCATACAGATCGTCTCCATATTTCTCAGATTTCAGGGCTGTCGCTGGGCAACAATATGTTACAGCTCCCTACATAGATTTTCTAATGAGTTCAGGTCTGGAGACTAGCTAGGCCTCTCAGAGACCTTGAAATGCTTTTATGGAGCCACTCCTTAGATGCCCTGGCTGTGTGTTTCAAGTCACTGTCATGCTGGAAGACCCAGCCATCACCCATCTTCAATGTTCTTACTAAGGGAAGGAGGTTGTTGGCCAAAATATCGCTATACATGACCCTATTCATCCTCCCTTCAATACGGTGCAGTCGTCCTGTCCCCTTTGTAGAAAGGTACCCCCAAAGTATGATGTTTCCTCCACCATGCTTCACGGTTAGGACAGTGTTCTTCGGGTTGTACTCATTCTTCTTCTCTTTCTCCAAAAACAGCGAGTGGAGTTGATACCAAAAAGTTCTATTTTGGCCTCATCTGACAACATGTCCTTCTCCCACACCTCCTCTGGATCATCCAGATGGTTATTGGCTAAAATTCAAACATGCCTGCATATGTGATGACGTGAGCAGGGAGACCTTGCATGTCCTGCAGAATTATAATCCATGATGGTGTAGTGTGTTACTAATGGTAATGTTTGAGATTGTCGTCCCTGCTGTCTTCAGGTCATTGAACAGGTCTACCCCTGTAGTTCTGGCCTGATTTCTGACCTTTCTCAGAATCATCATTACCCTACGAGGTGAGATCTTACATGAAGCCCCAGACAGCGGAAGATTGGAAGAAGCGCAAGATGTCAGTCATTTTCTAATAATTGTGCCAACAGCTTTTGCCTTCTCACAGATCTGGTTACCTATTGTCCTGTAGCCCATCCCAGCCTTGTGCACATCTACAATTTTGTCCCTGTTGTCTTTGGACGGCTCTTTGGTCTTGGCCATTGTGGAGAAGTTGGAGTGTTATTGAGTGTGTGGACAGGTGTCTTTTATACAGATAACAAGTTCAAACAGGTACAATTAATACAGGTAATGAGTGCAGAGTAGGAGGGCTTCTTAAAGAACAACTGTGAGAGCCAGATTTCTTGATGGTTGGTAGATGATCAAATACTTATTTCATGCAATAAAATGCTATTTACTTATTTAGAAATCAAGCAATGTGATTTTCTGTTTTTTTTCTTTAAAGATTCTGCCTTTCACAGTTAAAGTGTACCTACAATAAAAATTACAGACCTCTTCATTCTTTGTGTGTGTGTGTGTGTGGGAGGGGGGGTACTTGCAAAATCGGCAGTGTATCAAATACTTATTTTCCCCACTGTTACTATCTAAACATACTTATGTTTCCTATCTTACATTATATATATGTATTATACACTATGGGTGATAGAATGTTGTTTTATTTACTTTTATTCTCAGCGACTCTTGACAAAGATCTGGGACGGGTCAAAATGTCCTCTATATATCAATGTCGCTTCCACTTTATTGGATTTATATTGTTTTTTGTATGTACATCATTGGATTATTAATCACCTTGCAATTGATGCTTTGAGAGTGTGGTGGATATTTCTATGATCTTCATTCAATTACTCTAGCTCAGTGTTTCCCAAACTCCAGTCCTCATAGACCCCACGGGTCATGTTTTCAGGATTTCCTTATTATTGCACAGATGGTGGAAGTATCATCAAGGCATCAGGAATTCTCTCACCTGTGAAACTCTATGGAAATCCTGAAAACATGACCCGTGGGGTCCGTGAGGACTGGAGTTTGGAAAGCACTGCTTTAGCTGAATACCATCATCAAGGCAAAATTCTCTGGGACCTACGTAGTCACTTATGTCCAACATTAATTTCCAAAAATCAAGATTATCGGGAAAAATTCCAAAAGATACCTAAGTGTTCATTAGATATTATTGTGCTGAGTACTGATTTTCTACAGAAGGCGATCAAAGAATTTCAAGATAAAATCACCTAAATTGAGACACAATTATCTACAATAATACCTGTTACCGAGTGGGTGAGTCTAAAATCCAAGACTGATAACATAATACAAGAACATCGCAAGTGTCATGGGTTTACCGCAATAGAGAGGAGCCAGAAGACCGCGCTGTCTGATTTCTCCTACTCCTGCACTGATTAAAAGCCCTTCACATTCATACTAAACAATGTAAATTCCTTTTAGCAGTGCAGGGGTTAATCTGCTTAGTTGAGAGCTCCTGGAAGCTTTCCTGTGTTAAGGCTCTCAGCTGTGCACTGTTAGCCACTCCCATCTCCTATATAAACTGGGTCCTGTCTAGCACTCATTGTCAGAGTTAGCTTTTGCTGCATGGCTGGTGGTTGTTTTGTAGGGAGGTTGACCAGACGGATGGATCTGCCTGTAGTGAAGGGCAGAGGGATAGCTCAGTGTAAGAATGAAAGCGCTGAGATGAAGAGAAAAGGGTGCCGTGCTGTAGAGTGACCATTAGAGGGCAGTGGGGAGAGTAGGAGAGTGACTGTGTAACTGCTATTTGTCAGGCTAACCGTCAGGTGATAGTGGGCGGAGCTACCTGGGCTGGTAGTAGAAAGGCTGAGGGAAGGTTCTAGAAGTTCCAGTCAGCCAGGGGAGCTCACTAGATAGGAGGGCCTGCCGTAGAGAGAAAGACGGTATAAGGCCCTCAGAGAGTAACTGACAGTTGAGACGGTCACGGGGGGTGGCCCAAAGGACAGTAGCGGCAGACGGAGACGGTCTGAGAGTACCAAGTGACGGTGTACTTTGAATGGTGAAGCACTGTGGTGGATGTGCCTAGAGCAGCCATAGTGGACAGAGTCACAAAGGACGCCACGACTTACAAAATAAGAAGTGAAGGTACCCGGGTCTGTGTATAAAGGAAATGCGAGATTCCTGCAAGGTGCAGAAGTCGTCAGAAAGGCGGTGAATAAACACGGACCTGTTGAACTCAATTTCTGTCTCAGTCTCAAGTCTGTCGGCGTCAAAAAGTGGGTCACCCCCCAGTCCTGTAGGATCACCTTCCTCGCACCTATCCTACAGTTATTAGAGAAGGCTTTGGGTGAGTTTATCTGTGACTGTTGCTAGGTTCTGAGTGTGTGATAATTCTCTTTCTTCTCCTACTTTGGTTAAACCTCATGCGCCAGTCATTTTGGCCTTTCAAGTAGTTTTAACCCCTTAGCAACCGCCGATACGCCTTTTAACGGCGGTATTTATCTGTACTAAAACCACAGCGCAGCTAATTCACGGCGCTGTGGAGAAAGTGAATAGCGCCCCACAGTGCTGGAATTTGATAACATGAATCGGTCGTTTTTTACCGACCCCGCTTTTGCGATCGCCGTTATTAACCCTATAACGGCGACCGCAAAAAAAAAGCCGCAATTTTACATTTAATTGCTCTTTCCTCTGATGTGATCGCACATCAGAGGAGAAAGAGGGTCCCCAATCCCCCCCCTGGTACCTCTCCATGGTCCTCTGTCCCCTCCCGGTGGTCCTGTGTCCTGCAGGCATCCTCCGGTGGGCGCCGCCATCTTGGATCCGGGGAAAATGGCGGGCGCATGCGCAGTGCGCCCGTCGGGAATCTGCCGGCTCCGGCTGGCAGATTCCATTCATTCATTTTGATCACGATGATAAACTATCATCGTGATCAAAATAAACAAAATAGTACATAATCCCCCCGTTTATCACCACCTTAGTTAGGCCAACATAACGAAATAAAGAAAATATTTTTTTTCAGTTTTCCATTAGGGTTAGGGATAGGGCTAGGGTTAGGGTTGGGCTAGGGTTAGGGCGAACTAGGATTAGGGTTAGGATTAGGGTTAGGGGTGTGTTGGGGTTAGGGTTGGAGCAAGAATTGAGGGGTTTCCACTATTTACCAACTTTGGGGGTCTAAAAATTGGGTCTAAAAAAAATCACTTGTGGAAATAAAAAAGACTTTATTTTCACGGCTCTGCGTTTATAAACTTCTGTGAAGCGCTTGGGGGTTCAAAGTACTCACCACACATCTAGATAAGTTCCTTGTGGGGGGTCTAATTACCAAAATGGGGTCACTCGTGGGGGGGTTTCCACTGTTTAGGCCCATCAGGGGCTCTGCAAACGCAACATGACGCCCGCAGATCATTCCATCAAAGTCTGCATTCCAAAATGGCACTCCTTCCCTTCCAAGCTCTCCCATGCGCCCAAACAGTGGTTCCCCCCCACAGATGGGGTATCGGCGTACTCAGGACAAATCGCACAATAACTGTGGGGGTATGATTTCTCCTGTTACCCTTGTAAAAATAAAAATTTGGGGGCGAAAAGATCAATTTTTGTGGAAAAAAAAATGGATTTCTTATTTTCACGGCTCTGCGTTATAAACTTCTGTGAAGCACTTGAAGGTTCAAAGTGCTCACCACACATCTAGATAAGTTCCTTGGGGGGTCTAGTTTCCAAAATGGGGTCACTTGGGGGGGGGTTTCCACATCAGGGGCTCTCCAAACGCGACATGGCGTCCGATCTGAATTCCAGCCAATTTTGCATTGAAAAAGTCAAACGGCGCTCCTTCCCTTCTGAGCTCTGCCATGCGCCGAAACAGTGGTTCCCCCCCACATATCAGGTATCAGCGTACTCAGGACAAATTGCACAATAACTTTTGCAGTCCAATTTCTCCTTGTACCCTTGGTAAAATAAAAAAATTGAACCTGACGTATTTTTTTAGTGAAAAAAAGTTAAATGTTCATTTTTTTTTTTAAATATTCAAAAAATTCCTGTGAAGCACCTGAAGGGTTAATAAACTTCTTGAATGTAGTTTTGAGCACCTTGAGGGTTGCAGTTTTTAGAATGGTGCCACTTTTGGGTATTTTCTTTCACATAGACCCCTCAAAGTGGCTTCAAATGTGATGTGGTCCCTAAAAATAAAATGGTGTTGCAAAAATGAGAAACCGCTGGTCAACTTTTAACCCTTATAACTTCCTAACAAAAAAAAAAATTTTGGTTCCAAAATTGTGCTGATGTAAAGTAAACATGTGGGAAATGTTAGTTATTAAGTTTTTTGTGTGCCGTATCTCTGTGATTTAAGGGCATAAAAATTCAAAGTTGGAAAATTGTGAAGTTTTCGCCAAATTTCCATTTTTTTCACTAATCAACGCAAGTTATATGAATGAAATTTTACCACTAACATGAAGAACAATATGTCACGAGAAAACAATGTCAGAATCAGCGGGATCCATGGAAGCGTTCCAGAGTTATTAAGGGACAGTGGTCAGAATTGTAAAATTTGGCCCGGTCATTAACGTGCAAACCACCCTTGGGAGTAAAGGGGTTAAACCACCACATAAATACCACACTACGGAAATGTGTATCAACATGGTTAACAGAGATATTGCTAGTTTTCTACACCAACATGAAGTAGGATACTTTCCTCTATTCCAAAACCTTACAGCCATTGAAAAATAAGAAAATTATCAAACCAGCAAATAAAGGGGAAGCAACTGTGGTTCTAGACTGTACCAAGTATTATGGTGAAGTATATCAACATTATGTGATTCCAGTACTGATACAGGTGTGTCCAATGACCCCACTAATCTCATTCACAATAAGATTGATCTAATCATGATTAAATACTTGGGACTAAACGTTATTGATCAGAAGGTAGCCACCTTCCTTATCAACCTCAATCCAGTGACACCAGCGCTCTATTACTGTCCATATACACGTGGCAGGGGGCGCTATCTCTGGGAATGGAGGGGTTACAGCCCCCTGTGCAGCCCAGTAATGGCGAATCTCCAGCACCTACCTCCACCTGCAGGGGGTGCTATCTCCGGGAATGGAGGGGTTACTGGCCCCTGTGCAGCCCAGTAATGGGGAATCTCCAGCACCTACCTCCACCTGCAGGGGGCGCTATCTCCGGGAATGGAGGGGTTACAGCCCCCTGTGCAGCCCAGTAATGGGGAATCTCCAGCACCTACCTCCACCTGCAGGGGGCGCTATCTCCGGGAATGGAGGGGTTACTGCCCCCTGTGCAGCCCAGTAATGGGGAATCTCCAGCACCTACCTCCACCTGCAGGGGGCGCTATCTCCGGGAATGGAGGGGTTACAGCCCCCTGTGCAGCCCAGTAATGGCGAATCTCCAGCACCTACCTCCACCTGCAGGGGGCGCTATCTCCGGGAATGGAGGGGTTACTGGCCCCTGTGCAGCCCAGTAATGGGGAATCTCCAGCACCTACCTCCACCTGCAGGGGGCGCTATCTCCGGGAATGGAGGGGTTACTGCCCCCTGTGCAGCCCAGTAATGGGGAATCTCCAGCACCTACCTCCACCTGCAGGGGGCGCTATCTCCAGGAATGGAGGGGTTACTGCCCCCTGTGCAGCCCAGTAATGGGGAATCTCCAGCACCTACCTCCACCTGCAGGGGGCGCTATCTCCGGGAATGGAGGGGTTACTGCCCCCTGTGCAGCCCAGTAATGGGGAATCTCCAGCACCTACCTCGACCTGCAGGGGGCGCTATCTCCGGGAATGCAGGGGTTACTGCCCCCTGTGCAGCCCAGTAATGGGGAATCTCCAGCACCTACCTCCACCTGCAGGGGGCGCTATCTCCGGGAATGGAGGGGTTACTGCCCCCTGTGCAGCCCAGTAATGGGGAACCTCCAGCACCTACCTCCACCTGCAGAGGGCGCTATCTCCGGGAATGGAGGGGTTACTGCCCCCTGTGCAGCCCAGTAATGGGGAATCTCCAGCACCTACCTCCACCTGCAGGGGGCGCTATCTCCGGGAATGGAGGGGTTACTGCCCCCTGTGCAGCCCAGTAATGGGGAACCTCCTGCACCTACCACCACCTGCAGGGGGCGCTATCTCCTGGAATGGAGGGGTTACTGCCCCCTGTGCAGCCCAGTAATGGGGAATGTCCAGCACCTACCTCCACCTGCAGAGCCGCACTCCACATATATGGCTGCTCTGTGCGCACAGGACCTGGGATGAGGTCACAGGAGGGGAGGAGTCAGGGGTCACATGATCAGGGGCCTCAGTGTATACAGGACTCTGCTGTGCTGGTTGTCATGGTGCTGGATGAGGGGAAGTTTCTGTGTGGGGTCAGGAGGGGTTTACAGGGTGGATGTAGCAGAGCCGTGTGTGTACAAGGTGTACGGAGCGGAGCCGCGTGTGTACGAGGTGTACGGAGCGGAGCCGTGTGTGTACGAGGTGTACGGAGCGGAGCCGTGTGTGTACGAGGTGTACGGAGCGGAGTCGCGTGTACGGAGCAGAGCTGTGTGTGCGAGGTGTACGGAGCGGAGCCGTGTGTGTACGAGGTGTACGGAGCGGAGTCGCGTGTACGGAGCAGAGCCGTGTGTGCGAGGTGTACGGAGCGAAGCCGTGTGTGTACGAGGTGTACGGAGCGAAGCCGTGTGTGTACGAGGTGTACGGAGCGGAGCCGTGTGTGTACGAGGTGTACGGAGCGGAGCCGTGTGTGTACGAGGTGTACGGAGCGGAGCCGTGTGTGTACGAGGTGTACGGAGCGGAGCCGTGTGTGTACGAGGTGTACGGAGCGGAGCCATGTGTGTACGAGGTGCACAGAGTGGAGACGCATGTGTATGAGGTGTACGGAGCGGAGACGCGTGTGTACTAAATGTACGGAACGGAGCCGTGTGTACTGGGTGTACAGAGCAGAGCCGTGTGTGTACGAGGTGTACGGAGCGGAGCCGTGTGTGTACTAAATGTACGGAACGGAGCCGTGTGTGCGAGGTGTACGGAGCAGAGCTGCATGTGTACGAGGTGTACGGAGCGGAGACGCGTGTGTACTAAATGTACGGAACGGAGCCGTGTGTACGAGGTGTACGGAGCGGAGCCGCGTGTGTACACGGTGTACGGAGCAGACCCATTTGTGTACGCGGTGTACGGAGCAGAGCCGTGTGTGTACGAGGTGTACAGAGCGGAGACGCATGTGTACGAAGTGTACGGAGCGGAGCCATGTGTACGGGGTGTATGGAGCAGAGCCACGTGTGCACAAGGTGTACAGAGCAGAGCCATGTGTGTACGACGTGTATAGAGCAGTCATGTCTGTTTGCTATGTGTACAGTGCAAGCCGTGTGTGTATGAGGTGTACGGAGTGGAGCCGTGTGTATGAGGTGTATGAAGCAGAGCCGTGTGTATGAGGGGGCTCCCCTTTAGCCCACTGACCTCACCACAGCCCTCTCTCAGCACACCGATGTTTTCTTGTATGGTATAAAGTCTGCTTGTCAGTGTAAGGCCTCGCTCACATTCGCTTATAGAAAATCGGTCCGATTCCTCTCATGAGAAGTTGGCTGAGTGGATTCCGTGTGGTCGAATTTATGTCGTGTGTGCAATGCGAGTGTGCTTTTATTTTCTTGCCTAGTATCCGTATGGCAACCAATTTTTACGCACATATCTCAAAGGAACTAGGAAATTGAAGCACTCAAGTACCCCAAAAAATGAGATAGCTGGAATAGATAGAATAAATACCAGCTGATAAATAATTTCACAATGCCTCATATATTCTAAAATGACACCCTTTACTGCAGAGGTGCACAACATATTTTGACCCGAGGGCCGTGATGGCATACTGAACCAATGCCACAGGTTACAAAAATTTTTAAATGGTTAGGAGATACTGGGAGTTGCTAATAGTTCTGTCATGGTTAGGACATGGTTAATGTCCTGTTCTCACAGGGTTAACTTTTTCTGGCCTCCCTTTGGATCTGGGAGGGGTATTTATACTCACTCCAGACTAGGATTCCCTGTCAGCTATACTGTTATTCTGGCAGTGTGACTGACCCCCCTGGTGTGCTTGTATACTGCATTCCTTGTTTGATTCCCGTGTATGACCCGGTCTGTCCCCTCACTCTGTTCTCTGTCTCACGTTTTGGTACTATTGTCTTCTCTTCAGGTTCTGACCTGGCTTGGCTATCGTTACTCCGTTACAGTTTGTCCCTATTGTACCGTCTATTGCCTGTTCTGGTTTTCTGATCTATTGCTACGTCCTGACTATCCGTTCTGTCTAACCCTTTGGTATTGTTGTGCTATCTCATGCTTTGACCCCGGCTTAATCTGGTTTACGTCTCTGCCTATGCCCCTTTGTAACTTGTCCCGCAGTTACCTTTCTAGGAGTTTTCCTTCAGCTCCTAGCTCTGTGGAGCTTAGGCCACGCCCCCAGCAGTCACGTGCTTCAGGCCCTGTTAGTCTGAAGCACACACCTTCACCGCTGCTGCCCCGCTCCACAGGTATCTTTGAGCACCGTTTTTGTACTCAGGACACGCGCACTGGCTCAGTGAGCAAGTGCAGTGCGGTGTTCCTGACAAGTCCTCATCAGACTGCGGACAATACAGGAACCATAGCATTACATCCAGGTTTCTTATGTTTGACATCTCTTATTGAAGTTGTTTCCATCTCTTAATGTCCTCATGTAGCACAGGCGCCATGAAGAGATTTCATGCCCAGAGCTCATTGCTGCAGACTTCCCTCTTCAGCAACGTCTTAACACCGTGCCCCTATAAATTTAAGTATCATTATACTGCCTCATAAATAAAGATATATCCCATGCTGCACGCCTGAATAGTTGCCTGTGCTTCTTGCATAAAATATTCCCCAGTGACCTTCTGCAAAATGTCCCCTGCAGTTTCTCCAAAATACCCCCCTGCACTGCACCTCTGCAAATAACCCCATATTCACACATTGCCTCTGTAAAATATAGCTTCATACTGCCCCTCTGGAAAATATGCCCCCCAAACTGCCCTTCTCCAAAATACATCCCCAACACTGTGCTTCTCCAAAATATATACCCGCACTGCCCCTCTGCAAAATGTATCCCCCACACTGCGCCTCTGCAAAATATCATTCTTCCACATACACACACTGCGCCTCTGTAACATATCTTCATCACACTGCCCTTCTGAATAAAGATCTCCCTTGCCACCACCTCTCACAAAACAATGCCGTTTCAAAATTGTCAGCACCATTATACCCCCACATCCACAATGATTAGGCATTCAGTTTTCGGCTCCTCGATTGAGGGCTTAATGACTGAATGCCTAATCATTGTAGATGAGGTGGGGAGGAGGTGAATGTTCCTGTGAAGACACAGAATGGGGGTGACAAATTTGAAAAGAGACATAGTTTTGCAAGAAGTGGTGGTAGCAGGTACTTTATTCAGATGGGCAGTGTGCTTGGAATATTTTATAGAGGTGCAGTGTGTGTTAGGCTACTTTCACACTAGCGTCGTGCACTGCACGTCGCTATGCGTCGTTTTGAAGAAAAAACGCATCCTGCAAAAGTGCTTGCAGGATGCGTTTTTTCTCCATAGACTTTTATTAACGACGCAGTGCCACACGTTGCAACCGTCGTGCGACGGTTGTGTCGGACTGTTGCCACCAAAAAACGTTACATGTAACGTTTTTTGGTGCGTCGTCTGCAGCATTTCCGACCGCGCACGCGCGGCCGGAACTCCACCCCCGCCTCTCACAATGGGTCAGCGGATGCGATGAAAAACAGCATCCACTGCCCCCATTGTGCGGCGCTTCCACACTATGCGTCGGTGCGCTGCAATGTCACATAGCAACGTGCAGTGCACGACGCTAGTGTGAAAGTAGCCTTAGGCGTCAGATTCCTGCAGCTGCACAGCAGGAATCCAGAGCCATACATCCAGCAGTCTCCCATTCCTTTCCGCCCACTCAGGGACCTGCACAGCAATCTTGGCAATCCAGGTGCCCTGCTCAGACCAGCTCTCTGGGTTTGGATGTTGCTGCTACCTCTGGACCAGCAATGGTAGCGAAACCTGCTTTGCAGGAAACCACTCCAGAGGCCAAGTCCTCTCGCCGTGCTACTGGGCATGCCCACGAGATGATCTCCCAGTGGAGATCGGGGATCACATGCTCAGGTCCTTGTCCTGATCTGATTGGCCCATCTCAGAGGTCTGGAAGCGCATGGCTATAAAAGGCGCGCATGGCTATAAAAGGCCCGCATGGCCGCTCGCCCATGCGCTAGTATAGGCTATACTTGCTATGTGTGAATGGTGACGGATGTATGATTCTGGTGACTGACTCATTTGAAATCCCTTCCCTCTGATATTATGCATGTGGATAGGGAACTAGAGAGATAATCAGCACCAGTCAGAGGCAAGCTATAGGCCACAGTGCATACCGCACCTCTGCACTAGCGTCCGATGGTGTCACGCCTCACGGCACTATCATATAGCGGCAGTAGTTACCGCTGCGCTGCAGTTAGCACTTACCGGCGTCAGCGGTTGCGACGCCGCATGCACGGTAGGTCAAGACGGACACCGACCTCTGTCTCGGGGTGTGTCCTGTGACCATATTCCGTGTGTGCACGCCAGCTGAGACCTGTGAAGCTAACAGGCTCGGCATTTATGCTTTAGGGCCTCTGTGAGTTTAACAGTCCGCTCTGCGCACCCCGGGTGACGTTGAACCCGAGTGCAGTATACCGCCTTATAAGCGAGTCCGCCATTACTACTGCACGGTGGACCCCGGGCGGCGAACGCTCTTCCTATTATTTATATTTAGTGCGTTCCGCCGTCCCTAACATTATTCTAGCACCAGGGTCTGGCTAGTAATGGCAGACCTGCAGCAGCTGCAGCGGTACATTCGGCAGCTGGAGAGCAGGTTGGCGGCTATCGAGAGCTCCACCTCAGCTGCGAATGCTATGGTAGCCGCTGCTCAGGCAGTCGCAGAGGCTGTCTCACGCGTGCCCACACTCACGCCTATACCGACAATATCTCGCCTCCCGCTCCCCGACAAGTTTTCGGGTGACAGCGCCACCTGTAGGGGATTCGTGAGTCAGTGCTCTATCCAGATTGAGTTACTGACTGCACGGTTCCCTACAGAGCGGGCTAAGGTGGGGTTTATTGTTTCTCTTTTATCTGGCAGGGCATTAGAGTGGGCTACGCCATTGTGGGAGAGTGATGATCCCATGGTTCAGGGGGCTGCTCAGTTCCTCGCGGCTCTGAAGCAAGTATTTTTGGGACCATGGATCACGCACGACACCTCTCTCCAATTATTGGCCCTAACACAGGGGTCTCTCTCGGTTAGCCATTATGCCGTCCGATTCTGGACATTGGCTTCCGAACTAGAGTGTCCCGATAAAGCACTCATCCCTGTGTTTTGGAGAGGGTTAGCAGAGCATGTCAAAGATGCTCTAGCAACCAGAGAGGTCCCCACAAGTCTGGAGGAAGTGATTGCCATCTACACCCGCATTGATCTCTGGTTTACGGAGCGTGGGTTGGAACGTGCGCAATGCAGACGAAGGGTTAACTTGGCTCGCACCTTCACCGATCCGCTAAGATCTTCCGCTCAGGAGCTTACATCCTCCGAACCTATGGAGGTGTCTCGCACCGGCTCCAAGCCACGTCCGGTGTAAAACTCCGAAAGTTATTATCGGTGCTGGCAGTTTGGTCACTCGGCTGGCACGTGTCCTCTGCGGTCGGAAAAACGATCACGTCCAGTGGTCATAGGTGGTGGCCAGACAAATATAAAACCCTTTTCTCCCAAACCGGTATTCCGAAGGACATTAGATAGTGGGGCCTCCACCTGGGAGGTAGAGGTTACCGTGGATTCCGGGGCTGAGGGGAACTTTAAGTCCTCGACCTTCGCCCAGAAACACGCTATTCCACTGGTGTCACTGCCCCAACCTCTGACCATCAGGGTGGTTAATGGTGCACCTTTACCATCTCAGGTGACCCACCAGACAGCCCTACTTGGGCTCTCAATCTCACCCTCTCACTGTGAGATTCTGTCCTTGTTCATTTTGCCAGATGGCATTGACCAGGTGCTTCTCGGAGTTCCCTGGCTCCGTTGTCACTCCCCTCATATTGATTGGGCTTCGGGGAATATACTGGGTTGGAGCAAGGAGTGTGAGGGAAGGTGCCTGAGGGGCAGTGTTCAGGTAGCTTCCACTGAAGTGCCCGTGGATCTCTCCGCGCTTCCTAAACCATACCACCAGTATGCGGATGTCTTTTCTAAAAAATCTGCGGAGACTCTCCTGCCACACCGTCCTTACGATTGCCCGATAGATCTTCTGCCAGGCACAGAACCTCCTAGAGACTGTGTGCATCCGCTGTCACTCCCTGAGACAAAGGCTATGTCTCAATATATCCGGGAGATCCTGGCCAGAGGTTTTATCAGAAAGTCGGTGTCGCCGGCTGGTGCAGGGTTCTTCTTCGTGCAGAAGAAGAGCGGAGAGTTACGTCCCTGCATTGACTACAGAGGTCTCAACGCCATTACAGTTAAAAACAAATACCCTCTCCCGTTGATCTCTGAGCTATTTGACAGGTTGCGAGGGGCCCGGATCTTTATGAAATTAGATCTAAGGAGGGCGTACAACCTGATCCGCATTCGCGAAGGAGACGAGTGGAAGACAGCCTTTAATACCAGGGATGGCCTCTATGAATATCTGGTCATGCCCTTCGGCCTTTGTAATGCGCCTGCTGTCTTCCAGGATTTCGTCAACGACGTCTTCCGCGATATGCTCTCCACCTCGGTGGTGGTCTATCTGGATGACATCCTCATCTCGCCAGATTTAACCTCCCACCGGAGACGTCTGCAGGGTCTTCGACTGTCTGCGGGCAAACTCTCTTTTCGCCAAGCTGAAGAAGTGCCAGTTTGAGCAGGAGTCTTTGCCGTTCCTGGACTACATCATCTCGGCCCAGGGGTTGGCTATGGATCCGGCCAAACTGCAAGCGGTAATGGACTGGCAGGAGCCACACTCACTCAAAGCGGTGCAGCGCTTCCTGGGGTTCGTCAACTATTACTGCCAGTTCATACCTCACTTCTCCACACTGGTAGCTCCTTAGGATTAGCTCCTTTCTTTGTGAGAGCAACCAAACGCTTGATCTGAACAGGTCTCCAAGGCCTTCTCGTCACTAAAATCCCATTTTGCTGGCCTCCCATCTTACACCGTCCTGATGTGGATAAACCGTTTATCCTGGAGGTGGATGCATCTTTCGTCGGTGCAGGAGCAGTCCTTTTCCAGAAGGATGCTCAAGGTCGGAAGCATCCCTGCTTCTTCTTCTCTAAGACCTTCTCACCGGCAGAGAAGAATTACTCCATCGGGGACAGGGAGCTGCTAGCAATGAAGTTGGCCTTTTCCGAGTGGAGCCATCTCCTGGAGGGAGCCCGGTTTCCCTTACAGGTGTATATGGACCATAAAAATCTGGTCTATTTACAAACGGCCCAGCGCTTGAACTCTCGTCGAGCTCGGTGGTCGCTCTTCTTCTCCCGCTTCCGCTTCACCTTGCACTATCTCTCTGGAGAGAACATCCGTGCGGATGCTCTCTCGCGCTAGGTGGTCTCAGAGGAGGAAGGGGGAGGCTGAGCCATGGTTAATTCTCCCTCCGGACAGCTTTACGACCGTGGCTTCAGTTGCTCTCGAGTCAGTGCCACCGGGCAAGACCTTTGAGCCTCCTCGGCTACGGCCGGAGGTTCTCACCTGGGCGCACATGTCCAGGGTGGGTGGTCACTTTGGCAATAAGCGGACCACAGAACTCCTGGCAAGGTCATATTGGTGGCCGCACATGGCTCAAGACACTAAGGAATACATACAAGCATGCGTCTCGTGTGCACGGAACAGGTCCTCTAGACAGAGGCCGGCTGGGTTATTGTACCCTTTGCCAGTGGCGGATAGACCTTGGGAGATGGTTGGCATGGATTTTGTGGTTGGTCTGCCCAAGTCTGGTGGCAGTAAGGTCATCTGGGTGATCACCGACCATTTTTCTAAAATGGTGCATCTCGTGCCACTCGCACGGTTGCCTTCCGCTCGTGGTCTTGCCACACTGTTCATAAAACATGTATTCCATCTGCATGGCGGACAAAATTGTCAGTGATCGAGGTCCCCAGTTCACGTCCCAGTTTTGGAGGGAGCTCTGCAGCCTACTCAGCATTGAGCTAAACCTGTCCTCCGCTTACCATCCTGAGATGAACGGCTTGGTTGAGCCAACCAAACCTTGGTCACGTACCTGCGGCATTTCGTCTCTGCCAGGAAGGATGACTGGGCATCCTTGCTACCATGGGCTGAATTTGCCCTGAATAATGCAGTGGCTGATTCCACTGGTCAGATGCCATTCCTTTTAAATTACGGCCAGCATCCGTGCGTCCCTGTCCCGATGCCAGTGTCCTCCGCTGACTCCAAGGTGGCAGACTGGGCAGTGGAGGCTCGCGATATTTGTTATCGCACTCAGGATGCTATTCGTGTCTCTAAAGAAAGAATGAGGGCATCCGCCGACACACATTGGCGACCCGCTCCAACCTTTTTCCCCGGCGACTTGGTGTGGCTCTCTGCACGAAATATCAAGCTGCAGGCCGAGTCCTCCAAGTTCGCGCCGCGATACATAGGACCTTTTAAGGTTCTCGAGCGAATCAGCTCGGTGGTCTACCGCCTGGCTCTTCCTCCACATTTAGCCATTTCTGACGTTTTCCATGTGTCCATTCTCAAACCTGTTCACATGGCCCGGTTCTCTGAGTCATCTGCCTGGTCATCAGACAAGTTTGAGGTTAACGCCATTGTGGGACGCAGGATTGTGCGTGGCAAAAAGTTTTATTTGGTGGACTGGAAGGGTCATGGTCCAGAGGCCCAGACCTGGGAGCCAGTGGAGAACATCCATGCTCCTCTCCTGATCGCGGCCTTTGAGCGTAGCGAGGCTCGGGGGGGCAATGTTAGGCGTCGGATTCCTGCAGCTGCACAGCGGGAATTCAGAGCTATACATCCAGCGGTCTCCCATTCCTTTCCAACCACTCAGGGACCTGCACAGCAATCTTGGCAATCCAGGCACCCTGCTCAGACCAGCTCTCTGGGTCTGGATGTTGCTGCCACCTCTGGACCAGAAATGGTAGCGCAACCTGCTTTGCAGGAAACCACTCCAGAGGCTAAGTCCTCTCGCCGCGCTACTGGGCATGCCCACAAGATGATCTCCCAGTGGAGATTGGGGGTCACATGCTCAGATCCTTGTCCTGATCTGATTGGCCCATCTTAGAGGTCTGGAAGGTCCAGGAAGGGCATGGCTATAAAAGGCCTGCATGGCTGCTCACCCATGCGCTAGTATAGGCTATACTTGCTATGTGTGAATGGTGACGGATGTATGATTCTGGTGACTGACTCATTTGAAACCCCATCCCTCTGATATTACGCATGTGGATAGGGAACTAGAGAGATAGTCAGCGCCAGTCAGTGGCAAGCTTTAGGCCACAGCACATACCGCACCTCTGCACTAGCGTCCAATGGTGTCATGCCTCACGGCACTATCGTATAGCGGCAGTAGTTACCGCCGCGCTGCAGTTAGCAACTTACCGGCGTCCGCGGTTGCGACGCCGCACGCACGGTAGGTCAAGATAGACACCGACTTCTGTCTCGGGCCGTGTCCTGTGACCATATACCGTGTGTGCACTCCAGCTGAGACCTGTGAAGCTAACAGGCTCGGCCTTTATTCTTTAGGGCCTCTGTGAGTTTAACAGAGTCCGCTCTGCGCACCCCGAGTGACGTTTAACCCAAGCGCAGTATACCGCCATATAAGTGAGTCCACCATTACTCAGCAGCAGTTGTTACATCTACTGCACGGTGGACCCCGGGCGGCGAACGCACTTCCGATTATTTATATTTAGTGCGTTCCGCCGTCCCTAACAGTGTGTGTATGTGGGGGAGAACTTCCCAGCCTGATAATGTCTCACAGCTGTCTGCTTTACCTTTGCTGGTTATCAAAATTAGGGGGGACCCGACCTCATTTTTTGCTGGGTGAAAGAAGCTTAAAAAGCTGGACCATAATGCACATGTGCAAGGCATTAAAGTGTGGCATTTTAGAATGTGTAGCAAGGTTGTCAAATCATATATCTGCCGGATATTTATTCTGCTTATTCTATTATTTGATGTCTTTTTTGGGGGGAAGGTGTCTTGCCTGCTTCTATTTCCTAGTTCAGATGTGCATAAAAATCGGACGACCTACAGCGGGTCCATGTTCAGTCCACTTTTTCTCGCACCCATAGACTTGAATTGGTAACTCTCAGCTAACATATGCAGGCAATTGCAGCATGCTGTGAGTTTTTCCTGGGGGCGAATAGAACTGGAAAAACATATGCAAACGAGCAATACCTCATTGAATAACATTGGTCAGCGTGCAATGCAATGTTTCTCGCATTGCACTCCTCCATACTTTATGCCCATGTGAGCAAGCCCTAAAACTGACAGGTCTAATACATTTGAGAAGAGTAATTTGATTAGTTCTGCCCTGGTCGGGTGTCCAATGCGGTCTTACATCGCAATCGGTTTTCTAAATCGATCATCCTGGGTGCTTCTGACGCTTACTAAGCCTAACGTGTCTGTTCCATAAATTTTTTGTTTAAAAAAAAAAAAGCCGAAAAAAACAAAACATGTCTGATTCATCAAGAACTTTATACAGGAACTTTCAGTGATTTTACACCAGTGCCAACCAGCTTTGTCAAGTGGGGGGTGACCAAGTGTGCCTGACAAATTTATCACCATCATTGATGCCACAAGGAAGGTGTAGATAATGACCGAAACGTTTCTTTCATTAAGCCTGTACCCAAGGAGTATCATTTCTCCTTGCGGAGAATGACATGCTAAGCATGCCGAGATGAGGAGCCACAATGCTCCTCTGGGAAATATGCAACTTTCTCTTCAGAGAGGAAGAGGACTAGAACTCTAGTGCCACCTATTGGAAGTAGCAATCGTAAAAGTCAATGTTGACCCTTTAACAAGCCTTGTTACATGACTTAGGATAAAAGCCAAACCAGGATCTCAGTACTTCTTGGATATCAGTCAGATGCCACTCACACAGCCAAACCAGATCTCACACTTTGTACTGATGAGGGGCAGTACCGCAAAACACAGTATCTGCAAACTGAGATTCTGGTTTGGCTATTATCCTAAGTTAACAAGGCTCGTTAAAGGGTCGACATTGACTTTTAGGATTGCTACCTCCAATAGGTGGCACTAGAGTTCTAGTCCTCTTCCTCTCTGAAGAAACAATTTGCGCATTAAGCCTGTACAAAGCACCAGTCCTAATGAATTGGGCCCAGTGTTGCTATTTTTTTTCCTAACCTTTACCCTAAAATATCCACAAAAGGTTTATCTAAACCTGAACTTGTCACCTACAAAAATAAGCCCTAATATGACTTTGTTCATTAACTAATTAACATTGCGGCTTTCGGAGTGCAGTGATGTATTTACCCAGACTAACTTATATGTTTATGTTACCTAAAACCCCTCATGGAGAAGCCAACATCGATGTAGCAGAGATGATGACATTTTTGTGGCTTGTGTCCCATATGGGGCTATGGGAGAAGAAAAAAAATTATGCAATACTGGAGCACAAATTATTTTGCAAGTACCAAAGTAATTTACATGCAGTATAAAATGAAGATGCACAGTGCCCTTAATTGACCACTGTCACAGGGAGTCTGTATTTGGTAGCAACACGGATTTTCAAATTCCTCCAAAGGTTTTCTATGTGGTTGAGATCTGGAGACTGGCTTGACCCCTCCAGGACCTTCATATGCTTCTTACGAAGTTACTCTTTCGTTGCCCTGGTGGAGTGCTTGGGAACATTATCATGCTGAAAGACTCATCCACGTTTCATCTTCAATGCCCTGGCTGATGGAAGGAGGTTTACACTCAAAATCTCACTATGCATGGCCCCAGTTATTCTTTCATGTACACGGATCAGTTATCCTAGTTCCTTTGCAGACAAACAGCCCCAAAGCATGATGTTGCCACCCCCATGCTTCACAGTAGGAATGGTGTTCTTTGGATTCAACTCAGCGTTGTCTCCTCCAAACACGAGTTTTGCTTCTACCAACAGTTCTACTTTGGTTTCATCAAACCATATGACATTCTCCCAATACTCTTCTGGATAATCCAAAGGCTCTCTAGCAAACTTCTGACAGGTCCGGACATGTACTGGCTTAAGTAGGGGGGATATGTCTGGCACTACAGGATCTGAGTCCCTGGCAGCGTAGTGTGTTACTGATGGTAGCCTTTGTTATGGTGGTCCCATCTCTGCAGGTCATTCACTAGGTCCCGCCGTGTGATTCTGGGATTTTTGCTCACCGTTCATTTTGACCCCATGGGGTGAGATCTTACGTAGAGCCCTAGATCAAGGGAGATTATCAGTGGTCTTGTATGTTTTCCATTTTCTTATTATTGCTCCAACAGTTGATTTCATTACGCCAAGCTGCTTGACTATTGCAGATTCAGTCTTCTCAGCCTGGTACAGGGCTACAATTTTGTTTCTGGTGTCCTTCAGCATCTCTTTGGTCTTCACCATATTGGAGTTTGGAGTGTGACTGTTTGAGGTTGTGGACAGGTGTCTTTTATACTGATAACAAGTTCAAACAGGTGCCATTACTACAGGTAATGAGTGGAGGACAGAGGAGCCTCTTAAAGAAGTTACATTTCTGTGAGAGCCAGAAATCTTGCATGTGTTTAGGTGACCAAATACTCATTTTCCACCATAATCTGAAAAATAAATCTTGCCAAATCAGACAAGGTGATTTTCTGGATTTGTTTTCTCATTTTGACTCTCATAGTTGTGGTCTACCTATGATGTCAATTGCAGGCCTCTCTCATCTTTTTAAGTGGGAGAACTTGCACAATTGGTGACTGACTAAATACTTCTTTTCCCCACTGTATGGATGTTTGAAAAAGAAGAAGTTGAGCTCTACCATAAGTCCTATGTTTTGCCAACCCTATAGCCTCCTGCGACCATTCATGTTTGGGGGCTTTTCATCCATGGAGTGGCTTCACTCACAAATTGAATAATAACACTGCCATGGATAAAGAATGGATGTAAACATCCTGTAAGAGCAACTTCTCCCAACCATCCAGAACCAATTTGGTGATGAACAATTGTTTTTCCAGCAGGCTGGTAAGGCAAAAGTGCTAAGTGTCTTATTAAACAAAACATTGCCAATTTGGGTCCATGTCTAAAAACCTCTACCGATCTCACTCCCATCTGTTATCAGTCCTCAAAAATCAGTTGGACAAACAAAAACACAGAAACTGTGAAACTACAACAGTGATTAGACAAGAATAAATAGCTATCAGTCAGGATTTGGCCAAGAATTTGTGAGAGCAAATTGCAGAAGTCTGGAAAAATAATGGTCAACGCTGTAAATATTGAGTCATAAATTTTGTTAATACAATGTAAAAAAAAAACAAGTTTATAAATGTACTTGAGTAACGATAAAAACACTGAAGCTGAAATATTGTGAAAACAAAAATTGTGTAAATCTAAAAACATTTGGCCATGACTGTACAGCACAACAATTTGTGGCTAGTGTGACCAAGAGTTGAGATGAGCTAATAAATTGGCAGGACACTGTTTCAGTGGTCAGGTCAGTATTCCAAGGTCCCTGGATGGGAGCTCTGAAACCTGCTTTTTACTTGTTGGAATTTGCGGCTCCTCTTTTTATGAGCCGGCCTGGCTGAAAAAAAAAGGAAAAAAGGATACAGTGGATAAAGGAGATGATTCTGGAACTTTTATCTGGTGCCATTCTAATCTATATATATAATTGTCTTATGTCTGTCTGTAACCGAAATCCTGCGTCGCTGATTGGTCGCGGCAGTTAGGCCGTGACCAATCAGCGACAGTCGCTTAGTCGTCGCGGCAACACGGCCGCATCGCTTACTGTACAGGCACATTACAGCCGTTAAAGGCATCACTGCTGTGTCGCTCATTACACAGGCACAGTCCTGTACATATACAATACATTAGGTAAGTGCAGAACAGTGACTGCAGCTCTGGGTGTAACAGGATTATATTAGGTAACAGCAGAACCGTGACTGCAGATCTGGGTGTAACTGGAGTACAATACATTAGGTAACAGTAGAACAGTGACTGCAGCTCTGGGTGTAACTTGTGTACAATATATTAGGTAAGATCTGAACAGTGACTGCAGCTCTGGCTGTAACTGGACTACAATACATTAGGTAACAGCAGAACAGTGACTGCAGATCTGGGTGTAACTGGAGTACACTACATTAGGTAACAGGAGAACAGTGACTGCAGATCTGGGTGTAACTGGAGTACACTACATTAGGTAACAGGAGAACAGTGACTGCAGATCTGGGTGTAACTGGAGTACAATACATTAGGTAACAGCCCAACAGTGACTGCAGCTCTGGGTGTAACAGGAGTATAATACAATAGGTAAGAGCAGAATGGTGACTGCAGCTCTGGGTGTAACTGGACTACAATACATTAGGTAAAAGCAGAACAATGACTGAAGCTCTGGGAGTAACTGGAGTACAATACATCAGATAACAGCAGAACAGTGACAGCAGCTCTGGGTGTAACTGGAGTACAATACATTAGGTAACAGCAGCTCCGGGTGTAACAGGAGTATAATACACTAGATGGTGGCCCGCTTCTATTGCATCGAGTATTTTAGAGTCTCTGTTAAAATAAAAAATAGTTATATACTCACCATACGACGGCCCCCGGACTCTGTCCCTCCTCTCACCACGAGCCAGGCATGTTCCGGTTGCAGTAATGCTTAGCGAGAAGGGCTGAAGATGACGTCACTCTTACGAGAGTGCGACGTCATCAGCGGTGTTTCGTGCAAACCATTACTGGAAACGGAAGATGCCGGGAGCGTGGAGAGGAGAGAAAGAGTCCGGGGGCCGTCGGAAGGTGAGTATATAACTATTTTTTATTTTAACAGAGACTCTAGAATACCCGATGCGATAAAATCGGGTCACCATCTAGTAAAATATAAAAAGACAACTGCGTAAAGAAATCATTTCACAAATATTCAAATCACATTTCCCCACTTAGCAATATGACTTTTATTGCGATCAAGACTTAATGTATGGGTGTGGAGAGTACAGATACATTTTGGATGACAGTGCAGTCTGGCCAGCAGCGATGGCTATGAGACACTGTTTAGAGAGTTGTTGCACAGTGGGTTTTTTTTCCCTGTGAATCTTGTTTCTTTTTTTTTAAAAACTGACTTCTGTGAATATTTACTTGGAGCATGAAAATGTTTTCTCTCCTGTTTGAGGTTTTTGATTGCGTTGCCGATAAGAATTGGTTTCTCAACAACACTTTTTTTTTACCGCAATCTGAACATGAAAATGACTCTTCAATCGGTGAGTTATTTGATGTTTAAGAATAGAAAAGTGGATTTACACTAAAATGTTTCCTACGTTCAGAAGATTAAAATTACTTTGCCGTTATGCAAATTCTCTAATGAGAAACAAAAGAAGATTCCGTTTAAAACATTTCCCACAATGTGAACAGGAAAACTACTTCTCTTTTGTATGAGTTTTTTGATGATTGACAAGATATGATTTCCAATTGAAAGCTTTTCCACATTCTAAACATGAAAATGGCTTCTCCTCTGAGTGTATTTTCTGATGTGTAGTAAGATTTGATTTGTGGCTAAAACACTTACCACATTCTGAACATGAAAATGGCTTCTCCTCTATGTGACTTCTCTTATGTTTACTGAGACTCGAATTTTCGGTAAAACATTTTCCACATTCCGAACATGAAAAAGGCTTCACCCCTGTATGTCTTCTCTGATGTCGGACAAGGTAAGCATTCTGGTAAAAACATTTCCCACATTCTGAACATGAAAATGGCTTTTCCCCTGTGTGACTTCTCTCATGTTTACGAAGGTTTGATTTAATTGTAAAACATTTTTTACATTCTGAGCATGAAAATGACTTTTCCCCTGTGTGAGTTTTCTGATGCATAATAATATCTGATTTGTGGACAAAACTTTTTCCACATTCTAAACATGAAAATGGCTTCTCCCCTGTGTGGTTTCTCTCATGTTTATCAAGATTTGATTTATCTGTAAAACACTTTCCACATTCCGAACATGAAAATGGCTTCACTCCTTTGTGAATTCTCTGATGCCTGAGAAGAGATGAATGGTGGCTAAAACATTGACTACATTCTGAACATGGAAATGGCCTCTCCCCGGTGTGAACTCTCTCATGTCTCACAAGATTTGATTTAATTGTAAAACGTCTGCCACATTCTGAACATGAAAATGGCTTTTCCCCTGTGTGAATTTTCTGATGCACAATAATATCTGATTTGTGGCCAAAGCATTTCCCACATTCTGAACATGAAAATGGTTTCTCTCCTGTGTGAATTTTTTCATGTTTACCAAGCTTTGATTTATCGGTAAAACATTTTCCACATTCTGAACATGAAAATGGCTTTTCTCCTGTGTGAATTCTCTGATGCGTAAGAAGTTGTGATTTCTGGCCAAAACATTTTCCACATTCTGAACATGAAAAGGTCTTCTCCTCTGTGTGATTTTTCTTATGTTCATTGAGTCTTGATTTATCGGTAAAAGATTTTCCACACTCTAAACATGAAAAAGGCTTCACCCCTGTATGTCTTCTCAGATGTCGGACAAGACATGTATTCTCTTGAAAACATTTCCCACATTCCGAACATGTAAATGGCTTCTCTCCTGTGTGAATTCTCTGATGCCTAACAAGATCTGAATGCTGGATAAAACATTTACTACATTCTGAACATGGAAATGGCCTCTCCCCTGTGTGAATTCTCTCATGTTTTGTAAGATTTGATTTAATTGCAAAACATCTGCCACATTCAGAACATGAAAATAGCTTCTCCCCAGAGTGAATTTTTTGATGTGCAATAAGATTTGATTTGCGGCCAAAACATTTTCCACATTCTGGACATGAAAATGGCTTTTCCCCTGTGTGACATCTCTCATGTTTACTAAGGTTTGATTTAATTGTAAAACATTTTCCACATTCCGAACATGAAAATGGCTTCTCTCCTGTGTGAATTCTCTGATGTCTAACAAGATCTGAATGCTGGTTAAAACTTTTACTACATTCTGAACATGAAAATGGACTCTCTTCTTTGTACATTTTTTGATGTTCAATACTCCTTTCGTGATGATTATTTTGTTTAACAGTATGTAATAAATTCGTAGACAGGACTTGTTGAAAATAATCAGATGACAAATCTTTGCTTTGAAGGGTTGAAGGTATAGCTGGAATGAATAAATTAATTTCATGCACATCTTCTATCATACCACTATCATCTATTATAAAATCTGAAGATATCAGATGTCCATCTGAGGTTCTAGTATAGTCTTCTGCAAAGAAAAAAAATTACTTTTTTAAATTCTAGGACTCAAAAAATTATAATTTGTTAAATAACACTTCTAAATTAAAATTTCAATATAGACTGCAACAAAAATTAGTAAATTTCCTATTAATACCTGAATTAAGGCCCCCAACTACATTGGACGAAAATGCCCTGAACTCAGCAATATGGGCAGGACGAACTAGTCATCTAACGTATATGAACAGAAGCTATTGAGTTTCCAATTATTTTGTTCACCAGGAAGAAAACCGACCAGAGATGTCTGTTAGAGATTTGATTCAGAAATGAAATGACCTGTATGGTGAAGTTTTCTAAGAAGTGTGAGATATAATCACAAAACAAATCACTATCCAACCTTAGATCGTAGAGTAAGGACTTAGGTACATCATGATGTTAGGCCACCATGCTTTTCAGCTCTGATTTCTGATTCTTTGCTGAAACCAGGATTGTTTCAAGATTCAGTGCAGCCAGCACACATAGAAGATGAGCATTTTAGCTACACATAGCAGGGTTGAAGCCCTGCTATGTGTAGCACAGGCGATCGCAGCATTAGTGTTAGGATTCGCAAGCATGAGGACCCTTGACTTTGGGTTGCAAACTTACCTATTTTGGCCAAAATATTAACTAATACCTCAAATAATGTATCATATGCGTTTATTTTTTTCATCTTTTATTGCACTTATTTTTGGCAGGATGCAGATAGGCCCCTTTTTGTTGTATTAGGGTGTCTGTCCCTGTGGGGTGCATATACAGCTGTGGCAAAAATTAAGAGACCACTGCACAGTTTTATAAAAATCAGCTTCTCTACATGTCTGACATCCATCCTATTCCGGTGTCAGTTGAATTGCAACCAGAGTACACCTCATTCTACTTAATGTGCTTCTGATTAGGAGATCACCTGAACCAAATCTTATTTAACGAAGGAAAGTATACAAAACCCTACTGTGGTGTTCACAATGCTCTTGCAATAGGTCAAGCTGGATGGCAATACTCCAAAAAGTAATAGGAATGAAAAAAAATACTTTTAACCATGCCAAAGCAGTTGAAAAGAAAAGTCTTGAGTGAGGAAAAGGGCGGCTTAATTCTGGCTTTACTAGCAGAGGGATATAGTGAGCATCATGTTGCCTCCATCCTCAAAATTTCTAAGATGGCAGTCCATGACAACAAGGACAAGCAGCATACACTGGGGACAACAAAGCTACAGACCGTCAGAGGGCGAAAACGACACTCCACTAACTGAGATGACCGTCATCTTATTAGAATGTCACTCAGCAACTGCAGGTTGACATCAAGTGACATACAAAAGGAATGGCAAATGGCAGCTGGGGTGAAATGCACTTCAAGAACAGTTCGTAACAGGCTCCGAGATCCAGGGCTCAAGTCATGTAACGCTAGAAAAAAGCCTTCCATTAATGAGAAACAAAGGAGAGCCAGGCTGAAGATTGCAAAATACCATAAGGATTGGACCATAGAGGACTGGAGTAAGGTAATCTTCTCTGACGAGTCTAATTTTCAGCTTTGCCCGACACCTGGTCGGAGACCTAGACTTAGACCTGGAGAAGCGTACAAGCTACAGTGTCTTGCACCCACTGTGAAATTTGGTGGAGGATCGGTGATGATCTGGGGATGCTTCAGCAAGGCTGGAATTGGGCTGGTTAATCTTTGCGAAGGACGTAGGAATCAAGCCGTGTACAAGGTTATCGTGGAAAAACAGCTGATTCCTTCTGCTCAGGCAATGTTCCCCAACTCTGAGGACTGTTTATTCCAGCAGGACAATGCGCCATGCCACACAGCTAGTTCAATCAATGTGTGGATGAAGGATTACCACATCAAATCCCTGAACCACATTGAAAACCTCTGGAATGTAATCAAGAGGAAAATGGATAGTCACAAGCCATCAAACAAAGAAGAACTGCTTAAATTTTTGTACCAGGAGTGGCATAAGGTCACCCAAAAGTAGTGTGAAAGACTGGTGGAAAGCATGCCAAGACGCATGAAAACTGTGATTAAAAATCATGGTTATTCCACAAAATATTGATTTCTGAACTCTTCCTGAGTTAAAACATTAGTATTGTTTCTAAATGATTATGAACTTGTTTTCTTAGCATTATTTGAGGTCTGCAAGCACTGCATTTTTTTGTTATTTTGACCATTTCTCATTTTCTGAAAATAAATACAAAATTTTGTGCTTGGAAATTCAAAGACATTGTCAGTAGTTAATAGAATAAAAAAGCATTTTACTCAAAAATATACCTATAAAGAGAAAAATCAGACAAACTGAAAATTTTGCAGTGGTCTCTTAATTTTTCCCAGAGATGTACGGTATATAGTGCTGGGCAGCCCGCCTGCCTATTATGGGCTTCATCAATAGGCTGTAAGCCGGACACTTTGCATCGAACATACCTGTGTGACTGACGTTCTACACAAGCCTTATTTGTGTGCATTTTTTTCTACTAGGCAGCCAACCCCTCCATAATCTGGCAGGTGTGTGAGTGGGCTGTTTTTATCAGTAGTTTGCACCTGTGCTTCCCCTGCCTTTATCAGTGGGGGCCTGCTGCATCCTGCTAGTGCATTTGTTATTGAACAGGTTTTGGAAAGGCTGTATCCTTATGGTATGTTTTTTTTTTATTTTTCTGTTAGCCGATCGCAGCATGTAGTCTCCCGTGGAGACTATTGAAGCCAGTAAAAAAGAATGTTTTGAAAAATATTTAAAAAAAGTATAAAAAGTTTAAAGTCGTCCCATTCAAAATAAAACAATAAAAAAAGACAAATATTTGGTATCGCCACATTCAGAATCGCCCGATCAATATACAAAAAGAATTGATCCGATCAGTAAATGGCGTAAAGGGAAAAAAAATCAAAATGGCAGAATTATGTTTTTTTGTCTCCGCAACATTGCATTAAAATGCAATTACGGGCAATCAAAAGATCGTATCTACACCAAAATAGTATCAATAAAACCGACAGATCAGCGCACAAAAATAAGCCCTCTCCCAGCCACAGATCACAAAAAAATGGCGACTTTTTTTTTAACCACCTAATTAAAAAATAACCTATATATGTCTGGTATCTATGAACTCAAAATGACCTGGATAATTTTTCAGGGAGGGATCACAGCTTGTAACAACCATCTCCTGAATGTGGAGTCAGAGGAAGCAGACAGATATAACCTATAGTGTCTGAAGAAAGTAGATGTCGATGGAAGCATCTGCTCTCTCCGCCCAGGATGTCACCATGGTTCTCGTGAAATGGGCATCCAGACCTTCAGGAATAGCTCTGCCTGCACTATCATAAGCTAGCTTAATGGCCTCTCTCACCCATCTAGCTATAGTCTGTTTGGACACTCTAAGGCCCTTCCTTGACCTCTGGAAAGAGACAAACATGGCCCTTTGCTTCCTCCAGGGCTCCGTTTCCTCAAAAAAATGTAGGAGACATCTCCTAACATCCAGGCAATGAAGCCTGTCCTTCTGGTTTCTCGGGTTAGGACAGGAAGATGGTAGGATCACTTCTTGAGCCCTATGGAACCTTGAAACCACTTTAGGAAGCTAAGCTGGGTCCAACCTCAACACTATTCTATCGTCCATGGCCTGAGTATAGGGAGGGTCTGCTGATAAAGCTTGTAAGGCCGGTTTCACACTAGCGCATTTTCAACGCGCGCACGGCCGGGGGTAGCTCCGCCCCCGATCCGGCTCTCTGCCCGGCGTGCCCGCCCCTTCCTTGTAGCGCCGCCTCCTAGCGGACAGCGGCGCCTGCGATCGGCGCACCCTATCTTTAGCATAGGGTGCGCCGATCGTGCGCAGGCCGTGCGCTAGTTGCGCTTTGACCTGCGCTGCGCACTTTTGACGGTGCGCCGTGCGCGCCAAAATCCGAAAAGTTTGATTTTGGCGCGCACGGCGCACCGTCAAAAGTGCGCAGCGCAGGTCAAAGCGCAACTAGCGCACGGCCTGCGCACGATCGGCGCACCCTATGCTAAAGATAGGGTGCGCCGATCGCAGGCGCCGCTGTCCGCTAGGAGGCGGCGCTACAAGGAAGGGGCGGGCACGCCGGGCAGAGAGCCGGATCGGGGGCGGAGCTACCCCCGGCCGTGCGCGCGTTGAAAATGCGCTAGTGTGAAACCGGCCTAAGTCACCTACTCTAAGGGCTGAAGTAATTGCCACTAGTAAGGCTGTTTTTAACGAAATTACCCTTTCTGAAACAGAGTGTAAAGGCTCAAAGGGACTCTCTGCTAAGGCTGACAAAACCAGATTTAGATCCCAAGGAGGAGGTATAGGAGATGGGACAGAGTTTGCTCTACTACAGGCTCTCATGAACCTGGCCACCCATCTATCATTTGCCAGGTCACAGTTGAATAAGGCAGCCAGAGCTTAAACTTGCACTTTAAGGGTGCTGACTGCCAATCCCAGCTCTAGCCCTTCTGCAGAAACTATAGTATAGCCACTACCGGGACCTCCCCCTCCTGTACTGGCCCATAGAAGGATAAAAATTTCTTCCACTCTCCCATAAAGTCTCGTGGTTATCGGCTTTATGCTACTAAGCAGTGTAGAAACTAACCCTGCTGAGAAGCCTTTCCCCTCTAGAAGTGACCTTTCAAATTCCAGGCTGTTAAATGCAGCCTGGACATTTGAGGATGAAGGAAGGGTCCCTGTGTCACAAGGTCTTGGTCCTCTGGGAGGACCCACGGATCCGTCAGATATTGTCCTTAGCCAGTAAAACCATGGTCTCTTGGGCCAAAATTGGGATATCAAAATTACTCTGACTCTGTCTTCTCTGATCTTTCTCAAGACCGCCGGTATTAGGCATATCGGAGGGAAGGCATATAGGAGTCCTGGTGTCCACTCTATCCTGAAGGCTTCTACTGCATATGGATTGTCCACTGGGCTTAAGGAACAACATTTCTGGATTCTCCTGCTCCTTAAAGCAAAGAGATCTACCTTGGGCCAAACCAACATGTCCACAATCTGACTGAATACTGATCTTTTCAGGGACCATTCTCCCTGTTTTAACAGACTGCGACTTAGGAAGTCTGCTTTCAGGTTGTCTACTCCTTGGTTATGCAGGGCCGATAATGAGAGGAAATGATGTTCTGCTAGACATAAGATTCTCTGTGTTATTCCCATTAGCGGCTGAGATCGAGTGCCTCCTTGGTGATTTATGTAGGCTACCGCCGCTTGATTGTCTGACAGGATTCTAACATGCTGCTTTTGTAGCTGCGTAGTAGCCCGTTCAGTGTCCTTTCTATAATCAGAAGTTCCCATTTGTTCGATTATAGACCCCTTTCCTCTTCAGACCAGGGACTCTGGAGACACAGGGTGTCTAGGTCGGCTCCCCACACCCAGGGACTGGCATCCGTTGTGACTATTCTGGATGCCCTGTATACCCAGGGAACTGCTCTTGGAGCTGATTCGATCTGTAGCCACCGAGTTACCAGACTACTGTGTCTGGGAGGGTTAGTTTTCTACGTGACCCTGTAGCACACACCACTGCAGTTCTCTTGTGTGGAGCTGAGCCCATTTCACTGCTGGTATACAGGCGGTTAGAGACCCCAACAGTGACACTGCTTTCCTGAGTGTCATTTCTGGCTTCTTTATTGACAAGACAAACTGCTTGAGCTTTTCCTCATTTTCCTTTGGGAACCGGCACTCCTGTGACACTGAGTCTATTACTAGCCCCAAGAAGACCTGTACTGTTGCTGGTTTCAGTCTGGACATTTGTAAATTTAGCTGCCATCCCAGCTTCTGTAAGGTCTCTATGGCTATCCCGACTTGTTCCTGACAATGAAGAAAGCTTCTCCCCACAATCAGGAAGTCATCCAGATACAGTATTATTAGAATGTCCTTTTCCTGAAGATGGGCTGTGACTTCCAAAATCAGCCGAGGGGCTATTGCTAACCCGAAGGGGAGAGCTCTGTACTGCAAATGGGCTATTTGAGATCTTTTTTCCCACTGCTATCCTGAGGAACTTATCCTGCTTGTGGATAGGGACGTGGTAGTATGCATCCTTGAGGTCTAGGACCGCCATATAACACTGTGGGAAGAGGAGTTTTACTGCTTATCTTATGGTCTCCATTTTGAATGAAAGAACTATCAGATAGCTGTTGAGACCTTTAAGGTTTATAATGGTTCCCCAAGAGTAGTCCGGTTTTTTTTTCAATCAGAAATAGGGGGGAATAAAATCCTCCTCTTCTTTTCCTCCACAGGAACCTCTTCCAGTACATGTTTCTCTAACAGTGATATTACCTCCTCTTCCAGGCCCCGTTGTTTCTCTTGAGAGGGCTGTACCGGGGTTTGTATGCATCTCTGAGGCGGCAGACTGCGGAAATTCAACTTTAGGCCTGACCTTACAATCTGTCGAATCCAGGCACTGGATGAAATTCCTTCCCAGGCCAGGAGGAAGTGAGAAAGCCTCCCTCCTACCTGGGAGAAGAAATCATTGGGAGGACTTACTGGTGTCTCTGGAGGGTTTGCCAAAAATGATCTTTTCACCCCCAATTTTTATTTTCCCAAGGGAAACAGGACCCCAGAAGTTATTGTGCAATTTGTCCTCAGTACTAGTTAACCCCTCTAGGGGTTCACTAAAGGGGTTAACTAGTGGGACAGTTTTATAAGGTGGGTCGCTACGGATGCTTTTATTGTTTTTTTCTATTATTTACAAAAAAATAATTTATTAGGGATTTTTTTTTTTATTCATTTAGGAATTTTTAAAAAATTATTTTTACACTTTTTTTCTACTGTATTACCTTGTCCCAGTGTGGGACATCACTATATTGTGTCAGATGGCTGATCTGACACTTTGCATAGCACTGTGTCAGATCAGCGTTCTGACAGGCAGTGCAGGAGGCTCTCAGCGCCTGTTCTCAGCAGGCACTGAGAAAGCCGCCTCCCTGGAAAGGCCCCCATGGCCATCTTGGATCCGGGGACCTGCAGGGAGGAGGCCCTCAGAACGCAGGCACATTGCGTTGTTCCAAGGGGCTCAGGGAAGCACGCAGGGAACCCCCTTCCCTGCGTGATTCTTCCTTATGCCCCCGGTACACTGCGATCATGTTTGATCGCAGTGTGCCAGGGGTTAATGTGCCGGGGCACATAATGCCGGGTGTCAGCTGTGAAAATCAGCTGACACCCGGCCACATCAGCTCCCCCCCCCCCCCCCCGAGAGCGCAGCTGATCGCTATGACGTATTATCCCGTCCATGGACATACGGGCCCAGGGCACCTGGACGGGATAGTACGTCAGATGTCAGAAAGGGGTTAAGCCACACTGCGCGACGTCCTGGATTAGCCAGTGCCGCTGATTTAGCCGCCAAGCTTGCCGAATCTGCTGAGGTGTCCGCTAAAAACACTGCTGCTGCTTTGATGGTAGGAACATCCTCTAAGATGGTCTCTCTGGAGACTCGCTGTTCCAGCTGATCCTCTAAATTGTCTAGCCAAACCTTCAGAGATCTAGCCACACAATTGGCCATAATGGCTGGCCTTAATGACCCCGCTGAGGACTCCCAAGCAGTTTTAAGAAAACTGTCCGTCTTCCAATCCAATGGTTCCTTCAGGGACCCCAAGTCCTCAAATGGGAGAGAAGATTTTCTTGAGACCTTTGATAATGCCACATCCAATCTAGGTGCCTTATCCCAGGAAGAAGACGCTTCCTCATCAAATGGATATTATTTTCATTTTAATTAACTAATTGATTGCGTCTTCTTGTCTGGTTTCTCCCATTCCCTCTTAAAGAGGCTTTGTAACTGCTCATTAATGGGGAAGGCTCTAAGCCTCTTTCTCTGTAAGCTGCCGAACATGAGTTCCTGGGCCGACCTCTTGACGTTCTCATCCACCAATCCCATATTAGATCTGAAAGCTTTTATTAGTTTGTCCGTAGCCTCTACTGGGAAACTAACATCTTCCTCTGAACTACTCTCAGAGTACTGTGGTATGAGTCCTCTGGCTCTGAACATGTGAAGTCCTCTTGCGATGCGAAAGAGGGGTCTGCAATGCATTAAGTGACCTACGGACTTCCGATTATATTAGGGATCTTATATTTGCCAAAAATGTAGGAGTTTCTTCCGCAATTGTTTTGTCAATACAATCCTGGCAGTTTTTTTTATCCCAGGAAGCTCCTGCTTGGCGTCTGCATAGGGGATACTCCTTACTTTTTCTAGGAACCCCCTACACTACACCCCACCAATATATAAAAAAGGAGAGGGTAAGAGAGGAGAGAGAGAGAGAAAGAGAACAGACATTAGTGTATTGTACTTTCTCGGAAATCACTCACCACTCGGGACGCTTCAAACGGGTACCGGATCCGGAGGTTGAATGGTATTCACAATGTCTCCTCCAGAGACTATGGACCCCTCCTTCCTAGAAAATAGTAGAAAAGACAGCACCTCAAACGTTGGTGAAATAGAATTCACATTTTATTCTGCCTCCTGTGGCAACGTTTCGATCCAAAGATCTTTCTCAAGCACAGTACAGGAGTGTTTCAACCCAAACTATATAGTGCAAACCCCTCCCCTCACTTTAACATGCACCAATGAAAACTAGACATAAGCCTCCATACACATATAGACATTCAACAGTTAAAAATAGCCCCACATTTCTCCAGGCTGACCGCTAACAAATCGCCAGAGAATACATCAACCCTGATCGCTAATATACAGACAGATAATAAGACTGCAGATATGTCACCTTGGAGAACGTTTGTAAACAATAGCAGCACCAATCAGCACGCAGCTCCTCCGTTGTCATGACATCTACATTCTGACATGGGCAAAAGGCACTCCTCCAAATGGCTCTGGACCAATCCAGTCTCCTTCCATCTGAGCATGCTCCGGCGTCTGGACGTCATTGGACACCACATCTCTCCAGACACAGGCTCCTGCAGCTTAGAATCATTAGTGGGAACAGGGCTGACACAGTGGGCGGAGCATATTCTAATCAGAGACAAGCAGCTCAATGCAAGAGGAGCCGACACACAGTAACAAACACCTCATAAATGACAAGAATTATACACATAGAAAAAAAACCCACAGTTCAAAAAAATCAAAGGGGAATACACCAACATATTAGCAGGCAATCCGGATCAGCCATGGTACAGTATAGTAGGTGGAAAATAGGCAATATAGATCACAAAAACATCTTTTAAGGAATAATGCACCCTGGGTAATCCTAAAGTTATCCAGTAACCCAGATTATATACAATATCAACCAATGCACAGATTGGATACCCCTAGGTGCATACATCCGTACAGTGCAGTACAGTACATATAATAGATATAATACACATATTAATGCCCATATGCCCACCATATATATCAGTCCATATGTCAATAGACAATTAAAGGGGAGCTATAAAGACACAAAAAAGGGTTAAAAACAGTATACCGAGAGAAACGCACAAGGAGAACAATCCCTTAGCCTTCAACCCACAAATCCCTTGTAATAGGCAACCCTGATTATAATCAACATTCATATCCCTAGGCCTCAAGGTATCCAACTCAAAAATCCATTTCATTTTTTTTTTCCTCAAGAGAGCAACCCTGTCACCTCCCCGTCTTAGAACCGGCACATCATCAATGACTCTGAACCGTAATTGGTTTACAGAGTGTCCCAGCTCCTTGAAATGTTTCGGGACTGGAAGGTCCACCAACCCTGTCCTGATTGTGATTTTATGCTTGCCAATTCTTGCCTTCATTTCCATTGTGGTCTCTCCCACATAGAAGAGACCATATGGACAGCTCAGGACATACACCACATAACTGCTAGTACATGTATATCGTTTGGAGATATCATACCTCCTACCCGTATGAGGGTGAAAAAAGTGCCCACCTTTTAGCATGTTGTTGCAGCAAGCACAACCAAGACAGGGAAAGTTACCAAGACTTGGACGGCTGTATACTTTTTTTTTTTTTTTTTTTTTAGAGCTGCCAATATCAGAGGAAACCAATTCATCCTTCAAATTTCTGTTTCTTCTATAGGAGAAAAGTGGTGGTAATTTAAACTCTTCAATGTTTGCATGACCCTTCCCCAGAAATAACCAGTGTCTCCTGATAATCCCAGAGACCCTACTACACATGTTGTTGAAGGATGTAACAAATGGTATCCTTTTGCTAGACACAACTGGTGTTTTAGGTACCAAAAGATCATCCCTACATTTTTCCAAAGCCCTCCTCTTAAACTCCACCAGATCAGCTCTAGGGTATTGTCACGTGTACCTGTCCCGTGTGACACGACCCGCAGGTCGGTAACTGAAACAAGACAAAAGGGGAACACCGGGGAAACAGTTACACAGTTACAACGGTGGGCCCTGCAATAGGGAACGGGGACGTGGAGACCTCCTGCATTCCCCTGAGGCAGTGTCCCTAAACACTCCTAACGTTCCCTATACAGGCTCTTCACCTGTCGCCGGGCAGGATACCTGAATCCTTCACTATCCCTGCACCTATCCCTTGCTATGGAACTGGATAGTGCGGACACTGGTTCCACCGCTGCACTAGTACACACGAAAGAAAAAGGGGAAAACACTTATCTTTCTCTGCTGCAGTCACCAGGTAGCAGAGTTCATCACCAGATTAACTTTCAGCAGTGGCTTGACACCTCAGAGCCAGCTGCTACCTTCACCATCTATCTCTGCTGCAGACACCGGGCAGGCAGAGTTCAGCACCAGTTTCAGCAGTGGTTAAACACCTCAGTGCCAGCTGCAACTTCACCATGTTGGAATCCAAAAAGGAAATGCTATCACCAACACCTGCTGATACACCATGTGACCTTATATAGCGAAGGGAGTGGTCACATCAGCAGGGAAACCAACAGACATGCAATAACACCTATGGCCACCGGGGGGCAAAAACCCATATTAAGCTCCCAGGCCTGAAAGGAAAAAAAAAAGGTTTAAGTGAGGGAATCCTGAATCTGACAGAGATCCAAGAATTGGACTGTGACAGGTATCCTCTAGCCAAAACTTTTTTGCACATCTCATCTAACCGTTTGTCTACCTGGGTCTCAAAGGAGACCACCCTTCTTACCCTCAACAACTGACTCCAGGGTAAGGGCTCCACCATTCACCTAGGATGCTCACTGGAGAAGTGCAATAGATTGTTCCTGTCTGTGCTCTTAACAAAAAGGTCCGTATGAAGGATCCCATCTTTCTTATATATAGAAGTATTCAGAAATTGCATCCTCTCCTGCGAACAATCCATGGTGAACCAAAGCTCAGGAAAAATTCCATTCAGAAATTGAAGGAAAGCATCCAGCTCTTCCCTGCTACCATCCCATAAAAGAAAAATATCATCGATGTAACGCTGCCAGCCCCTAACATGGCACCAATGAGCAGACCTGTACACATGTTCACCCTTTAGGACAGCCATGTATAGCGTGTGCTATATCGCCCATATAGCGCGTCTGCCATTGTCTAACAGCGGTTTTAACACCTACTGCACAGTGGACCCAGGGCGGCGAACGCACTTTCTATTATTTAATATTTAGTGCGTTCTGCCGTCCCTAACATTATACTAGCGCCAGGGTCTGGCTAGTAATGGCGGACCTGCAGCAGCTACGGCAGTACATTCGGCAGCTGGAGAGCAGTTTGGCGGCTATTGAGAGCTCCACCTCAGCTGCGAATGCTACAGTGGCCGCTGCCCAGGCAGTTGCAGAGGCTGTCTCGCGTGTGCCCACACCCACGCCAGTGCCAACAATGTCCCGCCTCCCGTTGCCCGATAAATTTTCTGGCGACAGCATCGCCTGCAGGGGTTTCGTGAGCCAGTGCTCTATCCAGTTTGAGTTACTGGCCACGCAATTCCCTACAGAGCGGGCTAAGGTGGGGTTTATTGTCTCCCTCTTGTCGGGCAGGGCGTTAGAATGGGCCACGCCGCTGTGGGAGCGTGGTGACCCCGTGGTTCTGAGCGCTGCTCAGTTCCTCACCTCTCTAAAACAGGTCTTTTTGGAACAACGGATCACTCACGACACCTCTCTCCAGCTATTAGCTTTAACACAGGGCTCCCTCTCGGTCAGCTACTACGCCGTTCGTTTTCGGACACTGGCTTCCAAGTTGGAGTGGCCAGATAAGGCGCTCATCCCTGTGTTCTGGAGGGGTTTGGCAGAGCATGTCAAAGATGCTTTAGCTACCAGGGAGGTTCCCGTAACTCTGGAGGAGCTGATTACTATCTCCACCCGCATTGATCTCCGTTATATTGAGCGCGGGTTGGAGCGAGCTCAATCCAGACAGAGGGTTAAGTTGGCTCCTGCCTTCTCTGCACCTCTTGAACCCACGGAGCTGTCTCACACCGGCTCTAAGCCGCCTCCGGTGCTAAGCTCCGCACGCTGTTATCAGTGCCGGCAGTTTGGTCACTCGGCTAACACGTGTCCACAGCGGTCGAAAAAACGACCACGCCCCGTGGTCATAGGAGGGGGTCTATCTGATATGAAACCCTTTTCTCCCAAATCGGTATTCCGAGGGACGTTAGATAGCGGTGCTTCCACCTGGGAGGTAGAGGTCACGGTGAACTCTAGGGCAGAAGGAAATTTCATGTCTTCGTCCTTCGCCCAAAAGCACGCTATTCCACTGGTGCTACTGCCATATCCCATGACTATCAGGGTGGTTAATGGTGCACCTTTACCATCTCAGGTCACCCACCAGACAGCACCTCTTGGTCTCTCTATCTCACCACAATTCCTTGTCCCTGTTCATTTTGCCAGATGGCATCGACCAGGTGCTTCTCGGAGTTCCCTGGCTCTGTTACCATTCCCCTCATATTGATTGGTCTTCGGGGAATATACTGGGTTGGAGCAAGGACTGTGAGGGGAGGTGCATGAGGGGCAGTGTCCAAGTAGCCTCCACAGAAGAGCCCGCCGACCTTTCCGCGCTTCCTACACACTACCGGCAGTATGCGGACGTTTTCTCCAAAAAGTCTGCGGAGACGCTTCCGCGGCACCGTCCATACGATTGCCCGATAGACCTATTGCCAGGCGCGGAACCTCCTAGAGGCCGCGTATATTCTCTCTCACCGAGACGGAGGCTATGTCACAATATATCCAGGAGAACCTGGCAAGAGGTATTATCAGAAAATCGGTGTCGCCGGCTGCTGCAGGGTTCTTCTTCGTGCAGAAGAAGAGTGGAGAGTTGCGCCCCTGCATTAACTACAGAGGTCTCAACGCCATTACTGTAAAAAAACAAATACCCTCTTCCTTTGATCTCGGAGTTGTTTGACAGGTTGCGAGGGGCCCGGATCTTTACTAAATTGGATCTATGGGGGGGCGTACAACCTGATCCGCATACGCGAAGGAGACGAGTGGAAGACAGCCTTTAATACCAGGGATGGCCACTACGAGTATTTGGTCATGCCCTTCGGCCTCTGTAATGCGCCCGCTGTCTTCCAGGACTTCGTAAATGACATCTTTCGTGATATGCTTTCCACCTCGGTGGTGGTCAATCTGGATGACATTCTCATCTTTTCTCAAGATTTGACCTCTCACCGGAGAGACGTCTGCAAGGCCTTCGACCGTTTGCGGGCGAATTCTCTCTTCGCCAAGCTGGAGAAATGCCAGTTTGAGCAGGAGTCCTTGCCGTTCCTGGGCTACATCATCTCGGCCCAGGGATTGGCTATGGATCCTGCCAAATTGCAAGCAGTAATAGACTGGCAGGAGCCCCATTCTTTGAAAGCGGTACAGCGCTATTTGGGGTTCGTTAATTATTATCGTCAGTTCATTCCCCATTTCTAGCTCCTTTGGTCGCTCTCACCAAGAAAGGAGCCAATCCTAAGGTTTGGTCAGAGCAGGTCTCTATGGCCTTTTCTTCTCTAAGTCCCATTTTGCTGGCGCTCCTATCCTCCACCGTCCCGATGTGGATAAACCCTTTATCCTAGAGGTGGATGCATCATCCGTCGGTGCAGGAGCAGTCCTTTTCCAGAAGGATGCTCAAGGTCGGAAGCATCCCTGCTTCTTTTTCTCAAAGACCTTCTCACCGGTGGAGAGGAATTACTCCATCGGGGACAGGGAGTTGCTGGCCATGAAACTGGCCTTTTCTGAGTGGAGACATCTCCTACAGGGAGCCCGGTTTCCCTTCCAGGTGTACACTGACCATAAAAACCTGGTCTATTTGCAAGCAGCCCAGCTCTTGAACTCTCGTCATGCTAGGCGGTCGCTCTTCTTCTCCCGCTTCCACTATCTGTCTGGAGAGAAAAACGTCCGTGCGGATGCTCTCTCTCGCTCGGTGGTCTCAGTGGAGGAAGAGGAGGCTGAACCTCGGCTAATCGTCCCCATGGAGAGCCTGAGGACCGTGGCTCCGGTCGCACTTGAGGCTGTTCCGCCGGGCAAGACCTTTGTCCCTCCTCGCGTGGACACACGCGTCCAGAGTGGGTGGTTACTTTGGCATTAAGCGGACCACAGAACTCCTGGCAAGGTCTTATTGGTCGCCGCACATGGCTCGGGACACAAAAGAGTACAATTAAGCATGTGTCTCTTGTGCTCGGAACAGATCCTTTAGGCAAAGGCCGGCTGGGTTGCTGTACCCCTTGCCGGTGGCAGACAGACCCTGGGAGATGGTCAGCATGGACTTTGTGGTTAGAATTCCCAAGTCCGGTGGCAGCACGGTCATCTGGGTGGTTACCGATCATTTTTCTAAAATGGTGAATCTGCCTTCCGCTCGCGGTCTCGCCGCACTATTCATAAAGCATGTTTTTCGCTTGCACGGTATGCCGGACAAAATAGTCAGTGACCGAGGTCCCCAATTTGCGTCTCGGTTTTGGAGGGAGTTCTGCAGTCTACTCAGTATCGAGCTAAACTTGTCTTCTGCCTATCACCCCGAGACGAACGGGTTGGTTGAGAGAGCCAATCAAACTCTGGTCACGTACCTGCGATATTTTGTCTCTGCCAGGCAGGATGACTGGGCATCCTTACTACCGTAGGCTGACTTTGCCCTGAATAATGCAGTGGCTTATTCAACTGGTCAGACACAGTTTCTTCTTAATTGCGGTCAGCATCCACGCGTCCCCGTCCCGATGCCAGTGTCTTCCACTGACTCCAGGGTGGCAGACTGGGCAGTGGAGGCTCGCAACATTTGGGATCGCACCCAGGATGCTATTCGAGCCTCTAAAGAGAGAATGAGAGCGTCCACTGACACACATCGGCGTCCGGCTCCAACTTTTGCCCCTGGCGACTTGGTGTGGCTCTCTACCCGTAATATCAAGCTGCGGGCCGAGTCCTCCAAGTTCACTCCATGATACATTGGTCCCTTCAAAGTCCTCGAGCGCATCAGCTCAGAGGTCTACCATCTGGCTCTTCCACCACACTTGGCCATCTCTGACGTCTTCCACTTGTCCCTTCTCAAGCCTGTTCACATGGCTCGGTTTTCCAAGTCATCTGCCGGGACATCAGACCTGTCCTCGGATGAGTTTGAGGTCAACGCCATTGTGGGACGTAGGATTGTGCGTGGCAAAAAGTTTTATTTGGTGGACTGGAAGGGTCATGGTCCTGAGGCCTGGACCTGGGAGCCAGTGGAGAACATCCACGCCCCGCTCCTGATAGCGGCGTTTGAGCGTACCGAGGCTCAGAGGGGAGGGGGCCCTAGGAGGGGGGTAATGTTAGGCGTTGGGTTCCTGCAGCTGCACAGCGGGAATCCAGAGCCTTGCATCCAGCGGTCTCCCATTCTCCACCGACCGCTCAGGAGCCTGCACAGCAATCTCGGCGTCCAAGACACTCTGCTCAGACCAGCTCTGTAGGACTGGTTGTTGCTGCCACCTCTGGGTCAGCAATAGCAGCGCACGCTGTCCTGCAGCAAGCCACCCCAGAGGCTAAGTCCTCTCGTCACGCTACTGGACATGCTCACTAGACGATCTCCCATTGGAGATCAGGAGTCACGTGCTCAGGTCCTTCTCCTGATCTGATTGGTCCATCTCAGTGATCTGATTGGTCCATCTCAGTGATCTGGAAGGTCCCGGAAGCACACGGCTATAAAAGGTCCGCATGGCCGCTTGGCCATGCACTAGTATAGACTCTAATTGCTACTGTGTGAATGGTGATGGATGTATGGACTGCAAATGACTCATTAAGATTCCCCTCCCTCTGATATTACGAGTGCGTATAGGGATCTAGTTATAGAGTCAGTGCCAGTCAGTGGCAAGTTACTGGCCACACGGCACATTCTCCACAGTACTAGCGTCCGACAGTGCGCCTCTCTTGGGCACTGGCGCATTGCGGCTGGCACAGTCGCCGCGCTGCTGTAGCAGTACTCGCACGCTCGGTAGGTCTAGACTGACATCGCCATGAGTCTTGGGTCCAGTCCTGTGACCGCATACCGTATGTGCACTCCGCTGAGTCCTGTGAGGTCCACAGGTTCGGCATATATGTTCATGCCTTTAGCGACTGTGAATCAACAGAGTACGCCCAGCACACATCGGGTGATGTATAACCCGCATGTGCTATACCGCCATATAGCGCGTCTGCTATTGTCTAGCAGCGGTTTTAACACCTACTGCACGGTGGACCCCGGGCGGCAAACGCACTTTCTATTATTTAATATTTAGTGCGTTCCGCCGTCCCTAACATACTAGCAGTTATGTGGTGTATAGCCTGAGTTGTCCATGTGGTCTCTTCTATGTGGGAGAGACCACAATGGAAGTGAAGGCAAGAATTGGCAAGCATAAAATCACAATCAGGACAGGGTTACTGGACCTTCCGGTACCGAAACATTTAAAGGAGCTGGGACACTCTGTAAACCAATTATGGTTCAGAGTCATTGTTGATGTGCCGGTTATAAGACGGGGAGGTGACAGGGTTGCTCTCTTGAGGAAAAAAGAACTGAAATGGATTTTTGAGTTGGATACCTTGAGGCCTAGGGATATGAATGTTGATTATAATCAGGGTTGCCTATTATAAGGGATTTGTGGGTTGAAGGCTTAGGGATTGTTCTCCTTGTGCGTTTCTCTCGGTATACTGTTTTTAACCCTTTTTTGTGTCTTTATAGCTCCCCTTTAATTGTCTATTGAAATATGGACTGATATATATGGTGGGCATAAATATGTGTATTATATCTATTATATGTACTGAACTGCACTGTACGGATGTATGCACCTAGGGGTATCCAATCTGTGCATTGGTTGATATTGTATATAATCTGGGTTACTGGATAACTTTAGGATTACCCAGGGTGCATTATTCCTTAAAAGATGTTTTTGTGATCTATATTGCCTATTATCCACCTATTATACTGTACCATGGCTGATCCGGATTGCCTGCTAATATGTGTATTCCCCTTTGATTTTTTTGAACTGTGGGTTTTTTTCTATGTGTATAATTCTTGTCATTTATAAGGTGTTCGTTACTGTGTGTCGGCTTCTCTTGCATTGAGCTGCTTGTCTCTGATTAGAATATGCTCCGCCCACTGTGTCAGCCGTGTTCCCACTAATGATTCTAAGCTGCAGGAGCCTGTGTCTGGAGAGATGTGGTGTCCAATGACGTCCAGACGCCGGATCATGTTCAGATGGAAGGAGACTGGATTGGTCCAGTGCCATTTGGAGGAGTGCCTTTTGCCCACGTCAGAATGTGGATGCCATGGCAACGGAGGAGCTGCGTGCTGATTGGTGCTGCTATTGTTTACAAACGTTCTCCATGGTGACATATATCTGCAGTTATATTATCTGTCTGTATATTAGCGATCAGAGTTGATGTATTTTCTGGCGATTTGTTAGCAGTCAGCCTGGAGAAATGTGGGGCTATTTTTAACTGTTGAATGTCTATATGTGTATGGAGGCTTATGTCTAGTTTTCATTGGTGCATGTTAAAGTTAGGGGTTGGGTTTGCACTATATAGTTTGGGTTGAAACACTCCTGTACTGTGCTTGGAGAAAGATCTTTGGATCGAAACGTTGCCACAGGAGGCAGAATAAAATGTGAATTCTTTTTCACCAACGTTTGAGGCCCTGTCTTTTCTACTATTTGGTATGGACTTTTTTCCGGGATGAACGCCCTGGATGTGACGTGCGTCTTACTTAGTGTCCTGTAGGACTCTGGCTATATGAGGGGAAGTTTAACTTATAATTTTTGATTCCCTCCTTCCTAGAGTCACGGAAATCCGCCCGTGTACTGCCCAAGTGACCCCCTCTGTTGCTACGGCGTGGTTGCTTTTTCTCCTGTGAGCGTGACCGATGTCTTTCTGGCTCCTGCTGAGGCTGCAGGTGCTCTGGAGAAAAGGCCTCCATGGCTGCCACTGTCTGCATGCCTGCCGCTCCTTTAAATATCCTAGGCTCCATTAATACAAGACGGGTGCCACCCCTTCCTTAGATCCCGCGCAAACCTGGCCCATTAATCTTGGTGCGTCCTAGGTCCTTTGCGGTGCTTGCTCCCTGATTGCACATTCCTTCTATTTTTATGTGCTTGTTCCTAGGGCTATGCCCGGGTTTCTTCAGACCCCGCGCGCACCCGGCATTCCACTTCCGGTGCGCGCTCCCGGGTCGTTTCAGACCCTGCACGCCCTCGGCTTCTGGTGCGTGCTGTACACTTGTGCAGCTGCTGACCACGCACCTATCCATGATACCTCGCGGGAGGGCCTCACCACTCATTCCCAGGACCGGGAAAGAAGCCATTTTAACAGTAAATAGCATGGCTTGTGCCCTGTTCCCCCACAAAAGCTCAGGGAGGCCAGTGAACTCCTGGTCTCCGTGGCACACTGGATCTCAGATTGTAAAAGGCACTTGCCTCCAGCTGTGACAAAGATCCATTCAGGATCGAAACGCGTTGCTGGTTGCATGGTGCCTGCTAGCACATCCACCTCTTTATGAGGAGAAAAATCCATGTACAATGTTTTAGTTTGTTATAAACAAAAGGAATTATTTTAGGAGCTGAAACATCTTTTTCTTCTCTTCAGTCAAGATACGTCAAGTCCAGACGAGGTTCCGTGCTCCAGCAGTGGTTGGTGAGCTGGCTAGGGCTTTCAGCCCATTTTTTTCTCACTTGCCTCCTCCGCCGGCCCAGATTTGCCCGGACACCGATGTGTCCCCAGACCACGTGGTCTGACATAATGTCTCCCCACGTTTCGCTCAGGGAGGGCACGACAAACATGGCCTTCGAGGCGCTACCGGTACCTGGTGATGGATGCAGCAACCGGACTGCCAAAACACGAACCGTCCCAGGCATCCCCTCCCAACTTCACCCGGGCATCGATGTGATTTCCGGGCCGCGTGGCCTGACATGATGTCTCCTCCACATTTCGCTCAGGGAGGGCACGACAAAACGTGGCCGCCGAGGCGCTACCGGTACCTGATGACGGCTGCAGCAGAATTCTGCCTGCCCAACCCCATCCGACCCAGGCCTGGACATCCTCTTCTGTCTTAAGATTTCATCTTGAGGATTTCCCATCAAGGACAGGAAACCAACTGATGCGGAGAGAGGAGCCGCCCTTTTTATCTTCAAGATTTCCTGTCCTTGAATGGCGAATCCCCTCTCTCGTGTCGTCATGGGTAACTGAAAAAAAAGCAGTCTTCTACTCATCCCCCTCCTTAATCATAATAAGTTTATATGCCCCTCTGATATCCAACATGGAAAACAATTTTGCTCCAATAATCTGATTCAACAAATCAGGAATGAGTGGGAGGGGATATGAGTTCAGGATACCGGTTTAACTCACAAAAATCTAAACAGGGACGCAGGCCTCAATCTTTTTTTTTTTTTAATTAAGAAAAACCCCGCTGCTACAGGCGAAGATTAGGCACTGCCTCACTACTGCGCATGTACATTGTTAGGGACGGCGGAACGCACTAAATATAAATAATAGCAAGCGCGTTCGCCGCCCGGGGTCCACTGTGCAGTAGGTGTAACAACCGCTGCTGAGTAATGGCAGGCTCGCTATATGGCGGTATACTGCGCTCGAGTTAAACGTCACTCGAGGTGCGCAGAGCAGACTCTGTTAACCTCACAGAGGCGCTTTAGTACAAATAAAGCATAAACGCCGAGCCTTTTAGCTTCACAGGTCTCAGCCGGCATGCACACACGGTATATGGTCACAGGACACGGCCCAAGGCAGAGGTCAGTGTCCGACTTGACCTACCGTGCGTGCGGCGTCGCTACCGCGGACGCCAGTAAGTGCTGCTAACTGCAGTGCGGCGTTAACCACTCCCGCTGTACGACAGGGTCGTGAGGCAACACACTATCGAACGCTAGTGTAGCGGTGCGGTATGCACTGTGGCGTATGGCTTGCCACTGACTGGCGCTGACTATAACTCTAATTCCCTATCCACATGCGTAATATCAGAGGGAAGGGGTTTCATAATGAGTCAGTCACCAGAATCATACATCCATCACCATTCACACATAGCAAGTGTAGTCTATACTAGCACATGGGCGAGCGGCCATTCGGGCCTTTTATAGCCATGCGCTTCCCGGACCTTCCAGACCTCTGAGACGGGCCAATCAGATCAGGACAAGGACCTGAGCACGTGACCCCCGATCTCCACTGGGAGATGGTCTCGTGGGCATGCCCAGTAGTGCGGCAAGAGGACTTAGCCTCTGGAGTGGTTTCATGCAAAGCGGGTTGTGCTACCATTGCTGGTCCAGAGGTGGCAGCAACATCCAGACCCAGAGAGCTGGTCTGAGCAGGGCGCCTGGATTGCCGAGATTGCTATGCAGGTCCCTGAGCGGTCGGAAAGGAATGGTAGACCGCTGGATGTATGGCTCTGGATTCCCGCTGTGCAGCTGCAGGAATCCGACGCCTAACATACATAAAGTGCAGCACAGATTCATCTCAACTAAAAGCAGAGATCCTTAGATCAGGAATAAAACAGACCTTTAAGGGGGCTTGACACATAGCAATATCGCTAAAGCATCACCGATTTTGTGACGCAGCAGCGATATTGCTAGCGATATCTCTACATGTGATACTTACTTCCGACTGGCTATCGCTGATCGCGCGAGATCGGCCAGGTCCATTTCTCGTCGTCTGTTTCTTGCGGGTACCGACGAGCGAGCCATGGACGCAGGCGGAAGACGTCCCCCTTGCCGCTTCTGAAAGGTAAGTACGACCGCTGCTGCATCGCTAGCGAGATCTGCCTGTTTGGCAGCTCACTAGTGACCATTTAGCGACGCACCAGCGATCCTGACCGGGTCGTATCGTGGTCAGGATCGCTGGTGCATCGCTAAATGTAAAGGGGCCTTTACAGGATGTTTGATAACTTTCCCAAATTCTTATGTAAACATTTACAGCACATTCTGCACTGTACTACTTTACCCAATGTATTATATATTTTAGGAATCTGAGTCGGCCCATTTTATGCCAACTCCAACTCTCACTCCACATCCCTGGTTCTATCTAAATAGCTTGATTATTGTATCATAATGGTGATTAAAAGCCTAATTTTACTACAGTAAATATATCATTTAACATGAGCCATGTATGAGGGAGTCAGAGTCGGAGTCAGAGAAATCGAGGAGTCAGAGTTGGCAAGGGGTGGCAGTGAAAAAAGTGTGACATACTGTAGATGTGATAAGTAATTGTGATCTGTGCTTAACTCATTGTCAGCCAACAACGATATGTGAGTGAGTGGGAAACAGAGTCCCCCTGTCATGACTCTGGACAGGATGGTTCCGCCTCATAGAATCATAGAATCGTAGAGTTGGAAGGGACCTCCTGGGCCATCTGGTCCAACCCCCTGCTCAAAGCAGGATTTGCTAAATCATCCCAGTCAGATGTCTGTCCAGCCTCTGTTTGAAGCCTTCCATTGAAGGAGAACTCACCACTTCTCGTGGCAGCTTGTTCCACTCATTGATCACTCTAACTGTCAAAAAGTTTTTTCTAATATCTAATCTGTGTCTCCTCCCATTCAGTTTCATCCCATTGCTTCTAGTCTTTCCTTGTGCAAATGAGAATAAAGTTGATCCTTCTACAATGTGACAGCCCTTTAGATATTTGTAGTCTCCTCTCAGTCTTCTCTTTTGCAAACTAAACATTCCCAAATCCTGCAACCTTTCCTCATAAGACAGGGTTTGCAGACCGGTCACCATTCTGGTCGCTCTTTTCTGAACTTGCTCCAGTTTGTTGATGTCTTTTTTAAAATGTGGCGCCCAAAACTGGACACAATATTCCAGATGAGGTCTGACCAAAGAGGAGTAGAGGGAAATAATGACTTCACGTGATCTAGACTGTATGCTTCTGTTAATACATCCTAGAATTGCATTTGCCTTTTTTGCTGCTGCATCACACTGTTGACTCATATTCAGTCTGTGATCTATTAGTATGCCCAAGTCTTTTTCACATGTGCTGTTGCGTAGCCCTATTCCTCCCATTCTGTATATGCTTTTTTCATTTTTATTGCCCAGATGTAGTACTTTGCATTTTTCCCTGTTAAAAACCATTCTGTTTGTTGCTGCCCACTTCTCCAGTTTATTTATATCTTTTTGAATCCTCTCTCTCTCTTCTCTAGTATTAGCTATCCCTCCTAGCTTTGTGTCATCAGCAAATTTAATCAGTTTACCCTCAATTCCTTCATCTAAATCGTTGATAAAGATGTTGAACAATACAGGGCCCAGGACAGAGCCCTGTGGTACCCCACTTGAGACATTCTTCCAACTGGATGTGGAGCCATTTACGACCACTCTTTGGGTCCGATCACTAAGCCAGTTATGAATCCACCTAACAGTTGCCTTGTCCATTCCATACTTAGACATTTTTTCAATAAGGATTGTATGAGATACTTTGTCAAATGCTTTGCTGAAGTCAAGATATACTATATCTACAGCATTTCCTTGATTCACCCAATCAGTGATTCCATCATAGAAGGAAATTGTTAGCGTGGGTGGTCAGGAGCGGGAGCTCCGAGAGTGGACCCTCTGGACCGTGGCACCGAGGGACCCCGGGCGAGCTGCCAGGTGGAACCGACCCCTATACAGGGACCGTTAGGAGCAGGCCCAGGGGTTCGAGTACCACGGTAGCCGGTACCGAGAGGGGCGGCTCAGGATGGACCGGAGTAAGACTGAGACTGGAGTAGGACGGCAGGAGCACTGAAGACAGGACTGGAGTAGGACGGCAGGAACACAAGGCAGGACTGGAGTAGGACGGCAGGAACAGTGAAGGCAGGACTGGAGTAGGACGGCAGGAACACAAGGCAGGACTGGAGTAGGACGACAGGAACACGGGTAGCAGGACTGAGAAGCTGCTGTGAGGAGCAGCCGAGACAGGAACTGCAGGAGCAGAGTGTGCACGATGGAGCGAGGCCAGAGTGTCAGGAAACACAACGATCAGGCGCCTCCCTCAGGAGGAAGCGGCCTGATATGGCCCCGTCTGGTCAGCCATTGGTCCAAATGTGCTTCCGGGTCAGGGCACAGCCGGAGCATAAGAAGCAGGAAGGAGGCGCGGCCGCGGCCTATGGCGCATGCGCATAGCATGCAGGGAAGGCATCGGTCGCGGGTCTGTCTCAGGTGACCGCCGCGGCCGTCGGGTGGAGAGAGGCTGCGGCGTGGGAGCGGAGGGCGACTGCGGCGTGGGAGCGGAGGCCGGGTGAGTATGGCGGAGCGGTGTAACAGTACCCCCTCCCCTAAGCCGCCCCCCCCGGAGATTAACAAGAAACCTCTTGAGGATACGGGGAGCATTAATATTCTCCCGAGGCTCCCAGGATCTCTCCTCAGGACCAAAGCCCTTCCAATCAACGAGAAAGAAAGTCCTACCTCTAACCCTTTTCACAGCGAGGATGTCCTGCACTTCAAAAACGTTGTCGGCACCCACCGGCTGAGGACCAAGATCAAGCGAGGAATGGAAACGATTCAGCACCACAGGCTTCAGGAGAGAGACGTGAAAGGTCTTCGGGATCCGGAGCGAAGCAGGCAACCTCAATTTGTAGGCAACTTCGTTAATACGTCCCAGAATTTCAAACGGACCGATGTAGCGTGGACCCAACTTGTAGGAGGGCAGTTTTAGTCGGACGAATTTGGAGGAGAGCCAGACCTTGTCGCCAACACGATACGGAGGAGAATCCAACCTCTTTTTGTCTGCATAGTTCTTCATCTGATCAGCGGATCTCTTGAGTGATGTGTTGGTCTCAGCCCAAATCTTAGAAAATTCCGAGGACAAGGCATTGGCCGCGGGTACCTCAGAGGCAGGGGTTATCGGAAGAGGGACACCAGGATGTCTGCCAAAAACAATGAAAAACGGAGACTTGGCCGAAGACTCACCAGCATGGTTGTTATAAGCGAACTCTGCCCAGGGGAGTAAGCTGACCCAATCGTTCTGGTGGGAGTTAGAGAAGTGGCGTAAGTATCCCGTAAGCGTCTGGTTGGTACGCTCTACTTGTCCGTTGGACTGTGGATGGTAGGCCGAGGAGAAGTCGAGGGAAACGTTCATAAGCTTACAAAGCGAACGCCAGAACTTGGAGGTAAACTGAACCCCTCGGTCAGACACAATGCGTCGAGGTAGTCCATGAAGCCTGAAGACTTGATGAATGAAGATCTCGGCCAGCTCCGGCGCTGAGGGAAGACCGGGCAGAGGGATGAAGTGAGCCATCTTGGAAAAACGATCCACCACCACCAGAATGACTGAGCAGCCCGCAGAGCAGGGTAGGTCGGTGATGAAATCCATGGCGATGTTCTCCCAAGGAACCGTAGGGACAGGCAACGGAAGCAACAAGCCAGACGGAGATCTCCGTGGTACCTTGTTCTTTGCACAGGATGGACAAGAAGCCACAAAATCGAGTACATCTTGGCGAAGTGAGGGCCACCAGTAGTGACGTTTGATAAGATCAAGGGTCTTCTTAGTTCCGGCATGGCCGGCCAGTTTGGAGGAGTGCCCCCATAGAAGAACCTTTTGCTTGAGATTCTCTGGCACAAGCGTCTTGCCAGGCGGAGGAGTAAGCCAGTTCACTGGAGCCACGGTGATGATCCTAGTGGGATCAATGATATGTGACGGTTCCTCCGTGGATTCGTGTGGTTGGAAGACCCTGGACAGGGCGTCGGCTTTGGAATTCTTGCTGCCGGGACGGAATCGGAGCTCGAAATCAAATCGGGCAAAAAATAAAGACCATCTGGCCTGGCGAGGGTTTAGTCTCTGGGCAGACTGGAGATAGGCCAGATTCTTGTGGTCCGAGAAGATGACAAAAGGATGGACAGCTCCTTCCAGGAGGTGGCGCCATTCCTCCAAGGCCAACTTGATGGCCAAAAGTTCCCGGTCACCGATCGAGTAGTTACACTCGGATGGAGAAAAGGCCTTCGAGAAGAAGCCACAAGGGTGCAGGCGACCGGAGGCGGTTCTCTGGGACAGCACCGCCCCGGCACCAGTCGAGGAAGCGTCCACCTCGAGTACAAAAGGTCGATCGCTCTCAGGGCGATGCAGGACCGGAGCCGTGGAGAAAGCCCGTTTTAGGGACAGAAAGGCCTCCTCTGCCTCAGGAGACCAATCCTTGGAAGTAGACCCTTTACGGGTAAGCACAGAAATGGGTCTTGTGATCGCGGAGAAGTGGGAGACAAATTGCCGGTAATAGTTGGCGAACCCGAGGAATCGTTGTATCGCCTTTAATCCGACGGGGCGAGGCCATTTGAGGATGGCAGACAACTTCTCGGGATCCATCCTTAGACCAGCGTCGGAGATAATGTATCCCAGAAATGGCAGAGAGGTCTGTTCGAAGAGACATTTCTCGATCTTTGCATACAGACGGTTCTCCCGAAGACGCTGAAGCACCAGGCGGACACTCTTTCTGTGGGACGAGAGGTCCGGCGAGAAGACGAGGATGTCGTCTAAGTACACGACCACACAGGAGTACAAGAGATCCCGGAAGATCTCGTTGACGAACTCTTGAAAGACTGCAGGAGCATTGCAAAGACCGAAGGGCATGACCAGGTACTCGTAATGGCCATCTCGAGTGTTGAAAGCGGTCTTCCACTCGTCACCTGCACGGATACGGACCAGATTGTAGGCTCCTCTGAGGTCCAGCTTGGTAAAGACCCGAGCCCCTCTGAGACGGTCAAACAGTTCCGGAATGAGTGGAAGAGGGTACCTGTTCTTGATGGTAATCTCATTCAAGCCCCTATAGTCAATGCATGGCCGTAGAGTCCCGTCCTTCTTTTTGACGAAGAAGAACCCGGCTCCCGCGGGCGAAGAGGATTTCCGTATAAAGCCTTTGGCGAGGTTCTCTTGGACGTACTCGGACATGGCGGTGGTCTCCACGGGAGACAGAGGGTAGATTCTGCCCCTTGGGGGGGTTGAACCAGAAACAAGTTCAATTGGGCAGTCAAACGGCCGGTGTGGAGGGAGGACCTCTGCTTCCTTCTTATCAAAAACATCGGCGTAGGAGCTGTAAGCTGGAGGAAGACCCGGGAGGTCTGGAGGTGACCGTGGAGCGGCCGCCAGGCGGACAGGAGTCAGACAGCGAGCTTGGCACGGGTGCCCCCAGCGGAGTATCTCCCCAGAAGACCAGTCGAGAACAGGCTGATGAGTCCTTAACCATGGAAGACCGAGTAGAATGGCGTGAGAGAGCTTAGGTAAAACGTAAAAGGCTATCTTCTCTCGATGTAAGGCTCCGATTTGCAATTCCACCTCTTCAGTGACCAAGGTGACGGTCACCTGTAGCGGTTTGCCATCCACGGTGGCAATCTGAATTGGGTTAGATAGAGTGACTACAGGAATTTGGTATTTGTCTACCTCTTCCGGCCGAATGAAGTTACCCGCTGAGCCCGAATCCACGTAGGCCACCTCGGAACCACGCCTCCCTCCTGAAACCAAAAGCACAGAAATCGTAAGGGGTTGAGAGGAATCATCATCATCACCTAGGAAGGCCTCTCTTACCTGACCTAGGTGGAGTCGTTTCCCTGTCTCTTAGGACAGGTGCGGATATAGTGTGACGAATGACCGCAATAGAGGCACAGACCTTGTGCCCGTCTCTCTCTCTGACGTAACTCGGCCAACCTGAGATGATCTATCTGCATGGGCTCACCCGAAGAGAGGGAAGAAGACCCGACTGAACGTGAGCTGGCCGACTGAGCGAAAGGAGGAACTGACCTGGAGGAGCGCCTGTCTCTCACTGACTCCCGAGCGCGCTCCAGGAAGCGCAGGTCAATGCGGGTAGCCAGCGAGATAAGGTCCTCTAAGGTGGACGGGGTATCTCGACCAGCGAGTTCATCCTTTATTTTACTAGAAAGACCGCGCCAGAATGCCCCCACCAAAGCTGCGTTATTCCAGCCGAGCTCAGAGGAAATAGTGCGAAAGCGAATAGCGTACTGTCCGACCGTGAGAGAGCCCTGGTGTAAGTTAAAGAGTGACTCAGTGAGAGAGGCTAACCGGCCCGGCTCATCGAAAACCTTACGAAACGTATCCAGGAAAACCGGGAGACTGGAAACGACCGGGTCGTCACGTTCCCAGAGCGGGTTTACCCAAGAAAGGGCCTCTCCCTCCAGATGGGACATGATGAAGGCCACTTTGGCCCGGTCCGAGGGATATTGCTGCGGCAGCCATTCAAAGTGGAGACTACACTGATTTAAGAACCCCCTACAGAGCTTGGGATCCCCGGTGAAACGAGGCGGTTTGGCGAGGCGGGGCGTCGGATGAGCAGCAGACGCAGGGGGAGGAGTCGGCACTGCAGCGGCAGCCTGGAGGGCTGACAAGCGACTATCAAAGGAGGCCATGTAGGACAAAATGTGGGTTTGAGTATCTTGCTGCTGGCCCAGCTCCTGTTGGAGACTGGCCAGCTGAGTGGCATTTCCAGGATCGGCCACCTGTAAGGCCGACAAACGGGTGTCCATCGACTTCATGATTGACATAATGCGCCCCTGATTCTCCCGTAGGAATAGCAACTCTTTCTGGGTAGCAGCCGTAGTACCGGCGGTGTCCATGGCCTGATCGTACTGTTAGCGTGGGTGGTCAGGAGCGGGAGCTCCGAGAGTGGACCCTCTGGACCGTGGCACCGAGGGACCCCGGGCGAGCTGCCAGGTGGAACCGACCCCTATACAGGGACCGTTAGGAGCAGGCCCAGGGGTTCGAGTACCACGGTAGCCGGTACCGAGAGGGGCGGCTCAGGATGGACCGGAGTAAGACTGAGACTGGAGTAGGACGGCAGGAACACAAGGCAGGACTGGAGTAGGACGGCAGGAACAGTGAAGGCAGGACTGGAGTAGGACGGCAGGAACACGGGTAGCAGGACTGAGAAGCTGCTGTGAGGAGCAGCCGAGACAGGAACTGCAGGAGCAGAGTGTGCACGATGGAGCGAGGCCAGAGTGTCAGGAAACACAACGATCAGGCGCCTCCCTCAGGGGGAAGCGGCCTGATATGGCCCCGTTTGGTCAGCCATTGGTCCAAATGTGCTTCCGGGTCAGGGCACAGCCGGAGCATAAGAAGCAGGAAGGAGGCGCGGCCGCGGCCTATGGCGCATGCGCATAGCATGCAGGGAAGGCATCGGTCGCGGGTCTGTCTCAGGTGACCGCCGCGGCCGTCGGGTGGAGAGAGGCTGCGGCGTGGGAGCGGAGGGCGACTGCGGCGTGGGAGCGGAGGCCGGGTGAGTATGGCGGAGCGGTGTAACAGAAATTAAGTTAGTCTGACATGGCTTATTAGTTACAAACCCATGCTGACTCTGTTTAATCACCTCATTCTTATCCAAGTAATGACATACATGTTGTTTAATAATTTGTTCAAAGATCTTTCCTGGTATAGAAGTCAGACTCACCGGCCTATAGTTGCCTGGGTCCACCTTCTTCCCCTTTTTGAAGATAGGAACAACATTTGCTCTTCTCCAGTCTTCTGGGACTTCTCCTGTTCTCCAAGAATTTTCAAAGATTATGGAGAGGGGTTCAGAAATTTCTTCTGCTATCTCCTTCAGTACTCTGGGGTGTAATTCATCTGGACCTGGTGACTTGAATTCATTTAGGTTAGCTAAGTGTTTCCTCACTATCTTTCTGTTTATAGATATCCTGGATTCTTCTATTCCCTTAATAGGACAGTGAAGAACAGTTGATGTTACATTTCCTTTCTGAGAGAAAACAGATGCAAAATAGGAATTTAAAAGTTCGGCCTTCTCAACATCCTGTCTTACCATTTCATCATTTTCATCCTGTAAAAATCCTATAGCATCTTTGACTTTTCTTTTACTTTTGACATATCCCCAAAATCCTTTATTATTGCTTTTGACATCTCTTGCAAGCCTCAATTCATTGTCAGCTTTAGCTAATCTGATTTGTTCCCTGCAGGTTCTGCAGACAGCATTATATTCTTCTTTAGATATGCCTCCCTCTTTCCATTTTATAAACATTTTTTTCTTCCTTTTTAGCATGTGCTTAAGTTCTGTGTTCATCCATCCTGGCTTCCTTAAATGCTTCCTATTCTTCCCTCTTTTCGGAATTGTTAACAATTGTGCTTTGAGAATTTCATTTTTCAAGATTTCCCATCGTTCCTGGACATTTTTGTCTTTAAGGATATCCAGCCATTGGATCCCTCCAATTCTCTTTCTGAATCCCTTAAAATCTGCCTTTCTGAAATCTAACCTTGACGTCTGAGTCTTCACAGGTCTTCCTCCTCTAGTTATCCAAAATTCTAAAATAGCATGGTCGCTACCTCCTAGGGTCCCAGCCACTTTTACCTCCTCAACCATTTCCTCCCTGTTTGTAAGGATTAGATCCAAGGTAGCAGTTCCCCTTGTTTTCTCCCCTACCTTTTGGAAGATAAAGTTGTCAGCAAGAGAGGATAAGAATTTCCTTGACCTGTTAGTTTTGCCTGAGAGAGATTCCCAACAAATGTCTGGATAGTTGAAATCTCCCATGACAACTATGTCATATTTTTTGGAGAACTTGGCCATTTGATGCATAAAGAGTTCATCCATATCTTCAGCTTGCACAGGCGGCCTGTAGTAAATGCCTACAATGGTGTCCTTTCCATTGTTCTGTCCTTGTATTCTTACCCAAACTGTTTCCACAGTACTCCCAGTCTCTGAAGCTTCAATCTCTGTGCAGATATACGCGTTTCTAACATACAATGCGACACCTCCTCCTCGTTTATCAAGTCTGTTTCTTGAAAATAAGTTGTATCCTTCTAGTCTTGTATTCCAATCATGTGTATTGTCCCACCAAGTTTCAGTGATTCCAATGACATCATATTTCTTTTCCTGTGTTAGTAGTTCCAATTCTCCTTGTTTGTTGCCCATGCTTTGTGCATTAGTATAGAAACATTTTAGTTTGTGATTGGTTTCTCTTTCTCCAATATTTTTATTATTTAGATTCTTTTGTCTTTGTTCTTCCTTTCCACTTCTAATAGCAGAGTTCTCAATAGCATTTTTCAGATGTATGGCTTTTTCTGGTCTTTTGCTTCCCTTCCCATGTTGTTCTAGTTTAAAGCTCTCCTTACAAGTGTAGCAAGGCGACTTCCAAATACATGTTTTCCAGTCTTCGTAAGGTGCACCCCATCTCTAGCAAGTAGTCCATCGTAAAAGTAATTCACTCCGTGATCCATAAATCCAAATTGTTGCTGATGGCACCATCGACGTAGCCAGTTGTTCACCTGCAGAATCTTATTCCACCTCCTTGTTCCATGGCCATCCACTGGGAGGATGGAAGAGAAGACCACCTGCGCTCCCAGTTCTTTCACTTTCTTGCCTAAGTCTTCAAAGTCTCTGCAGATGGTTTCCAGGTCGTTTCTTGCAGTGTCATTTGTCCCCACATGTAGTAGCAGGAATGGGTAGTCATCTGTAGGTCTGAAGAGTCCCGATATCCTGTCAGTCACATCTTTAATTTTTGCACCTGGAAGACAGCACATTTCTCTTGAAGTTATATCCGGTCTGCAGATAGCGGCCTCTGTTCCTCTCAACAGGGAATCCCCCATGACCACCACTCTCTTTTTCTTCTTCACAACATTTTTCTTTCTCCATCCAGGAGGACTCTGAAGGCGTACAAGGTTGCTGTTTGTGGGCAAAGTCTTATCCTGATGTATTTCTTCATCGCTCTCCTGTGTAAGAGCCTGGTACTGGTTACTGAGAAGTATGGGTGCTGACTGCCTCCTGATCCTCCTACTTCTCTGGGTCACATGTCTCCATTCCTCTGTTTCTTCAGTTGTACTTCGAATTTCTTCTCTTCCTGTAACATGAAGAGATAATTCTGCTCTGTCTAAGAACTCTTCACCTTCCTTAATGGTCTTCAACGTAGCTAACCTCTCTTCGAGATTTTGCAACTTTTCCTCCAACAGGGACACAAGCTTGCATTTGTGGCATGTGAAGTTTGGCTTTTCCACCGGTAAGTCTGTGAACATGTAGCAAGAAATGCAGCTCACCAAATGGCTCCTGGCCTCTTCCATATTGAGATTTCTTAAAAATCTCCATCCTGGTCAGATCAGGGTTAATTCTAGTTCGCCTCTCCTTGGTTCTGGGGCAGCTATTTAATGTTGTGAGTTCCTCGATTTGGTGTTGGTGATACTTCTGTATACTCGGTTTGTGGTTGCTGACCCAGGTTACTTGTCTGTAAACGTTGTGCCTCTGTGCGTGTGTGCTTTGCTGTGTATGACCCAGTTTGTCCCCTGACTTTTGCCTCTGTATCCTGCTTTGTACTGCCCTGTTCTTCCTGGTTATATGACCCTTTGGCTCATCTCTGTTTACTCTCTGTCTTATCCCTAGGTACCACGCTCTCGTCTGGCTTTTGACCCTTGGTTCTCCTTTGACTATGTTCCTTCCCTTTCCTCAGCCCCCTGGTCACGTGACTGCTTAGTTTCAGGTCCTGTGTTCACTGCTTAGTCTCAGGTCCTTGCGCACTGCGTGCCTTGTTCCTCCACTCCCTGCGCTCGTTCACGAGCCCCCCGATAGCGCCCCCTAGGTTGCGCCAGTGACACCCCTTTACAATAGCATCCAAGGCATGTGTGTCACAAGCAAGTGAGGTTCATGAGAATTAGGTGGCAGTGGTGGGATGTTTCTAACAGAAGGTGTAGGCAATTCATTTTCCCAATAAGTCACATAAGAGACTGACTGTTGTGGAGGGCCGAACCAACCGGTCAGAATATTGAGCAGCATTAAGTCTACTGAATCGCTGCTACTATTAATACATGTGACGATAAGGCTTATTTTAAACTTGTATTCTTGTCAGTAGTAGCTAAACAAAATCACATAATTTACTGCTTTTTATGTTTATATAAAACATTAAAATCGTACTGAGTCTGTTATTCAGCCTTTGTGCCTTGGTCACCAACTTTCAACACAATATGATGCCCCCACAGTCTCCTCAAACAGTATGATGTTCCCTTGCACAGTTTGTCACTAAAGAGCACCCCCAACCCCCTTGCATATTACTATGCCCCCACACATCCCTGTTGCACAAAACTATCCCCACAAAACTCACCTGCACAATATGTCCCCACAAAGAATTCCTCCGCAGAAAGATGTCCCCATACAGTGCATCATCAAAGAGCACCCGAACAGTATGATGTCTCCATACTGCCCTCTTACACAGTTTGACGTTCCCATACAGCCCCCATACACAGTGTGCCACCACACGGCCTATCTACACAGTGTAACTCCCCACTTTTGTGGGGAGGTTGATCTGGCGGATGGATCTGCCTGTGGTGAGTAGGCAGAGAGATAGTTCAGCGTAGGAATGGAAGCACTGAGATGAAGAGAAAAAGGGTGCCGTGCTGGACGTGACCATTAGAGGGCAGTGGGGAGCTTAGGAGAGAGTGGTTACGTAACTGCCAGGGGTCAAGGTCACTGTCATTGGCTAAAGGTGACTGTCAGGTGATAGTATAAAGGCTGAGGGAAGGTTCCAGAAAGTCCAGTCAGCCAGGGGAGCTCACTAGATAGGAGGGTCTGCTGCGAAGTGAAAGGCAGCGGAGGGCGCTCAGAGAGTATCTGACAGGAGAGACGGTCACGGGGGGGTGACCCAAAAGGACAGTGGCGGCAGACAGAGACGGTCTGAGAGCGACAAATAACGGTGTACTTTGAATGGCGAACTGCTGTGGTGGATGGGCCTAGGGCAGCCATAGTGGACAGAGTCACAAAGGACGCCACGACGGTGACAATAAAAGAGAAGGTACCCCGGGTCTGTGTATAATGGAGATTTGAAGTTCCTGTAACAAAGTGTTGAAAGTCGTCCAGAACGGTGAATAAACACTGGCCTGTTAAACCCAATTTTTGTCTCAGTCTCCAGTCTATCGCCGCTAAGAAGTGGGTCACCCCCCAGTCCTGTTGGATCAGCACCACCTCAGCACCCCCCTCGCCTACCCTACACCTTGACCACCTATATAGTAGAATGTCCTGACACAGCCCCCTTGTACAGTACGATGTCCCCACACAGCCTACCTACATAGTATTATGTCCCCATACAGGCTATGAGCACAGTATAACTCCCCACCTTGACCACCTACAGAGCCTCTCTGCACAGTATGAGGTCTCCAAACAGAATTGCATGCAGCATGATGTCCAGCACACAGGCACTGTATTATCTCACCATACGGCCCCTTTTCTCAGTAGTGTGTCATCTTGGTATTTCAGCAGCTGCTCCCCCTAGTATTTAACCCCTTCATGCCACAGCTAAATTTGTTTATTTTCCTCCCCTTCTTCCAAAAGCCATAACAATTTTTATTTTCCCTCCACATAGCCATATGAGAGCTTGTTTTCTGCATGATGAATTATACTTTTTTATGGCACCATTCATTTTATCATTTTTATCATGTGATGCACTGGAAGGTGAGGGAAAAAAAAAGTCAAAGTGCACTGTAATTGCAAAAAAAAGAAAGTGCAATCCCAGAATTGTTTTCTATTCACCATGTCCATTTTGCGGTAAAACTGACCTTTGTAAAAAAAAAAAATTATAAATTTCCTTCTTTGCCATTTTCCGAGACCCATGACATATTAAATTTTCTGGGTATAGGAGGGCCGTGTGAGGACATATTTTTGCTTCATGAGCCTTGATCGATACCATTTTGGGCTAGATAAGAGGTTTTGGTCACCTGTCACTGCATATTATAGAAATGTTACAGTAGCCAAAAAAAACTATTTTTTTTTTTTTTTTTTTTGCTCATTACACCATTTATCGATTGCATTAATTTATTTCACATTTTATAGACTTTTACAAATTTGGCAATTCCAAATAAGTGCATTTTTTTAATTTAATTAATTTTTTTTTAATGGGCAACATTTTTTTTTTTTTTTTTTTAAACACATTTTACCATATTTGTTAGTTCCCTTAGGGATCGTGAATCTGTGATGGTCTGATCGCTCCTACTACACACAGCAGGGCTACAACACAACTATATATAGTGAATTATCATGGCCTCCTATGAATGCCAGCTAACCGCTGGCTTTCACAGTAGAACCATCATGACAAGGATAGAGGTAGTCAGTAGACCCTGAACCGTCATGGTAAACTATCAACATCCCGCCCCACCGACAGACGTTTACGGCAGATGATGGCTGAATAACACAGCCGTCATCTGCCAGGAAAGATGCGGCCTGTCAGTGACCAGACAAATGATATAACTGCACATTATATGTCGATAAGCGGTTAAAAGTGGAATATCAAACCTTTTTAACTTATGTAAAAAAAATAAATAATTTTTGTATGATACATTCCCTTTCATTATCCGATCCTTTTGTTCTCCAGGAGAAAAGCTGCTTCCAGAGGCCTCGGCCTAGCCAAACATTCATGTGTAAGGGGAGGTCAGAAGTTGATCGAAGAAGTACTCAGCTGACATCTATCATTTGTGTTAGTGATGGCGGTTATACAATAATAGTTTGTTTGTTTTTTTAAATGAGACTATTTACTGCATTTATTGGTTACTACTCACCTGTGCTGTTATCTGTAGGAATCTCCTCTTTACACTGATCATCACCCCTCACATATGTCTCTGTAGTATTAATATGGGGCAGATCTTCACCCTGAAACAAATACTGTAAAAGTCACAGACAGATGGAGAAGTCCCATCTATGATCAGCTCTAATCCTGCCATCTCCACCGTTCTCATTACACAAGTATAAAACATATAATACTGGTGGATAAAACAAGACTGAGCACAAGACCTTCACAGCCGTCTACACATCATAGGGGAGGTCTCATCACACCTTCTCTCCATCTACCTGATGATCCTGAGGAACATCGGGATCTTCTTGTTTACAGTCCTGTGGAAGAAGAGGACGGGGACATCTCTCTGGTGTTGTCCTCTTACTGGATAGAACTGGAGGAAACACATACAGGGACTGAATTCATTCTTTACATACAGATAATTATAGGCCGTGTGTATTTAGTCCTGTCTATTACCTGGTGATGTGAGGGGCTGGGGAACCTCCATAATGACGTCGTTGTACAGATCTTTGTGTCCTTCTAAATACTCCCACTCCTCCATGGAGAAATAGACGGAGACATCCTGACACCTTATAGGAACCTGACACATACAATGATGCAGTCATCCCCCCGATCCCTCCATAGCGTTACTGTACAATGTCCCAGCATTCCCAGCAGTGTCACCTCTCCAGTCAGCAGCTCAATCATCTTGTAGGTGAGTTCTAGGATCTTCTGGTCATTGATGTCCTCATGTATCAGGGGGTGAGGTGGAGGCCCCGTGATTGGGCTCAGGGGTCTTCCCCATCCCTCAGACACAGGGGCCTGACAGCGCTCACTAGAGGTCTTCTTCACTACTGTGTAATCCTGGTTATGGAGAGACACATTAATAAATCTCACTACAGACATTTCCAGAGTCCTCACCTCTCCAGTTCTGTCCATCTGTTATTCCCATAGATAAGAATGATGTAATGTGACGTCATCAGAATCTCTCACCTCTCCAGTAAGCCGGAAGAGGATCTCTAGGGTGAGGTGTAATATCCTCTCCGCCATCTTCTCCCTGTCTTTAACCATTCTTGATGGGACAATCAAGAAAATTCTCTTATTTAGTAGATCTCCTCTGAGAGGATCTACTATTGTAGGGACCTGAATGGGGAGATGAGCAGATGTGAATCATAACATTTTGATAAAATCAGTGTTATCAGAAGGAGTTTACCATTAGAGGATTAGTAAGCCTGCTGCTGTGTAGTCCTCCATATTCATAGAGCTCGGTATATGACCACTGAACTGATTGGCAGCTTTCTGTGTATACTGTGCATAGGCAGAAAGTTGCCAATCAGTGGTGTGGGCGGGGTTATACAGAGCTCAGTGTTCAGAGAATTGGTAGATCTGCAGTAGATAACACAGTGATTTTATAAAAAACTGAACACGCAGCTCAGTAAGTGACACACCGCTATCATCAGGATCTCTGCCCCTATATCATGATTCTCTCAGCTAGGGCAGCAGATTCCAATTAAAATTTGTGATGGAAATCCATTAAACTCTGTTATAGTCAATAGGGTCTGTCGGGCACCACAGGTTTCTGGTTTCCTTTCACGACATCTGCCGTATAAATACGACGCTTCGGCAAGTGTGTTCCCGCAAACCGTCGTCCATGTATGGTGCCGCTATTTCCGGTCACTGTGTTACATAGTGTGGTGACCGTGTTAAGGCTGCTGTATCTGAGATCAGACCATCCCTGGACGTTATCCCAAGGGGCTGTACTGCCCAGCCGGCGATCACTGTGGTTGGCCGATCAATTCTGAACAGCGAATCACAGTGATGTGACAAAGTTTAAAAAAATAAATCATTCTATGGGGTGATGGCGAGGTCACCTCAGCTGATTAACCCTTTTGGTGCTGATTGGCTGGACAATAGTTACTGAACAATCGGCAGTAAAAGGGTAGATTCAAAACAGTGATCATTCCTCTGCACGCAGTCTGTTCCTCGGATCTGGCGTGCAGACAGGTTGTGTAGATCCTGTGGTGTGATCACAGCAGCAGTTCCCAAATCCCTGGCACAGCTTTTCTCCATCACCCCACTCCTTGATTGTATTTTTGGCGCACTTTTTTGTGCCTTTTACATGTGCACGGCGTCCTGTACTGAGCAGTCTTGCTCAATTTTTGTGTGCTTCCCTTGTGCGTAGCACTCTGATCGGTATCAGTGCTGATCAGAGTCTGCGCCAAGAGACTTTTTTTTCTTTTCCTATAAGTATAGTATCTACACAGAGAGGAGAAGCACCGTTGTGTATTTCGTGTACAAAGCAAAGCCTACGTGCAGAGGAGAGCAAGGCGTGCACGGCCTGCGTGCAGAGGAGAGCAAGGCGTGCACGGCCTGCGTGCAGAGGAGAGCAAGGCGTGCACGGCCTGCGTGCAGAGGAGAGCAAGGCGTGCACGGCCTGCGTGCAGAGGAGAGCAAGGCGTGCACGGCCTGCGTGCAGAGGAGAGCAAGGCGTGCACGGCCTGCGTGCAGAGGAGAGCAAGGCGTGCACGGCCTGCGTGCAGAGGAGAGCAAGGCGTGCACGGCCTGCGTGCAGAGGAGAGCAAGGCGTGCACGGCCTACGTGCAGAGGAGAGCAAGGCGTGCACGGCCTACGTGCAGAGGAGAGCAAGGTGTGCACGGCCTACGTGCAGAGGAGAGCAAGGCGTGCACGGCCTACGTGCAGAGGAGAGAAAGGCGTGCACTGCATACGTACAGAGGAGAGCAAGGCGTGCACGGCATACGTACAGAGAGGAGCCATGCATGCAACTTGTGTATAAGAGTAGCAACACAAATCTATAATATAACCGTGGGAGCGTCGCTCTGTCTGAAGCCTTTAGAGACTGCGCAAGCATGACGCGCCTGCGCAGTCTGGCTCCAGACAGAATGAGGCATCCAGCGGTGAGGAGTGTGTATAGCGCCGGAGATGGCGGTCCCGTACACACTGCGTTATCCGGCGCCATACTTGCATACTTATCTGACCGGGAGGAGCGTTGCAGCGGCGTTTCTCTTCGGCCGGAGAACGGGGCTGGAGTGCACGTGAGTATCGCGCATGCGCATAGCGCTATCTGGCGCCATTTTACTGAAGACACATTTGCAGTGTGTCTTCAGCAATATGGCGCCGGACCGCGCGGTATGGGCATGCGTGTACTCTGGCGCCGCACTCCTCCCCCGGCCTCCAGCAGAATGTGACAGCGCTGGAACACAGGGAAGAAAGGTGAGTATAATTTTTTTATTGTATGTGTGCAGTTTAATAGGGGTGAGAGGAGCATGCATACCAGGAAAGGGGGGGTGAGGGGACCAGGCACACCAGGAAAGGGGGGGGGGTGAGAGGACCAGGCACACCAGGAAAGGGGGGGGGGTGAGAGGACCAGGCACACCAGGAAAGGGGGGGGGGTGAGAGGACCAGGCACACCAGGAAAGGGGGGGGGGGTGAGAGGACCAGGCACACCAGGAAAGGGGGGGGGGGTGAGAGGACCAGGCACATCAGGAAAGGGGGGGGGGTGAGAGGACCAGGCACACCAGGAAAGGGGGGGGGTGAGAGGACCAGGCACACCAGGAAAGGGGGGGGGGGTGAGAGGACCAGGCACACCAGGAAAGGGGGGGGGGGGGGTGAGAGGACCAGGCACACCAGGAAAGGGGGGGGGGGGGTGAGAGGACCAGGCACACCAGGAAAGGGGGGGGGGGGGTGAGAGGACCAGGCACACCAGGAAAGGGGGGGGGGGGGGGTGAGAGGACCAGGCACACCAGGAAAGGGGGGGGGGGGGGTGAGAGGACCAGGCACACCAGGAAAGGGGGGGGGGGGGGGTGAGAGGACCAGGCACACCAGGAAAGGGGGGGGGGGGGGTGAGAGGACCAGGCACACCAGGAAAGGGGGGGGGGGTGAGAGGACCAGGCACACCAGGAAAGGAGGGGGTGAGAGGAGAAAGGCATACCAGGAAGGGGGGGGGGGGGTGAGAGGACCAGGCATACCAGGAAAAGGGGGGGGGGGGGGGGAGGTGAGAGGACCATGCATACCAAGATTTGGGGGGTGAAGGGACCATGCATTCCTGGATTGGGGGGTGAGGGGACCATGCATACCAGGATTGGGAAATGAGGGGTACCATGCATAACAGGATAGGGGGGTGAGAGGACCATACATACCAGGATGGGGGGGGCGAGAGGACCATGAATACCAGGATTGCGAGGCGAGGGGACCATGCATTTCATGATAGGGGGTGAGGGGACCATGCATGACAGGATAGGGGGGTGAGGGGATCATGCATTCCACGATAGGGGGGTGAGGGGACCATGCATTCCACGATAGGGATTTGAGGGGACCATGCATTCCACGATAGGGGTTTGAGGCGACCATGCATTCCAGGACAGGGGGGTGAGGGGACCATGCATTCCAGGACAGGGGGGTGAGGGGACCATGCATACCAGGATTGGGGGGTGAGGGGACAATGCATACCAGGATTGGGGGGTGAGGGGACAATGCATACCAGGATTGGGGGGTGAGGGGACAATGCATACCAGGATTGGGGGGTGAGGGGACAATGCATACCAGAATAGGGGGACCATGCATACCAGAATAGGGGGACCATGCATACCAGGAAAGGGGGGGGGGGTGAGGGGACCATGCATACCAGGATGGGGGGGTGAGGGGACCATGCATACCAGGATTGGGGGGTGAGGGGACAATGCATACCAGGATTGGGGGGTGAGGGGACAATGCATACCAGGATTGGGGGGTGAGGGGACAATGCATACCAGGATTGGGGGGTGAGGGGACAATGCATACCAGGATTGGGGGGTGAGGGGACAATGCATACCAGGATTGGGGGGTGAGGGGACAATGCATACCAGAATAGGGGGACCATGCATACCAGAATAGGGGGACCATGCATACCAGGAAAGGGGGGGGGGGTGAGGGGACCATGCATACCAGGATGGGGGGGTGAGGGGACCATGCATACCAGGATTGGGGGGTGAGGGGACAATGCATACCAGGATTGGGGGGTGAGGGGACAATGCATACCAGGATTGGGGGGTGAGGGGACAATGCATACCAGGATTGGGGGGTGAGGGGACAATGCATACCAGGATTGGGGGGTGAGGGGACAATGCATACCAGGATTGGGGGGTGAGGGGACAATGCATACCAGGATTGGGGGGTGAGGGGACAATGCATACCAGAATAGGGGGACCATGCATACCAGGATAGGGGGATAGGGGGGAGGGGACCATGCATACCAGAATAGGGGGACCATGCATACCAGGAAAGGGGGGGGGGGTGAGGGGACCATGCATACCAGGATGGGGGGGTGAGGGGACCATGCATGCCAGGATTGGGGGGGTGAGAGGCCAATGCATATCAGGATGGCGGGTTGAGAGGACCATGCATACCAGGATGGGGGGTGAGAGGACAATGCATACCAGGAAAGGGGGGCAAAGGGACCATGCATTCCAGGATAGGGTAGCGAGGGGACTATACATACTAGGATTGGGGGGGTGAGGGTACCATGCATACCAGGATAGGAGACCATATACCAATAAAAATGCTCGCCACCCAGGCGTAGATCGGGTTCATAGCTAGTGTCAGCACTGAGGGGGTTATTGCCCCCTGCGCCCAGTAATGGGGAATCTCCAGCACCTACCTCCACCTGCAGGGGGCGCTATGTCCAGGAATGGAGGAGTTACTGCCCCCTGTGCAGCCCAGTAATGGGGAATCTCCAGCACCTACCTCCACCTGCAGGGGGCGCTATCTCCGGGAATGGAGGGGTTACTGCCCCCTGTGCAGCCCAGTAATGGGGAATCTCCAGCACCTACCTCCACCTGCAGGGGGCGCTATCTCCGGGAATGGAGGGGTTACTGCCCCCTGTGCAGCCCAGTAATGGGGAATCTCCAGCACCTACCTCCACCTGCAGGGGGCGCTATCTCCGGGAATGGAGGGGTTACTGCCCCCTGTGCAGCCCAGTAATGGGGAATCTCCAGCACCTACCTCCACCTGCAGGGGGCGCTATCTCCGGGAATGGAGGGGTTACTGCCCCCTGTGCCCAGTAAAGGGGAATCTCCAGCACCTACCTCCACCTGCAGAGCCGCACACCACATATATGGCTGCTCTGTGCGCACAGGACCTGGGATGAGGTCACAGGAGGGGAGGAGTCAGAGGTCACATGATCAGGGGCCTCAGTGCATGCAGGACTCTGCTGTGCTGGTTGTCATGGTGCTGGATGAGGGGAAGTTTCTGTGTGGGGTCAGGAGGGGTTTACAGGGTGGATGTAGCAGAGCCGTGTGTGTACGAGGTGTACGGAGCCGCGTGTGTACGGAGCTGAGCCGCGTGTGTACGTGGTGTACGGAGCGGAGCCGCGTGTGTACTGGGTGTACGGAGGGGAGCCGCGTGTGTACGAGGGGTACGGAGCCGCGTGTGTACGAGGTGTACGGAGCGGAGCCGCGTGTGTACTGGGTGTACGGAGCGGAGCCGCGCGTGTACGAGGGGTACGGAGCGGAGCCGCGTGTGTACGAGGGGTACGGAGCGGAGCCGCGTGTGTACGAGGTGTACGGAGCGGAGCCGCGTGTGTACGACGTGTACGGAGCGGAGCCGCGTGTGTACGAGGTGTACGGAGCGGAGCCGCGTGTGTACGAGGTGTACGGAGCGGAGCCGCGTGTGTACGAGGTGTACGGAGCGGAGCCGCGTGTGTACGAGGTGTACGGAGCGGAGCCGCGTGTGTACGACGTGTACGGAGCGGAGCCGCGTGTGTACGAGGTGTACGGAGCGGAGCCGCGTGTGTACGAGATGTACGGAGCGGAGCCGCGTGTGTACGAGGTGTACGGAGCGGAGCCGCGTGTGTACGAGGTGTACGGAGCGGAGCCGCGTGTGTACGAGTTGTACGGAGCGGAGCCGCGTGTGTACGAGGTGTACGGAGCGGAGCCGCGTGTGTGTACGAGGTGTACGGAGCGGAGCCGCGTGTGTGTACGAGGTGTACGGAGCGGAGCCGCGTGTGTGTACGAGGTGTACGGAGCGGAGCCGCGTGTGTGTACGAGGTGTACGGAGCGGAGCCGCGTGTGTGTACGAGGTGTACGGAGCGGAGCCGCGTGTGTGTACGAGGTGTACGGAGCGGAGCCGTGTGTGTACGAGGTGTACGGAGCGGAGCCGCGTGTGTACGAGGTGTACGGAGCGGAACCGCGTGTGTACGAGGTGTACGGAGCGGAGCCGTGTGTGTACGAGGTGTACGGAGCGGAGCCGCGTGTGTATGAGGTGTATGGAGCGGAGCCGCGTGTGTACGAGGTGTACGGAGCTGAGCCGCGTGTGTACGTGGTGTACGGAGCGGAGCCGCGTGTGTACTGGGTGTACGGAGCGGAGCCGCGTGTGTACTGGGTGTACGGAGCGGAGCCGCGTGTGTACGAGGGGTACGGAGCGGAGCCGCGTGTGTACGAGGGGTACGGAGCGGAGCCGCGTGTGTACGAGGTGTACGGAGCGGAGCCGCGTGTGTACGACGTGTACGGAGCGGAGCCGCGTGTGTACGAGGTGTACGGAGCGGAGCCGCGTGTGTACGAGGTGTACGGAGCGGAGCCGCGTGTGTACGAGGTGTACGGAGCGGAGCCGCGTGTGTACGAGGTGTACGGAGCGGAGCCGCGTGTGTACGACGTGTACGGAGCGGAGCCGCGTGTGTACGAGGTGTACGGAGCGGAGCCGCGTGTGTACGAGATGTACGGAGCGGAGCCGCGTGTGTACGAGGTGTACGGAGCGGAGCCGCGTGTGTACGAGGTGTACGGAGCGGAGCCGCGTGTGTACGAGGTGTACGGAGCGGAGCCGCGTGTGTGTACGAGGTGTACGGAGCGGAGCCGCGTGTGTGTACGAGGTGTACGGAGCGGAGCCGCGTGTGTGTACGAGGTGTACGGAGCGGAGCCGCGTGTGTGTACGAGGTGTACGGAGCGGAGCCGCGTGTGTGTACGAGGTGTACGGAGCGGAGCCGTGTGTGTACGAGGTGTAAGGAGCGGAGCCGCGTGTGTACGAGGTGTACGGAGCGGAACCGTGTGTGTACGAGGTGTACGGAGCGGAGCCGTGTGTGTACGAGGTGTACAGAGCGGAGCTGCGTGTGTATGAGGTGTATGGAGCGGAGCCGCGTGTGTACGAGGTGTACGGAGCGGAGCTGCATGTGTATGAGGTGCCAACACCGAAAAAAACAGTGTAAAAAGTCCAATATAAACATAAAAATCACAATCTTTATTGTCAACAGATGAGGCACAATACAGCTAAAAAGTGACACAAAAAATGGCAATGTATAGTGGGCCACAAATGTATAGATGGTATGTATATAGGTACAGCTATACATATATATTATATTTTATAAGCACCAAAAATTGAAAAGGCAAGTATAATATGTAGAAGGCCATCAAAAAGTAAAGGGAAAAATCCCTGGCTAGCCATGCAGAATGAAGATATTGCCCAAACATAGGTGGTAGAGTCACATACCTGTAGAGAAGTGTGGCACAATGTACACAGCCGTGCCCCAACGCGCGTTTCGGAAAAGTTCCTTCCTCAGGGGGCGTGTGTTAAGGCCGTTTTTAATTCAATATATAGTGAATTGATGGAAGCCATTAGTGGTGCCCGGTGTGTATGCAACCATCCCCCCCATCCCGACATGGCGACCGCCGCTGACGCTGGCACACAACGGGGCCCCGTGGTGTCAGACGCCAGACAGTGGGCGGAAGGGAGGAGGAGACCGATGACAACATCCGGATTTCAAACCCGCGCATGCGCAGACAAAAGTAGATGGGGCCGCGGCCATTTTGGAAAAGGGCATAACAGTGCGATACTAATGAGTAACAGCGGTAAATGGAAACCGAACATCAACATGCAAGGAGGAATAATAAAAAAGGAGGTATCTAAGATGCAAGTGCAATTGTATATAAAATACAATATAAGATAGTACAAAGATAGAAATATGTAACCTCAACTTGTATATCAGAACCGCGCATGTGCAAAGCGCGATATAACAAGATCGTATGCTGAGGAGCTACTCAAAAAGGCATAATAGATACAAAATTAGATAAAGAAACAAAAATAGGGGTGAAAGTCCTGAAGAGTATAGCATTGATAGTGATGAATAATAAATATCATATAAAGTCTCATCAGTAGCATAGTAATAAGGGCACAATACATTCATAATCCTTATTTAATAAGTCTTGAATAAGTATATAAATAAATAAAGATAACAGTATAAGTATATTGTATGTACTGGAAAAGACAAAAATAATATGGTATAATATAACAAATATCAAAAACACAGTGTAAATATTATCACTATCAAATATATTTCTTGGTACAGGTGATGAAGGGGACATGAAGATAGTGTCCATAGATGTGTATAAATATGCCAAAAGACAACGGACCACTGAACCAGGGCTTCAAACTTCAGAAAATGGACTTGGAGAACAACCAGAAGGTAATAATCTAACGGGTCCATCACAAGATGTGCTGGAATCTTGTTGGTGGTCCCCAGTACATTCATCATGAACATACGGTTGACTAATTTTTCCAGCACATCTTGCTACCTATTGTTCTTATGTGTATGAGGTGTACTGGGCGGAGCTGTGTGTGTACGAGGTGTACGGAGCGGAGCCACGTGTGTACGAGGTGTACGGAGCAGAGCCGTGTGTGTACGAGGTGTACGGAGCAGAGCCGCGTGTGTACAAGGTGTGTGTGTGTACAAGGTGTACGGAGCGTAGCCGCGTGTGTACGAGGTGTACGGAGCGGAGCCGTGTGTATGAGGTGTACGGAGTGGAGCCGCATGTGTACTACGGAGCGGAGCCGTGTGTGTACGAGGTGTACGGAGCGGAGCCGCATGTGTACTACGGAGCGGAGCCGCGTGTGTACGAGGTGTACGGAGCGGAGCCGTGTGTGTACGAGGTGTACGGAGTGGAGCCGTGTGTGTATGAGGTGTACGGAGCAGAGCCGCGTGTGTACGACGTGTACGGAGCGGAGCCGCGTGTGTACGAGGTGTAAGGAGCGGAGCCGCGTGTGTACGAGGTGTACGGAGCGGAGCCGCGTGTGTACGAGTTGTACGGAGCGGAGCCGCGTGTGTACGAGGTGTACGGAGCGGAGCCGCGTGTGTGTACGAGGTGTACGGAGCGGAGCCGCGTGTGTGTACGAGGTGTACGGAGCGGAGCCGCGTGTGTGTACGAGGTGTACGGAGCGGAGCCGCGTGTGTGTACGAGGTGTACGGAGCGGAGCCGCGTGTGTGTACGAGGTGTACGGAGCGGAGCCGCGTGTGTGTACGAGGTGTACGGAGCGGAGCCGTGTGTGTACGAGGTGTACGGAGCGGAGCCGCGTGTGTACGAGGTGTACGGAGCGGAACCGTGTGTGTACGAGGTGTACGGAGCGGAGCCGTGTGTGTACGAGGTGTACGGAGCGGAGCTGCGTGTGTATGAGGTGTATGGAGCGGAGCCGCGTGTGTACGAGGTGTACGGAGCTGAGCCGCGTGTGTACGTGGTGTACGGAGCGGAGCCGCGTGTGTACTGGGTGTACGGAGCGGAGCCGCGTGTGTACGAGGGGTACGGAGCGGAGCCGCGTGTGTACGAGGGGTACGGAGCGGAGCCGCGTGTGTACGAGGTGTACGGAGCGGAGCCGCGTGTGTACGACGTGTACGGAGCGGAGCCGCGTGTGTACGAGGTGTACGGAGCGGAGCCGCGTGTGTACGAGGTGTACGGAGCGGAGCCGCGTGTGTACGAGGTGTACGGAGCGGAGCCGCGTGTGTACGAGGTGTACGGAGCGGAGCCGCGTGTGTACGACGTGCACGGAGCGGAGCCGCGTGTGTACGAGGTGTACGGAGCGGAGCCGCGTGTGTACGAGATGTACGTAGCGGAGCCGCGTGTGTACGACGTGTACGGAGCGGAGCCGCGTGTGTACGAGGTGTACGGAGCGGAGCCGCGTGTGTACGAGGTGTACGGAGCGGAGCCGCGTGTGTACGAGGTGTACGGAGCGGAGCCGCGTGTGTACGAGGTGTACGGAGCGGAGCCGCGTGTGTACGACGTGTACGGAGCGGAGCCGCGTGTGTACGAGGTGTACGGAGCGGAGCCGCGTGTGTACGAGATGTACGGAGCGGAGCCGCGTGTGTACGAGGTGTACGGAGCGGAGCCGTGTGTGTACGAGGTGTACGGAGCGGAGCCGCGTGTGTACGAGGTGTACGGAGCGGAGCCGCGTGTGTGTACGAGGTGTACGGAGCGGAGCCGCGTGTGTGTACGAGGTGTACGGAGCGGAGCCGCGTGTGTGTACGAGGTGTACGGAGCGGAGCCGCGTGTGTGTACGAGGTGTACGGAGCGGAGCCGCGTGTGTGTACGAGGTGTACGGAGCGGAGCCGTGTGTGTACGAGGTGTATGGAGCGGAGCCGCGTGTGTACGAGGTGTACGGAGCGGAACCGTGTGTGTACGAGGTGTACGGAGCGGAGCCGTGTGTGTACGAGGTGTACAGAGCGGAGCTGCGTGTGTATGAGGTGTATGGAGCGGAGCCGCGTGTGTACGAGGTGTACGGAGCGGAGCTGCATGTGTATGAGGTGCCAACACCGAAAAAAACAGTGTAAAAAGTCCAATATAAACATAAAAATCACAATCTTTATTGTCAACAGATGAGGCACAATACAGCTAAAAAGTGACACAAAAAATGGCAATGTATAGTGGGCCACAAATGTATAGATGGTATGTATATAGGTACAGCTATACATATATATTATATTTTATAAGCACCAAAAATTGAAAAGGCAAGTATAATATGTAGAAGGCCATCAAAAAGTAAAGGGAAAAATCCCTGGCTAGCCATGCAGAATGAAGATATTGCCCAAACATAGGTGGTAGAGTCACATACCTGTAGAGAAGTGTGGCACAATGTACACAGCCGTGCCCCAACGCGCGTTTCGGAAAAGTTCCTTCCTCAGGGGGCGTGTGTTAAGGCCGTTTTTAATTCAATATATAGTGAATTGATGGAAGCCATTAGTGGTGCCCGGTGTGTATGCAACCATCCCCCCCATCCCGACATGGCGACCGCCGCTGACGCTGGCACACAACGGGGCCCCGTGGTGTCAGACGCCAGACAGTGGGCGGAAGGGAGGAGGAGACCGATGACAACATCCGGATTTCAAACCCGCGCATGCGCAGACAAAAGTAGATGGGGCCGCGGCCATTTTGGAAAAGGGCATAACAGTGCGATACTAATGAGTAACAGCGGTAAATGGAAACCGAACATCAACATGCAAGGAGGAATAATAAAAAAGGAGGTATCTAAGATGCAAGTGCAATTGTATATAAAATACAATATAAGATAGTACAAAGATAGAAATATGTAACCTCAACTTGTATATCAGAACCGCGCATGTGCAAAGCGCGATATAACAAGATCGTATGCTGAGGAGCTACTCAAAAAGGCATAATAGATACAAAATTAGATAAAGAAACAAAAATAGGGGTGAAAGTCCTGAAGAGTATAGCATTGATAGTGATGAATAATAAATATCATATAAAGTCTCATCAGTAGCATAGTAATAAGGGCACAATACATTCATAATCCTTATTTAATAAGTCTTGAATAAGTATATAAATAAATAAAGATAACAGTATAAGTATATTGTATGTACTGGAAAAGACAAAAATAATATGGTATAATATAACAAATATCAAAAACACAGTGTAAATATTATCACTATCAAATATATTTCTTGGTACAGGTGATGAAGGGGACATGAAGATAGTGTCCATAGATGTGTATAAATATGCCAAAAGACAACGGACCACTGAACCAGGGCTTCAAACTTCAGAAAATGGACTTGGAGAACAACCAGAAGGTAATAATCTAACGGGTCCATCACAAGATGTGCTGGAATCTTGTTGGTGGTCCCCAGTACATTCATCATGAACATACGGTTGACTAATTTTTCCAGCACATCTTGCTACCTATTGTTCTTATGTGTATGAGGTGTACTGGGCGGAGCTGTGTGTGTACAAGGTGTACGGAGCGGAGCCACGTGTGTACGAGGTGTACGGAGCAGAGCCGTGTGTGTACGAGGTGTACGGAGCAGAGCCGCGTGTGTACGAGGTGTGTGTGTGTACAAGGTGTACGGAGCGTAGCCGCGTGTGTACGAGGTGTACGGAGCGGAGCCGTGTGTATGAGGTGTACGGAGTGGAGCCGCATGTGTACTACGGAGCGGAGCCGTGTGTGTACGAGGTGTACGGAGCGGAGCCGCATGTGTACTACGGAGCGGAGCCGCGTGTGTACGAGGTGTACGGAGCGGAGCCGTGTGTGTACGAGGTGTACGGAGTGGAGCCGTGTGTGTATGAGGTGTACGGAGCAGAGCCGCGTGTGTAAGAGGTATACGGAGCGGAGCCGCGTGTGTATGAGATGTACGGAGCGGAGTCGCGTGTGTATGAGGTGTACGGAGCGGAGCCGTGTGTGTACGAGGTGTACGGAGCGGAGCCGCGTGTGTACGAGGTGTACGGAGCGGAGCTGCATGTGTATGAGGTGTACTGAGCGGAGCTGTGTGTGTACGAGGTGTACGGAGCGGAGCCACGTGTGTACGAGGTGTACGGAGCAGAGCTGCGTGTGTACGGAGCGGAGCTGCATGTGTATGAGGTGTACGGAGCGGAGCCGTGTGTGTACGAGGTATATGGAGTGGAGCCGTGTGTGTATGAGGTGTACGGAGCGGAGCCGCGTGTGTACGAGGTATACGGAGCGGAGCCGCGTGTGTATGAGATGTACGGAGCGGAGCCGCGTGTGTATGAGATGTACGGAGCGGAGCCGTGTGTGTACGAGGTGTACGGAGCGGAGCCGCGTGTGTACGAGGTGTACGGAGCGGAGCTGCATGTGTATGAGGTGTACTGAGCGGAGCTGTGTGTGTACGAGGTGTACGGAGCGGAGCCACGTGTGTGTACGAGGTGTACGGAGCAGAGCTGCGTGTGTACGGAGCGGAGCTGCATGTGTATGAGGTGTACGGAGCGGAGCAGTGTGTGTACGAGGTGTACAGAGCAGAGCCATGTGTGTACGAAGTGTACGGAGCGGAGCTGTGTGTGTATGAGGTGTAGGGACCTGAATGGGGAGATGAGCCGATGTGAATCATAACGTTTTGATAAAATCACAGTGTTATCAGACTTTACCATTACAGGATTAGTAAACCTGCTGCCGTGTAGTGCTCCACATTCATAGAGCTCGGTATATCACCACTGAACTGTATTCTGTGCATAGGCAGAAAGTTGACACTCAGCGGTGTGGGCGGGGTTATACAGAGCTCAGTGTTCAGAGAATTGGTAGATCTGCAGTAGATAACAGTGATTTTATAAAAAACTAAACACGCAGCTCAGTAAGTGACACACTGCTATCATCAAGATCTCCCCTATATCATGATTCTCTCAGATAGGGCAGCAGATTCCAATTAAAATTTGTGATGGAAATCCATTAAACTCTGTTATAGTCAATAGGGTCTGTGTGACGGACTCAGCTCCTGCTGAGCCCATTTTTTGAGTGGACCCTCTGGGTCGTGGCACCCACCCACCGAGGGCGAGCTGACCTTGTGAGAATCCACCCCCTATACAGGGAGTGTCAGGGGCAAGACCAAGGGGGTGAGCCACCACGACTTCTGGGACCAGACGGCCGGCTCAGGGGACACTAGACGAGTGTCTGACGACAAGGACGAGCAGGAAGCAAGACGAGACTAGACGTAGGTGCAAGGTATCTTCATTAGAATAACACAAGATCACATACAGAGAAAACAAGCAAAACGTGCAAGGTGCGCGCGTGGGCACGCCAAGGTCCATAACATGGTACGTGCCAGATGGCACGCCTAGGCACAGGTAATGGCATAATGGCATTGGACTCCGGACTGCTGGCAAACCGACAGGGTCCAGGGATCAGGCTGCGGACGTCAGCTCCGGACATCAGGCCGTAGTCATCTGGTTCCGGACCTCTGGCAACGGTCGGCAGGTTCCGGGCATCCGGCAGGCAAACCAGGGTTCAGGCAAGGAGGCACGACAGATATCCAAGCAGGGTGCGTGTTTAGGGAACACGCCAAGGTCCAAGGCTAGGTGCGTGTGTAGGGGACACACCAGGGTTCAAAGCGAGGTGCGTGTGTAGGGGACACGCCAAGGTTCGCAAACGAGACAGGGTGCGTGTGTAGCCACGCCAAAGCATAGAATTAGACAGTGCGTGTAGAGACACGCCAAGGTACAAGGTATAAGACAGAGTGCGTGTAGAGACACGCCAAGGTTCAAGACAGAGTGCGTGTAGAGACACGCCAAGGTACAAGACAGAGTGCGTGTAGAGACACGCCAAGGTACAAGACAGAGTGCGTGTAGAGACACGCCAAGGTACAAGACAGAGTGCGTGTAGAGACACGCCAAGGCACAAGACAGAGTGCGTGTAGAGACACGCCAAGGCACAAGACAGAGTGCGTGTAGAGACACGCCAAGGCACAAGACAGAGTGCGTGTAGAGACACGCCAAGGCACAAGACAGAGTGCGTGTAGAGACACGCCAAGGCACAAGACAGAGTGCGTGTAGAGACACGCCAAGGCACAAGACAGAGTGCGTGTAGAGACACGCCAAGGTACAAGACAGAGTGCGTGTAGAGACACGCCAAGGCACAAGACAGGGTGCGTGTAGAGACACGCCAGGGTTCAGAGCAGGGTGCGTGCTAGGAGCCACACCAGGGCACAAGGAAGGGCTGCGTGCTAGGAGCCACGCAGGGACGCACACCTCACTGGCCAATGCACACGGCTGTAACGCCAGCACGAGGCACGACTAAGGCACAGGAGGGGGCAAAGGAACCTTCGTGCTAGGAGCCACGCCAGGTTCAGGGCAGGAGCCACGCCAGGGTTCAAGGCAGGGTGCGTGCTAGGAGCCACGCCAGGGTTCAAGGCAGGGTGCGTGCTAGGAGCCACGCCAGGGCACAAGGAAGGGCTGCGTGCTAGGAGCCACGCAGGGGGCACGCCACACTGGCCAGTACACACGGCTGTACACAAACACGTGGCACTTACCACGGCACAGGAGACAGCCAAGGGGAACCCACGCCGGGGTTCAATGCAAGGACAAGGCAGGGAACAAGGCAAGGAATACAGGCAGAAACAGAGCCAGGTCAGAGAGAGGACAGAGTCTAGCAGCGGAGCGTAGGCAGAAGCCCAGAGCCGGGCCAAGGGAAGACCTTGGGACTAGACAAAGAAACGAGCACTAAGGAGAGGAGAAATGGTGTGTGTGCCAGGGAGCACTACAGAGCACCATAGGAGAGAGCAAGGCAGAGCAAGCAAAGACTGAGACCATAGGGAGGAACACAAAGCAAGGAATAGCAAGGCAGAGAACACAGGGAGGACTACAAGTCAAAGCATAGCAAAAGCAAGACCTGGCAAAACAGGCGAGGCAGAGAACAAAGGAAGGACTACAAGTCAAAGCATAGCTAAGGCGAGACATAGCAAAACAGACTAAGACAAAGAACAGCAGAAGGACTACAAGGCAAAGCAAGGCAAAGACAAACATGGCACGAGAGACAACACAAGACATGGCACAAGACAAGAGGCGGAATACGAGCACGGAGCGTGTGCAGAGACGCACTACAGAGCAAAGTGCAAGGGCACAGAATAGAGGGAGCAACCCCACAGACCCAGAGCCTTGCAGGGAAGCAACACAATAATCAGGCCCTGAGCATAGGAAGAGGCGGCCTGATATAGGGCATAGCACCTCCTCCTCCAGGTCAGGACCAGGGGAGAACTTCCGGGATTCTAGACATGACGAGATGATAGCAGAACCAGACAGTGCAGGATCTTAGGAAACGTCACATGATCAGGGTTTCAGACATGACGAGATGATCACCGAACCAACCAGTGCAGGATCCTAGGAAGAACACATGATCCGGGATTCTAGACATGACGAGATGATTGCAGAACCAGACAGTGCAGGATCTTAAGAAACATCACATGATCAAGGACTCCAGACATGGCGAGAAGATCACAGAAGGCAGAGCAGAAACGCAGGGATCCTGCAGCTCAGACATGAGGTGAGTCTGCACACAGCTCTAGCGAACATGCAGGACAGCAGACAAAACATGCGCATGCACATCGCTCCAGGAGTTCTTGAGACAAACAGACATGGCAGACATGGCGGACGTGACAGTACCCCCCTCTTTAAGCCCCCTCTCACCGGGGCTGGAAAGAAGAAAAAAAAAAAAAAATTTTCTTCGGCAGAAACCAGAGTTTAGTACAAAACCACTCCAACAATGTTGATCCGACATCTGAAACGGACACCTGCACCGGTCAAGACACAGGAGCCGCTAACGAGACATGAAGATCCAGTGGTGAGGACTGCGGTTAGACAAGCAAGTCTTCTTACTCTGGCTGCCATCATTTCCAAATGAGTCCAGAGGTCAAGGGCCAGGTCTGATTTACATCAGAAGAGTGGCCGGGGTACCGCCATATTCAGGAGAGTCCAGGAGACAGAGCAGATCAGATTCTATAACAGACGGGTCATCAGACGGGTAGCCGAGGTACCAGCGGAGTCCATGGCCTGATTAACTGTGACGGACTCAGCTCCTGCTGAGCCCATTTTTTGAGTGGACCCTCTGGGTCGTGGCACCCACCCACCGAGGGCGAGCTGACCTTGTGAGAATCCACCCCCTATACAGGGAGTGTCAGGGGCAAGACCAAGGGGGTGAGCCACCACGACTGCTGGGACCAGACGGCCGGCTCAGGGGACACTAGACGAGTGTCTGACGACAAGGACGAGCAGGAAGCAAGACGAGACTAGACGTAGGTGCAAGGTATCTTCATTAGAATAACACAAGATCACATACAGAGAAAACAAGCAAAACGTGCAAGGTGCGCGCGTGGGCACGCCAAGGTCCATAACATGGTACGTGCCAGATGGCACGCCTAGGCACAGGTAATGGCATAATGGCATCGGACTCCGGACTGCTGGCAAACCGACAGGGTCCAGGGATCAGGCTGCGGACGTCAGCTCCGGACATCAGGCCGTAGTCATCTGGTTCCGGACCTCTGGCAACGGTCGGCAGGTTCCGGGCATCCGGCAGGCAAACCAGGGTTCAGGCAAGGAGGCACGACAGATATCCAAGCAGGGTGCGTGTTTAGGGAACACGCCAAGGTCCAAGGCTAGGTGCGTGTGTAGGGGACACGCCAGGGTCCAAGGCTAGGTGCGTGTGTAGGGGACACACCAGGGTTCAAAGCGAGGTGCGTGTGTAGGGGACACGCCAAGGTTCGCAAACGAGACAGGGTGCGTGTGTAGCCACGCCAAAGCATAGAATTAGACAGTGCGTGTAGAGACACGCCAAGGTACAAGGTATAAGACAGAGTGCGTGTAGAGACACGCCAAGGTTCAAGACAGAGTGCGTGTAGAGACACGCCAAGGTACAAGACAGAGTGCGTGTAGAGACACGCCAAGGTACAAGACAGAGTGCGTGTAGAGACACGCCAAGGTACAAGACAGAGTGCGTGTAGAGACACGCCAAGGCACAAGACAGAGTGCGTGTAGAGACACGCCAAGGCACAAGACAGAGTGCGTGTAGAGACACGCCAAGGTACAAGACAGAGTGCGTGTAGAGACACGCCAAGGTACAAGACAGAGTGCGTGTAGAGACACGCCAAGGCACAAGACAGGGTGCGTGTAGAGACACGCCAGGGTTCAGAGCAGGGTGCGTGCTAGGAGCCACGCCAGGGCACAAGGAAGGGCTGCGTGCTAGGAGCCACGCAGGGACGCACACCTCACTGGCCAATGCACACGGCTGTAACGCCAGCACGAGGCACGACTAAGGCACAGGAGGGGGCAAAGGAACCTTCGTGCTAGGAGCCACGCCAGGTTCAGGGCAGGGTGCGTGCTAGGAGCCACGCCAGGGTTCAAGGCAGGGTGCGTGCTAGGAGCCACGCCAGGGTTCAAGGCAGGGTGCGTGCTAGGAGCCACGCCAGGGCACAAGGAAGGGCTGCGTGCTAGGAGCCACGCAGGGGGCACGCCACACTGGCCAGTACACACGGCTGTACACAAACACGTGGCACTTACCACGGCACAGGAGACGGCCAAGGGGAACCCACGCCGGGGTTCAATGCAAGGACAAGGCAGGGAACAAGGCAAGGAATACAGGCAGAAACAGAGCCAGGTCAGAGAGAGGACAGAGTCTAGCAGCGGAGCGTAGGCAGAAGCCCAGAGCCGGGCCAAGGGAAGACCTTGGGACTAGACAAAGAAACGAGCACTAAGGAGAGGAGAAATGGTGCGTGTGCCAGGGAGCACTACAGAGCACCATAGGAGAGAGCGAGGCAGAGCAAGCAAAGACTGAGACCATAGGGAGGAACACAAAGGAAGGAATAGCAAGGCAGAGAACACAGGGAGGACTACAAGTCAAAGCATAGCAAAAGCAAGACCTGGCAAAACAGGCGAGGCAGAGAACAAAGGAAGGACTACAAGTCAAAGCATAGCTAAGGCGAGACATAGCAAAACAGACTAAGACAAAGAACAGCAGAAGGACTACAAGGCAAAGCAAGGCAAAGACAAACATGGCACGAGAGACAACACAAGACATGGCACAAGGCAAGAGGCGGAATACGAGCACGGAGCGTGTGCAGAGACGCACTACAGAGCAAAGTGCAAGGGCACAGAATAGAGGGAGCAACCCCACAGACCCAGAGCCTTGCAGGGAAGCAACACAATAATCAGGCCCTGAGCATAGGAAGAGGCGGCCTGATATAGGGCATAGCACCTCCTCCTCCAGGTCAGGACCAGGGGAGAACTTCCGGGATTCTAGACATGACGAGATGATAGCAGAACCAGACAGTGCAGGATCTTAGGAAACGTCACATGATCAGGGTTTCAGACATGACGAGATGATCACCGAACCAACCAGTGCAGGATCCTAGGAAGAACACATGATCCGGGATTCTAGACATGACGAGATGATTGCAGAACCAGACAGTGCAGGATCTTAAGAAACATCACATGATCAAGGACTCCAGACATGACGAGAAGATCACAGAAGGCAGAGCAGAAACGCAGGGATCCTGCAGCTCAGACATGAGGTGAGTCTGCACACAGCTCTAGCGAACATGCAGGACAGCAGACAAAACATGCGCATGCACATCGCTCCAGGAGTTCTTGAGACAAACAGACATGGCAGACATGGCGGACGTGACAGTCTGTTGGGCACCACAGGTTTCTGGTTTCCCTTCACGACATCTGCCGTATAAATACGACGCTTCGGCAAGTGTGTTCCCGCAAACCGCCATCCATGTATGGTGCCGCTGGAGAATGAAAATCCCTCAGAGAATTGGAGGGATCCAAATGGCTGGATATCCTTAAGGACAAAAATGTCCAGGAATGATGGGAAATTTTGAAAAATGAGATTCTCAAAAGCACAATCATTAATAATTCCGAAAAGAGGGAAGATAGGAAGCATTTAAGGAAACCAGGATGGATGAACATAGAACTTAAACACATGCTAAAAAAGAAGAAAGAAATATTTATCAATTGGAAAAAGGGAGGCATATCTAAAGAAGAATATAATGTTGTCTGCAGAACCTGCAGGGGACACATCAGATTATCTGAAGCTGAGAATGAATTAAGGCTTGCAAGAGACATCAAAAACAATAAAAAAGGATTTGGTGGATATGTCAAAAGTAAGAGAAAAGTCAAAGATATAGGATTTTTACAAAGAGAAGGCCGAACTTTTAAATTCCTATTTTGCATCCGCTTTCTCTCAGAATTAAAGGAATAGAAGAATCCAGGCTATCTATAAACAGAAAGCTAGAGAGGAAACATTCTTAGCTAACATAAATGAATTCAACATAAACCTAAAAAAATTCCGTTGCCAACCAGATAAAAAACCTCTCTAGCAAAACAATTTTCACCAAAAACTTGAAAAAATAATATAATGTAATTCTAAGTGTATTAGAATACCAATTATAATTGATAATTTGCTGAAGAATAAGCCACAAAAATAGAGAGGTATATATCAGGTATATATAAGTGTCTGGCACTTATTTTCCAACTTTGATTGTGCCGTTATTTTTTAAGTGCTATTTTTTGCTATCTACCTCACTTTATACCTGTGTATTGTCTAATTAATTGTTATATGTGCAATAATAAATTAAGGCTGATATATACCTCTCTATTTTTGTGGCTTATTCTTCGCCACATTATCAATTATAATTGGTATTCTAATACACTTAGAATTACATTATATTATTTTTTCAAGTTTTTGGTGAATAAATGAATTCAAGTCTCCAGGGCTAGATGAATTACACCCCAGAGTACTGAAGGAGCTAACAGAAGAAATTTTTGAACCACTCTCCATAGTCTTTGAAAATTCTTGGAGAACAAAAAAAGTCCCAGAAGATTGGAGAAGAGCAAATGTTGTTCCTAGCTTCAAAAGGGGGAAGAAGATGGACCCGGGAACTATAGGCCGGTGATTCTGACTTCTATACCAGGAAAGATGTTTGAACAAATTATTAAATAATATGTATGTAAATACCTGGATAAGAATGAAATGATTAACCAGAGTCAGCATGGGTTTGTAACTAATAAGTCATGTCACACTAACTTAATTTCCTTCTATGACAGAATCACTGACTGGATGGATCAGGGAAATGCTGTAGATATAGTATATCTTGATTTCAGCAAAGCACTTGACAAAGTATCTCACACAATCCTTATTGAAAAAAATGAATGGAATGGACAATTCAACTGTTAGGTGCATTCATAACTGGATTAGTGATCGGACCCAAAGAGTGGTCGTAAATGGCTGCACATCCAGTTGGAAGAATGTCTCATGTGGGGTACAACAGGGCTCTGTCCTGGGCCCTGTATTGTTCAACATCTTTATCAATGATTTAGATGAAGGAATTGAGGGTAAACTGATTAAATTTTCTGATGACACAAAGCTAGGAGGGATAGCTAATACTAGAGAAGAGAGAGAGGATTCAAAAAGATATAAATAAACTGGGGCAGTGGGCAGCAACTAACAGAATGGTTTTTAAAGGGAATCTGTCACCGCATTTTTGGCTTATGAGATGCCGCCACAGGCATCAGGGACTTATCTACAACATTCTGTAATGCTGTAGATAAGCCCCCGATGTAACCTGAAAGATAAGAAAAACGAGTTATATTATACTCACTGAGGGGCATGGTACGGTGCGGTGGGAGGCGCGGCACCTCCCATCTTCATGCAATGACGTCCTCCTTCTTACTTCTGCCGTGGCTCCTGCGCAGGCGTACTTTATCTGCCCTGTTGAGGGCAGAGTAAAGTACTGCAGCGTGCAGGCACCGGATCTCTCTGACCTTTCCCGGCACCTGCGCACTGCAGTACTCTGCTCTTCCCTCAATAGGGCAGATAAAGTACGCCTGTGCAGGAGCCACGGCAGATGAAGGAGGACATCATCGCTAGAAGATGGGAGGCACCAGACCGCAACACCCATCGGACCGGACAGGACGCCCGGGTGAGTATAATCTAACTCATTTTTCTTATCTTTCAGGTTACATCAGGGGCTTATCTACAGCATTACAGAATGCTTTAAATAAGACCCTGATGGCTGTGGCCGCATCTCATAGGCCAAAAATGAGGCGACAGATTCCTTTTAACAGGGAAAAATGCAAAGTACTACATGTGGGCAATAAAAATGAAAAACGCATATACAGAATGGGAGGAATAGGGCTAAGCAACAGCACATGTGAAAAAAACTTGGGTATACTAATAGATCATAAATTAAACATGAGTCAACAGTGTGATGCAGCAGCAAAAAAGGAACAATTCTGGGATGTATTAACAGAAGCATACAGTCTAGATCATGTGAAGTCATTATCCCCCTCTACTCTTCTTTGGTCAGACCTCATCTGGAATTCGGTGTCTAGTTTTGGGCGCCACATTTTTAAAAAAGACATCGACAAACTAGAGCAAGTTCAGAGAAGAACGACCAGAATGGTGACCGGCCTGCAAACCCTGTTCTATGAGGAACAGTTACAGAATTTGGGAATGCTTAGCTTGCAAAAAAGAAGACAGAGGAGACTTAATAGCAGTCTACAAATATTTCAAGGGCTGTCACAAGGGCTGGAAAGACTAGAAGCAATAAAAAAATATTTGTATGGCTCAACGTTATAAACTTCTGTGAAGCACTCGAGGGTTTAATGTGCTCACCACACATCTAGATCTGTCACGTCGCCATCAGGGAATGCTGTTCCGGTCTCGGCCACTGGGAGGCGCTGGACTGTCACGCCGCCGTCAGACTCGGGGACAGCTGTTCCTGCCTCGGCCACTAGGAGGCGCCGTGGTTCGCCCGTGGGTGGTGGTGACAGAGAAGGGGCTCCTGTGCAGGCATCTGGTGAGCGCAGGCTCCACTCCTCTGTCAGTCATGAAGGGGTTGGTGCATCGCCATCTGGCCTGGTCCTGGGGGCGGTCCAAATGACGTCACCAGACTGTGAGCCTGTGAGGGATAGCCTGATCCTTCAGATACCTTGGGGCCTGTCTTGCAGGCCGCCAGATATAGTCTTGGTTTCCCCAATGTGCTAGTGTGTTATTTGCTATTGCTATCCCTGACCTTAGCCTGGAATTTAACTCTGCTACTGCCTGCTGATTTTGTACCTCTGTTGCCCTCCTGGTTTAATACTCTGACCTTGGCCTGGATTTTGACTCTGCTACTGTCTGCCGATTTTGTACCTCTGCTGCCCGCCTGGTTCAGACTACGCTTTCGGTCCCGTTAATTTATCCCTTTCTGGCGACCGTCCTGCTCTGGTCCACTACTCTTACAGTACAGACCAAAAGTTTGGACACACCTTCTCATTCAAAGAGTTTTCTTTATTTTCATGACAATGAAAATTGTAGATTCACTCTGAAGGCATCAAAACTATGAATTAACACATGTGGAATTATATAATTAACAAAAAAGTGTGAAACAACAGAAAATATGTCTTATATTCTAGGTTCTTCAAAGTAGCCACCTTTTGCTTTGATTACTGCTTTGCACACTCTTGGCATTCTATTGATGAGCTTCAAGAGGTAGTCACCGGAAATGGTTTTCACTTCACAGGGATCTAGTTTCCAAAATGGGGTCACTTGTGGGGGACTTTCACTGTTTAGGCACATCAGAGGCTCTCCAAATGCGACATGGCGTCTGCCAATTGTTCCAGCAAATTTTGCATTCAAAAAGTCAAATGTCGCTCCTTCCCTTTCAAGCCCTGCCCTACCGTGCGCCCAAACAGTGATTTTCTCTCTCGTATGGGGTAGCAGCATGCTCAGGATGAATTACACAACAAATTTTGGGGTCTTCTTTCTCCTATCACCCTTGTCAAAATAAATAAAATTTGAAGTAAATTTTGTAGGATAAAAAGCTAAATATTCATTTTTTTCCCAAAAAATTTCTTGTGAAGCACCTGAAATGTTAATAAACTTCTTGAATGTGGTTTTGAGCACCTTGGAGGGGTGCAGTTTTTAGAATGGTGTCACTTTTGTGTATCTTCTATCATATAGACCCTTTCAAAGTGACTTCAAATGTGATGTGGTCCCTAAAAAAAATGTGTTGGAAAAATGAAAAAAATAAATCGCTGGTCAACTTTTAACCCTTATAACTTCCTAACAAAAAAACATTTTTGTTCCAAAATTGTGCCGATATAAAGTAGACCTGTGGGAAATGTTACTTATCAAGTATTTTGTGTGACATATTTCAGTGATTTAAGGCCATTAAAATTCAAAGTTGGAAAATTGCTAATTTTTTTAAATGTTCACCAAATTTCCGTTTTTTCACAAATAAACTAAAAGTCATATCGAAGAAATGTTACCACTATCATGAAGTACAATATGTCATGAAAAATCAGTCTCGGACTCAGTTATTACTAGAGTTAATATAATAATACATTTTATTTCTATAGCGCCGACATATTCCGCAGCACTTTACATTTCAGTGGGGACTTGTACAGACGATAGACATTACAGCATAATAATAATCACATAGATCATAACAGATACCAAGAGGAATGAGGGCCCTGCTCGCAAGCTTACAATCTATGAGGAAAGAGGTAGACACGAAAGGTGGGTGGTAACAATTGCCCTGATAGTATGGACCAGCCATAATGTTAAGTGTGTAACAGTACAGACACAGAGGGCTAATGGATGCATAAAGCATGTGGGAACATGATGCGGGGAATCTGGCTATGGTAAAACCTTTGGCTGTGCCACACAGGGATAGATTAGGTTAATGTGTTGAGGCGATAGGCCAGTCTGAATAAATGCATTTTCAGGGCACTCTTAAAATTGTGGGGATTGGGGACTAATCGTATTGACCTGGGAAGTGCATTCCAAAGAATTGGCACGGCACGTGTAAAGTCTTGGAGACGGGAGTGGGAGGTTCTAATTATTGAGGATGCTAACCTCAGGTCATCAGCAGAACGGAGTGCATGGGTAGGGTGGTATACTGAAACAAGGGAGGAGATGTAGGGTGGTGCTGAGCCATGGAGAGCTTTGTGGGTGAGGGTAATAAGTTTATACTGAATCCTGGAGTGGAGGGGTAGCCAGTGTAATGACTGGCACAAGGTAGAGGCATCGGTGTAACGATTGGTGAGGAATATGATCCTGACTACAGCATTCAAAACAGATTGGAGAGTGGAGAATTTGGTAAGAGGGAGACCGATTAGAAGAGAGTTACAATAGTCGAGACGAGAATGAATAAGAGAAACAGTAAGAGTTTTTGCGGAATCAAAAGTAAGAAAAGGTCCAATTCTAGAAATGTTTTTGAGGTGCAGATAACAAGAGCGAGCCGGTGATCGTATGTGGGGGGCAAAGGAAAGCTTGGAGTCAAGTATGACCCCAAGACAGCTGGCATGTTGCTGGGGAGTAATAGTGGAACCACACACGGAAATGGCAATGTCGAGTATAGGTACATTAGTAGAGGGAGGAAACACGAGTTCAGTCTTTGACAGGTTCAGTTTCAGATATAGTGAGAGAGTTGAGCGAATATGTTCGGAATCAGAATCTGAATTTGTCATATTCGTGCCATATTGGTACCCTATTCGTGCTGAATTTATGTTAGACAATCGATTTCGAACATATTCGGTCATTTCTATTCCCATCGACTAGAGTGATGTTTGGCTTTGTTCGGCAACTATTGCGAATACAATATTCGCCGCTGATCGTAATCAAATTTTGAAAAATTTGCTTAACTCTACTTATTACCTCATAAAGTGACAGTGAAAACTGGCCTGGTCATTAATGTGCAAACCACCTTCAGTGGTATCGCCGCGTTTAGAAAAGTCCGATCTATCAAAATATAAAAGCAATTAGCCCGATCGGTAAATACCGTAAACAGAACAAAAAAATTCAAGAACACTAAAATTCCATTTTTTTGGTTGTCACAATTTCACAACATATGCTGTAACAAGCGATCAAAATGTCACATCTTTCCCAAAATGGTGCTAATAAAAATGACATCTCGGCCAGCAAAAAATAAGCTGTAATACAGCTCCACCATACGAAAAATAAAAATGTTATGAGTCTTGGAAAATGGCGACACAACTTCCAAAATTTTTTTTCTAACTTCAGATTTCTTTTCTTTACTAAAATAATGAAAAAAAAAAAAAAACTGGAAATGTTTGTATTGATGAGCAGAATCATATGGCATGGTCATTTTTAACCACAAAATGTAGACTGTAAAGACAGTTCCCAAAAAGCAATGTCAGAAGTGTGTTATTTTCACAATTTCACCGCACTAGGAATTTTTTTTAGAGTACATACACGATGTGGTAAAGCGAATGGCGTCATTCAAAAGTACAACTTTTCCCGCAAAAAATTCATAACATAATTTGTGGCCACAGTGACTAAGTGCTCACGTTCAGTAATTGGCAGCACTTTGGACGCAGCATGTCTGCTGCGTCTAAAGGGCTACCGGCTATTGAACACAGGTGAATCTGCATGTGGTCATTGAACCGTGCAGAATCACTGCGTCCAATACATTATATGGGTGAAATTTATAAATAGTCATGCTGCGGTCTGGAGAGACGCGCCGCATGTCCATCGCCGCAGATAATCCGCGGGCGTCTCTACATGCATAGTGGGCATGGGATTTCTTAAAATCCCATCCACTATGCTGTAACTTCTGGACGCAGCGCAAGTACGCAGCGTTTACTACCAGTGTGCACCTACCCCAAGTTGAAATGAGCTTATAAATAGGCAGGGCACTGGTTGAATGACGAGGTCAGTATTCCGAGGTCCATGGATGGAAGCCCTGAAAACTGCATTTTACTTATCTGTGGCTCCTCTTTTATTTAGCCAGCCTGGCCAAAAAAAAGAAACGAGGATAGAGTGGGTAAAGGAGATGATTTGGAACTTTTATCTGGTGCCATTCTAATAAAACATATAAAGACAGCAGCCTAAAGAAAATATCTCAAATATTCAAATCACATTTCTGTAACTTGCACTGCAATCAAGAGTTAATGTATGTGTGTAAAGAGTACATATATTTTTTTAGCAATGGATTAAGAAGTGTCCAAAATGTATGTTCCTGATAGTCATTTTCATAATTGCATATCTTATCACAGTACAAGAAATGTTATACTGTGTAAAGAAAACATATCACAAATATTCAAAATACATTTCTCCACTTAACAATATGACTTGTATTGCGATCAAGAGTTAATGTATGGGTGTGCAGAGTACAGATACTTTTTGACGACTTCTCATTATATTGCTATACAATATATTTTTCTGAAAGCCATTTTTCATAATTATTTATCTTACCACATTGCAAAGAAACATTATACGATTCCTTATAAAAAAAAAAAAAAAGCTGTATCAGCTCAGAGGTTAAAGTTTTTGTGCCATTGATGCCAGCACAAAACAGGTGTCCTCGCCAATTAGCATAGCTTTCAATGACTTTAATCCAATGTATTTTTTCTTGCAGTATTTTTTAAAGGAAATAAGTTAAATAAACTGATTTTTGGGAAACCATTTACTGCATACAGTACATTGGTTTTCAACAAGACTGAATTTCTGTTAATATTTACTTACAGCATGAAAACGGTTTTTAATTAGCGATAAAAGTGTTATACAGAAATCAAATCTTTTTATTGCAATCTGAACATGAAAATGGCTTCTTCAATCGGTGAGTTCTTTGATATGTAAGAAAAGAAAAGTGGATTTACTTTAAAATGTTTCCTACGTTCAGAGAATTAAAATGACTTTCCCCTGATGTGAATTCTCTGATGAGAAACAAAGGAAGATCTCCGTTTAAAAAGTTTCCCACAATCTGAACATGAAAATTGCTTTTCATTTGTGTGAGTTTTTTGATGATTGACAAATTATGATCCTCAACTGAAAGGTTTCCCGCACTCGGAACATGAAAATGGCTTCTCCCGAATTTTCTGATGCGCAACAAGATCTGATTCGTGGCCAAAACATTTCCCACATTTTTAACATGAAAAAGGCTACTTCCCTGTGTGACTTCTCTCATGTTCACCAAGATTTTATTTATCTGTAAAGCATTTTCCACATTCCGAACATGAAAATGGCTTCTTCCCTGTGTGACTTCTCTCATGTTTACAAAGATTTGATTTATCTGTAAACCATTTTCCACATTCAAAACATGAAAATGGCTTCTCCCCTGTGTGACGTCTTTGATGTTTAACAAGATCTGAATGCTGGTAAAAACATTTACTACATTCTGAACATGGAAATGGCCTCTCCCCTGTGTGAATTCTCTCATGTTTCGTAAGATTTGATTTAATTGCAAAACATCTGCCACATTCTGAACATGAAAATGGCTTCTCCCCTGAGTGAATTTTCTGATGTACAATAAGATTTGATTTGCGGCCAAAACATTTTCCACATTCTGAACATGAAAAGGGCTTCTCCCCTGTGTGAATTTTGTGATGCGCTGTAAAATGTGATTTGAGGCCAAAACATTTCCCACATTCTGAACATGAAAAGGGCTTCTCCCCTGTGTGAATTCTGTGATGCGCAGTAAAATGTGATTTGTGGCCAAAACATTTCCCACAATCTGAACATGAAAAGGGCTTCTCCTCTATATGATTTCTCTTATGTTTATGGAGACTCCATTTATCTGGAAAACATTTTCCACATTCCGAGCATGAAAATGGCTTCTCCCCTGTGTGAATTCTTTGATACCTAACAAGATCTGAATGCTGGTTAAAACATTTACTACATTCTGAACATGAAAATGGACTTTCTTCTTTGTAAATTTTTTGATGTTCAATACTCCTTTCGTGATTATTTTGCTTAACAGTATGTAATGAATTAGTAGACAGGACTTGTTGAAAATAATCAGATGACAAAACTTTGCTTTGAAGGGTTGAAGGTATAGTTGGAATGAATAAATTCATTTCATGCACATCTTCTATCACACCACGATCATCTGTTATAAAATCTGAAGATATCAGATGTCCATCTGAGCTTCTAGCATAGTCATCTGCCAAGAAAAAAAAGCTGGTATTACTTTTTTAAATTCTATGACCAAAAAATTAGAATTTATTAAATAATTTCTAAATTAAAATGTCGATATAACTTGCAAAACATGAAGCAAATTTCCTATTAATACCTGACCTAAGGTTTGATTCACAACCGGAATTACATGTATGGTGAAGTTGAGGGAGGTAGCTGTTGGCCTAACAAGCATTTGTCCAACAGCTATCTTAGAAGTGTGAACACTAATCACAAAACAAAGCACTATCCAAAATTAAATGTCTTTTTTTGCAGACAGTTAACTTTTAAGTTATTATATGATCAGCCATCTGCTATTGATGATCTGCCCATGGTGGAAAGACAGGCTTTCAGAGATTTACTGGATTGGATGAAAATGAAGGGGGACACACAAGGAAGAAATTTTAGGGTAGGTCACCGTCGCAGGCTACCCCCTCCCTTTCCTTATTTCCAATGGTGCAGAGGATTTTTTGACACCATGTGCAGTGAGATACAAGGCCTTAAACTTGATCCTAATAGGGACAGAAATTTGAGTAGGACTGAGCAATCAGCCATTGCAAGACTGGGGGCCAATCGAGATTTTGTGATCTGCGAGGCGGATAAGGGGGGGAATCTGGTCATTTGGCTAGTTGAGTTATATCTTGAAGAAGCAAAACACCAACTATCAAATTCTGATTGCTACCAGGTTCTCCCCTCAGATCCATCATGTGCCTTTAAGGCTAAATTAGATCGGCTATAGAACTCAGCATTTGCATGTAACATCATCAATAAACGGGAAAATTAGTTCATGACAAGCCACCATCCCAGGACACTGACCTTTTACATGCTTCCAAAGGTCCCCAAATCTCTCCAGGTAGGCCTATAGTGTCTGGGATTGGTGGCTTGTTGGAACGGCCCTGTATTTACGTGGATTTTTTCCTGCAGCTGGTTGTTTCTACGCTCAGGTCATTTGTGAGGGACTTTCTTGATTCAGCATCTACAGGATCTTGTAACTTTGGATGTGGCGTCGCTTTATACCTGCATATGGCATGACCTGGGGGGTACAGGCTGTCTGCTTCTTTTTGGACCAGAACTCATCAGGCGATAGAAAACACGACTCATTCCTGTTGGATTTGCTATTCATCATATTGGACTAAAATCATTTCATCTTTGATCGTGTCCACTACAGGCAAGTCACGGGCACCGCGATGGGCGCACGCTGTGCACCCTCGTATGCCAATTTATTTTTGGGGTGGTGGGAGGTCACCAGGGTGTTCTGTCTTGAGTTGTTTTCCATGCATGTTATCAAATGGTACCGTTGCATTGATGACATTTTGTTTCTCTGGACAGGCACCCTGGAAGAGTGTCAACACTTTGTTGGGATATTAAACAACAAACCCTGGACTATATGGTTAACATCACACTTTTCGCAGACGGAGGTTGAATTTTTGGATCTCAAATTACTTTCCAGGGGTTCTCGAATTACTACCACATTATATCGCAAGCCCGAAGCTACTAATTGCCTGTTACATGTTTCGAGTTTTCACCCACAGCATCTTAGGAATGGCATCCCCAAGGGGCAGTTCTACCGTGTGAAAAGAAACTGCAGCACGCAGGAGGATTTCTTGGCTCAAGCACAGGATTTGACTTGTCGTTTCAGGAATAGGGGTTACCCAAAAAAGGTAATTTCACGTGCCTTTATAGCGTCAAGGAATGCGGACAGGGAGTGCCTGTTACAACCTCGGGTTACGAGACCCCAAAACCGCTTGGCGTTATTACCACGTATAATAACCAGTGGCGGGATGTGCGTGGGATCCTGGCCAAACATTGGGGATTCTCCATAGTGAGCCTAGACTAAAACCTCATCTCTGTACAGCCTAGTCTGGTGGCAAGAAGGGCTAGAAATCTTAAGGATTATCTGAGCCACAGTCATTTCAAATGACCGGTCACTAGGCTGAACAGGGGTACACGACTCATTGGTACATATCCGGGTGGGTATTGCAATGTATGCCCGTTCACTATTGGTGATAGTGTTCTCACTTTACCCTCTTTCCCGTTTCAGATTGTGACAAGAACTTACTTTAATTGCAAATCTCGCAATTTGATCTACGCCCTAATTTGACCAATGTCCAAAAATATATGTTGGACAAACAATGCAGGAGTTGAGGAGGAAGCTGCAGCAGCACTTTTAGAACATCACAACGGCAAAAAAGGATATAAAGGCAAAACGCTCACATCCGTTGCCTCGTATTATCTGGCTGCACACAACTCCCAATGGAACGGAACCAGGATTTTGGGACTAGAATCGGTTCAACCAGACATGAGGGGTGGGCACATTACTCTGGAACTTCTTAGACGCGAATCCAAATGGATCTTCAACCTCAATTGTCTGGTCCCCTCTGGTCTAAATGAAGACCTACTATTTATGGGGTTTTACAAACAAACATGATTTCTGTTTCTACGTTTTTTGGGGGGTTGTTTCTATTGTTTACATTGTCTCTCTCTCTTGGGTCACTCTTTGTTGATATGATCTGATCCATCTATACCACCAGATATAGGTCTTGTGTCCCTATTCCTGGGTGTACATATAAACAGCATTCCAACCTTTTTCCTCTCTTTAGGCTTTCAACATCATGTGCCTATATATACTTTTCTTGTGACTCCAACCGTGATGTTCTCCCATGCCTGATTTTGGCCAGGCGCCTTTATGTGGACATTTTTTGCTGTGTCGCTATTGCATAATTATAATTTTATATCTTTGCTGGTCACTTTTGTGTTCTATTCATTCCTAGTAGTTTTTATATTTGTCTACCATATTGAGGGGCTTAAGATTTGGAACAATTGATATGTGGATCCTTTCTTTACTATGTTTAAGCTTTCTGCTCCCTCAGGGGCATGAACAATAAATCTATACTCCCTTCAAAGGATACATTTAAGACTCTTGTCTCCCCTCCTTTTTTGTGGAATTTTGAGGATAGTGTACTATGGTTAAAGAGACCATTTATTTATCTTCGGACACAAGTGTGAATTCTGTCATTTTGGGAGGGCACTTATGTTGCCAGGGCATTGCTCCTTTATTTATTTTATTGACCCTGCTCACTGATACTATCAATAGTTACATATATTGATTACATTTTCTACTTAACATAAATATATTTACTTAGTTTAAATAATGGTGGGCTTTATATTGTATTATGTGGGGTGATGGCTTTAATGCCTACAAGCAAGCCCTGGGTGTGCTCTTTATTTTTCTTACCACGTATATTAGCATTTTTTTGTTGATACTGGCTACATGATGCTACAATGGTGGTGTTACCCACATTTACTGTGTGCCCGTACCAATATAACAAGTGGCTGCACTCCCTTGTCTGCAACATTGGCGGTATAGCCTAGTTTCTCTTTATATACTTCTTTACACAGCTTTAGCCCAAACAGGCATTTGATGGGCTCTATATCATATCTGCCTGTATGATATGTGGACAATTTTGTCTTTGCATACAGGTATTATCTGATACTAATGGGGATTTAATTATTGAATCTTTGTTGAGCTCAGAGCTTGTCCGTAAGAGTGCATCCTTGATAATCGAGTCACTGTGCATAGTTATTCGCTGATTCTATAATGCGCTCTAATATCATACCTTCTCTTACCTTTTTAACCAGGCTGCGTTTTTTACTGGTTTGCGTTCACACTTGGTGCGCTTATACTTTTCAGTATGATGGTCAAGGAAATTCGCTGTTACACTTTATTAAAGCGCAAGCGCTTTGGTTGTCCTTTATTTGTTGCCACATAGCACTGCCCACCAATTGTGTTATGTAGAGGATTATAGTGCTTGCGCTGGTGTCTGTCAATTGACCCTCTCCGTGATGTTTATAGGTTTGACATGTTCCATCTGCCCAAGTGTGGCCATTGTTTGGTGATTATGTTTATGCACTTTCTGTCCGGGTAATACCGTCCAATGGATGTGCCGTTATACTGCAAGACAGCGCATGCGCTAAGTTTGGTCTCTCGCCGCTTCTAAACATTGCCTTGTATACGTGCCGCTACATAATACTATGGCGCATGCGCAGTTACCATGTTTATTGGTCACCACAGCAACCCAGCAGCCCGTGTGATGATGCGCTTCCGGCCTCACAGTGGTCAGTGCGTGCGCAGTTGGTCAAGCTCTTCACTGCCTCTATGACTCATGCGCTGTCATTACAGGCCACACATCATTTAGGGCTATTTCTGGTACAGGGCTCTCCACGCCAGCCTGGTAAGAAGCGCAGCTGCGTTACATTGGTAATTAATAAGTGTATATAATGACACAGGTAATGTGCAATGAGTACCCCTGACGAAGCCACTGAGGTTGGCGACACGCGTCGGGTATCTGCTCTGCCTGGCTTAACTCCATATGGGTCTTTCCAATAGATAGTACCACTCCATGTTATTTCTCATGGGTGGTGTTCTCAGCTTCTGCCATTAATCCTTGTGTGCTCATACCTGTTCTATTATGTTACATATGCCTGCATTTTTTATAACCCTCATGCACATTACAGGGGTAAGCTGCTCTTGTTATTGTGACCATACTTACCTTCATGCGTTTGTTCATATTGTTCTTAATTCATGTATTCTGCATTGTTTGGTTACTTCCAGCTATTAATACTAGATAGGCTATTTATGGTTCAAGTGAGCACACATTTATCATAATTCTGTTTCTCTATTTACACAGGCACTGCACACATTGACAGCTACTGTGCATGGGTTAAATTTATGGTATGCTGTTTATATGGCTATTAGGTCTTTGTTTACATCATACACATTTTGGAATTCTGCTTCAGGTGGTTGGTCCTATTATGAGCCTCAAGTCACATGAAGTCATGTCACATGTGTGACTAGTTTTAATGTTTTTAACCCCTTTACTCCCAAGGGTGGTTTGCACGTTCATGACCGGGCCAATTTTTACAATTCTGACCACTGTCTCTTTATGAGGTAATAACTCTGAAACGCTTCCATGGATCCCGGTGAGTCTGACACTGTTTTCTCGTGACATATTCTACTTCATGATAGTGGTAAAATTTCAGTCAAATAACTTGCGTTTGTGAAAATAACGGAAATTTGGCGAAAATTTTGAAAATTTCGCAATTTTCCAACTTTGAATTTTTATGCCCTTAAATCACAGAGAAATGGCACACAAAAAACTTAATAAGTAACATTTCTCACATGTTTACTTTACATCAGCACAATTTTGGAACCAAAATTTTTTTTGTTAGGAAGTTATAAGGGTTAAAAGTTGACCAGCAATTTCTCATCTTTGCAACACCATTTTATTTTTACGGACCACATCACATTTGAAGCCACTTTGAGGGGTTTATATGATAGAAAATACCCAAAAGTGACACCATTCTAAAAACTGCACCCCTCAAGGTGCTCAAAACTACATTCAAGAAGTTTATTAACCCTTCAGGTGCTTCACAGGAATTTTTTTAATGTTCAAAAAAAAAAAAATGAACATTTAACTTTTTTTTCCACAAAAAAATTACTTCAGGTTCAATTTTTTTTATTTTACCAAGGGTAACAGGAGAAATTGGACTGCAAAAGTTATTGTGCAGTTTTCCTGAGTACGCTGATACCTGATATGTGGGGGGAACCACTGTTTCGGCGCATGGCAGAGCTCAGAAGGGAAGGAGCGCCGTTTGACTTTTTCAATGCAAAATTGGCTGGAATTCAGATCGGACGCCATGTCACGTTTGGAGAGCCCCTGATGTACCTAAACAGTGGAAACCCCCCACAAGTGACCCCATTTTGGAAACTAGACCCCCCAAGGAACTTATCTAAACTGTGTTCCAAATTATTATGCAAAAAGAGGTTAGGAGTGATAAGGTTAGAATTTTTTCTGTTTGTCATTTAAACTCATTGATGGTGATGTGTGTAAGGCCTCTTTATATCACTGAAAGCAATTGCAGATACCTGTGCAAATTAGTTTGGCAGGTGTGTCCAAATAAAGGCAAGACTACTTAAGAAGGCTGTTCCACATTATTAAGCAGCCTACATTTTTTGCCAAAATGGGAAAGAAAAAGGATGTGTCGGCTGCTGAGAAGTAACAAATTGTGGAGTATTTAGGTCAAGGCATGACTACAATCAACATTGCCAAGACACTTCATCGCGATCATCGCACAATCAAGAAGTATGTAGCTGATTCCCAGCACACACGTGTGCGTGCTGATAAGGAAAAATTGAGGACTCTTTCCAACAAGCAATTGCGTCAGGTTAAAAGAGCAGCTGCAAAAATGCCTTGTCATAGCAGCAGACAAGTTTTTGAAGCTGCTGGTGCCTCCAACGTCCCCCGAACAACAAGATGCAGGGTCCTTCAGAGGTTTGCAGCTGTGCGTAAGCCATCCTGTCGACCACCTCTATCCACTGTACACAAGCAGAAAAGGCTACAGTGGGCCAAATGTTACATGAAGACTGACTTCCAAACTGTTTTGTTCACCGATGAGTGCCGTGCAACGCTCGATGTTCCAGATGGATAGAGTGGAGGATGGCTGGTTGATGGACACCCCATGAAAACACGGCTAAGGCGCCAACAAGGAGGAGGTGGAGTAATGTTTTGGGCTGGAATCATGGGGAGAGAGATTGTCGGCCCCTTTAGGATCCCTGAAGGGGTAAAGATGAACTCCATAATCTATGTGGAGTTTCTAAAACAGCACTTCCTGCCATGGTTCAAGAGGAAGAACCGTGCTTTCCGCAGCAAGATCATTTTCATGCATGATAATGCACCGTCTCATGCTGTAAATAACACATCTGCATCTCTGGCTGCTATGGGCATAAAAGAGGACAAACTTACAGTGTGGCCACCATCTTCCCCTGACCTCAACCCCATTGAGAACCTCTGGAGCATCATCAAAAGGAGTGTCTATGATGGCGGGAGGCAGTTCATATCTAAGCAACAGCTCTGGGAGGGTATTCTGTCCACATGCAAAACAATTGAAGCACAAACCATCCAAAAACTGACAAATTCAATGGACGAGAGAGTTCAGAAGCTTCTTTCGAACAAGGGGTCCTATGTGCAAATGTAACATCACCTAGAATAAAATTTTGACTTGAAAACTGTTTGATTTCATTTTGCAATAAGCTGATAATGCTTATAATTTCACAATTAACCATTTTTTTGTTCAAAATAAAAAGGTTGAAAACTCTGCTGTGCATAATAATTTGGAACATGCATTTTGAGTGTTTCTTATTTTTAAAAATATACTGTTTTCATAGGCAGTTTGTTCAAAAACATTGCAATTATACTAGAATATTAGATGACTGGAAAATAACTGACTGCAATTCATATAGGTAATTTAGAGAAAATATGAGGAAATATTTTTTGCATAATAATTTGGAACACAGTGTAGATATGTGGTGAGAACTTTGAACCCACAGAAGTTTATAACGTAGAGTTGTACAATTAAAAAATCATATTTTTTCCACAAAAATGATCTTTTCACCCCCAATTTTTATTTTCCCAAGGGTAACAGGACCCTAAAAGTTATTGTGCAATTTGTCCTGAGTATGCTGATACCCCAGATGTGGGGGTAAACCACTATTTGGGCGCATGGCAAAGCTCGGAAGGGAAGCAGCGCCATTTGACTTTTTTGGCTGGAATTGGGATTGGACGCCATGCCGCGATTGGAAAGCCCCTGATGTGCCTAAACAGTGGTAACCCCCACAAGTGACCCCATTTTGGAAACTAGACCCCCTAAGGAACTTATCTAGATGTGTGGTCAGCACTTTGAACCCCCCCAGTGCTTCATAGAAGTTTATAACACCTGGGCGTGAAAATAAAAAAATCATTTTTTCCACAAACATGATCTTTTAGTCCCCAATTTTTTATTTTGCCAAGGGTAACAGGAGAAATTGGACAGCAAAAGTTGTTGTCCAATTTGTCCTGAGTATGCTGATACCCCATATGTGGGAGAAAACTACTGTATGGGCACACGTCGGGGCTCGGAAGGGAAGTAGTGACGTTTTGGAATGCAGACTTTGATGGAATGGTCTGCGGGTGTCATGTTGCCTTTGGAGAGCCCCTGATGTACCTAAACAGTGGAAACCCCCCACAAGTGACCCCATTTTGGAAACTAGACCGCCTAAGGAACTTATCTAGTTGTGTGGTCAGCACTTTGAACCGCCCAGTGCTTCATAGAAGTTTATAACGCCCGGGCATGTGACCGCATTTTGGAAACTAAACCCCCCACGGAAATTATCTAGATGTGTGGTGAGTACTTTGAATCCCCAAGTGCTTCACAGAAGTTTAGATCGCCCGGGCGTGAAAATAAAAAAAAATCATTTTTTTCCACAAAAATGATATTTTTGCCCCCAATTTTTTATTTTCCCAAGGGTAACAGGAGAAATTGGACCCCAAAAGTTGTTTTACAATTTGTCCTGAGTAGGCTGATACCCCATATGTGGGAGTAAAACACTGTTTGGGCGCATGGCAGAGCTTGGAAGGGAAGGAGCACCACTAGACTTTTTCAACGCAGAATTGGCTGGAATTGAGATCAGACGCCATGTTGCGTTTGGAGAGCACCTGATGTGCCCAAACAGTGGAAACCCCCCCAATTCTAACTCCAACCCTAATACCAACACACCCCTAACCCTAATCTCAGCCCTAACCCTATCCCTAACCCTATTGGAAAAATGGAAATAAATACATTTTTTAAATTTTATTATTTTTCCCTAACTAAGGGGGTGATAACGGGGGGTTTGATTTACTATTTATGGCGGTTTTTATATTTGGCAGCTGTCGCACGCTAAAAGACGCTTTTTATTGTAAAAATAGTTTTTGCATCACCACATTTTGAGAGCTATAATTTTTCTATATTTTGACCCACCGAGTCATGTGAGGTCTTATTTTTTGCGGGACGAGTTGACGTTTTTATTGGTACCATTTTCGGGCATGTGACATTTTTTGATCGCTTTTTATTCCGATTTTTGGGACACAGAATGAACAAAACCCAGCATTTCAAGAATTTCTTTTGGGGGCGTTTACACCGTTCCACGTGCGGTAAAATTGATAAGGCGGTATTATTCTCCGGGTCAGTACAATTACAGCGATACCTCATTTATGTCTTTTTTTATGTTTTGGCGCTTTTATGCAATGAAAACAATTTTATATAAAAAATAATTATTTTTGCATCGCTTTATTCTGCGAGCTATAACTTTTTTATTTTTTCGCTGATGACGCTGTGTGGCAGCTTGTTTTTTTGCAGGACAAGATGACGTTTTCTGCGGTACCATGGATATTTATATGTGTCTTTTTGATCGTGCGTTATTGCACTTTCTGTTCGGCGGTATGATAATAAAGCATTATTTTTTGCTTGTTTATTTTTTAAGGGGTTCAATAAAGGGGTCAATTAATGGGACAGTTTTATAGGGCGGGTCGTTACAGATGCGGCGATACTAAATATGTGTACTTTCATTGTTTTGGTTTTTTTTTTTATTTCCAAAAAATGAATTTATTAGGGAATATTTTTTTTTTTATTTAGCGATTTTTTATGAATTATTTTTACACTTTTTTTTTTAACGTTATTATACTGTCCCAGGGGGGACATAACTGTCATGTGACAGATCGCTGATCTGTCACATCACAGATCGCTGTGACAGATCAGCGATCTGTCACAGGCATTGAAGCAGACTTCCTCATGCCTGCGCTTTGCAGGCAGTGAGGAAGCCAGCTCCCTGCAGGCCCCAGGAGGTCCCCGCCGCCATATTGGATCCGGGGACCTGCAGGGAAGGAGGCCCCCGCAGCACCTCCCTTCCGACACTTCCTAAACCCCCGGTACACTGCGATCGTGTTAACATCAAACTCATGTTAACTAAGTACCCTACAGCTCTGACAAAAATTAAGAGACCACTGCACAGTTTTATAAAAATCAGCTTCTCTACATGTCTGACAGCCGTTCCATTCCAGTGTCAGTTGAACTCCAACCAGATTACACCTCATTCTACTTAATGTGCTTCTGATTAGGTGATCACCTGAACCAAATCTTATTTAACGAAGGAAAGTATAAAAAAAACCCTGCTGTGGTGTTCACAATCCTCTTGCAATGGACAAGCTGGATGGTAAAACAAGTGCTAGCAATATTCCAAAAGTAATAGAAATGAAAAAATAACTTTTAACCATGCCAAAGGAGTTGAAAAGAAAAAAGTCTTGAGTAAGGAAGAGAAGGGCTCAATTCTGGTTTTACTAGCAGAGGGATACAGCGAGGGATGTTGCCTCCATTCCTTAAAATTTCTAAGAAGGCAGGCCACTGCAACATGGTCAAGCAGCAGTCATTTGGGACAACAAAGCTACAGACCGGCATAGGGCAAAAACGACTCTCCACTGACCGGGATGACCGGCATCTTATTCGAATGTCACACAGCAACCGCAGGATGACATCAAGTGACCTACAAAAGGAATGTCAAATGGCAGCTGGGGTGAAGTGCATGGCAACAACAGTTGGTAATAGGCTCCTAAAGGCAGGGTTCAAGTCAGGTAAAGCTAGAAAAAAACCTTTTATCAAGGAGAAGCAAAGGAGAGCTAGGCTGAAGTTTGCCAAAGACCATAAGGATTGGACCATAGAGGACTGGAGTAATCTCTGATGAGTCCAGTTTTTAGCTTTGCCCAACACCTGATCGTCTATTCGTTAGACGGAGATCTGGACAGAGGCGTACAAGGCACAGTGTCTTGCACCCACTGTGAAATTTGCTGGAGGATCGGTGATGATCTGGGGATGCTTCGGCAAGGCTGCAATTTGGCAGGTTAATCTTTGCGAAGGACGTATGAATCAAGCCACATGCAAGGTTATCCTGGAAAAACAGTTGATTCCTTCTGCTCATGCAATGTTCCCCTACTCTGAGGTCTGGTTTTTCCAGCAGGGCAATGTGCCATGCCACAAAGCTAGGTCAATCAATGAGAGGATGGAGGACCACCACATCAAATCCCTGCCATAGCCAACCCAATCTCCAGACCTGAACCCCATTGAAAACCTCTGGAATGTAATCAAGAGGAAGATTGGAAATTCAAAGACATGTCAGTAGTTTATAGAAAAGAGCAGTTTACATTTTACTTAAAAATATACCTATAAAGAGAAAAATCAGACAGACAAACCAAAAATTTTGCAGTGGTCTCTTAAATTTTTGCCAGAGCTGTATATTATTTTCATGCACTGTTGCTATTTATTTATTTAGTTATAACAGGGTATTTGCGTATTTTGCTTTTAGCTTAGGTTTTGTCTGTTTAGTGGCCAATGTGAACATGCGCCTACAAGCTGCATGCACACCAACTTATATTCCAGTTCATCTCTTTAGGTTTTATTTAAGCCCTCCAAGTAGTATACTGGCTCTCACCCAACCCTGCACACTGTATTAGGCCCCTTACTAGCCCTCCAAACAGTATAATGGTCACCACATAGCCCTCTAAACAGTATTATAGACACCACATAGTCCTCCATACAGTATTATGGGCACAACATAGTCCTCCATACAGTATTAGGGGCACCATGTAGTCCACCATACATAAAAACGGGTATTAGACCTACCGGTAATGATGTTTCCAGGAGTCCACCCTGACAGCACAATGGAGGACGTCCTCCTCCACCTTACAGGGATAGGAAAAGCACACGAGAGGTTAAAAGGTTCCGTCCCACCCCATTTCCCTCAGTGATTTGACAAGTACCACAGTGTGGATAATGCACTTAAAATTTTAATGATACAATCATATCACAGCATATGACATAGCATAATATGGCATAACATAACAGGGAGGGAACTACCCGTGCTGTCAGGATGGACTCTTGGAAACATCATTACCGGTAGGTCTAACACCCGTTTTTCAGGACGTACCCCTGACAGCACCATGGAGAGTACCAAAGCACCTCCCCTAGGGTGTGACTACCGCCTGGAGAACTTTTCTCCCAAATGCGGTTTGCTGACTAGCCATCACATCAAGCCTGTAGTGCTTGCAGAAAGTATTAAGTCTGGCCCAGGTTGCTGCTGTACAGATCTGATCAACAGACGCACCCGCCCGTTCGGCCCATGAGGCCGATACTGCCCTTGTAGAATGAGCCGTTAATCTATCCGGCGGGTTCGCGCCTTCCTCCTGGTAGGCGTCTGAGATTACTGAGGTAACCCATCTGGCGATAGTTGCCTTAGAGGCTTTTTTCCCCTTATATTTACCCCAAAAGAGAACAAACAGATTTGGGTCAATACGCCAACTACTTGTGACTTCTAGATAGTTAAAACCGCGCGTCTCACGTCCAGTGAGTGAAGACGCTGCTCCTTCTCATTACGGGGATTGTCACAGAATGATGGTAATACTATCTCTTGGTTTATATTTTGACGTGAGGCTACTTTTGGGGTTAATGCCGGGTCTAATTTCAAGATTATACAGTCCTCTCTGATCTGGAGATATGGGTCTCTAGTGGATAGGGCCTGGATCTCTCCAATTCTCTTGGCTGTGGTAATGGCTACAAGGAAGGCTGTTCTGCGGGTGAGAGTTGAGATAGTCATCTCTTTACTGGGGACGTAGGGATCCCTACATAGGAATCTGAGAACCAGGCCAAGGTCCCAAGGCGGGGTGAGCTGCCTAATCGTGGGGCGAAGCCGCTGCGTGGCCTTTACGAATCTTACTACCCAGGGATGAGATGCTAACGGGTAGTCAAAGAAGGAGCTTAAGGCCGAAATCTGGACCTTTAAGGTGCTGGGCCTAAGACCCTTATTAAACCCTGACTGTTGGAAGTTTAAGATGCTAGGGAGGTCAGGGGTACCCGCCACAAGATCGGACCTACCACCTTCCAGACAAAATCTCCTCCAGATCTTTCGGTATATTGCGGATGTAACCGGCTTCCTGCTGGCCAACAGTGTAGATATGACCTGATCCGATAGACCTTTTGCCTTTAAGATGTTCCTTTCAGGATCCAAGCCAAGAGGTGAAGTCTTACTGGATTCTGATGGCAGATTGGGCCCTGGTGGATGAGGTCCTTCCACGGGGGTAGCTCGACCGGGCTTCCCACTGCCATAGCTCCCAGTAGGGAGAACCAGCTCCTCTTTGGCCAGTATGGAACCACCACAATTACTTTTGCGCGGTCCTCGCGGATCTTCCTTAATACTGCCGGTATGAGAGCCAGTGGTGGGAATGCGTATAAGAGTGGCTCTTCCCAGGCTTGTCTCAGGGCGTCCACGCCTTCTGGGTGGTCTGCCAGGTTCAGGGAATAGAATCTTGAGACCTTCGAATTTCTTCGATTTGAGAACAGGTCTATGCTTGGAGCCCCCCCAACGTTGACAGAGCCAAATGAAAGATTTTGTCGTTCAGCTCCCATTCCGTCGGGCAGACCTGTTGTCTGCTCAGGTAATCTGCTATCACGCTTTGGGAACCCTCTAGGTGGACTGCAGTTACCGAGATCACTGTTCTTTCAGCCCAAGAGAATATTCTTTCTGCTAGGGCCTGGAGCGGTTGGTGCCTGGGTCCTCCCTAATGTTTCAGAAACGACACTGCTGTTATGTTGTCGGATAGTATCCGGACATGTCGATTCTTTAGGATTGGACGGTTTCGCCGCAGGGCTTCCCAGACCGCGTAGAGCTCCCTGTAGTTGGAGGATCTGTTTCCGATTTCTGCCGGCCATCTTCCCTGGAAGATTTTCCCTTCTACGTGGGCTCCCCATCCCCACGTACTGGCGTCTGTGGTGACCACCACGTATGGAGAGGATGTCCATGATACGCCCACCTGAAGATTCTTGGCTCATGTCCACCACTGTAGTGACTCCCTCACTGGTCCTGACAGCGTTATGGGTCTGTCAAGTGAAGACTGACTTCTGTTCCATACTGCGACGATCTGCTTCTGTAGCGGTCTCGAGTGGAACTGGGCCCATCTGACACACGGTATACAGGCCGTCATTAGGCACAGAACCTCCATTGCCTCTCTTATAGAGGAGTGATACTTTAAGAGATCTCTGGCTCTGTCCTGAATGGTCTTCTGCCTGCGCCTGGGTAGCAGGGATATCCTGACCTGTGAGTCCAAGAGCACCCCAAGGAAGACCTTCCTGCACTCTGGTATAAGGTCTGATTTTTCCCAGTTGATCCTCCAGCCGAGGAACTCCATTAGATCTGTTTCTCGGTTCCTGTCTCGGATGAGAACTTCTTCTGATACTGCCACCAGGAGGAAGTCCTCTAGGTACGGGATGATGATGATACCCTGACTCCTCAGAAAGGCCACTACCTCCGCTACCAACTTCGTGAAGATTCGAGGGGCTGAGGCCAGGCCGAATGGAAGGCATTGGAACTGGAAGTGGCAGGTCCGGGATAGACAACTGACTGCAAATCTTAATAAATTCTGGGATGAGGGGTGGATAGGGACCTGATAGTACGCAGTCTTCAGGTCGAGAGTGCACATGACCGCGTACCTGTCTATTAACTGAATTGCAGACCGAATACATTCAATCCGGAATCTTTTGTATCTGACCCTGGTGTTTAGAGGCTTTAAATTTAAAATGGTCCGGGTCTCGCCAGATGGCTTTGTGATGGAGAACAGGGAGGAGTAGTGTCCCCTTCCCCTTTCTGACAGGGGAACCAGCACTATAACCTCTGACCTGATCATGTCTTGTATGTCTGCCCACATTGGAGAGTCCGCCTGAACCACAGTAGGGGAAATATACCTGTCGGGGGGAGGAGAATAGAGCTCTATACTGTAACCCTCCGTGATGGTTCTGAGGACCCACTGATTCTGGGTAACTCGGGACCAATTCGTGACGAAGTGGCGAAGTCTTCCCCCAATGCATATGGCATCATTGCCTCCTAGACCTGGAGGTTGACGGAAAAAGGGAGCTTTTGCTTCTCCCGCCCTGGCCCTGGGGGCTTCTGTATGATCCTCTATTAGACCTAGCCTGGGTTCTGGGGTCGAGGTGCCTCCTATAAAAGGGACCTTGCCGAAAGGGCTGGGGCCGCTTAGGCCTTTCTTCTGGAAAACCCTTATTTTTGTCGGACACCAGCTCTAAGATACTATCCAGGGCTGGATCGAATACTCTTAGACCTGAGAAGGGAAGTGAGCAGAGCTTTGCTTTAGAAGCGTTATCTCCTGACCAGGATTTAAGCCAGACCGCTCTTCGGGTGGCATTAGAAAGGGAGCTGTTTCTGGCCGCAAATCTTACTGATTCGGCCGACGTATCTGATAGGAATGCCGTGGCCGACTTCATAAGGGGAAGGGAAGCTAAGATCTCAGATCTAGGGGTCTTGTTGGTAAGGTGATCCTCCAACTGCCCCAAACACAAAATCATAGATCTGGCCACCGAGGTGGCTGCTATGTTAGCCCTGATAAGGGCCCCCGAGGTTTCCCATGTTCTTTTTAATAGAACATCCGCCTTTCGGTCCATCAGGTCCCGGAGGCTTGATGAATCCTCGAACGGGATGGCGGTCTTCTTTGTGACCTTGGCTACCGGAACATCGATCTTCGGAACCTCGATCTTCGGAACCTCTTCCCAAGACAGTGTTTCCTCGGGATCAAACGGCAGTCGGCCTTTAACGTCCCAGGATAGCACCAGACGTCTTTCCGCCTCCTTCCACTCCTCGCGGATCATTGTCTTAATGTATTCGCTTACTGGGAACACTATCTGGGTTCTAGACACGAGTCCTCCAAACATTAGGTCCTGTCTGGACTGCGGTTTAGGGACTTCCTCCATCTGCTTGGTGTTCCTCACCGCCTGGACTAAATCGTCCGTGTCCTCTAATTTGAACAGGTATTTCCTGCCCTGGTCCTGCTTATCCACCGGGATCTCTCCTTCCTCCTCTGGATCTGAGTCCCGGGAGTCCGACCTCTCCTCGGAGCTTGGTTCGGACATCTCCGCCTCCCATCTGGGACGCTTTCGGCTTGGCCCTGGGCTGGGGGATCGCCGCTGAGCCAAGCTGGCTCTGGAGGCCTGGACCTCCTCCCGTATCAGGGATCTCATCTCGGCCAGGAGGGACGGCTGCTCTTCTCCTATCACCCTCGACGTGCAGGGCCCGCAGATTGTCTTAGTATAGGTGTCTGGCAGCTTTACCCTGCATACTGGGCATCTGACAGACTTAGAAGCTGCCTTGGCCGGGTCCTTGGTCACAGTCAGGGGGCTGCTGGGGTTCCCTTATCCTATTAACAAAGGTAGTCAGGCTATTGCTTAACTTTTAATCAACCTTTATAAAACCAACATGATATCAACAAAAAGTGCCATACAAAGTGCTCGTGCTAAAGTGTGTAAAAATAACAAATTGTTCAATGCCGCCTGAAATAGCCCATACAGGACAATAGGGCAATCGTTATATCATTTAGTACCTTAATTACAGCAGCCACAACTCTGAGTGTAGCATGCATATAAGGCCTCAGTCCTTAAACACAGATATCACAAAGACAGCCTATAGCTCCACATAGAAAATGTCCTTTTAGGATGAGGCTGTTCCCTAGACTCTATATATGTCCATAAGGAACATTAAAAAACCAATGAGTGAGCCACTGTACACATATCGAACACCCTCAGAAAAAAGTGTATAGGAACTTCTTTTAAATTACTGACCACATACCTCCTTTCTAGTGTATGAAATAGATATTGTACTTATCTCAGATATCGTTGTTTTTTATAGCGATACCCGAATACTGCTCACGGCGAGGGGGCTCCACATGTCAGCAAATCAAGGATCGCTGGGTAGCTCGATTCCCTCTGTATATCTCCCAACGCGTTTCATCTACCACAAATTCATCAGGGGAGTAGTGGCATTTAGTCAGGTGGCATTGCGCGCCATATCGCGCTCTCATTACCTTTTATATACATTCAGAAGTCCCGCGGTCTATCCCTATTTCCGGACGCCGGGGCTGGCACTTCCGGTTTTCACCTTGCTTAGACCCTTAGACTCCTCTCCTGCCCCACTTCCTGGGCATGTCTAAGAGCCAAAGATGTCACATCCGGGGACGCGTCATGGCCAGATCCTATGCCCCACTTCCTGGGTTCGTCCTAGTATCGGCGGCGTCACATCCGGTTTAAACAGCGATGTAAACACATCGCGTTCATGTGACTCACCCGTGCCCATGGCAACCAGACGCTATTATGCGTATCTAATTAGAGCGTTCAGCATCTCGTTCCATAGTATGGGGCTCGGGCTGGAAAAATCATACATCTGTTCTCATTTAAGTATAACCAATATCAGTGGCTTAGAGACGTGTATAATTTAGAGAAATCAGCAAAACTGTTTTCTGTCTTTTGCTGATAAACCCATATAAGGGACATTTTCAGTGCATTCCTAGATCCAACATTTTTACACCATAATCAAGATGCAAAACGTATGATTAAACTTTCAAAGGAAAAAATATTTACCAGATTGTATTTGTCAAAATATCATATTAGTTAATAGATGTTGCATAGTATATACTGGACACCACGGACCTTTATGGGAAAAAAAGAAAAGGGTGCTCACTAGATCTTACCCTATTAAGCCCTCTCTCTATGTCACCTACCTAACGCGGAGGTTGGCACCCTAATTCCTGCGCAAGTGGCGCCCCCACTCAACGGCGGCTCTCCCTATACTTTGGTGGCCCTATGAAAGTCCTCCCTACAAGAAGGAAGAATAGGTAAGGAGTTCATTAAGTCCCTTAGGATGTACTGTTCGTAGTGAGAAGATCCAGAAAGTTTCTCTTTGAAGAATTCGCTTATCCCAGTCTCCTCCCCTTTGATTTTTTGGGACTTTTTCAATGCCTATGAAACCAACGGCCTTAACATCCCCATTATGGGCCTGATTGATGTGGTTCGCCACTGGTGTGTCTCGTTTGTTTATGATGTCCCTGTGGTGCTCTCCCACTCTCACTCTGAGCTCTCTCTTGGTTTTACCAACATATTCTAAACTGCATCTACAGGTAATCTTGTACACGACTCCAACCGATCTACAATTAATGAACTGATGTATAGGAAAGTTTTTCTTGTGACACTGCTGCGGAACATAGTGTCCTGTGTGATTGATGCGCAATATTTGCAGTTGCCACACTTATAACACCCTTTAGGTTGGGTACCCAGCCAGGTAGGCCTAGTGTTAGTGTTTGAGGAAAAATGGCTGCGGACTAATCTATCCTTGATGGAACGACCTTTTCTAAACGTAATTTGTGGGGTACCAGGTAAAATCCCTAGAAGGTCTTGATCCATGAGGAGAATTGGCCAATGCCGTTTCATGATTTCCCTCAGGTCATTGGCTCCATTAGAGTATTTCGTTATGAATCTGATCGTCCCTTCATCTGTGTTTTTCTGCTTTGGGATTAAAAGCTCTTTTCTATCCCTGACTACAGTGGTCTTAAATGCCTCCTTGAGGATATCATCCGGATATCCACGCTCCAAAAACCGAGATCTCAAATCATCGGCTTGTTCCCTGAAGTCTCTATAATTAGAGCAGTTCCTTTTCATTCGTAGGTACTGCCCCTTTGGAATGCCTTTTCTGAGTGGGGCTGGGTGGCTGGATTCCCATCTTAGCAGAGAATTAGAGGAGGTGGGTTTTCTTAAAGTTTTAGTTATTAACCGGCCATTCTCCCCTCTTTCAACGCTGATGTCTAGGAATGATAGTTTATGTCTATCAGCCTCAAAGGTGAATTGGAGGCCTAGATCATTCTTATTCAATCCTCTTACAAAATTACCAAACCCCTCCTTGTCTCCTTTCCAAATTACGAACACGTCGTCGATGTAGCGGAGCCAGAGCACAATATTGTCCCCTGCCACATCTGTGTGCTCTCCAAATACGATGTTTTCCTCCCACCAGCCCAGGAGCAGGTTTGCATACGATGGCGCACATGGGCTGCCCATCGCGGTGCCCCTGAGCTGGTGGAAGTACGCTCCATCAAATAGGAAATAGTTCCTAGTGAGACAATATTCAAGGGCCTTGATGACAAACTTGTTATGTTCCGAATACTGGATACCCCTAGTTTTTAAATAGTAGTCCGCAGCCATTAGACCTTTTGTATGGGGGATGGATGAATATAAGGCCTCTACATCGATTGAACCCAATATCATATTGGTGTCCAAATCAATGTTGTCAAGTTTCACTAAAAGGTCTGTGGTGTCTCGGATGTGTGAACTTAAGGAAATGACAAATGGTCTTAGGATTTGGTCCACGTATAATCCCAAATTTTGTGTTAGACTCCCGATCCCAGAGACGATGGGTCTTCCTTTTAAAGGGACAAGACCCTTATGCACTTTTGGTAAAGCATAAAAGGTTGCAACAACTGGATGCATTGGTGTCAAAAATTCTCTCTCATTTTTATCAATTATTTTAGAATGAAAGGCTGCATCAATTAATCCTTTCAGTTCTTTCACATAGGATTCTGTGGGGTTACCCTTAAGCCTTTCATAACCCATGGATCTCTGTAACAGGGAGTAACAAAGTGTTTTGTATTGGGCCACATCCATCACCACTATGTTACCCCCTTTGTCTGATGGTTTTATTATTATAGACTTATCTCTTTCAAGATCCAACAACCCATCCATTTCTTTTTTGGAAAGGTTGTGAAATCTACGTTTTTTAATCTTATCAAGTTCCATCAAATCCCTAGAGACCAGGTTCAGAAAGACATCTATAGCACCAGCATCACTGCTGGTAGGTGGCATACGTATGCTCTTATTTTTTAGTGCTGTAAAGGGTCCTTTACCCTGTTCGTTAGGGTCCACATCCCCCAAGTGATACAAAAATCTAACATCATTTAACAAATCTTCATCGATCCCCAGTTCGGCACAGCTTTTTTTATCAGCGTTAATGAAGTGCTTTTTCCACTTCAATTTCTGGGCAAATAAATTGAGGTCTTTAGTGGTTTCAAAACATTCAAAGTCAGAGGTAGGTACAATAGAGAAATTTCAATATCATTTAAAGGAGAGGAAACAAATATTTTATTCGAAATTTACAGGAGTTCCGCGAAAACAAAGCATATACTGTTACTAAAACTAACCGTACACAAGATACCGATATATCTTCCTCGGAAGCAGAATATTCTGACTCCGAGGTTAGATTTAAACACGGTAGACGAAGAGCCAGAGGGAGAGGTGGTTCACGCGGGGGAAGGGGAGCGGGTCGAGGCTCACCACAGAGGGATCATTTTTTAGACTCCAACTACCCTCTAAGGAGCAGATTCAACAGCCGGATCCCCAACTGAACAATCATATTATTAATTTATCCTCAAAATCCCTCAGTAGTGAACAGATGGCGGTCCTAAGTAAAGGCATGTCATTTGTACCTACCTCTGACTTTGAATGTTTTGAAACCACTAAAACGTAGATTTCACAACCTTTCCAAAAAAGAAATAGATGGGTTGTTGGATCTTGAAAGAGATAAGTCTATAATAATAAAACCATCAGACAAAGGGGGTAACATAGTGGTGATGGATGTGGCCCAATACAAAACACTTTGTTACTCCCTGTTACAGAGATCCATGGGTTATGAAAGGCTTAAGGGTAACCCCACAGAATCCTATGTGAAAGAACTGAAAGGATTAATTGATGCAGCCTTTCATTCTAAAATAATTGATAAAAATGAGAGAGAATTTTTGACACCAATGCATCCAGTTGTTGCAACCTTTTATGCTTTACCAAAAGTGCATAAGGGTCTTGTCCCTTTAAAAGGAAGACCCATCGTCTCTGGGATCGGGAGTCTAACACAAAATTTGTGATTATACGTGGACCAAATCCTGAGACCATTTGTCATTTCCTTAAGTTCACACATCCGAGACACCACAGACCTTTTAGTGAAACTTGACAACATTGATTTGGACACCAATATGATATTGGGTTCAATCGATGTAGAGGCCTTATATTCATCCATCCCCCATACAAAAGGTCTAATGGCTGCGGACTACTATTTAAAAACTAGGGGTATCCAGTATTCGGAACATAACAAGTTTGTCATCAAGGCCCTTGAATATTGTCTCACTAGGAACTATTTCCTATTTGATGGAGAGTACTTCCACCAGCTCAGGGGCACCGCGATGGGCAGCCCATGTGCGCCATCATATGCAAACCTGCTCCTGGGCTGGTGGGAGGAAAACATCGTATTTGGAGAGCACACAGATGTGGCAGGGGACAATATTGTGCTCTGGCTCCGCTACATCGACGACATGTTCGTAATTTGGAAAGGAGACAAGGAGGGGTTTGGTAATTTTGTAAGAGGATTGAATAAGAATGATCTAGGCCTCCAATTCACCTTTGAGGCTGATAGACAAACTATCATTCCTAGACATCAGCGTTGAAAGAGGGGAGAATGTCCGGTTAATAACTAAAACTTTTAGAAAACCCACCTCCTCTAATTCTCTGCTAAGATGGGAATCCAGCCACCCAGCCCCACTCAGAAAAGGCATTCCAAAGGGGCAGTACCTACGAATGAAAAGGAACTGCTCTAATTATAGAGACTTCAGGGAACAAGCCGATGATTTGAGATCTCGGTTTTTGGAGCGTGGATATCCGGATGATATCCTCAAGGAGGCATTTAAGACCACTGTAGTCAGGGATAGAAAAGAGCTTTTAATCCCAAAGCAGAAAAACACAGATGAAGGGACGATCAGATTCATAACGAAATACTCTAATGGAGCCAATGACCTGAGGGAAATCATGAAACGGCATTGGCCAATTCTCCTCATGGATCAAGACCTTCTAGGGATTTTACCTGGTACCCCACAAATTACGTTTAGAAAAGGTCGTTCCATCAAGGATAGATTAGTCTGCAGCCATTTTTCCTCAAACACTAACACTAGGCCTACCTGGCTGGGTACCCAACCTAAAGGGTGTTATAAGTGTGGCAACTGCAAATATTGCGCATCAATCGCACAGGACACTATGTTCCGCAGCAGTGTCACAAGAAAAACTTTTCCTATACATCAGTTCATTAATTGTAGATCGGTTGGAGTCGTGTACAAGATTACCTGTAGATGCAGTTTAGAATATGTTGGTAAAACCAAGAGAGCTCAGAGTGAGAGTGGGAGAGCACCACAGGGACATCATAAACAAACGAGACACATCAGTGGTGAACCACATCAATCAGGCCCATAATGGGGATGTTAAGGCCGTCAGTTTCATAGGCATTGAAAAAGTCCCAAAAAATCAAAGGGGAGGAGACTGGGATAAGCGAATTCTTCAAAGAGAAACTTTCTGGATCTTCTCACTACGAACAGTACATCCTAAGGGACTTAATGAACTCCTTACCTATTCTTCCTTCTTGTAGGGAGGACTTTCATAGGGCCACCAAAGTATAGGGAGAGCCGCCGTTGAGTGGGGGTGCCACTTGCGCAGGAATTAGGGTGCCAACCTCCGCGTTAGGTAAGTGACATATAGAGAGGGCTTAATAGGGTGAGATCTAGTGAGCACCCTTTTCTTTTTTTCCCAAAAAGGTCCGTGGTGTCCAGTATATACCATGCAACATCTATTAACTAATATGATATTTTGACAAATACAATCTGGTAAATATTTTTTCCTTTGAAAGTTTAATCATACGTTTTGCATATTGATTATGGTGTAAAAATGTTGGATCTAGGAATGCACTGAAAATGTCCCTTATATGGGTTTATCAGCAAAAGACAGAAAACAGTTTTGCTGATTTCTCTAAATTATACACGTCTCTAAGCCACTGATATTGGTTATACTTAAATGAGAACAGATGTATGATTTTTCCAGCCCGAGCCCCATACTATGGAACGAGACGCTGAACGCTCTAATTAGATACGCATAATAGCATCTCGTTGCCATGGGCACGGGCGAGTCACATGAACGCGATGTGTTTACATCGCTGTTTAAACCGGATGTGATGCCGCCGATACTAGGACGAACCCAGGAAGTGGGGCATAGGATCTGGCCATGACGCGTCCCCGGATGTGACGTCTTTGGCCCTTAGACATGCCCAGGAAGTGGGGCAGGAGAGGAGTCTAAGGGTCTAAGCAAGGTGAAAACCGGAAGTGCCAGCCCCGGCGTCCGGAAATAGGGATAGACCGCGGGACTTCTGAATGTATATAAAAGGTAATGAGAGCGCGATATGGCGCGCAATGCCACCTGACTAAATGCCACTACTCCCCTGATGAATTTGTGGTAGATGAAACGCGTTGGGAGATATACAGAGGCAATCGAGCTACCCAGCGATCCTTGATTTGCTGACATGTGGAGCCCCCTCGCCGTGAGCAGTATTCGGGTATCGCTATGAAAAACAACGATATCTGAGATAAGTACAATATCTATTTCATACACTAGAAAGGAGGTATGTGGTCAGTAATTTAAAAGAAGTTCCTATACACTTTTTTCTGAGGGTGTTCGATATGTGTACAGTGGCTCACTCATTGGTTTTTTAATGTTCCTTATGGACATATATAGAGTCTAGGGAACAGCCTCATCCTAAAAGGACATTTTCTATGTGGAGCTATAGGCTGTCTTTGTGATATCTGTGTTTAAGGACTGAGGCCTTATATGCATGCTACACTCAGAGTTGTGGCTGCTGTAATTAAGGTACTAAATGATATAACGATTGCCCTATTGTCCTGTATGGGCTATTTCAGGCGGCATTGAACAATTTGTTATTTTTACACACTTTAGCATGAGCACTTTGTATGGCACTTTTTGTTGATATCATGTTGGTTTTATAAAGGTTGATTAAAAGTTAAGTTTTAATAAACTAGTCCGTACCAATCTGCTATAAATAACACATCTCGCCATTGGTAGATATACCCCTGCTAATATTTTTTTTTTTTTAGTCAGGCTATTGCCCTAGGCCGCAGTGGATGGTCTGGGGAGGGAGATCTGCGCCAAGCGCACTTACCCCTCCGTTCGGTCTTTTCTGCTCTGTGTCCATCCTTGTCCTGCTTACAGAGAGAGGACAGACTTCTGGAGCGCGCGCCTGCATTCAAACCCGGCGGGTGACGTCACCGGAAGTGACGCGCGTTCACTGCGATAGGCCGGGAGTCTCTCCAGCCCTTCCTTCTCCGTGCCCCGCCTCCTGACACCGGCGCCTGCCCGCCAGCTGCCTGCGGGGGCCCGGCCTTCGCCTCAAGGCTGCCACGTTTGGAGCCGAAAGCCTCCCACTGGGAGGAGCGGCTCCCTCCAGGAGCGACGTCCTGCTTCTGGACTTTGGGGCAGAGGGACTCCCCACCGGGGAGTTTCGGCCCTGGGCGTCTTTGTAGGGGGAAGGATTGGACTGGCCAGCCGATCCCCCTGAGCACAGTAGGTTCCTGCTGCACTTCCTCTCTCGTGTCCCTCCATGCAGGGACAGGAAAAACACTGAGGGAAATGGGGTGGGACGGAACCTTTTAACCTCTCGTGTGCTTTTCCTGTCCCTGTAAGAAGGAGGAGGACGTCCTCCATGGTGCTGTGAGGGGGACGTCCTGGAAAAAAATAAATACTCACCTGTCCCTGTTCCACACTGTGCAGTGTGACTCTCTGCACTGCTCAGCACAGAGGGCATGCTATAGTGACGTCATTGCGCACACCGCGCTGAGACGTCACAGAGCTCAGACAGAGGGGGAATGATGGGAGAGGAAGCATTACCTAATGGCTCTTTCTTCCACCATTATTTCCAACTGTAACGGAATGCAGGACAATAACACTTGGTGTACAGCAAATATAGGACTGACGATAACAACTGTGTACATACAACCATTTTATATGCAGTCATTTCAAACACTGGATCACTGTCTGTACCCCCTACTGAGAATAAGTAATTGAAGCAGATTATCTGATGTAGACCAAACATGAAGTGTAAATACATCCTAATTAACAGGTAAGGCCTGTTTCACACATCAGTTTTTTTTTTCAGTCAAAATCCGCTAAAATGGCGGATAGCGGATATTTTTTTCAGCCGCCAGAACAGAGTTTAGGGTTAAATTTCCGGCTGAGTGAAGTCTTTCGGGCATGCGCAGTGAGAAGTGCGGATCCTGCCACCCGAAAAAACATTGCATGGTCCGTTCGGGCATGTCGGCGGACGTCAAAATTTTGACGGATCCGCAAAAATACGGATCCAACGGATGGCCATCCGTCAAGATCCGCCGGTAATGCAACTCAATGGGAAAAAAACGGATCCGCCAAGAAAAATGGCGGATCCGTTTTTTTTTGCAAAACGGCGGATTTTGACTGATGGACACAAACGGATGTGTGAAACAGGCCTGACTGTCAATGTTGGATAACCATTTGGGCCAGCAGATGTGTCTCTGTATGCAGAACCGGCTCCAGGTTTTCGTGGGCCCTGGGCGAAAGAGTTTCAGTGGGCCAGTTTAACACCACAATTCATGATGCACAGTTAAGGCAGAGAAATATAGGTATAGTACAATGCCAAAGATTTCACTTACTTCATATTTTACATGAGTGATATCAGTAGCTCAGAAACCGGACAGTATAATCCTCCGTAGAGTATTATGGGCACCACATAGTGCTCCATACAGAATAATGAGCCCCATATATTGTTCCATACAGAATAACGAGCCCCATATATTGCTTCATACAGAATAATGGACCCCATATAATGCTCCATACAGTATAATGAGCCCCATATAATGCTCCATACAGTATAATGAGCCCCATATAATGCTCCATACAGAATGGGTCCCATATATTGCTCCATATATAATGGGCCCTATATAATGCTCCATATATAATGGGCCTTATATGATGCTCCATATATGATGGGCCCCATATGATGCTCCATATATAATGGGCCCCATATGATGCTCTATATATAAGCCCCTTTAAATGCTCCATATATCATGGGCCCCATACGATACTCCATATATAATGGGCCCCATATGATGCACCATATATAATAGGCCCCATGTAATGCTTCAAACATTAAAAAAAGTGAAATACTCATCTCTCCTCGCTGGCTGCTGCTCTGCTCCGGACTCTTCAGTGTCACCATCTTCCGGCTTCCTGCACTGACTGTTCAAGCAGAGAGTGCACAGACGTGACGTCAATGCGCCCTCTGACCTGAAACGTCAAAAGTTGTGGAAGATACCGCAGCGCAGGAACAGGGAGAGGCAAGTATTACAAGTGCCAGGGCCCTGAGCAAGCAGCGGGGGGGGGGCCCACTCGCGGGTGTTAGCACCAGGCTCCCATAGCGCGCAGGTGTCCCCGACTGCGAGTGGCCCTCTACACCTACTCGGGGGCCTGGCACTTGCCCGGGTGCTGACGCCGGCGCTGTCTGCATGTGTCCACTTGCACATACTGTATTTTGTGCATGCACCAGACCATAAGATGCACCCCAAAGTTTGAAGTGGAAAATAGGAAAAAATGTTTTACATAACTTGTGGTGCGTCTTATAGTCCATTTTAATGATATCTCACCTGTTACGGGCGGCAGCGGTGGAACGGAGTTACAGGAAGCAGGGTCGCTGTTTCAGGAGGCTGGGGAGAGCAGGAGTGGGGCGATGCTGTGAGCCATGGATTCTCATAAGATGTTGGTGCAGGTGAGCAGAGTCCCTTTTACTGTAGATTTCTCTGCGTTGGCTTTGTGAAAATGCCAAATCCGGCGTATGCCCAGATAGAAATCTTGGGAGAGGAGATCTTGTCTCTCAAGATCTCGCCTTTAGAGATCTTAATCTGTGGATGCACCGCCTCTAGCCGCCATTATCCCAAAGCCCACGGCAGGGAAATCTTCGGGAAAGATTACTCTGTTCACTGGCTCTGAAAGCCTAGGGCCCGCAGAATCGCTCCACTCTTGCTGTCGCCATCGGCCTCCTGAAGCAGCGACCCTGCCTCCTGTAATCCTGCTGCAACACAGCCGTACCCTCTCCCCAGTAAGCTACCTTCGGATTATAACACACTCCCGTTTTCCTCCCAAAATGGGGGAAAAAAGTGCGTCTTATAATTTGAAAAATATGATATATGTTTTAAAAGTGAACCTGTTAGCTGATACACGTTGTCCATGGATTGAGTAGCACATACCAGGCACTGGCGGTATTATCTCAGCTCCGGCGTTTGGCAGCATTTATCAGCTAACAGGTTCACTTCAAACGCAGGGTCATCAATGCTATCATCTTGTGTAGATGCTCTGACCGTACTGCATAGCGGAGACAAGGTAAAACGGGATCAGGGAGTATATTCACAACTGTGGTTAAAATTGCAAAGGCTATACTAGCTGGCAACCCTTCTGCCCAATATCTCCCCAAATTATGGATATATCATATTCATATGTGGTACATATGGAATGCTTGAAGGATATTCGGTGATATGAGGGAATATATGACCAACAGCAGAAATGAGGGCTAAAATTGGATTAGATTCTAATATTAATCTAATCATTAATCCATCCCTTACCAAAGTTGAGAGAGGAGTGAGGGGTCTGGTAAGACACATTATAACATGCCATCTATCAGTTGCAGGTCATGGGTCTTGCAACAGGATAATGACCCAAAACACACAGCTAAAAACACCTAAGAATGGCTCAGAGGAAAATATTGGACTGTTCTGAAGTGGCCTTCTATGAGCCCTGACCTAAATCCTATTAAGCATCTTTGGAAAGAACTGAAACATGCCATCTGGAAAACGCAACCTTCAAAACACGAGACAACTGGAGCAGTGTGCTTTTGAGGAGTGGGCAAAAATACCTGTCAAGAGGTGCAGATGTCTCATTGACAGTTACAGGAATCGTTTGATTGCAGTGATTGCCTCAAAAGGTTGTGCAACAAAAATAGAATTAGTCTTATCGGTTTCTAGGAACCTTCCACGACAGCAGTATCGGAGGTGGTCTCCCCGCCCTAATAGGGGACAGGAAATGCACAAGAGGTTAAAAACCCTCCCCTACCCACTACCTCCAGTGTTTTTTCTGTACACACTAGCATGTATAGTTACCACCAAAGTGCAGAAATCCTCCGGTAGAGTATCTGGTAGGGAGGGAAATTAGTGCTGTCATGGAAGGTTCCTAGAAACCGAATTACCGGTAAGACTAATTCTATTTTCTCTAGTCACCTTCCACGACAGCAGTATCGGAGAAATACCAACAACTAATTTCTTAGGGAGGGACGACAGCCTGCAGAACACGTCTGCCAAACGTTAAATCCCTGTTGAAATTTAGTCTATAGTGTCTGGTCAATGTATGGACAGACGACCAGGTGGCGGCTCTGCATATCTGCTCCGAAGATGCGTCCCCTCTTTCTGCCCACGATGTAGCTACCGAATGCGTAGAGTGGGCTCTTAACGATGTAGGAGGGGAAACGTTCTGTGACGAGTAGGCGAGGCTGATCGCTTGCTTGATCCAATTTGCGATTGTATTCTTTGCCGCCTTTTTGCCTCTATTTCGGCCTGAAATCTGAATGAATAAGTTCTGATCAATCCTCCAACTTTCTCTCTGCTGGAGGTAGAAGAGGAATACCCTGCGGACATTGAGGGTATGGAACCCTTCTTCTTTTGTGTTGGAGGGGTTTGGACAGAAGGAAGGTAATACAATGTCCTGGAACCTATGAAAGTTCGAGACTACCTTGGGCATAAAGGAGGGATCTAATCTCAGGATGATGCTATCCTCCATGATGGTTAAATATGGCTCCTGTATTGAAAGGGCCTGTAATTCCCCTATGCGCCTTGCGGTAGTGATTGCTACCAGGAACACTGTTTTTAGCGTCAAGTTTTTCAAAGTTGTGGAAGCTAGAGGTTCAAATGGTTCACCCGTCAAGCCTTTGAGAACCAGGTTCAGGTCCCAGGGGAGAATCTAGCTACGGAGTCTGGGACGGATCCTAGACGCTGAGGTCATGAATCGTTTAATCCATCGATGGCTTGCCAGGTCCTGATCGTAGAATGAGCTGAGGGCTGACACTTGTACTTTTAAAAGGTACTGGGTGTGAGACCTAGATCTAGTCCGTCCTGGAGAAACTCTAAGATCTGTGTAATCTTAGGACGGAAGGGATCTGGAGAATCTGGGAAGCACCAAGATGAGAACTTCTTCCAGACTTTCCCATAAATGGCATTATTCACTGGTTTCCTACTTTTTTGTAGGGTTTGGATTACTTTTTCTGATAGACCTTTAGCTTTTAGGCCTCAGTAACCAGGCCGCCAGGTTCAATTTGCACGGGTCTGGGGGCAGTAGAGGGCCCTGGTGGAGGAGATTGGCCTTCAGGGGCAGAAGTATTGGACCATCCTGAGCCATGTTTTGTAGGGTTCCGTACCAACCCCTTCCTGGCCATAAGGGAGCTATCAAGATTGTAGTAACTTGCTCTGCCCGTATCTTCTGCAACGTTTTTGCTATCATGGGGATTGGAGGGAAGGCGTAGGCATCTACTTCCCACGCTCCGTCGGTGGGGCTGAGGGAGAAATATGTTTCTACCTTCGCATTCTGACTGCTGGCAAAAAGGTCCACCTCGGGGTATCCCCATCTTGAGACCAGTGACAAGAATATTGTCTGGTCTAGGCTCCATTCCCCGGGATGAACGTCCTTCCTGCTGAGGAAGTCCGCTTCCACATTGTCCAATGCCCTTAGACGCACTGCTGATATAGACAGAAGAAGCCTCTCTGCCCAAGAAAAGATTCTCGCAACCACCCGGTTTAGGTTGGAAAATTTCGTTCCTCCTTGGTGACGAATGTAGGACACCGTAGTCATATTGTCTGAGTAGACTCATACATGATGGTTTTTTTACGAGGGTTGATGCTGCCTTCAGTGCTTCCTCTACTGCTGTGAGTTCTCTCATATTTGAGGAGCTGGATCTGACGTGTGGGTCCCATAACCCTTGGAAGTGTGACTTCTCCACTGTAGCGCCCCAGCCTCTCTGGCTGGCATCCATGGTGACAATTTTTAGGGGAAGCTGATCCCAGCTGACCCCCTGCTGAAGATTCTGGTGGTTCAGCCACCATAGAAGAGAGGCTTTCACATGACCGGGAAGAGAAGTTCTCCTGGTCAGTACATTCTGGTGTTTCCTTGAACACCGAAGAACGTAGGACTGTAGGGTCCGAGTATGGGCTTGGGCCCAGGAGACGGCTTGGATACATGCTGTAAGTGAACCTAGCATGGATATTGAGTCTCTCAGGGTCAGTACTCTCTGGCCCCTGAACTTGGAGATCCTCTGAGCCAGGTCAAGTTGCCGTTCCATGGGTAAAAAGGATGTTCGCTTTCCCGAGTCCAAGAGAATCCCCAAGAGCTTTTTCTTTGTTGAGGGATGAAGGTTTGACCTCTCCAGGTTGGGGATCCAACCCAAGGATTTTAGAATCCCTAGAGATTTCTCTACGTCCTGGTTCAGGCGAGGTATGGACGGAGCTACTATTAGGTCGTCCAGATATGGGACAATACAGATCCCCTGCTGGAGAATGAAGATCATTGCTTCTGCCATCACCTTGGTAAATACCCGAGGGGCTGATGATACCCCAAACAGCAGGACATTGAATTGGTAGTGTTTGACCTGGGACCCCTGATATACCGCAAACCTGAGGAATCTCCGGTGGTCTTGATGGTTTGGGATGTGATAGTAGGTGTCCCTCAGATCTATTGTAGCCATCACCCAATTCTATCCTATGAGGGGGATTGCTGTCTTGACCAACTCCGCCTGTATTTTACCACTTGGTTCAAAGGTTTCAAGTTTATAATGACCCTGTGCTTCCCCGAGGGTTTTACCACTACGAAGAGGCGAGAGTAGTGGCCTCTGCCTATCTCCTGTTGTGGAACCGGGGAGATTGCTCTTGCTTGCAGCAATGTTTTTATGTCTGATAGCAAGGAACTCTAGAGGTGCGCCTGCAGGGAGGTTATTCTCAGGCATTGGGGGGGAGGACTCTCGAATTCAAATCTTAGTCCATCGCGAATGGTGCGAAGAACCCATTGGTTTGAGGTTATGGACTGCCACTGATCTATGAAATTCGAGAGTCGGCCCCCGACCGGAATACCGTCATTGTTTGTCCGTGGGATTTTGTTGTTGTTGGGAGGCCAGAATATTTCTGCCTTTACCTCCTTTCGGATAACTCCACCTGCCCGTTTTACCCTTCCCTTTGAACTCTCTCTCTGGGAGGGCTGGTCACGGGGGGGAACGAAAAAAATCGTTTTCTAGGTTTCCGCTGTTCTGGAAGCGACTTCTTTTTATCCGTGGCCTTCTCCAGGTTGTCATCCAGAGCTGTTCCAAACACGTACTTCCCCTGGAAGAAAATCGCACAGAGTTTTGATTTTGACGTGACGTCTCACCCCCACGATTTCAGCCACAGTGTTCTTCTGGCCGAGTTGGAGAGAACTGCTGACTTTGCTGCCGCTCGAATGGATTCTGCTGAGGCATTGGCTAAGAACCCTGTTGCTTTTTGTAGTAGAGGAAGAGAATCATGGATTTCTTCCCTGGAGGTTCCCTGAGAGAGGTGAACTTCCAGTGTACGCAGCCAGCGATATAGGGACCTGGCTACACACGTAGAGGCTATATTAGCCTTGAGCAGCGTTGTGGAGGCATCCCAGGATTTCCGAAGGAGGCTCTCCGTTTTACGATCCATGGGATCCTTGAGCTGAGACGAGTCTTCGAACGGAAGAGCCGTTCTCTTAGTCACTCTGGACACCTGCACGTCTACTTTAGGGATCTCCCATAAGGAGGAATCTCCCTCTAGAGGAAACCTATTCCTCAGGTCTGATGGGATAGTAAGCCTTTTCTTGGGAAAGGCCCATTCCTGCATAACCAGGTTTCGGATGTTTTCATGAATTGGAAACCCCTTTTGGTCTTTGGGTCTCAGCCCCCCCGAACATCTCCTCCTGGACCGAGTATTCCACCTCCGCCTCTTGCAATCACATGGTGCCTCTTACCATATTAACTAAGTCCCCCATGTCCTCAGACGAGAAGTAGTATTTTTTGTTAACGGGCCTGGGGGCGGAAGTGGAACTCTCATTTTCCCATGCATCCTCTGAGTTAGAGGTGTCAATTTCGCCCGAGTCCGACTCCGCAGGGGGCGCTTTCCTTTTCCTAGTCGGAGGGGGTTGAGGTGTCGGGGTCTGGGTACTAGTCATCATAGAAGATTGCATTTCTTGTTTGATGAGGGTTTTTATACTGTCCAGAAGGGAGAGTTGTTCTGCACGTATTACGTCATCCGTGCAGGGCTGACATAGTTTTTTCCTGTATGTCGAGGAGAGTTTGGCACCGCACACACACTTGCGGCTTGGTTTCTTTATGGGGTCAGGGGCCTTGTCTCCCTAAACCAGAGAGAGAAGGCATACCAAGTCACCTCAACCATTGGACAGAATAAAAGAGAATAAAAGAGGGACCAACCCTGCTACTTACATTAGGAGGGTGAACGCTGGGCTCCGCAGAAGCAGAATGCGAGGGCTTGTCACCGTCCATGGTCAGTCTGTAACAGTCACCAGTGCAGAAATGGCCTTACCTGGACGTAACCAGACCAGGGTCTAAATAGCCCATGCTGGGCGCCGAAAATGATTAACCGGAAGTGGCGCCGCGTCACTTCCGGTGCACGTGTGTGCCGGCCGTTGCGGGGAGGAGGACATCGGGGAGCTCACTGAGGACCCCGGCCGCACGTCGCCGCCTCTCAGGGGTCGGGGGGGCCCCCGAGTCGCGCCGCAGCGGAGACGGGAGCGGCCTGATCCATGGAGGAGAGCGGAGCCCCCGACCATCGGCCGCCCGGCCTAAGGTAAGTGAAGTAGTGCCCCCGGTCGCCGGCCACGGCAGCACTATCGGACCTCTTCATGCCCCATAGGGGACAGGAAAAACACTGGAGGTAGTGGGAAGGGGAGGGTTACTTAACCTCTTGTGCATTTCCTGTCCCCTATTAGGGTGGGGAGACATCCTCCGATACTGCTGTCGTGGAAGGTGACTAGAGAAATATTAAGTTAAGGGTACCATCATTTCTGTCCAGACCTATTTCATGAGTTTTATTTTTTTAAAAATTCAATGGAAGCATGGTTGAAAAGCAATGTCTGACTTTCATTTGTTCATTTTCATAGATTTTTGATTTATTACTACTTTTGTAAGATTCAAGTTATTTCTGTCATCATTGTGTTTTTTTCTGTCATTAAATGAGGGGTACCAACAATTTTGTCCATGTGTGTAGCTCTATGTTAGAGGCATGTACTGCTCTGTGGAAGGAGCGTTCCCGCAAAAAGAAGTATATGTACGGCACAGCGATCGCATGGCCTCACGCTGAGCGCTGTGGCGATTGCGTGCAGATGTCAGCTGTATGTGACTGCAGGCATTTAACCCCTCTCTAATGCTGCTGTCAGTAGTGACAGCGGTATAGATGGGGCTCCCTGCACGCTTCCATCAGGACAACGCGATGCGATCGCGTTATCCTAATGGTCTCCGTGGAAAACCCCGGCACCAAGATGGCCGCGAGGGCCTTCCGGGTCCTGCAGGGAAGGTGGCTTGTGACATGCCTGCTTCCCTGCCTGTCAGATCCCGATCTGATACTCTGCGGTGCAGAGTGTCACATCAGTAATCTGCTGTAATATAGTAATGTCCCTGGATGGGACAATGTAATAAAGTAAAAAAAAAAAAATAGAATGTGTAAAAATATATATATATTTTTGTAAATCTTTAAATAACGAAAAAAAAATAAATATTTTACCAGTAATACATTTATACAAATAAAACAATAAAAGTACACATTTGGTTTTGCAGCGTCCATAATGACTCGCTCTATAAAACTGTCCCACTAGTTAAACCTTTCAGTGAGCACAGTAAAAAAAATAAAAAACGAGGCAGAAAACAATGCTTTATCATCATACCGCCAAACGAAAAGTGCAATAACACGCGATCAAAAAGAGGGATATAAATAAACATGGTACCGTTGAAAACGTCATGCTGTCCCGCAAAAAAAACAAGCCGCCACACAGCTCCATCAGCAGAAAAATAAAAAAGTTATACCTGACAGAATAAAGCGATGCAAAAATTATTATTTTTTTCTATAAAATAGTTTTATTGTGTAAAAGCGCCAAAACATAAAAAAAAAGATATAAATGAGGTATCGCTGTAATCATACTGACCCGAAGAATAAAGCTGTCTTACCAATTTTACCACACGCGAAACGGTATTAAAAAAAATAAAAAGCAATTCCTGAATTGCTGGTTTTTGTTAATTCTGTCTCTCAAAAATCAGAATAAAAAGCGTTCAAAAAATTGTCATGTGCCCGAAGTTGGTACCAATAAAAACGTCAACTCATCCCGCAAAAAACAAGTCCTAACATGACTGTCGGACGAAATATAAAAATATTATAGCTCTCAAAATATGGTGATGCAAAAACTAGTTTTCGCAATAAAAAGTGTCTTTTAGTGTGTGACAGCAGCCAAACATAAAAACTCAATAAAAATCTGGTATTGCTGTAATCGCACTGACCCGAAGAATAAAGTCACCTAATTACTTATACCGTACGAGGAACGGTGTAAAAAATAAATAAAACCAATTCTTTACATGCTGTTGATTTTTCATCTGTCTCCCAAAGATCGCAGTAAGGCTCGACGCACATAATAATAATAATCTTTATTTATATAGCGCCAACATATTCCGCAGCGCTTTACAGTTTAACAGTTTCAAAACACAAGTCATAAGTAACAACGTTAACAATACAATAATTAAAGCAAAATAAGATGACCCTGCTCGTGAGCGCTTACATTCTACAATGAGGTGGGGGAGATACAAAGTACAGGTGTGTATTTACAATGGTGTATTTACAATGATGGTCCAGCCATCTTGAGGGAGGGATGGATGGAGATAGTGAATGGGCAACACATGCACACTTACACATATAATGATTTTGATTAGTGAATGTGATAGTCCGCTCTGAACAAATGTGTTTTGAGGGATTGCCTGAAACTATGCAAATTGTGGATGGTCCTAATTTCTTGGGGTAGAGCATTCCAGAGGATTGGCGCAGCACGGGAGAAGTCTTGGAGTCGGGAGTGGGAGGTATGGAATAGTGCAGAGGTTAGTCGAAAGTCGTTTGCAGAGCACAGCGGTCGGTTAGGCTGATAGACAGAAATGAGAGAGGAAATGTAGGGGGGTGCTGCACTGTAGAAAGCTTTGTGGGTGAGAACAAGTACTTTGAATTGGATCCTATAATGAATGGGAAGCCAATGTAAGGAAGAGCAGACGTGTCCGAGTACCAATCAGCCAGATAGATGACCGTGCCTGCTGCATTAAGTATGGACTGGAGAGGGTATAGTCGAGTAACGGCGAGACCAATTAATAGAGCGTTGCAGTAATCCAGGCGGAAGAGGATCAATGCTACAGAGAGGGTTTTTGTTGTTTCCATGGTGAGAAAAGGCCGGATTCTAGAGATGTTCTTTAGTTGTAAGCGGCAAGAGCGGGCAAGAGATTGTATATGGGATGTGAAGGAGAGATTGGTGTCAAACATAACACCCAGACAGCGCGCCTGCTGCTGGGGTCTTATTGTGGTGCCACCCAAGGAGAGGGAAAGTCTTAGTTACTCACCGGTTAACGGTATTTTTCGGAGTCCATGACAGCACCACCTGAGAGAGGGGATCCGCCCTTTAGGAACAGGAAACCTACAGATACAAAAGGGTGGCACCTCTCCCACGCATCAGTTGGATTACAGAGCACAAGAGGACTTCCAAGGTTAATGCATGATTTATGTACAGTATTCTTTACAATTATAACTTTTATCACCAGTGGGTATATACAAGAAAAAAGACGTGCACACCCCAATTAAACTATAAGGGAGGGAATATACGGGTGCTGTCATGGACTCCGAAAAATACCGTTAACCGGTGAGTAACTAAGACTTTATTCGGTCGTCCATGACAGCACCACCTGAGAGATTTACAGAGAGTAATATCAGTTTTAGGGAGGGACTACAGCCTGCAGCACCCTTATACCAAAAGAGAGGTCTGTGGAAGCACCTAGGTCTAGCCTATAATGACTATAAAAGGTGCTCGGAGAGGACCAAGTAGCCGCCTTACATATCTGGTCGATGGAGACTTCTGATCTTTCGGCCCAGGAGGTTGCCATTGCCCTGGTGGAATGCGCCCTCAGCTTTCCGGGTGGCGACCTGCCCTTTGATGTGTATGCTATTGCAATCGCCTCTCTAATCCATCTGGCTAGTGTATTTTTTGATGCTCTACAACCTTTTCTGGGGCCTTGATGAGAGATAAATAGGGCATTATCTTTCTTCCAGGGATCAGTGACTGACAGATATTCTATGAGGCCTCTCCTGACATCCAGGGTGTGTAGTTTCCTTTCCTTCTCATTAGTTGGATTAGGGAGGAAGGATGGCAGAACTATCTCCTGTGTCCTATGGAAACTAGAAACTACCTTTGGCAAGTACGCTGGATCAGGTCTGAGTATTACCCTATCCTCTTTAAACTGTAAATAAGGAGGACACCTAGATAAGGCCTGAATATCGCTTATTCTGCGAGCTGATGTCAGAGCTACCAGGAAGGCTACCTTGAGGGACAGGATTTTTAGGGAAGCCGACGAGATAGGTTCAAATGGAGTCTCTGTCATAGCAGTGAGGACTAGGTTCAAGTCCCACGGCATAAACCTATCCTTCATTATTGGCCTGGATCTACCTGCTGCCTTAATGAATCTGCTTATCCAATAATTACCAGCAATGTTGCAGCTAAACAGAGCCCCCAAGGCTGACACTTGTACTTTAAGGGTACTGGTAGAGAGTCCCATGTCTAGACCTTTTTGTAGGAACTCTAATATCTGCATTATAGGTGCTGAATCCCCAGCGATTACTTCTGAGTTTTGAAGGAATTTTTTCCAAATCCTGACATAAATTTTTGTGGTAATGATTTTCCTACTTTTAAGAAGGGTGTTAATTAGGTCTGTGGAGAAACCCTTTTCTTCTAATAATGACCGTTCAAACTCCACGCCGTCAGATGAAGGCCAGCCACCTGAGGATGGAAGACTGGGCCCTGGGACAGGAGATCCGGGATGTCCGGCAGAACCCAAGGATCGGACACCGACATGGTCCTGAGGCATGAGAACCATGCTCTCCTGGGCCAAAACGGAGCGATAACTATCACCCTTGCTCTGTCTTTCCTGATTTTCCTCATCACTAGGGGTAGAAGAGATAGGGGAGGGAAGGCGTAGGCTAGTTTGAAGTCCCAGTTTATCAGGAAGGCATCTACCGCCAGAGGATTTTCTCTGGGATTCAGGGAGCAGAATTGTTCCAATTGAGTGTTGTCTCTGGTGGCGAATAGGTCTACCTCTGGATATCCCCACTTTTGAACAATCAGTTTGAATATGGAGGTGTTTAAAGACCATTCCCCTTGCTTTAGCCGATTGCGGCTTAAAAAGTCTGCCGTGATGTTGTCTTTTCCTTTTATATGCAATGCTGTTAAAGATAGGAAGTATTGTTCTGCTAGATGGAACAACCGTTCTGCTACCAACATCAGGGGTCTGGAACGAGTCCCGCCTTGGTGATTGATGTATGCCACGGTGACCTGATTGTCGGAGAACACTCGTACATGATGGCCCTGTAGATACACAAGGAGCTTTTTAGCCGCCTGTTCTACTGCCGTTAATTCTTTTAGGTTAGATGACATTCCTAACTGATGATGTTGCCATCGGTCCTGGACTAAAATTTCACCCATATGAGCTCCCCAACCGTAAGGACTAGCATCCGTGGTGACTATGCGGGTTACGTTATACTCCCAGGGCACCCCTTTTAATAAGTTATCCTTGTGTAACCACCACTCTAGGGACTCCTTTGTGTTACGGGATAAGGTTAGCTGACCCTCCAAGTAACCTCCAAGGACTTTTTGATGTAATAAGACCTCGCTCTGTAGTTTCCTTGCATGAAACTGGGCCCACTGGACTGCCGGGATACAGGCCGAGAGAGAGCCTAGAAGGGACATGGCTTTTCTGAGGGACATGGTGGGGTTATTGGAGGCGTTCAGGATCTGATAATGGAGGCGAACGAGCTTGTCCGGAGGCAGACGGCATTCCTGTTTTTCAGAATCCAGGGTTAGGCCCAAAAATTGTTGGACTTTCATTGGCTGCAACCGGGACTTTTTGACGTTCAGCAACCATCCTAACCGTTCTAGGGCAGACATTGCCTTTTGTAGCTGTTGTAAACAATGGTTTGCCGTTTTACCTACAATGAGAAAATCGTCCAGGTACGGGATCACCAGAATGTTTGATTCACGTAGATGGGCCATGACCTCCGCTATCACCTTAGTAAACACTCGGGGAGCGACTGCCACTCCAAAAGGGAGGGCCGCATATTGGAAATGTCGAATTGACCCATCCAAATGAACCGCCACTCTGAGGAACCGCTGATGGCCTGCATGGATGGGTATATGGTAGTATGCGTCTTTTAAATCTAACACCACCATGAAGCAATTTTTGAACAGCAATTTTATTGCAGATTTAATCGTTTCCATCTTAAAGGGACGTATGACCAAAAATTTGTTGAGGGCTTTAAGGTTAATTATTGTCCTAAAGGAGCTGTCCGGTTTGCGGACCAGGAACAGAGGGGAGTAGAATCCCTTCCCCCATTCTTCCTCCGGAACCTCTATCAGGACTTTCTTAGCGCACAGGATATGAACCTCGGCTTCCAGGGCAGCTTGTTCTGCCGCAGATGACCTGAGAGGGGTGATTTTAAATTGATCAAGGGGAACCCTAGAAAACTCTAGTCGTAGTCCCACGGCTATTATCCCCAATATCCAGCTGCTATTGGAGATCAGAGACCAGGATGGGTAGAAGGCAGCTAGTCTCCCTCCTACCGGGGCAACTAGTCATTGGGGCGGCTTTTTCGTATCCCGAGCTGGACCTTCCTGGCGCCCTCCCCCAAACATGAATCCTGTACCTTTCCTTTTTTTATCATCCCATCTGCCCTGATCTCTGGACGGCCTTCTCCGGAAAACCCCTTTCCTGGCGAAGGGACGTCTGTACGAGGGGTTCGGGAGACTGGGAAATTTCTTTTTGTCATCTCCAGCTTTCTCCAACAATTCGTCCAAGACGGGACCGAATAGGTACTCCCCTTCGCAGGGAATGGAACAGAGACGGGACCGGGTTTGAATATCTCCTGGCCAGCATTTTAACCAGAGCGCTCTTCGCGCTGCATTAGACAGACCTGCGGCTTTTGCCGCCATTCTTGCAGAGTCTGCAGAAGCATCGGCTAAAAACGCTGCGGCATTCTGAATGATGGGTAAATTTTTCCGAATAGATGATCTTGATGCTCCATCTCTTAGTTCGGAATCTAGCTGATCTAGCCAGACCATCATGGATCTGGCTGTACAGGTGGCAGCTACCGCTGGTCTTAACGCGCCTGCTGACATCTCCCATGTCCCTTTAAGGAAAGAATCCGCTTTCTTATCTAACGGATCTTTCAGGGAGGCCATATCGTCAAATGGTATGGCGGATTTTTTAGATGCTTTGGCTACTGCAGCATCTAGTTTCGGGGCTTTATCCCATCTATTTACTACCGGGTCCTCGAAGGGGTATCTCCGCTTAAAGGCTGGTGGCATGGAGCCCCTTTTTTCCGGTCTCTTCCATTCTCTATCAATTAGGCTCTGAACCTTTTCGTTTAATGGAAAGGCTTTACGTTTTTTGGGGTCCAACCCCCCGAACATAATGTCCTGTGCTGAGAGTTCCTGTTTTTTGTCCGCTACCCCCATGGTGGACCGTATAGCTTTCACTAATTTGTCCATCTGGTCTAAGGGGAAGCAGAACCGGCTAGAGTCTTCATCCGAGGAAGACGACGAGGAGGCCGAGGAATTGTCCCCCTTCCCAGGGGCGACTGAGGCCTCCGACCCTGAACCACTAGCCTCTCTTCTCCTAGAAGGTTCTCTTTGAGGTAAAGCTTTCATTTCTGCCCTGATCATGTCTCTCAGGTTTGAAGTGAAGTCAGGTGTCTCTTCCGCTACCTGCATAAACGGGGGAGAGTATAAGGGCCTGACAATCTACCCCTGGACTCCCTGTCCTTAATAACTCCTACCGTCTGCCGTATGCATGGCTGGCATAATTTTTTAGGGTGGCCATCTGGAAGGGGGGAACTACACAGGGCACATTCCCTGTGTTTCTGTTTTCCCGTAACCTTCTTCCCCTGAAAAAAAGCATAAAGGAACACTGCATCAGGGTACATTCACGGAGATCTCTTACCCATGCAGATGAGGCAGGTACCGGATCACGGAGGGAGGCAGGGGGGTCCTTTCTGGAGGAACTTTCGCGGCTCTGGTCGCTGGTTCGTTTCTGTCTCTTCTGCTGGCCACTCGCCTGTTTCTGCGGGTGTTCCTGCGTCTCGTCCTGCTGGACTAAGGGGGCTTCCGACGTCTCCATTGCTGGGGCCTTCAGAAGCACCCCAGCGGCGTCCCCATCTGCCTTATATGGCCTCCTGTCCGGGTTAGCAGGCATACTGTCCTAGCACCACCCCCCGGCATTTGCGTTCCCTCCCCCATGCTCCGGCCCCCCTCGCCTTCGCCGGGTCGCCGCGCGACCCCCGGACCGGCATGCACCCGCGGCGCGCGCCGGAGGCCGCCGGCACCCGACTTCCGGTATCGGCGCCATCGCTCCGCCCCTTCCGCCGCGTCACTTCCGCCGCTCACAGAGCCCTGCGGGAGCGCGCGCGAAGGAGCCGCGCAGGCCCGCCCGGAGTGCCAGCACCCCCCGCGCCCGCCGCCATGAGCCCGGCCAGGAGACAGCACTGACCCGGAGGACCGGGCCTGGGGAAGCGCACCGGGGCATACCTACCAGGTGCTGGCTCTGGAGACGGCATCCACCGGACCCTTGCTCCACCTGCTTCGTCCACTGCCGTGGTGACCTACCCGGCCCCACCGTGGCGCTTCCAGGGACCCCGCACTGACCGAGGTAGGAGACCCCCTCGCTACCTGGGTCGGTCAGCCGGCCTGGGTATTCCATGATGATTCTGACGGACGATCTGTAGAGAGTCCTGTCCTCTAGGAACAGGAAACCAACTGATGCGTGGGAGAGGTGCCACCCTTTTGTATCTGTAGGTTTCCTGTTCCTAAAGGGCGGATCCCCTCTCTCAGGTGGTGCTGTCATGGACGACCGAATAAATGTCAGATTTAGGGAGGTTAGTAGACGGCGGGAGAAGTAGTTCAGTTTTGGAGAGGTTGAGTTTCAGATAGAGCGCGGACATGATGTTGGAGACTGTGGACAGACAGTCACTGGCGTTCTGTAGTACAGCGGGGGGTAAGGTCGGGGGATGACGTATATAGTTATGTGTCATCAGCATAAAGATGTTAGTGAAAGCCAAATCTGCTGATGGTCTGTCCAATTGGGGCCGTGTAGAGAGAGAAGAGAAGGGGGCCAAGGACTGAGCCCTGAGGTATCCCGACATCGAGAGGAAGAGGAGATGATGTGGAGCCAGAGAACAAAACACTGAAGGAGCAGTCAGAAAGATAGGACGAGAACCAGGAGAGCGCAGTGCCCTTAATGCCTAGTGACTGGAGCCTAGAGAGTAGGAGACGGTGGTCAACAGTGTCGAAAGCTGCAGATAGGTCAAGAAGAATGAGCAGAGAGTGGTCACCGTTAAGTTTTGCTGTCAGGTCATTGGTTACTTTGATGAGTGCAGTTTCAGTCGAATGTAGGGGGTGGATGCCGGACTGTGAAGGGTCTAGAAGGGAGTGAGTGGAGAGGTAACGGGTAAGGCAGGAGAAAACTAGGCGCTCTGCACTGAGCGCTTACACCGGGGTTTCCGTGTAAATCTCTGAAATACGTGATTCAGACAGAACCCACGGATGAAGATTCTCTATAATGAGGCAGATGGAGGCACTGTGGACAACGTTTGACCTGTGATCCGGCGGTGTCCGTCTTTTAGGTAGGATTGTATAAAAGTGCCATCGGCCTCAGTTTTTTGTGCACTTCTGAAATGGACACCACTGAACAAAGGCCAGATGGAGTCCAGAGTAAATCTGCTGCCTCATTATAGTGAATGGATCCATCGGTGGTTTTAACTATCACGCCCCTAGGAACTGGAGGAGCGTGTTGGTGCGACGGAGGATAAATTGCCACCAATAACACGGGAGCTGGGAAAAGCCACGCAAAATATTACAATACTGCTGAACAAGGTGGATGATTTAGAGAACCGCTCCCGTAGAAGTAATCTGCGACTGGTGGGGGTTCCGGAGAGGACGGAGGGGACTGACTCACTGGGCTTTTTTGAAAAATGGCTACTGGACACCTTTGGTAAAGATGTTTTGTCCCCATTCTTTACTATTGAGAGAGCACACAGGGTGCCTACGCGTGCCCCCCCGCCGGGAGCACCCCCGCGTCCCATCTTGCTCAAGCTCCTACACTTTAAAGATAGAGATGCTATCCTGCGCAGATCCAGAGATATTAAGGAACTTGCTATTAATGGGAGGAAAGTCTCCATTTTCCCTGATTTTTCCCTGGAGGTGCAGCGTAAAAGGGCGCAATTTATTGAGATTAAAAAACGCCTACGTGACTTACAGGTGACATATTCCATGATGTACCCAGCTAGACTGCGGATTGATGTGAATGGAGAAACGCACTTTTTTGATACGGCGGGAATGGCGCTGTCCTGGCTGGATATTAATGAGAGGTCCATGAGGAGGAAGAATACTTGAAGTTCTCCCTTTTTTCGCCACCAGGTGTTGTTACTCCTTTTTGTCTAGGACGCTATGCTGGTATAATTACTACTGTTCATTACATTTCGGATTCAGGGCGGGAGCTGACCGGATTGCTGTGGACACTCGTTACAGTGACAAGCTGTGGACCCTCCTCCCTGCATGGACTCTGGGCGAGTTTTCTAGCCCTGATTCTCTCTATTTGAGAGAAATGTGCAAGTTACACTTGTGTTTGGGGGTAGGGGCGCTGTGCACTGGTGTGCAGTGCTCCCTCTCCCTCCTTTGTTTTTTTCGTTTGTTGTTGTATTCCCTAATTGTTCTGTGGGATGTGATGTGCGTCAGCCGTGTCACCCAATTCATTGTACCGAGGGATGGTGGAAATTGCATCTCTCCCTCGTGAGTGGAGTATGCTCCGATTTCTCATTTTTTAGTCTGCTCTTATGGCGATATCACTTAATATTGTAGCGTGGAATGTTAGGGGGCTCGGGGATGCAAATAAGAGATGTGCTATATTTACTAATATGCAGAAATTTCTCCCGGCTATCCTGTGTATGTCTGAGACCCACATGGTGAAAGATAATATTCATTGGCTAAGAAAGGGATGGGTTTCACATGAATATCATTCCACGTACTCGACCCATGCGCGGGGTGTCAGTGTGCTGGTGCACAGGTCCATCCCCTTCTCATGTACTAAATCAGTGGTTGACCCTGGGGGCAGATTTGTATGTTTGCTTTGCACGTTATACGGTATACAATTTATTTTGGTTGCCATGTACATCCCCCCGCCCTATTCAGTCGAACCAGTAAAAAGAATCTTGTCTATTTTGGGTTCCTTTCCCCCTGCGCCGACTCTTCTAATGAGATTTTAATACATATTTGCATCCCTATTTGGATAAGTTGTATTCGGGAAACATATCAGAAGATGCAGCCTCAACCTCATTTGCTAGAACGTTAGTGGAGCTGGGTATGGTAGATCTTTGGCGTGTCCGAAACCCCACAGCCAGACAGTTTTCCTGCTACTCTAGCTCCCACCACGCTATGTCACGGATAGACCTGGCCATTGGGAATACACTCATGACCCCATATGTACGAGGGGTGGCCTACCTGCCTAGAAGTGTATCTGATCACTCGCCGCTACATGTCACACTTTCATGGGGACACCCCCTCACCCTGTCTAGACCTATCTGGAAGCTTAATCCCTTCTGGATCCAGCTTATAGGGGGATCTTTGCATGATGCCATTCTAGAATATTTTCAACTTAATGAGTACTCTGCATCATCACACATAGTCTGGGATTCCATGAAAGCCTATGTCAGGGGCTTATATATTAGAGAAATATGCACACGGAAAAGCCAAAATAGATGCTACACCCGGGGCCTGATCCAGGAGGTGTCTGTTGCGGAGGCTGCGGTGATACTCAACCCGACAGAGGAAACTAAAAAAGCTTTGGAGAAGGCACAGGGGTCGCTCAGGGAAAACCTCATGTCGGCGGCAGCAAATAAACGTTATTTCCTCAAACAAAAATATTTTATAGAGGGGGAGGGAGTAGGACATTTATTAGCCACAGTCATTAGAGCACAGGACGGATCTTCATATATCAATAGGCTAAAAACGGACTCCGGTGGTCTTGTGACGGACAATGCGGACATAGTGAGTGAGATAAGGAGGCATTATATGCGACTATACACATCAGATTGCAGTCTCACGGAGAATGAGATTGAGCAGTACCTGGATGCTCTCTCTCCCTGCATTGGCTGATGGCGATAGGGATTCATTGGATCGGGACATCCTGTTGGAGGAGTTGGAGGAGGCGCTTGGTCAGATGCAAAATGAAAAGGCTCCAGGAATGGATGGCCTGCCTGGCGAGTTTTACAAAACCTATGCACCCTTACTGCTACCTAAGCTACTTAAGGTATTTGAAGAGGCTGAAAGGCAGAGGGTCCTCCCGCCATCTATGAGGGAAACTTTGATAGTTTTAATATTAAAGTCCGGAAAGGATCCAGAGGTTCCGGATTCATATCGCCCGATTTCCCTATTATCAACAGATGTTAAATTATTGGCCAAGGTACTCGCCAATAGGATGTCCCGAGTTATCTCATCTGTTATACAGAAGGATCAGACGGGATTTATCCCAGGCAGAGCCACATCTATGAACCTTAGGAAACTATACTTGGGGATTCAACATAGTTCTGGGGAGTTGGGGGGGAAGAGCAATTTTGTCCTTAGACGCCGCTAAGGCGTTCGATAGTCTGGAGTGGGGTTTTTTGTGGGCGGTACTTTGGAAAATGGGCTTTGGACACAGATTTATAAATTGGGTGAGGCTGTTGTATGGCTCGCCGGTGGCGAAGGTTGGGGCTAATGGCAGGGTCTCTGAGTCTTTTCCTCTTGGGAGAGGTACTAGACAGGGGTGCCCGCTCTCGCCCTTGCTATTTGCTACTGCGGTGGAGCCATTGGCAGTTGCAATTCGGAAGTCCAGAGAAATAATGGGATTCAGGTGTGGAACTGTGGAGTTGAGGATATCATTGTACGCGGATGATTTACTTCTATATTTAGATAAGGTACATTCCTCGATTTTGCCGGCAATGGAGGTCATTGGAGAATTTGGGCTGAGGCCTGGTCTTCGGATTAATTGGTCCAAATCAGCTTTAATGCCGATAGACCCTCTCCCGGCGGACTTCTCAGATTTGCAGATACCGGTCCCTGTAGTTCGGAAGTTTAAGTATCTGGGTATAATTGTTAGTCCTGCCCCGAAGGATTTTCGGGCTCTGAATCTGGAGCCCCTGTTGCAGCGATTTAGAGCAAAAGTACATACTTGGTGTCGCCTGCCGTTGTCGAATATTGGTAGATCTAACTTAATCAAAATGGTAATGATGCCACAATTATTATATTTGATACATAATTCTCCGGTGTGGATCTGTAGGGACTTTTTTGCAAAAATAAATACATTATTCCGGGAATTAATTTGGAAGAAAAAACAGGCTAGGATTCGCTTGGAGATACTGCAGCGAGGGAAGGAGGAGGGAGGATTGGCGGTGCCAAACCCATTCATATACTTTATAGCCTCCCAGATGCAACATCTTAAGGGTTGGGGTAGAGACGGGGCGTGTGACAATGGTGGTGATATTGTGAGGGAAGGATCGGTATGGAAATATCCAGGGTGCCGGTTGGAGGTGGGAAGACGGCAGATAAATGGGGCACGATACCCCACGTTGGCTATGATTTTCAAGGTGTGGGATAGGGGTAAGTCTCTTTTGAAGATAAATGGGCCTACGGAATTGTGGCCATTGTGGCGAAATCCGGATTTGCAAGAGATCAAAAAGCTGGTGGGGTACGGAAGATGGGAAGATAAAGGGATTTATCTGGTGTCACAAATTTTGCAAAATAATACTCTTAAGAGTTTTGAACAATTGAGAACAGAATTTCACCTCCCGCACGTCTTCTTTTATCAGTACTTACAGCTAAGACATGCATTGGAAAAACAGAGAAGGACAAATCCGGTGATAGTGACACATAATCAAACACTACATATGCTACTTACATCTGAGTCTTCTAGGGGACTTCTCTCTGAATTATATAAAAGATTATTGCCTGCCCATCTGGAGACATATCCACTGACTGCTGTTAAGAATAAGTGGGAACGGGACGTTGGCCCCCTGACGGAGGACCAGTGGTCCGATATTCTAGAACAGGTCCCTAAAATGGCGGTTTCTGAGTGCCAGCGGCTTTCGCAAATATATCTCATTCACAGGGTATATAAAACACCCAGCTTATTATTTAAAATGGGACTTAGGCCCAATACACAATGTGTTAGGTGTGGGCAGGATGATGCCCACTTGATGCATGTTATGTGGGAGTGCGGGCACATTGGGGATTTCTGGAGGCAGACCCTGGGACTCATAGCCCAGGTATACCATATTACAATACGACCGTCACCTCGTCTATGTTTGTTGAATTTGTGGGAGGAGGGGGTTGACCCGGACTCTGCAGTGGCCCTGGGAATAGCACGCATCCTGTATCAGGCAAGAAAGATACTTGCATATCATTGGTTGGATCCTATGCCACCAACATTGTCAGAGCTTAAAAATAAACTAAATAATGTCATCAGATTGGAAAGGGGGGCTTATTTAAAAAGAAATGCAATAAGCAAGTTTTACAAAATTTGGCAGCCATGGATGGAGTCACCGGGTCTCCCCTCGGGCGCACTGGTACGGGATGCGATGTTGGACCAGTTGCTGTTGTGCTTGCGATGAGGGGATGCTTGGGGGGTGAAAATAAAGTCTAGTGCCCTTTGTGGCGAAGTAGATTTTGAGTGGCGCGGTGGGAGGGGGCTGGGGTGGATTGGACCTGATATCCGTGGGGGGCGGGGCGAAATATGATGCGGAGTGGCGCGGCTGGCGGGGATGGTTTTCCCGCTGAAATGAGGCACTAATGTATAATTTTGATTTTTGTTTATTTGTGGAGCCATGTTGTTTATAGGCTCAATTTTATGCAAATATCTGTGTTTTGAGATTTCTTCTTTTTATTTATTCTTACACAGGAAGAGTTTTACCCTTTAAATAATATCTGCTCTCAATGTAATTTTTACTAGCTATATAAGACGTCATATTCTTTCTGTATTGATTCCTGAATGTTTAATAAAAAAGATTTGATTAAAAAAAAAAACTATCACGCCCCTCAGAGATTTTTATATGGAAGCCCCAAAGTTAGTGCTCAGCGTAGAGTGCCAGATAAACGTGATCCCAAACGTTATGTAAAATGTTCCCAATAAAAGCTTCAACTCAATCCACAAAAAAAGCAAGTCACCAGATCTGTCATTTGTTAACGGAAATATAGGGGGCTTCCACGTTACTGGTAGCAAAAAGGCTCAGGAAAACTAAATCGCTCCTCGCTCCCCGAAAGAAATTCAGCAAATTGTCCACTCCCAAATCCACATGCCTCTCTTCCTTCTAAGCCACAGTCTGCATAAAGAACATTTAGCGCCAAGATGTTTGGCATTTCTGTAGTGATGAGAGACCGCCTAATTTACAGGTGCGTGTCTCCGGAAGCATGAGCTGGGCATAATGTACTAGTCACTATAGTGTACTGGTCTCTACAACGGCAGTTTGCAATTTTCACTCAGCAACATCCATTACTGCTTGTTTCTAGAAAACCGCCATGGAGTCAAAATCGTCTGTAGATAAATTCCCAAAGGGTTATAATTTCCAAAATGTGGTCACTTGAGGGGGATTCTGCTTTTCTTGCACTTATGGGCGCTTTATATGGAATCTGCAAACTAGTCTCGGAGAATACATGCTCCAGGAGGCAAATAGCGCTCTGTCCCTCCCGAGTCTCTCAGTATGGCAAAGTAGTACTGTGCAGCCACATATGGGGTATTTCTGCATTCAGTAGAAATTGTGGGACAAATTTTGTTGCCATTTTTACCCATTTCCCAGTGTGAAAATATAAAACTTGGGGCTAACACACAATCTTGGTGGTAAAAATGTAAATTATTTTTTCTTCACTGCCCAATGGTATAAAAGTTTGTGACATACCTGTGGTGTCAATATAATCACTGCACCCCTAGATGAATTCAATGAGAGGTATTGCTAAAATGTGGTCACTTATGGGTGGTTCTGCTATTCTGGCACCTCAGGGGCTCTGCCAATGTGCCATGACACCCTCAAACAAGTGCAGCAAAATCTGCACTGTAATATGGTGCTACCTTTCATTCTGAGCTATGCACTGTGCATCAAGAGTAGTTTTCAACCACATATGGGGTATCGGTGAACTCAGGGGAAATTTCACAACAGACTTTGGGGTCCATTTTCTCCTTCTGCCCTTATGAAAATAAAAAGTGTGTAGCTGAAAAAGATATTTGTGGGAAAAATGTGATTTTTTTTTTATTTTCATGTCTTAACGTTATAAACTTCTGTGAAGCACATGGGGGTTCAAGGTGCTCAATACACATCTAGATAAGTTCAGTAAGGATCTAGTTTCCAAAACGGTGTTACTTGTTGGGGTTTCCTCAGTTTAGGCATATCAGGAGCTCTCCAAACGCGACATGGCAACCGCTAATTAATCCAGCATATTTTATATTCAAAAAAGTGAAATGGTGCTGCTTCCTTTCCAAGCCCTGTCGTGTGCCCAAACAGTGGATTTCCCCCACATATAATGTATTATCCATTTTCTCCTGTTACCCTTTCAAAAGTAAAAAAAAAAAAAAAATTTGGGTCTAAAGAAAAATTTTTGAAAAAGAAAAGTAAATGTTTATTTTTTCCTTCCGCATTCCAAAAATTTCTGTGAAGCATCTGAAGGGTTAAAAAACTTTGGGGAGTTTTGCAAATTTTGTTGTAAAAATGAGAAATCGCTGGTCAACTTTTAACCCTTATAACTTCCAAGCAAAAAAAAAATATGTTTCCAAAATTGTGCTAATGTAAAGTAGACATGTGGGAAATATTATTTATTAACTATTTTGTGCGATATGACTCTCTGATTTAAAAGGCATAAAAATTCAAAGTTTAAAAATTGTGAAATTTTCAAAATTTTCACAAATAAACGCAAGTCATATCAAATAAATCTCAGAATCACCAGAATCCATTGAAGTGTTCCATAGTTATGACCTCATTAAGTGACAGTGGACAGAATTGCAAAAATTGGCCTGGTCAGGAAGGTGAAAACAGGCTCCCGGGAGGGGTTAATTGTATTAAAAGTTAGTTTTTAAAAGGTTTTTTGTTCTTTCTGGTTTCCTAGCTAAGCATTTACCCACTTAATACTGGTTGGTTTTTTATGTAAAATGTTTCCAACAAAAGAATCAAACCAATCAACAAAAAAAGCAAGTCCCCACTTAGGTCCATCATCTGTCAATGGAAATGTAGGGAACCTCAATGTTATTAATAGTAAAAAGGTTCTGGAAAAGAAAAATTGCTCCTCGTCACCCAAAAGAAATCCTCTGCACTCCCAAATCCAAATGCCACCCCTTCTGAGCCCCACAGTATGCCTAAACCGCAGTTAGCATCCTCATGTTTGGCATTTCTGTAGGGAAGAGAGCCTAATTTACGGGTGCAAGAGCTGGGCATAACGTACTGGTCTGTACAATGAACTAGTCACTACAACGGCATTTTGCAATTTTCACTCGGCAATATCCAATACCGCTTGCTTCTAGATAACATCCATGGAGTCAAAACCGTCACTACATCTGTAGATACATTTCCAAAGGGGTATAATTTCCAAAAATGGGGTCACTTGAGGGAGGGATTCTGCTCTTCTAGCACTTAAGGGCTCTGTATACGGCGTCCGCCTACTAATCTAGGAAAATCTGTGCTCCAGGAGGCAAATAGCGCTCCGTCCCTACAGAGTCTCTCCGTATGGCTAAGCAATACTGTGCAGCCACATATGGGGTATTTTCACATTCAGCAGAAATTGTGGGACAAATTTTTGTGCCATTTTTACCCAATTCCCAGTGTGAAAATGTAAAATCTAGGGCTAAAACAAAATTATGGTAAAAATTTTATTTTTTTTCCCTTCACAGCCCAATGTTATAATATTCTGTGACCCACCTGTGGTGTCATTATGATCATTGCAGCCCTAAATGAATTGAATTCATTTAGAGTTATAGTTTGTAAAATGGGGTCTCTTATGGGGGGATGGTTCTGCTGTTCTAGCACCTTAGAGGCTCTACCAATCTGACATGGCACCCTCAAACCAGTCCAGCAAAATCTGAACTCCAATATAGCGCTTCTTCCTTTCTGAGCTGTCCATTGTGTCAAAAGTAGTTTTTGACCACATATAGGATATCGGCGTACTCAAGAGAAATTGCAAAACAAATTTTTGGGTCTATTTTCTCCTGCTATCCTTGAGAAAATGAAAAATTGGGTGCTAAAATAACATTTTTGGGTGAAAAATATATTTCTTCATTTCTAGAGATCAACGTTGTAAAATTATGTGAAGCGCCTGTGGGGTAAAGGTGCTCATGACACATCTAGAAGTCTTAGAGAGGTTTATTTCCAAAACCGGGACACTTGTGGGGGGTTTTCCACTGTTTAGGTACATCAGTTGCTCTCAAAACGCGACATGACACCATTTCATCAAAGTTAGCATTCAAAACGTCACTCCTTTTCTGAGCCCTGTTGTGCCCCCAAAGAGTAGTGTACCCCCACATATGGGGTATCTGCACACTCAGGAGAAATTACACAACAAATTTGGGGGTAGATTTTTTCCTGTTACCTTGTAAAATTAAAACTTTTAGAACTAAATAAAATTTTGTGGGAAAAATTTAATTTTTTTCACAGTTCAATGCTATATAAACTTCTGGGAAGCACTTGGGGGTTCAAAGTGCTCATCACACATCTAGATAAGTTCCGTGAGGGGTCTAGTTTCCAAAATGGTGTCACTTGTGAGGGGGTTTCCACTATTTAGGCACATCCGGGGCTCTCCAAACGAAACATGGCGTCTGCTAATTTTGCATTCAAAAGTCAAATGGCACTCCATCCTCTCCAAGCCCTGCTGTGCGTCGAAACAGTAGTTTTCCCCCACATATGGGGTATCGGCGTACTCAAGAGAAATTGCACAACAAATTGTATGGTGAAATTTCTCCTGTTACCCCTGTGAAAATGCAAAATTTGGGGCTAAAAACATTTTTGTGGGGAAAATGTGATTTTTTTTTATTTTCACGGCTCAATGCTGTAAACTTCTGTGAAGAACTTAGGGGTTCAAGATGCCCACAACACATCTAGATAAGTTCCGTGAGGGTCTAGTTTTCAAAATGCTGTCACTTTTTTAGGGGTTTCCATTGTTTAAGCACATCAGGGGTTCTCCAAATGCAACATGGCGCCCGCAGGCCATATGGCTTCCCTCAATTATATTCCAGCAAATTTTGCATTCAAAATATCAAATGGTGCGCCTTCCCTTCTGAGCCCTATGTGTCCAAGCAGTGTTTTTTCCCCCCACATACTCAGGAGAAATTGTACAATAAAGTTTGGGGTCCATTTTTTCCTGTTACGCTTGTGAAAATAAAAAAAATAAAGTAAAATTTGTGTGACAAAGTTCATTTTTTTCTTCATTCCAAAAATTCCTGAACCTGAAGGAATAAAAAACTTCTTGAATGTGGTTTTGAGCACTTTGAGGAGTGCAGTTTTTAGAATGGTGTCACTTTTGGATATTTTCTGTCATGTAGGCCCTCAAAGTCACTTCAAATGTGAGGTGGTCCCTAAAAAAATAGTTTTGTAAATTTTGTTGGAAAAATTTAGAAATCGCTGGTCACCTTTTAACCCTTATAACTTCCTAGCAAAAAAATTAAGCTGATGTAAAATAGACATGTGGAGATTGTTATTTATTAATTATTTTGTGTGACATAACTCTCTGATTTAAGGGCATAAAAATTAAAAGTTTGAAAATTGCTAAAATTTTCGCCAAATTTATTTTTTTTCCCCAAATAAACTCAAGACATATTGAAGAAAGCTTGCCAAGATCAAAAAGTAAAATATGTCAAGAAGAAACAGTCTCAAAATCAGTTGGATCCATTGAAGCGCTCCATAGTTATTACCCTGTAAAGTGACACTAGTCAGAATTGTAAAATTTGGCCTGGTCATGAAGGTGAAAAAAAGCTTGGGGGCTGAAGTGGTTAAATATTTGGGTTATGGGGCTGTGTGAGGACATATATGTTTTACACCTGAGCTGATGTTTTGATTGATACTATTTGGGGGTTGATACGGTGTGTTGATCGTCTCTTACTGCATTTCATTGCAATGGTTCGGTAGCCAGAATAACGTAATTCTGGAGATTTTATTTTTTGTTTCTCGTCACACCGTTTACTGATCGCATTAATTTAGTTTATATTTTGATAGACTTTCAAGAATGTAGCCTTTCCAAATATGTGTATTTAACTTTTTTTAATGATTTTTTTAAATGGGGCAACATTTTTTAAAGTTTAACATTTTTTTCCATTTTTTTACTGTATTTGTTAGTACCCTTAGTGATAGTCTGATCACATCTACAAAACACAGTAGGGCTACAGCACTACAATGTATAGCGAAAATCATGGTTTCCTAAGCACTGGCTTTCACAGTAGAACCATCAGTATGAGCATGGAGGTCTTCAGCAGACCCCCCAGCTGTCATGGAAACCCATAGACATCATGCTCCTCTCAACCCACTGCTGTTAAAGGCTGAATAATACAACCATCATCTGCCGGGAACAAGGGGGCCTGTCAGTGTCCAGACAAATGATGCAAGTATAGGTCGATATAGGGATAAAAGTTGAATATCAAACTTTTTAAAATTATTTTTTAACCCCTTTACCCCCAAGGGTGGTTTGCACGTTAATGACTGGGCCAATTTTTACAATTCTGACCACTGTCCCTTTATGAGGTCATAACTCTGGAACGCTTTCATGGATCCCGGTGATTCTGACATTGTTTTCTCATGAGATATTGTACTTTATGTTAGTGGTAACATTTCATTCATATAACTTGCGTTTGTGAAAAAAAATGGAAATTTGGCGAAAATTTTGCAATTTTCCAACTTTTTTTTTTTTTTTTAAATTCGTTTATTGAACTTCAGGATACAAAAAAAAAAAAAAAAAAAGCATAGCATACAATTGGCTCATGTTAATAAACATTTCTACAGAGCATACATGTTTCCATACATTATTGAAAATATAAAGCCAAGAAATTGCACACTATTATTTTAAAAGAACAAGGTAGCATTGTACATAACCTTCCCAGTATGCGCAAAGAACAGTTGGCTATATAACATAAAACATGTGTATCGAACAAAACACATAAGCCTTTTTTTTTTTTTTTTTTTTAATTCGTTTATTGAACCATAAACAAGTGTATTGCATACATACTGGTATATAATGTTAAGCATAATATAAATACACATATATTTCACACTGCATTAAAATGTACAGCAAAATGTAAATGCCAGTTGCATACAAATAAAGCAAAACATAATATGCATTAAATCACAGTGGCCTTGTGTTATTATTCCAGTGATGAGATCTACTTGACTACTAAATCATACCTACATCTACAAGAACAAGAACAAAAAAAAAAAAAAAAAACTATTCCGCAGCCTACTTCCACACACTTAGTTGTTTATTATGTGACATCTACACTCTACAAAGTAAGGTGAGAGGAATTCCACCTCTCCCATATCTTGTCGAATTTACCTGGGCACCCTCTATTCTGATATGACGTGCGCTCATATGGAATAATCGAGTTTACCAGGCTGATCCAGGACCCGAGAGAGGGAGACGAACTCCCCATCCACCGCAATGCCAATACCTTTTGTGCCATAAACAGTGTCTCTCTTAGGAATATCCCGACATATTGACCCCATGTCTCCTCATCCCATACTCCAAATAGACAGACCAGTGGCTCAAGGGGAACAGGAATTTGTACCAGAGACGTCAGTAGTGATGTCACTTCCCTCCAATATTGTGCAACAACCGGACAACACCAAATCATATGAACAAAGTCTGCATCTAATGAATGACATCTCAAACATTCCAACGATTGGTATCGGCCAATCTTAAAGAGCCGAGTTGGAGTCAAATGTGATTGCTTTATAATATACACTCACTGGCCACTTTATTAGGTACACCATGCTAGTAACGGGTTGGACCCCCTTTTGCCTTCAGAACTGCCTCAATTCTTCGTGGCAGAGATTCAACAAGGTGCTGGAAGCATTCCTCAGAGATTTTGGACCATATTGACATGATGGCATCACACAGTTAGCGCAGATTTGTCGGCTGCACATCCCTGATGCGAATCTCCCGTTCCACCACATCCCAAAGATGCTCTATTGGATTGAGATCTGGTGACTGAGGAGGCCATTTGAGTACAGTGAACTCATTGTCATGTTCAAGAAACCAATCTGAGATGATTCGAGCTTTATGACATGGCGCATTATCCTGCTGAAAGTAGCCATCAGATGCCTGTTCTTAGCTGAGAGGAGTGGTACCCAGTGTGGTCTTCTGCTGCTGTAGCCCATCTGCCTCAAAGTTCGACGCACTGTGCGTTCAGAGATGCTCTTCTGCCTACCTTGGTTGTAACGGGTGGCAATTTGAGTCACTGTTGCCTTTCTATCAGCTCGAACCAGTATGCCCATTCTCCTCTGACCTCTGGCATCAACAAGGCATTTCCGGCCACAGAACTGCCGCTCACTGGATTTTTTTTCTTTTTCGGACCATTCTCTGTAAACCCTAGAGATGGTTGTGCGTGAAAATCCCAGTAGATCAGCAGTTTCTGAAATACTCAGACCAGCCCTTCTGGCACCAACAATCATGCCACGTTGAAAGGCACTCAAATCACCTTTCTTCCCCATACTGATGCTCGGTTTGAACTGCAGGAGATTGTCTTGACCATGTCTACATGCCTAAATGCACTGAGTTGCCGCCATGTGATTGGCTGATTAGAAATTAAGTCTTAACACACAGTTGGACAGGTGTACCTAATAAAGTGGCCAGTGAGTGTATAACTGTATCATCCTGTTGTTAACAGATGTAGATACCTTGATCGATGACTCTAGAATTTCTTCCCACTCCTCTCCCTGTGTATCTGGGATGAGCCTTTCCCACTTTTTAACAGAGTCTATGGTGGATTCTGTCCCTATTGACAACAGATATGTATATAGAGTAGAGATGAGACCCTGTGGGCCCTGTGATTTAAGGATCCCTATCAAGGGTAGAGATGAAATAGCATTATCTGTACCTATACATCTCATATGTGATTGAAACGCCGATCTTAACTGTAAATAACGAAAGAACTGAGACCTCGGGACACCGCGATTAATTTGTAATTGTTCAAGAGATCAAAGTTCCACGGTCATACAGATCGCCTATCGTAGAGACACTATATTGAGCCCAAAACTCAGCAGATGGATGTTCAAGTAACGCCGGAAGGTAACCATTATTCCATAGGGGCATCTCAGCTACAATATCCTCAAATCCAACCACCCTCTTGATCTGTTTCCATATTGATCGTGCCAGACGAAGCAGGGGCAGCAGTCGTGAGACATTTGTTTTCCTCATTTCCAAAAATCCCAACGGGCAACTAGTTTGTGCGGCATGAAGTAAATGGTTTTCAGAATTAGGTAGGTGACCGCCGGGCATCCACGTGCTTATGGCTTTGGCCTGCCCAGACAAATAATACAGGAAGAAATCGGGTAACGCTGCCCCCCCTCCCTTCTTGGGCCTTTGCAAAGTGGCTAGCTTAAGTTTGGGCCAAGTTTTCCCCCCATATAAAAGATGTGATTTGGGAATTCAAATTAGTGAAAAGGGATCTGGGCACCACTACAGCACTATGTTGAAGAAAGTAGCTAAGTTTGGGGAGTAATATCATTTTAATTAAATTAATACGTCCGGCCACAGACAGTGGAAGTTTACCCCAGATCGCAAATTTGACTTTAATCATCTCCTGTAGCGGATATATATTAAGGTGCAAATCAAGTTTACTGTCTTTAGAAATATGGACACCCAGGTATTTAAAACTGGTTACAATGGGTAGCAAGGAGAGAGTCTCAAGTCGTGGCATCGGAGCATGGGAAAGAGGCATCAGAGCAGTTTTCCCCCCAATTTATATATAGGCCAGAAAATTTACCAAATTTATTTATAATAGTGATCACTCTTCTCAGGGTTTCCTCCGCTTTGTCCATAAATATCACCATGTTGTCAGCATATAGGCCCATGGTGTCTGTCCGACCTGCTATTTCTATACCAGCAACATTAGGGGAGGATCTTATACGAATTGCCAGTGCCTCAATAGCAAGAGCAAAAAGGGCCGGGGAAAGGGGACACCCCTGACGAGTTCCCCTATGCAGTGAAAATGGCTCAGATATGGAATTATTTACAATGACCCGGGCCTTAGGCTTCATGTACAAAATACTGACCCATTTTTGAAATCTATCACCGAATCCATACCTCTGCAATCATGCACGGAGAAAAGGCCATTCAAGAGAGTCAAAGGCCTTGGCCGCATCCAGCGATGCCAATGCCCATTCATTATCCTGCACCAGGGAGCTATATTGGACCACTGACTGGACTCGTCTAATATTAATGGAGGTGCTCTTACCAGGCATAAAGCCAGTTTGGTCAGAGTGTACAAGATCTAATATGACTGAATTCAACCTCTTGGCCAAAATTTTTGTAAAAATCTTATAATCCACATTTACCAATGATATGGGCCGATAAGATCCACAATCTAAAGGGTCTTTCCCCTCCTTTTTAAGAACTATTATATTGGCCTCATAGAAGGATTCCGGCATGCATCCCCCCCTCCAAAATCCCCTGAAACACCGTCAACAAAAGAGGCGCCAGTATCTCCTGGTATTTCCTATACAGTTCAACAGGGAATCCATCCGGCCCAGGGGCCCTCCCAGAGGCCATATCCTTTATGGCATCCTCCACCTCCTCCAGAGTAAATTCAGCATCCATAAAGGCCTGTTGGGAGGGACTCAGCGTAGGAAACTCTATATCTGACAAGTAATTTAGACACCCCGGGCCATCCACATCAGTTTTAAAATCCATGTTGCGAATCTGTAGAATTGTGGTAGTTGTATTATGCTGTCGCACCAAATAAGCCAAGAATTTACTAGCCTGATTCCCCATTTCAAAATAAGATTGTCTAGTAAAAAATAGTTCACGTTTAGTTTTAATATCAATATACTTAGTATGTAACCTTTGAGCAGTCAACCACTCTACCCTATTGCTATTAGTTTGATCAGATATATAGGCTGCCTCCGAATCTTTCAGACGTCGCTCCATCTCGTCATCCTCCTCCAATGTCACCCATTTAATATAAGAGATCATAGAGGATAAACAACCCCTCAGATAAACTTTGAGTGTTCCAAAATATATTAACATTTTGGGGTTCAGGGTGGGACGAGACGAAGCAACGTAACTGATCTATCGTTCTATCAGGCGATTTTGTCAACTTCAGCCAAAAGGGGTTCAACTTCCATGCTATCTTGTTGGTCGATGGGCCAAATTTAAGTTTAAGAACAACCGGACTATGGTCTGAAATCCCCCTAGTGCCATGTTCAATATTGTCAACACATATCGCTAGGCTGCTGGATCCAAAAATGTAGTCTATACGAGATAGGGAGCGTTTAGTGGAGGAATGGCAAGTATAATCCCTTGTCTCAGGATGGCGCATTCTCCATAGATCTAGCCACACGCTGCCCACCATGAATTGTGACAGCTGTGATGTAACCGGGGGGGATGTCCCGTTCCGCACTCCATCACCCAGTCTCAGCTTATCTAGATGATTATTCATCACCAAATTAAAATCTCCCATTTCAATAATGTGAGCATCTGGGTAATTCAGAGCGAAACTCAATGCCTTCTGGATAATGGACATATTCGCTAGGGGAGGGTTGTAAATACACAGGATAACATATTTCTGAGAGTTAATTAGTGCATGTACAAACACAAATCGTCCCTCAAGGTCTTTCTGGGCCTCCCTGGTCTCCCACCGAACGTCTTTATGTATTAATAGTGAAACTCCCCTGGAATAGCTGGTGTGAAAAGCATGTATAAACCAGTGTACCCATGGTTTTTGCACCCACCGAACCGTATCCCTGGTCAGGTGCGTCTCAACCAGAGCCACAATATGAGGGCGATATTGTCTAATTTGTGAGAATACCTTAATTTTCTTTCGGAGGGTTTTTATGCCCCTTACATTCCAGGTCATACAAATCAGCTCAGAACCCATTCCCGCCTATCTGGGTAAGTTGCGCAGTGGTACCCGAACATAAGCCTTTTAACATATTCTTCGGATAAGGAAATCTAATCAGAAATTCCTAAACTAAACTACGGCTACCACTACATCAACCGATGTCTACTATTTCGCAACCTAGTGTCCTACATAATACTATCTCGTATGTGATGTCTCAACCTTGCAGGGTAAGATGAGAGGAGTTCCACCTCCCCCAGATCTTTTCAAATTTACCCGGGCATCCCCTATTTTGGTATAGGGTGCGTTCATACGGAACAATCGAATTCACCAAGTCAATCCAAATTCTAAGGGAGGGGGACAAAGTTCCCATCCACCGCAATGCCAGTACCTTCCATGCCATAAATAGAGTCTCACGCAGGAAGACCCCATCATATCGATCCCAGATCTCCTCATCCCATACCCCAAACAAGCAGACCAGTGGCTCCAAAGGGACCGGGGCTTGTATTAGGGATGACAGAAATGATGTCACCTTTCCCCAGTAATGCAGGACAGTAGGACACTGCCATACCATATGAATAAAACCTGCGTCTGAAGAGTGGCACCATAAGCATTCTGATGATTGGAAATGACCCATGCTAAAAAGTCGTGTTGGAGTCAAGTACGATTGATCAATTATATATAACTGTATCATTCTGTTGTTAATAGATGGTGATACTCCAATCGGAGATTCCAGAATCCCCTCCCACGCCTCTTCCTGCGTATTAGGGATGAGCCGTTCCCACTTTCTTTTGATAGAACTTATGGCAGATTCTGCTCCCGCTGACAGCATGTATGTGTATAAAAAGGAGATGAGACCCTGAGGGCCCTGCGATTTAAGGATTCCTATCAGAGGTAAAGATGAAATAGTACGGCCTGCACCCTTACATCTCACATGCGATTGAAGTGCTGATCTCAGTTGTAAATAGCGGAAAAATTGGGATCTTGGGATATCATGCGCGACCCGTAATTGCTCAAAAGATTTCAAGGTCCCCTGATCATATAAGTCCCCCATCGAAGAGACGTCATGCTGAATCCAAAATTCAGTGGACGGGTGGTTAATCAATTCTGGAAAATAATCATTATTCCACAGGGGCATTTCGGCTATAAAATCTTCAAACCCAGTCACTTTCTTAAATTGCCTCTATGTTAATCGCGCCAAGTGAAGCAAGGGCAGCAGATGAGGGGTATTAGTCCTCTCTAACTCAAGGAAACCCAGTGGGCAATCAGTCTGTGCAGCATGAAGCAGGTGACTTTCAGAGTTGGGAATGTAGCTACCCGGCATCCAGTTACATAGAGCTTTGGCCTGCCCAGCTAAATAATACAGAAAAAAAAAAATTTGGTAGCGCCGCTCCACCTCTCTTTTTGGGTCTTTGTAAGGTGGCCAATTTAAGTTTGGGCCTAGTTTTCCCCATATAAACAACGTGATCTGGGAGTTGAGATTCACAAAGAAAGATCTGGGCACCATCACAGCACTGTGCTGAAGGGAGTAGCTAAGCTTGGGAAGTAATATCATTTAATCAAATTAATGCGTCTGGCTACAGACAACTGAAGCTTGCTCCAGGATGTAAATTTAACTTTAACTAATTCCAGCAGTGGGTGGATATTAAGCTGTAAATCAAACGCACTATCACGGGATATATAGACACACAAATATTTAAAATTGGATACAATAGACAGTGAGGAGAGAGCCTCTAGCTGCGGAATCGGGGCATGAGAAAGGGGTAACAGAGCCGACTTCTCCCAATTTATGTATAAGCCTGAATATTTGCTGAATTTGTCTATTAGGGCTATCACTTGCGGCAAAGTTTCTTCCACTTCATCCATGAATACCACCATATCATCATCATATAGACCTATAGTGTCCACCCGACCCGCTACCTCAATTCTCTTAATGCCATGGGAAGATCTTATGTGTATTGCCAGGGCCTCAATTGCAAGAGCGAAGAGGGCGGGGAGAGAGGGCAGCCTTGACGAGTCCCCCTATGTAATGGAAAAGACTCGGATATAGAATTATTTACTATGGTACGGGCTTTGGGTTTCATATACAATATTTTAATCCATTTTAGAAATTTATCACAAAAGCCATATTTTTGCAAGCACGCAGAGAGAAAAGGCCACTCAAGAGAGTCAAAAGCCTTGGCGGGCTCTATTGACGCTAATGCCCATTTGTTGTCATGTATTAGGGAGCTATATTGGACTATTGACTGAACCCGTCTGATATTAATGGAAGTGCTCTTACCAGGCATGAAACCCGTTTGATCAGGATGTACAAGATTCAGTATAATTGAGTTCAGCCTGGTAGCTAGGATCTTAGTAAAAATGTTATAGTCCACATTCACTAGTGAAATAGGATGGTAAGATCCACATTCCAAGGGGTCCTTTCCCTCCTTCCTAAGCACTATGATATTAGCCCCATAAAAAGAATCAGTCATAGACCTCCCTTCCCAAATTCCACGAAATACCTTCATCAGAAGTGGTATCAACACATCCCGGTATTTCCTGTATAATTCAATAGGGAACCCATCCGGCCCAGGGGCCTTTCCAGAAGCCATGTCCGTTATAGCATTTTCTATCTCTTCCGCAGTGAACGCAGCATCCATAAGGGCTCGCTGTTCAGAATCTAATGTAGGGAATGTCACATCTGATAAGTAATCCAGGCATCCCAAATTATCAAAGTCACTTTTAGATTCATATAGTGACCTGTAATAGTCGTAAAAACAACCAAGTACGGTATCTCCTCGGTCGAAGACACCAGTAAACCATCCGCCCTACGAATCTGCAGTATTGTATTGGAGGTATTGTGCTGGCGCACCAGATAGGCCAAAAACTTACTTGCCTGGTTTCCCAGTTCAAAATAAGATTGATGGGTGAAGAATAGTTTTCGCTTAGATTTTGTGTCTATGTGCTGGGCGTACAACCTCTGGGTAGCCAACCACTCAATCCTATTGCCATTAGTTTGGTTAGATATATATGTAGCCTCTGAGTCTTTCAATCTTCGCTCCATTTCCTCATCCTCCCTTGAGGTTACCCACATAATATAAGAGATCGTGGAGGACAGGCAGCCCCTTAAATATGTCTTAAGGGCATCCCAAAATAAATTAATGTCATGAGGTTCCAGATGAGACTCGATGAAACTATGCAATTGACCGATCGTTCTAACGGGGGACACTATTAACTTCAACCAGAAAGGGTTCAACTTCCAAACTATCCCTTTGTTTAATAGGCCATATTTAAGCTTAAGGATGACCGGGCTATGGTCTGAGATCCCCCTAGTGCCATGCTCTATGCTATCCACTCACATCGCCAGACCGCTGGAACCAAATATGTAATCTATGCGTGATAGAGAGCGTTTAGTGGACGAGTGACAGGTATACTCTCTAAATTCAGGGTAACGCATCCTCCACAGATCCAGCCACCCGCCCTCCCCCATAAACAGTGACAGCGAAGTTGTAGTCAGCGAAGAGGCCCCCCCAGTCACTCCACCATCCAATCTCAATTTATCAAGGTAGTTGTTCATAACCATATTGAAATCTCCCATACAAATAACATCCGCATCTGGATAATCCAGGGCAAAACTCATTGCCCTCTGAAGAAGAGACATACTAGCTGGAGGGGGGGGGTTATAGACACATAGGATTACATATTCCCTAGCATTTATCAGTGCATGCACAAAAACAAAACGACCCTCAGGATCCCTCCGAGTCTCCTTGGCCTCCCATCTAACATCTCTATGTACCAACAATGAAACTCCTCTAGAGTAGCTGGTATGGAATGCGTGAACAGACCATTGTACCCAAGGCTCTTGCACACACCGAACCGTATCCCTGGTCAGGTGCGTCTCCACCAAGGCCACAATGTGAGGGTGGTAATGTCTGACCTGCGAGAAAACCTTAATCTTTTTTTGAGGAGTTTTGATAGCCCTCACATTCCATGTCATACAGATCAACTCAGACCCCATGTTTTACTCCGCTGAATATGGGGCACATTATTACCCGGGTAGAATTTAGAGACATCTCCTAAAAATGAAAAGTGTCGTTGGCTGCGAATTTTACCTAAAAAACATATAAAACCACAACAAAGAAAAAACAAAGTAAATAAACAGCAAACAGTATGGGAGCAGAGTCCTGTACTCCCGTCATGAAGCAAACAAGGGGATACCATCACTGAGCACAGTGTCCGGTATTGTTGGTAATTGGACGCATGCGGATAGAGCTCCAATCAGACCATTGATGCAAAGGTATTGGCTAGCAAAATATGCACTAGGATTCCTTTGCAGCAGACCCCCCGTGGGACCGCAGCCACTCAGCCGCCTCCACCAGATCCGTGAAAAACTGAGTGGAACCCCCATGAACCACTCGAAGCCGGGCCGGATAAATCACTGAGTACATAACATTTCTCGCCCGGAGGCTCTTTTTGACCTCCATGAACTGTGCCCGTTGTTTCTGAAGTTCCATGGAGAAGTCTGGGAAAATCGAAATCGTGGCGTTGTTGAACTTAGTGGGGCTCTTCTGCCACGCCAAACGCAGAGCCACATCCCTGTCCCTGCAGTTAAGGAGACGTGCCAGAAAAGGTCTAGGTGGGGCTCCGGGAGGAAGAGGCCTAGTGAGGACTCTGTGGTCCCGCTCCACCGCAAATGTTGGAGAGAATTCGTCTCCCAAAGTAGTTTTGAGCCATTCTTCCAGAAATTGCTCCGGGTGTTGACCCTCCGACCGCTCCGGGAGCCCAATAATTCGGATATTATTCCGATGCATTCTGTTCTCTAGGTCATCCGCTTTTTGCCTCTCCATGCATTCATAGAGCCTGCCACCTTCGTTAACTTGGCCTCCATGGGTGTGATGGTGTCTTCTACCTGGGATACTCGTGTCTCCACCTCCGTAATACGGCCCCTCATGGCTTGCATATCTTGACGGAGGCGTCCCACCTCAGTGTGCACATCCTCGATCTTCCCAGTCAGAGATGTCCTGGTTAAGGAGATGGCCTGCATCAGTTGTTCAGACGCATGTTTAAGGGTTAACTCCTCTTGCTCACTCTCCTCCTAGCCTCCAGAAGGGCGGCTTTTATGCTGACCCTGCGAGGGGTTATTTTTAAGGGGTCTTGAGGCGTCAGGATGATCTATTCTAGCATATTCTTTCAGCCTCTCAGCTGCTCCTGTCCCCTTAGAGCGGCTCATTTTAACAGCAATATGGCACAGCTGGGTATTAAAAACAGTCCACTGGAGGCCTCTATTATAGGCATAGCAGGGCTCTCGTATAGTAGCAGCAAAGACCCAAAGGTGACACAGATCCACAAGGCCACGCAGGAAAACAGTGTCCGGCTCCAAGCAGCAAACGAGGACCCCTATAACCTGGGGAGGGGGGAGGGAGAGACCACGGCACCCCACGACACAGCAGTCAGGAAGGGACCCAGGCCCCTAAAGTAATAGCACCAGCAGGCCAAGTGACTTAACGAAGAGGAGGAACGCGGGGTCCAATCTTTCAGGGCACTCACCGCCTGTCCTCCACAGTCCTTAGAGGATATACGCTCACCCGCCTGTCAGCGCTGCAGCTATGGGGAACAGCACCACGTCTCAGAGGCAGCGTGTTTGTCAAGAAGGCTGCCGCCTCTGCCTCCAGCCGCCGTCGGCACACGCGAGACCAGCGGCGTCCTCCCACGGTGGGGGGTCCGAGAGCGCCCGGCACAGACACCAGGGGGTTGTTAACGTTAATAAGGGGGCACGGGGCTCCCGCTCCAAAGCTCTCACCGCCCGAGGAAAGACGCGCCGCTCCAGCAGCCCCACGGGGCCAGGAGCTGCAGACCTGCTCCTCCCCCCGTCGGAGCGCACATCAAGATGGCCGCCGTCCTCTCCAGGTCCCGCACCCCTGCCGGTATCTTCAGAGCTCGGCTCACCCAGGCTGCGGACCTCATCTCCCCGGGCACCAGACGACCCCCGGGGGCCAGAAGAATAAGCCGCCTGTGAGTAAGAGCCAGTAGAATTGCAGGATTAACAGGATAAGTGGCAGGATGCGAGGAGCTCCATCTCAGCGCGTCCTCCTTGGCTCACTACATCGCCACGCCCCCCGTAATTTTCCAACTTTGAACTTTTCTGCCCTTAAACCACAGAGATATGGCACACAAAAAACTTAAAAAGTAACATTTCCCACATGTTTACTTTACATCAGCACAATTTTGGAACCAAAATTTTTTTAGGAGGTTACGGTATAAGGGTTAAAATTTGACCAACTATTTCTCATTTTTACAACACCAATTTTTTTCAGGGACCACATCACATTTGAAGTCACTGAGGGGTCTATATGATAGAAAGTACCCAAAAGTGGCACCATTCTAAAAACTGCACCCTTGACGGTACTCAAAACCACATTCAAGAAGTTTATTAACCCTTCAGGTGCTTCACAGAAATGTTTTGAATGTTTAAAAAAAAAAAAAAATGAATATTTAACTTTTTTTTCACAAAAAAATTACTTCAGGTCCAATTTATTTTATTTTAGCAAGGGTAACAGCAGAAATTGGACTGCAAAAGTTATTGTGCAATTTGTCCTGAGTACGATGATACCTGATATGTGGGGGGGAAACCACTGTTTGGGCGCATGGCAGGGCCCAGAAGGGAAGGAGCGCCGTTTGATGCAAAATTGGCTGGAATTGAGATAGGACTCCATGTCACGTTTGGAGAACCCCTGAAGTGCCGAAGCAGTGGAAACCCACACAATTGACCCCATTTTGGAAACTAGACCCCCCAAGGAACTTATCTAGATATGTGGTGAGAACTTTGAACCCCCAAGAGCTTCACAGAAGTTTATAATGTAGAGCCGTACAATTCAAAAATCATTTTTTCCACAAAAATGATCTTTTCACCCCCAAGTTTTATTTTCCCAAGGAAACAGGACCCCAAAAGATATTGTGCAATTTGTCCCGAGTACGTTGACACCCGATATGTGGGGGTAAACCACTGTTTGGGCGCATGGCAGAGCTTGGAAGGGAATGAGCGCAGTTTGACTTTTTCAACACAGAATTGGCTTGATGCCATATCACAATTCAAGAGCCCCTGATGTACCTAAAATTGTGGAAACCCCCCACAAATAACACCATTTTGGAAACTAGACCCCCCAAGGAACTTATCTAGATGTGTGGTGAGCACTTTGAACCCCCAAGTGCTTCACAGAAGTTTATAACGCCCAGGTGTGAAAATAAAAAAAATCATGTTTTTTCCACAAGCATGATCTTTTAGTCCCCAATTTTTTCTATTTTCCCCAAGGGTAACAGGAGAAATTGGACCCCAAATGTTGTCCAATTTGTCCCGAGTACACCAATACCTCATATGTGGGGGAAAACCACTGTTTGGGCGCATGGCAGAGCTTGGAAGGGAAGGAGCACAGTTTGACTTTTTCAGCGCAGAATTGGCTAGAATTGAGATCAGATGCCATGTTGCGTTTGGACAGCCCCTGATGTGCCTAAACAGTGGAAACCCCCAAATTCTAACTCCAGCCCTAACCCAAACACACCCCTAACCCTAATCTCAGCCCTAACCCTAGCATTAGCCCTAATGGGAAAATGGAAATAAGTACATTTTTTAAATTTTATTATTTTTCCCTAACTAAGGGGGTGATATCGGGGGGTTTCATTTACTATTTATGGTGGGTTTTTATGTTTGGCAGCTGTCGCACGCTAAAAGACGCTTTTATTGTAAAAATAGTTTTTGCATCACCACATTTTGAGAGCTATAAGTTTTCCATATTTTGGCCCACAGAGTCATGTGAGGTCTTATTTTTTGCAGGATGAGTTGTCGTTTTTATTGGTACCTTTTTCGGGCATGTGACATTTTTGATCGCTTTTTATTCCGCTTTTTGGGACGCAGAATGAACAACCAGCATTTCATGAATTTCTTTGGGGGGGGCGGGGGGCGTTTACACCGTTCCGCGTGTGGTAAAATTGCTAAAGCGGTTTTATTCTTCGGGTCAGTACTATTACAGCGATACCTCATTTATATCATTATGTTTTGGCGCTTTAATACAATAAAAACAATTTTATATAAAAAACTTATTTTTGTATTGCTTTATTCTGCGAGCTATAACTTTTTTATTTTTTTGCTGATGGAGCTGTACTTTTTGTTCGGCGGTATGATGATAAAAAAAAAAAAAAAAAAAAAATGCAAAAAACAAATGCTTTAAGGGGTTCAATAAAGGGGTTAACCAGTGGGACAGTTTCATAGGTCGGATCGTTAAGGACGCGGCGATACTAAATGTATTTTTTTTATTTTTATTTACAAAAAAAAGAATTAGGGATTTTTTTTAATTTAGGATTTTTTTAAAAATATTTGTACATATGATTTTTTTTTTTAACTTTATTATATTATCTCGGGGGTGGGACAATACTACTGCACTGTGTCAGATCAGCAATCTGACAGGCGCTGCAGACGCTTTCTCAGTGCCTGCTCTCAGTAGGCACTGAGAGGGTCGCCTCCCTGCAGGACCCCGAAGGCCCCCACGGCAATCTAGGATCCGGGGGCCTGCAGGGAGGAGGCCCAAAGAACAGCGCGATCACATCGCGCTGTTCCGAGGGGCTCAGGGAAGCACAGAGGGAGCCCCCTCCCTGTGTGATTCTTCCCTATGCCCCCAGTATACTGCGATCATGTTTGATTGCAGTGTTCCGGGGGCAGTCCGAGACCGCCCCTGGCACATAGTGTCGGGTGTCAGCTGTGATAATCAGCTGACACCTGGCCGCGATCAGCGGCGCTTCCCCCGCGAGCGCCTCTGATTGCTATGACATACTATCCCGTCCATGGGAAAGTCCCAGGTTACATGGACGGGATAGTATGTCAGATAGCAGAAAGAGGTTAAAAAAGAAAACATTAAATGCAATTGTTTAAAAAATGATGATACATTCACTTTAATTATCCGATCCTTTTATTCTCATGGACAAAAGCCGCTACCAGAGGTCTCGGCCTAGTCAAACATTCATGTGTAATGGGAAGTTAGAAGCTGACCAAACAAGTATTCAGGCGCCATCTATCATTTGTGTTAGTGATGGCGGTTATACAATAATAGTTTAAAAAATATGAGACTCTTCACTGCATTTATTGGTTACTACGCACCTGTGAGTTTATCTGTAGAAATCTCCGCTTTACACCACTCATCACCCCTCACATTTGTCTCTGTAGTATTAATATGGGTCAGATCTTCACCCTGAAACAAATATTGGAAAAGTCACAGACAGATGGAGAAGTCACATCTATGATCAGCTCTAATCCTGCCATCTCCACCGTTCTCATTACACAAGTATAAAACATATAATACTGGTGGATAAAACAAGACTGAGCACAAGACCTTCACAGCCATCTACACATCATAGGGGAGGTCTCATGACACCTTCTCTCCATCTACCTGATGATCCTGAGGAACATTGGGATCTTCTTGTTTACAGTCCTGTGGAAGAAGAGGACGGGGACATCTCTCTGGTGTTGTCCTCTTACTGGATAGAGCTGGAGGAAACACATACAGGGGCTGAATTCATTCTTTACATACAAATAATTTTAGACCGTGTGTATTTAGTCCTGTCTATTACCTGGTGATGTGAGGGGCTGGGGAACCTCCATCATGACGTCCTTGTAATGATCTTCGTGTCCTTCTAAATATTCCCACTCCTCCATGGAGAAATGTACGGTGACATACTGACACCGTATAGGAACCTGACACATACAATAATACCGTCATCCACCCTGATCCTTTCATAGTGTTACTATATAATGTGGTCAGTCCTCAAAAGTTGGGTGGACACACGAAAACACAAAAATTGTGATAAACTCCAAGCAGTGATTAGGGAAGAATAAATTGCTATATGTCAGGATTTTGCCCAGAACCTGTGAGTGCAAATAGCTAAAAATGTTTGGCCATGACTTTATAGCACAATAATTTGTGGCTATTGTGACTAAGAGCTGTGATGCGGAAAAAAAGAGGGAGAGAGCGACATAACCAGAGGCTCAATAAAACAAAGATTTTATTTAACAAGCCATAAAAAGAACAAACAGGGTTAAAAAACTGATGGTGTTTCTGGAGTCCCCAGGATGCCCATAATCATAGTATAGCAATAACAACAATAATTCCTTTTTAAACTAGCCAGAACAAATTGCAGAAAGCTGTGATTGAGGTACAATAGGTGTGTAAGGAGAACAGACATATAAATCAATTGACGGAGGTAACAATACAAATAAAACTTCAATAAATATAAAAAGATCACTTTTGGAATTCATACCTCTAGGGTATTTGCTATCTAAATTTAATATCCAGTATGCCTCCCTTAACATAAGGGTCTTTTGCTAAATTCCTCCTCTTGGGGGATTAATGGACTTTTTCAGGTCACCATCATGCTCGGCAACAAAATGTTTGCCTGCAGCGGAATAGCACCCATTTTTCATGAAAATATTGTTTAAATGCTCCGAAATTCTTTGTTTTCATTTTCTTATAGTGCATCTTATATGCTACACCATGCATAAATTGCAAAAGATAGAGTACACTATGGGATAAGTATCACAGTTGGTAAACATATCAATATGATGTATGTCTCCTTGAGATAAGAAAAATCTTTTCATTTAGTGTTCTGTCCAGCCATATAATTGCTGTCTAGAAGGTCTAGTCATTTTTTATGTCTTTGATTATAACAGACATTGTATTTTTGTGTGTATTAATCCTTCATATATTTCATACTGTAAGGTAACAGCACCACCTGCTGGCCGTTTAATGCATAGATTCTAGTTTAATTTGCAATGCATTGTGGGATTGTTCCTGTTACATCATAGTCTTGCTTATGACACTGTTAGGGGAACAGCAGCCTTTATTCCTCCATGTGTCTTTGGAGAAACTACACCATTCATGTGCTTCATGCTTCTTAAACAGCCTGCTCTAAGCATAGTTGGTAAGCACTATCTAGGTTTTATAATCCTGTGTTTATAATGTTTGTTGTATTAAATAGGTAATCATCAGCTATGTATTACCTCATGGTACCCATGTATTACCTCATGGTGCCTATGTATTACCTCATGGTACCTATATATTACCTCATGTTGCAGACTATCTGTATTTTATGCTCTGTGCAGTTATATATTCTGAAATGCTCCTGTTATTGCATCCTATAGTTTCACCCTTTCCTGTCACATCTGCAATCAATAATAGAAGGTTACAATTTTACAGCCTCTTTTCTTAAAGAAGACAGGGGGTTTAGCTACATGTCTCATTGCACACCCTGCTAACGTGTATGAGGACAGTATAGTGAAACAACTGCTGAGAACAAGCTCAGAAGATCTGACGTTACAGAGCCCGCCATTATCCAAGCATACGGTTATTGCATACAGATATTGCAGCAACCTCCTAACGGTCGGAGGACCGAATAATCGGACCATACGGAGCCCGCCATTATCCATGCAGAGCCGACAAAGGGATATCACAGCGGTCGCCTAACTGTTGAATCATGTCTCAAGGACGAGCATCCTCTTTCAAGATGAGATCACGAGTTGGTTCCTCCAAGACATCATCCGTCAGCAATGCCGCCGCTATTGCCCGCGCAAAAGCTGAAGCGGCAAAAGCAAGAAGCACCTTTGCTGAGCAAGAGATAGAGTTGAAACTACAACAAGCATGCCTGGATGCAGAGAAAGCGCGCCAACAAGCATCCCTGGATGCAGAAAAAGCACGCCAACAAGCATGCCTGGATGAAGAGAAAGCGCGCCTTGAAGCAACATTACAGAAACTTGCTATTGAGAAAGAAACAGCAGCTGCCATAGCAGAAGCAGAAGCCTTAGAAGCTGCCGTATATTCTGACGATGAACACAGCAGAGTGCTAGTCCTACTCACGATCCATTGCAGCATACTGCAGAGTACGTCCATCAGCATTCCAAATCAAAGGACGATCCAGACCCACAGGCGAAGACAGAGCATTTTGTCAACAAGCCAAGCCAACCAGATAATTCGGACCCCCAGAAAGCCAACAATCAGTCTCCTTACCAAAAGCAAGGAAATACACATTGGGATGATACTGACTACAATAATCTTTCTCCAGAACAGAAGATCCAGAATCTGTCCCGGCTTAAAGAGAATCCCTTCGCTTCAGAAAGGTGCTACAGCAGTTGGACCAAACCAGAGACATCTAACAGGTATGATCGCACAGCACACATGTACTCTGACAACACTCCATCAGCTGGCATCAGTGCCAATCAAGCCACGATAGACTTTTCCAAGTTCCTTGCTCGACGTGAGTTGGTCACTAAGGGACTTGTAAAGTTCAGCGATTGCGCTGAAAACTACAGGGCTTGGCGAGCCTCCTTCAAAAATACCATAAGAGACATAGGTCTATCATGTAGTGAAGAAGTGTATCTCTTGGTAAAATGGCTAGGAAGTGAGTCTGCCAAACACGCAAAGAGAATCAGAGACATTAATGTAAATTATCCAGATGAATTTGGAATAGATTTGATGAATGCTATAGCTCAGTAGAGGTTATAGAAATTGCCTTGTTTAAAAGAATAGAGGACTTTCCTAGAATAGCGAACAAGGATTATTCAAAGCTCCAAGAACTAACTGTCTTGTTAATGGAGTTGTGAGTAGTAAAAGCAGGAGATCTTGTGGGGTTGACATATCTCGACACTGCTAGAGGTGTGAACCCCATAGTTCAAAAACTCCCATATAACCTGCAAGACAAATGGGTTACCTATGGTTCTAGGTATAAACAGACTTACAATGTACCATTTCCTCCATTCAATGTGTTTGTAGATTTTGTCTCAGAACAAGCAAAAATTAGAAATGATCCTAGCTTTGATTTCATGCTGTCAGGGGTGAACCTAACCTCTCTGTCGCCTGAGGCGAACTGCACAACGGCACCCCCCCAGTACATTTTTTAAATCTGTAGAAATTAATCTGGTTCATACAGATTTAGGTCTATCCTGTAAAAATTTGTACAATAGTGGATATTTTAATTTAGAGAAATAGAGAAAAGATGTCCGAACACAAGGATGTCAGCGCCATCATCACACATACAAGAACCACACAGAAGAATCCAGATGAGGGATCATTAATGGCAATGGCAGGCCTGGCACAGCATACAGTACACCACATATCCCTACATACAGTATTATGGGCACCGCATAGTCCTCATACAGAATTATGGGCACCGCATAGTCCTCCATACAGAATTATGGGCACCGCTTTGAGCAGGGGGTTGGACCAGATGGCCCAGGAGGTCCCTTCCAACCCTACAATTCTATGGGCACTGCATAGTCCTCCATACAGTATTATGGGCACCGCATATCCCTCCATGCAGAATTATGGGCACCACGTAGTCCTCTATACAGTATTTTGAGCACCACATAATCCTCCATACAGTATTATGGGCACCACATAGTCCTCCATACTGCATTATTGGCACCACGTAGTCATCCATACTACGTAGTCCTCCATATAGTATTTTTAGCACCACATAGTGCTCCATACAGTATTATGGGCACCACATATTCCTCCATACAGTATAATGGGCCCCATATATTGCTCCATACACTATCATGGGCCCCAAATATTACTTCATACAGTATAATGGGCCCTATATAATACTCCATACATAAAAAAAATCATCCCACTGCTCTGGTCTCCTCAGCGTATTCTGACCCTTTGCTCTGCTCGGCACAAAGGATGCGCTGTAGTGATGTAATTGTGCCCTCTGAGCTAAGACGTCACAGAGCTCAGACACAGAGGGGGTATGATGGGAGAGGGAGCATCTGTGGATGGCTCCCTCACTCATCATTGTTTTCAACTGTGTCGGTGCTGGCACTGGGGCCCCACGACTTACGAGCCCCATAGCACGCCATGTCCCCGACGGCGGGTGGTGATGTCAGCCTTGATACCAGCCAGGTGTGGGGCTGCTGCACAGGGTGACAGAAGGGAGGTGGGGGCTGCAGCACAGGGTGACAGGAGGCAGGTGTGGGGCTGCAGCACAGGGTGACAGGAGGCAGGTGTGGGGCTGCTGCACAGGGTGACAGAAGGGAGGTGGGGGCTGCAGCACAGGGTGACAGGAGGCAGGTGTGGGGCTGCAGCACAGAGTGACAGGAGGCAGGTGTGGGGCTGCAGCACAGAGTGACAGGAGGCAGGTGTGGGGCTGCAGCACAGGGTGACAGGAGGCCGGTGTGGGGCTGCAGCACAGTGTGACAGAAGGGAGGTGGGGGCTGCAGCACAGGGTGACAGGAGGCAGGTGTGGGGCTGCAGCACAGGGTGACAGGAGGCAGGTGTGGGGCTGCAGCACAGGGTGACAGAAGGGAGGTGGGGGCTGCAGCACAGGGTGACAGGAGGCAGGTGTGGGGCTGCAGCACAGGGTGACAGGAGGCAGGTGTGGGGCTGCAGCACAGGGTGACAGAAGGGAGGTGGGGGCTGCAGCACAGCGTGACAGGAGGCAGGTGTGGGGCTGAAGCACAGGGTGACAGGAGGCAGGTGTGGGGCTGCAGCACAGGGTGACAGAAGGGAGGTGGGGGCTGCAGCACAGGGTGACAGGAGGCAGGTGTGGGGCTGCAGCACAGGGTGACAGAAGGCAGGTGTGGGGCTGCAGTACAGAGTGACAGAAGGGAGGTGTGGGGCTGCAGTAGAGAGTGACAGGAGGGAGGTGTGGGGCTGCTGCACAGGGTGACAGGAGGCAGGTGTGGGGCTGCAGCACAGGGTGACAGGAGGCAGGTGTGGGACTGCAGCACAGGGTGACAGGAGGCAGGTGTGGGGCTGCAGCACATGGTGACAGGAGGCAGGTGTGGGGCTGCAGCACAGGGTGACAGGAGGCAGGTGTGGGGCTGCAGCACAGGGTGACAGGAGGCAGGTGTGGGGCTGCAGCACAGGGTGACAGGAGGCAGGTGTGGGGCTGCAGCACAGGGTGACAGGAGGCAGGTGTGGGGCTGCAGCACAGGGTGACAGGAGGCAGGTGTGGGGCTGCAGCACAGGGTGACAGGAGGCAGGTGTGGGGCTGCAGCAAAGGGTGACAGGAGGGAGGTGTGGGGCTGCAGCAAAGGGTGACAGGAGGGAGGTGTGGGGCTGCAGCACAGGGTGACAGGAGGCAGGTGTGGGGCTGCAGCACAGGGTGACAGGAGGCAGGTGTGGGGCTGCAGCAAAGGGTGACAGGAGGGAGGTGTGGGGCTGCAGCACAGGGTGACAGGAGGCAGGTGTGGGGCTGCAGCAAAGGGTGACAGGAGGGAGGTGTGGCATGGTACTCCCTCATATAATAAAAGACAGCACACCTTATATAATATACATGATACTCCTTCATATAAAAGATAAATGCTATGCCTCCTTTCTATAGTAGTCTTCCCATTATAAGTACAGGCTAGTCTCCGCAAATGAACACATCTAAGCTCCTCTTCTGTAGTTCAGGCTATCCTCCCACATCACATGTATAGATGACCCTTCTTAATCTAACAGTAGAGGATGGTCTCCTCAGTAGGACAGGTGAGGTATAATGGTGGATGACATGGAGATGTGGCCCCTCTGTCGGCCAGGCTCAGGTCGATGTGAAGACTTTATGTGGCTCTGGACGATCAACAGGTGAAATCTCCGGAGGTTCTCCTCTGGCTGCAGTGACATGATAAGTCTGTACATCCCCCACCCTCTATACACAGTGCAGCATCTGATCAATATTTCATGCCTTATATTCCTGCCTGCTGTAATTGGGAATTGATATCTCCTGCGATCTATTAATGGTGCAGTCACTCCTCAGTCTGCTGCCACTGACTACAACTCCCAACATCTCTTGATGGCTTCTTCAGGCTGGAGTTCTCCAATTGTGGCAGATCTACTGTAAACTCGACCCCGACAGCTCGTAGACGTGCATGCTGGGAGTTATAGTTCCACAAAATTTCAATTTCACATTTTACAATGTTCTGTGGCTCCCATATAAAGAGTTTGTCAGAGGCAGCAGGGAAAGAAACATGTAAATCAGGAATGAAGGAAGTCATTGATGAAATCCTCATCATGGAGATATTTCATTTTCTGCAACTGAAGAGAGAACTGGCTACAGGCTGTCAGAAGGGGCTGCATAGCCACAGACCACACTGCTCACTGTGTGATACTGGGGAAGGGGAGATCAGGACCCCAAAAAAGCCTCTATCAACCCCCAACTCCACAGGCTCCAAAATGAATGAAGGCTTGGCTCTCACCACCAATGAGGATACACTGTGCTGCACTTAAAGGGTTAATGGGCACATGGCAAAAAGCTGGGAGGATCACCCTGAGCATCCCCTCTAATCATAACCCCCATCCTCTCCTCATTACCAGATCGATTTTATAAACCCCACCAGCCTATTTGTACTCCTTTTAAATATTTGGTGGACTATAACTCCCAGCATGCCCTAAATATGGTGCATACCTATGTTCCTCCAACTGCTGAAAGGCTACAACTCCCAGCATGACCAAAATATGGTGCATACCTACATTCCTAGTACTAGTTAGCACTGAGAGACTACAACTCCCATGATGTCCCAAAACAGTATGACCTGTACACCAAAATAGTGAAACTTATAATCCTAAAAATAAAGTGAGACTACAACTCTCAGCATGCCCTAAATATGGTGCATACCTATGATCTTCCAACTGCTGAAAGACTACAACTCCCAGCATGACCAAAATATGGTGCATACCTACATTCCTAGTACGAGTTAGCACTGAGAGACTACAACTCCCATGATGTCCCAAAATAGTATGACCTGTACACCAAAATAGTGAAACTTATAATCCTAAAACTGAAGTGAGACTACAACTCTCAGCATCCTGACAGCCTGTACCTTAAATTCAGTCCATAGTCAACAGTCTATAACTGGTTATGGTAAGACTACAACTCTCAGCATGCACTAATAGCCTCTGCTAGTTTACAATAAAGCTTGTAGACTGGTTTTCAGGAGCATGTTGCACGCTATATGTTGTAAGGGTGTGTGCACACGTAGTTGGAAGTGCTGCGGATTTTTCCGCGTGGATTTGGAAAAATCCGCAGGTCAAAAGACCTGCGGTTTACCTGCGGATTAGCCTGCGGTTTCACACCTCTATAATGGATCTCAAGAATGTATGACAAATGTTTATATCATAAAAATCAATTTAATAACCAATATAAAGACAATAATAATATATAACGCTAGCTGCTTGCTATTTGTTTACAATTCTGTGCAATACTTTAATAATAATAATAACCACCATGAGCATTTTTTGATATGGGGCATATATGAGTTTTTATACCACCTAGCGTTATATTTAATTATTTGATCTGATTGACTGTGTCTGTTCCCAACCGGTTCTGATTTGATCTTTGAGCACTGCTAATATGCATTGTCTTAATATTGGTTAATAAATTGATTTGTCATACATTCTTGATATCCATTCAGGATTTGGTTGTTTTGATGTTTATGTGGAATGTGACCCTCTGGTGAGGTCAAGGACTATTAAGTTTAAATACATGTATAAACAGGGCTGCTCCAGAATGAATGTATTATGCAGATGTAGCAGAGCTGAGTTTGTCACGTTGCTCTTTGGGGAATGTGAAGTTTCTACATTATGGTAAGGTCAGAATGAGGTCCATTACTCCAGACTGGCAGAGAAAGGCCGGGGTCACACTAACCGGCGCAAGATACGGTCCGTAGTTTACAGGCGTAATACGGATGAATGACCGTGCTCCGTAGGTCATCCGTAAGCCAGGTGCGGTCGCGTATTTTGCGCATGTCGGCATCCGTATGGCGAGATTTTCTCGCAGACTTGCAAAATGGACATTTAACGGTTTTGAGGCCTGCAAACTATTTAAATCATTAGCCTGCACCCTATTTATTGGCTCAGGAACAGGTGGCTGCCTCCATTCTGTCCATTTGTGACCTTGCCTTGACTAGGTGTGTTGGTGTTCTTTGTGCAACATGGCAGAGGGTCTGAGTTTCAATACAACTGAGCAGGTTCTCTTCAACTGGCTTTTGTCACGCGCTTTGGGCAACCATACCCAGTGATAGTGGATCCGCGGAGGAGGAGACGCATGTGGGTACATCCACTTTTGAGGCAACGACTCACAAGAGGTCATTTTCACCGCCTCTATTCTTCTCTGCAGGAGCATCCTGTTAAATTTTACCAATACTGTCGCATGAGCATTGCCACATTTGATCGACTCTTGGAGACAGTGCGCCCTGGGATAACCTTTCAGGACACAAGGATGCGCAAAGCCATATCTGCAGAGGAGCGACTTCTACTCACTTTACGGTATGTACTACAAAACCACATTCTCTATGTTCATAATGTGTGGGCCAAAGTATGTATTTTTGGCTTATTGGACTAAGTTTAATGCCCTCATCCTATTCCACATATGTTTAAACTTACAGACCAGACTGTTAGGTCTAATATGTACGGAATATCACTTACTCATTGTGCAACCAAATATGTGTGTGCTAGTCTGTCTCAATTCCTACCAAGTTTGGTCGGCATGTAACTGATTTTTTTTTTTCTTTCTGCATTCTAAAATGTTCCATTTCTGTCGTTCTTCAGCTTCCTGTCCACTGGCCTGTCTTATGCCACCCTCCACCATGAGTTTCTCATTGGAAGATCTACCATTTCTGGCATAGTCAGGTCAACATGTATAGAAATCTGGACAAGACTCCATCAAGTCGTCATGCCCGAGCCCAGGAAGGAAGACTGGTTGAGGATATCAAGGGACTTTGAGGAGGAATGCCATTTTCCTAATTGTATTGGGGCCCTGGATGGCAAACATATCCGGGTGCGTAAGTCGCCGAACTCTGGCTCCCAATTCTCCAATTATAAACAATACTTTTCTGTTGTATTGTTGGCTCTGGTAGACCCTCAATACAAGTTTATAATTGTTGACATTGGGGCCTATGGAAGGACGGGAGACTCTAGAGTCTTCAATACTTCCATAATGGCTCGGCGGCTACGCACCAACCAGTTGGATCTACCACCACCACGCCAGCTCCCAGGCTCCACTGAAGAATCAGTCCCTTATGTCCTTGTGGCAGATGAGGCGTTTCAGCTAACGCGCAATGTCATGAGGCCATATCCCCGCCGCAACCTTGACCACAGGCGCAGAATTTTTAACTTGCGCCTATCACGTGCTAGGCGACTGGTGGAGTGTTCCTTTGGCATTCTTTGTGCCAAATGGCGGGTACTCCAGTCTGCCATTCAGCTGAGTGAACAAAATGTTAATGAAGTTGTTAAAGCCTGTGTGGTTCTTCATAGCTTCACCAGGATACATGATTGTTCCTCCTCTGCTGGTGTTGTGCGTAGGCCAGACAATGTGTGTAGGGTGAGACCACCTATCTACCCTCAACGTAGACCGCTCTCTGGGCTCAAAGTGCGTGATATTTTCACAAATTACTTTATCTCACCTGAGGGGGAAACTTCTTGGCAAGAGCATGTTGTGTCAATGTTATAATTTTGGGTTTGATGTGTGTCTAAATATATATATTTACACCCCTTCGGATTCTATGACTGTTTCATTGCATTGGTAAGCGTATGTTAGTATGCTGACACTGTTTAAGAGAAATCACACAGATACGTAAACTGTAGTAGACAAATTTTTACTTTTGCCTTTTTTTGTTTTGTTTTTAAAGGCAAACATAATATTGCCATATGCAAACTATGGCAATGGGCCAAATTGCCCTTTTCGCATAATAAAACTTTTTTGAAAAGTAACATTTTCAAACAAACCAAAAAAAACAATATGCATTAACAACATTGCTACATGAGAAATTTTCCACACAAAGGAAAAAAGAGGTAGTCTCCAGCCCCAAAATTATTGCTAAAAGATAACACTCACATTTCTTCTGAATGTTTTCCAATCATATTAATATTCCACCATGACAGGCAAGGCTACCTTACGCCTTTCAGACTGATATTACATGTCTGTACAAAAGAGAATATTTCACCGCGCTATACTGTAAAGTGAAAGGATGACAATACACTACTCACTTGCTAATGCCTAGGAAAGGCGTGCTGGCCTTAGTGAAGTAGTCACCTTTTTAGCCAGCTATGTATAGTAACAAATCAAGGCGACCAGCCTTAATAACATCACGCTCTCTGTCTTAACAAGTGAGTAGTGTATTTTCATCCTTTCACTTGACCAGTATAGCATGGTTAAAGACTCGCTGTTCTACACACATGTAATATCTGTCTGAAAGGCGTAAGGTAGCCTTGCCTGTCATGGTGGATTATTAATCTGATTAGAAAACATTCTGCAAATATGTGACTTTTCACGTTTTTAACAAGCTTTGGTGATGGAGACCACCTGTTTTTTCCTTTTGATTGGTATTTGTAGCATCAGTGAAACCGCACTGGACATCTCCTGGCATCAGACTGATTGTGGACAGAGAATTATAAATTCTCATACGTTGTGGAAGGAGAACGCGGAAGAGCAGCCTGTGGTTGCTGCTGGCTACTGTGCCCAACATCGCCCTGTGTGGGGCCATATTGATGCCCATGATGTGGGAAGTGTCCTGCCTCCTGTGAATGTTGGGGGTATTGGCTAGAGTACAAATGGGGAGGGGCATCTTGTTGGCTGTGGTAGGCACGTGTCTCATACCCACCAACATAGCCATATCGTCCCCAACCAGGTTGGGACCAGCCTCCAACACTGGGTGGGAACAAGTGGCCATATTGGTGGGGTTGGCTAGAGGCAGACATTTGTGGCTGCTGTATTGAAGGTTGGGTAGTGGGAGGAAGGGGGTGAGGTGTAGGCCCACGTATTTGAGGATCCTCAGATCCTGCTTGAGCATGCATTTGTGGGGGGTGCCTAAGGCGCATGAGATTTCTTGGGGAAAGCTGCCACCTCTCAATATATTCAAATAATTCGTAGGGCATATTGGGGTATGTGCACGCATCAAGCAGAATCTGAAAACATCCTCTATTACGGAGCCTGACCTCACGGGAAAGGGAACGGAGATCATTGGCCAGGCTGCGTGAGTATGCTTCCTCCCCATCACCACTATTTACTCTGGCTAAATAATTTAGGACCCCAGTGTCCACATTAGTGCGGGTATCAGTGGCAGGTATTTGCCGCCTTCGGCTTCTTCCTCGCCGGGATGTGGCAGCAGGCTGTAGGGAGCCCTGGATGAGGCTAGTTGGGCTGCTGCTGATGTTGCCCTGCTCCTCTGCACTTGCTGATGCTGCAGCAGCCCCAGATGGTCCTGGTGGTGGGCTTTGGGGCGCAGGCAATGGCACATCCTGACTCGATTCTTCACCCCTGCTCCTAGTAGGGGGAGAAGATGGGCCAGCCACCTCTTCCCCTGCAGACCCAGGATCGATGATGGGGTCGGTTTCCGAGCCAGTTCCTCTGTCCATAAGGTTGGACGGAGTTCTGTTATGAAATAGAACAGAGCCAAAAAAAACTACATATTTTTGGCCCTGTAAAGTATCTGTGTAATGTGGTGTGAGGTATCTACTTACGGTCTGAGATCCAGAATTGGGGCGAGGAAGGAGAGGCGGTCATAGTAGATTTACTTTCTCTTCACATAGCCCGCATCCCCACTCCTGGACCGCTGCTGACGTTCCCGGCGGTATTGGTCCCGGATGCTTCGCCAGCGTCTCATGACATCTTCCACTGCAATGTGACAGGAAATATTGTCAAATTCACATATTTGATAGGTCACATTTGCTACCAGTAGTCTAGGCCTTGGGGCCTTCTGGGGTGTGCTTTCTACCCATGGTGGCATATGTAATTGGGGCATACAGGCCAGATACACAGGGTCACATTAGTTTATGTATAAAGTAACTACACTTAATAACTTGTTTGGCTAGGAGGATGAGGAGCTTGTGGCCTGGCCCAAATTATGGCAGTGTCAAACCACATGTCACATCAAAATCTAACGGCCTCATGAGGGAAAAAGTACAAGCACAGGAAGGGGGGTGCTGAATCTATATTCATTTTTTGTTCTGCGCTAATTTTACTCATTTTTTGGCTTGTACTTACTAATTTTCTGCTGCTCCTCACTTGGCCAATCACCAAAGTCATGGAACATCTGCCTACATATGCGCCTCCATGACGCCTCCTTTCTTGCCCGGTTGGCATAATGGGCATCACATTGGTCCCATAGTTCGGGCCGCTCCTGCACCAGGACAATTAACATTTCCACATTAAGATAAGTGGACGCCATGATGCTGCTGTACTCCGTGGAGGCGTACTTCCTGGATGTCTGGAGCGCTTTTTGAGCTCAATCGCATGTCTCAGCTTCCTGATGATGGATTGGGCCATTTCCTGGTAGCAGCCAAAAGACCTGCGTATTTCTCGCAGGTCACACGTGTGGTCCGTGTGTAATCCTTATTTTTTGCGCTCCCATAGACTTGCATTGGCGTACTACGGCCATAGTACGCTGACAATCGCAGCATGCTGCGATTGGCACGGACCGTAGAATACGGATGAGAAATATACGGCTGGTGCGAGGTACCCCATAGAGAATCATTTGTCCGTGTCTAATGCGTGCTTTTAACGCCTCTCACTCGTCCGTATTCCTCTCTAGTGTGACCCCGGCCAAATACCAGGAATCTGCAATCACAGACAACAATGGCAGTGACACAACACTGCTCCGCTTCCCATTATCCATTGTACTGTCTTTAAATTAAGCAGTACATGATGCCCAGGGAAATTAATGGTCTTAACTGTACAGCACTATCAAAGTATTTGTGGCAACTACCTGACTGAGTGCTGCTCAGACACTCCTCCAGACTTTCTGCTGGACGTCTTCACTCCTCCTCAGCATGACTCACCCTCACAGCGATGACCCCCGCAGCAGGAAGGCTGAGGTGGGTTGGCGGGCCGTGGGTGGGGCAACCCCAGACTTACTCAAAAGAAAAAAAAACCTTGCTCATTGGCACGTTATCTGACTGCAGAGGGCGGCGCCGCCCCCTCTCTTGATGCCGCCTGAGCTGACGCTTCAAATTGCCCCATTATAGATGCGGCCCTGCATGCTGTCATGTGCCAATAACTCTGTTAGTAAACCTCGTAGAACAACTGTAGAGGTCCACAAAACTAACATTTCTTCCACAGGTTCAGTTCGCAAAGAGTTCAGCTCTGGTCAAGGAGAAGACAAATCCAAGGACCCAAGCAGGCAGTGTCCCTTACACAAGAAGCCACATTCCTTACTTAAGTGCAGAGCTTTCAGAGAAAAGTCATTGGAAGAAAGGAAGGCCTTCCTTAAGGAGAACCGCATCTGCTACAAATGCTGCTCTTCAACATCCCACTTCGCCAGGGACTGTGAGGTTAGTGCAAGGTGTACCGAATGTGACAGCAACGAACATAACTCAGTTCTACACCCTGGACCACCATCGAATGCTTTGCCCCAAGAGCATAGCGGGGAGCTAAATGATTCAAATACTGACACTCCAGCCATTACTTCTAAGTGTACAGAAGTTTGTGGAAATCTCATAGGAGGCAAGTCCTGCTCTAAAATTTCCCTAGTGAGAGTCTACCCGGCAGACGAAAGGGACAAAGCCATCAAAGTGAACGCGATTTTAGATGATCAGAGTAACAGGTCATTAGCCAAGTCTGCCTTCTTTGATAGCTTTAACGTCAGAGGACTTGTGCCAGTATAGTAGAGACAGCTGGTAGGAGAGCAACAGGCTATGTAGTCGAGTCTATAGATGGCCAAATGTGTCTGCCCTTACCAACCATATTGGAATGTAACCAGATTCCTGACAACAGGTCAGAGATACCTACGCCTGAAGTGGCATCGTATCATCCTCATCTGAAGCGTAGAGAACGCCTGATTCCTAACCTTGACCCAGAGGCTCAAATAATCTTGCTCCTAGGGAGAGATATTCTACAGGTTCACAAGGATAGACAACAGATCAATGGCTCGCACAATGCTCCTTATGCTCAGAGACTCTACCTTGGGTGGGTCATTGAAGGAGAGGTCTGTTTAGGAGGTGCACACAAACCAACAGTGGTTAACAACATGTTTACCAGGACTTTCGAGAATGGACGTCCATCTCTCCTTCAACCATTTGAAAATCACTACTTCATAAAGGAGTTGCTACACAGCACTTCAGCACCAAGTATCTTAGCGAGTCGTGCCAATGATGATTGCATTCAGAATTGCAACCAAGATCACCTTGGCTGTACGGTCTTCCACAAGACCAAAGAAGTTTAGCAATGTCATTTGAAGATAGACTGTTCCTAGAGATGATGGAGCAAGGAATGGTGCAGGTCAAAACGAAGAGCTGGATTGCACCTCTACCCTTCAAGCCTCAAAGACAATGCTTGCCTAACAAAAGAGAACAAGTTTACAAACGATTTGTCTCCCTCAGGCACAGCTTCCATATTAGACCAAAGATGAAAGACCATTTCTTAACCTTCATGGAGAAGATATGTAAGAACGGTCATGCAGAGTTAGCACCTACACTTCAAGACTTTGAGGACCACTGGCACCATGGTAAACACGTCCACACAGCTCTACAGCTAGAGCAGTCGAAGAATATAATTATCCCAGCAGTACAACGGGAAAACTATGCCAAAGAAATCGACTGTTTAACCAATCAACAACCAATACCAAAAGATAGTGTTCTGAGGAAACTCAGAGCAGCAAGAGAACTGCAACTCTCTTCCAACTTGGATATGAATGACGTAGAAAAATACCTAAGTGTACAAGGGTGTACTTGGACATTCAACCCACCACATTCTTCACATATGGGAGGTGTATGGGAGAGAATGATAGGTGTCGCAAGGAGAATCCTCGATTCAATCTTCTTACAGGAAGGATCTGCAAGACTGACACACGAAAGCTTGACAACATTCATGGCCGAAGTGTCAGCCATCATAAACGTCAGACCATTGACTCCAATTTCCAGTGATCCTGATGACCCAACTGTTCTCACCCCACCCCTGCTGCTTACGCAGAAGACCGACCCTAATTGCTCTCCACCTGGAGAATTTAAGGAGAATTTAATGTTAAAGACTGTTACAGGAGTCGATGGAGACAAGTACAGAGTCTCTCCAATGCCTTTTGGGACAAGTGGAAAAAACAGTACCTGCCTACTCTGCAACAGAGGAGAAAGTGGCAAACCAGCAAGCCTAACCTCCAGCCTGGCGATATAGTACTAATGAAAGACTGTCAGTCTCGAAGAAATGAATGGCCATTAGGTCTCATTACCCAGACATTCCCAAGTAAGGAAGGAATCGTACGTAAGGTGGAAGTAAAAATAGGAAAACAAGGTGAGACCAAATTGTTCCTCAGGCAATTAGGGGAACTCGTTCTGCTGTTCTCGTCCAATAAACACAATAGTGACGTCGGCTGATGTCAAGCGGGGAGAGTTCTGTCCAGCCATATAATTGCTGTCTAGGTCTAGTCATTTTTTTATGTCTTCGATTATTACAGACATTGTATTTTTGTGTGTATTAATCCTTCATATATTTCATACTGTAAGGTAACAGCACCACCTGCTGGCCCTTTAATGCCTAGATTCTAGTTTAATTTGCAATGTATTGTGGGATTGTTCCTGTTACATCATAGTCTTGTTTATGACACTGTGAGGGGAACAGCAGCCTTTATTCCTCCACGTGTCTTAGGAGAAACTACACCATTCGTGTTCTTCATGCTTCTTAAACAGCCTGCTCTAAGAATAGTTGGTAAGCACTATCTAGGTTTTATAATCCTGTGTTTATAACGTTTGTTGTATTAAATAGGTAATCACCGGCTATGTATTACCTCATGGTACCTATGTATTACCTCATGGAACCTATATACTGTATTACCTCATGGTACCTATATATTACTTCATGTTGCAGACTATCTGTATTTTATGCTCTGTGCAGTTATATATTCTGAAATGCTCCTGTTATTGCATCCTCTAGTTTCACCCTTTCCTGTCACATCTGCAATCAATAAAAGAAGGTTACAATTTTACAGCCTCTTTTCTTAAAGAAGACAGGGGGTTTAGCTACATGTCTCATTGCACACCCTGCTAATGTGTATGAGGTCAGTATATTTCGTCTGAACCAAAAATGCACAAGTTGCAGCGGTTTTCACAGCATTTAAAAAAACCTTTTGGTTTCAACTAACTTGTCTTTTTAGGGACACTGTGGAACAGACTAGGTGAAAGCAAGTTGCCTAAGGTACAGCTCCTCTTTGCCACAAATCTACAACCCTGAGAAATTATTTTTACAAAGTATGTCATCTTGATTTTATAACAAGAAGCTTTTTTTTTGTATGATTTTAATTATTTGGCTATATTGTAGGCTATAAGATGTGGAAGAGGTAACAGGTGCACTTTAGTATTTCCTGGAGAGTTGAGATGCGCTAATAAATTGGCAGGGCACTTGTTCAGTGGCAAGGTCAGTATTCACTGGATGGGAGCCATGAAAGTAGGAATTAGTCCTACCGGTAATGGTGTTTCCAGGATTCCATCATGACAGCACCACCAGAAGGTAGTCCTTCCTATCCTTGATAGGAACAAGAACACAGAAGAGGTTAAATAGCCGCTATCCAACACCACCCTCCAGTGATTTTCCAAGTACCACACCAAGATGGATGCAACAATGTTTTTTATTGAATTTCCTCTCTACATGTCACATATCAAGACAGGAAATCCAAGGGAGAGAATATAAGGGGAGTGGTCATGATGGACTCCTGGAAACACCATTACCGATAGGACTAATTCCAACTTTCCAGGATGTCCCTCCTGACAGCACCACCAGGAGAATTATCCAATAACTCCTTCTAGGGTGAAATCACAGCTTGGAGGAATTTCCTCCCAAAGAACGTCCAATTTGTAATGTCTGCAAAAAACATTTAAACTTGACCAGTTTGCTGCTCTGCAGATCTGATCTACAGAGGCTCCTGTTCTCTCTGCCCATGAAGTCGACATTGCTCTCGAGTGTGCTCTGATCTTCTTCAGTGGAGAGCTTCCTACTGAGATGTATGCCGAGCTGATTGTTGGCTTTACCCACCTAGCGACCGTAGCTCTTGACACTTTCTTCCCCTTGTTTCTTCCTGCAAATTGGATGAAGAGGTTTGCGTCAATTCTCCATTCTTCTGTGAGTTTTAAGTACTGAATGACTGTTCTCCTCACATCCAAGGAGTGGAATGAGAGTTCTCTTTCAATACTATAATTTTGGCAGAAGGTGGGTAAACAGTCTCTTGACTTCTGTGGAAGTCGGTGACCTCCTTGGGCAGGAACGCCAGATCCAGTCTTAGAAGGAGACAGTCCTCTTGGATTTTCAAGGATGGGTCCCTAATAGAAAGGGCCTGAATTTCACCTATGCGTCTTGCTGATGGAAGACTGCCTTAAGAGATACAGATCTTAGGTCGACCTGGTCTAAAGGTTCATATGGCTGCTTGCACAAGGTGTTCAAGACTAGACTGAGATCCCATGGTGCCACTGAGCAACATATTGTAGGTTTAACGTGCTGAAAACCAACGAATCTTACTATCCAAGGATGATTGGCCAGCGGATAGTCAAAGATATATATATATATATATATATATATATATATATATATATATATATATATATATATAAATAAATAATATATCTACTGTACATTGTGCCAATATTTTTTGTACCTGACCAATTTTATGTACTGTGGCTACTACTAGTAAATTGTATTCCTCTACACATTTTTTCTACTATTCAATCAGTGGGTTCCACTAGCGCAAAAATAAGTATTTCTTCCTTTCTTTAGGAAAACCGTGGAATTTTTGCCTTGACACGGGTCAGGATTAGAGTAGTAAGATAACTCTCCTTTTTCTAGGCTTGGGTCCACCTCCCACCTGAGTCTTTTTGGCTGAGGAGACTAAGACGGCATAAGGGAGGACACTGTACTCTGTACTTCTTCCTTAAACATGGCGTTCATACTGGTTAGGAATGAGGCTTGCTCTTCTTTAAGCAATTTTGGCAATGCAATCCTCACAGTTTCTTTATTATAGCTTCCAGGGAATTTGATATTGCAGGTGGAACATCTATTAGCCTTTCTTTTGACTGCGGAGGTGGACCCTCTAGGCGTATTCTTGTCCTAAAAGACAATAAACCCTATAGGCTATATTTGGATAGGGCGGGTAATGTGACCAACGCATGCTTAACTCACGTGATCCAGGGATGGCTCAATGGATTGGAAGTCCGAATGGCTAGCACTCTGCCATACCATGGTAAGGTAGGACTGCTGCCAGCTACCCATCCTAACCTTAAGTAGTCCGTCTTACCCGGCTTCAGGACATCTGATTCATCAGATCCTTCTGAGCCCCATCTGCTGTCAATTCCGATAATTGGGTCCGGTCCTGCAGGCCCCTCTGTATTGCGTGCGCTCCACCTGGAATGCACACTGGAGCACAGTAAATGCCGATACCCAGCCCCGATGTCCACAGATGCATGCCGTCCATGTGGCATCTGACCTGTGCACATCCCCCAGGAAGCCGCGTTATGTTAGTGCTAACAGATTACGAGTACCGGTTTGCGTGCTCCACCGGGAACAAAGCTGCCTCACTTATCTTCCTGTTTACAGTCGCGCGTCCCAGCAATGGCAGCTGGAGCCCAAAGCCCACAGCTTGACCATGACCAGAATGCTGAGGGACTCTTTCAGAGAGTGTCAGCCCAGCTCTTCACAGGTATTGAACTGCAGAGCCTGTCATTCCTACAAAGAAATCCACGTGCACCTCTTCCGCCTCTGTCCTTGATAGGGACAGGAAAAACACTGGAGGGTGGTAGTGGAAGTGGCTATTTAACCTCTTCTGTGTTCCTGTCCCTATCAAGGATAAGAAGGACTACCTCCTGGCGGTGCTGTCAGGAAGTACGTCATGGAAAACTGCCTTTTACTTGCAGGAATCTATGGCTCTTCTTTTTATTAGCCAGCCTGACTTAAAAAAAAAAAAAAATAGAACTACACTTACCAGTAGTTGGGTTTCTAAGACCATCCATGACAGCACATAGGAGGTTGCCTGATTAGGGACAGGAAACAAGAGGTTAAATAGCCCTCCCCTTCCTCTAATCCCCAGTGTTTTCCAAGGACCACATAGAGTGAATGCTTGAAATATTATTTATTCACATAGGTCACATGAACAAATTTTTGTTGGGGGGGGGGGAAATTACCCATGCTGTCGTGGAGGGTCTTAGAAACCCAACTACCGGTAAGTGTAGTTCTATTTTCCCTAATCCCCTCCACGACAGCACATAGGAGGTATACCAAAGAATAATGGTTTAGGGAGGGACCACGGCTTGCAGGACTTTCCTGCCAAAGGCTAGATCTTGTACTGACATAAGATCTAATCTATAATGCCTAGTGAAGGTATGGCCTGAAGACCAGGTCGCAGCCTTGCAGATCTGCTCAATGGATGCATCAGCTTTTTCTGCCCAGGAGACGGAGACAGCTCTAGTGGAGTGGGCTTTCAGGGATACCGGAGGAGGTAGATCCTGGTTTTTATAAGCGGCCGTGATTGCTTTTTTGATCCAGTTAGCTAGGGAGTTTTTGGACGCTTTCTTCCCCTTGTTTGGTCCGCCATACTGAACAAAGAGATTCTGATCTTTCCTCCAGATCTTTGTCTCTTCCAAATAGGTCAGAACTGCTCGCCGGACGTCCAGTGAATGGAATCCCATTTCTCTCGTCCCTCGGGCTATCACAGAAGGAGGGCAGTATTATTTCCTGGGATCTGTGGAAATTCGAAGACACTTTTGGCACAAAGGAAGGGTCTAGCCGGAAAATTAGTCTATCGTTCAGAATTTTTAGATAGGGTTCTCTGATGGACAGAGCTTGAATTTCTCCCACTCTACTTGCCGTTGTAAGGGCTACTAGTAGTGCTTTTTTCCAGGATAGTTTATCTATCTGGGCCTGGTCGACAGGTTCAAATGGAGGGTTCATTAGACCCTTTAGTACTATATTCAGGTCCCATGCTAGAACCATGTCCTGTAGGAAGTCTAGGATCTTTGTCACGTTGGGGTGGAAGGGATCTATGGGAGTGGATCCGTACCATGCTGAAAAGGTCTTCCATATTTTGGAATATATGGCATTTGTTATTGGTTTCCTACTTTTTTGTAGGGTAGCTATCACTGCATCTGAGAGGCTTCTGGCTTTCAGGATTGTGGTTTCAGAAACCAGGCTGCCAAGCTTAAAGGGAATCTGTCACCCTTTTTTTCGGCTTGCAGCTGCCGGCATAGACATCGGGGGCTTATCTACAGCATTCTGGAGTGCTGTAGATAAGCCTCCGATGTAACCTGAAAGATAAGAAAAACACGTTATATTATACTCACCGGGGTGGGTGGTCCGGTGGGCGTTGCGGTCCGGTCCGACGCCTCCCTTCTTCATGCGATGACATCCTCTTCTCCCGTCCTGTAATGGCTCCGGCGCAGGCGCACTGCTCTGCCCTGTTGAGGGCAGAGCAGAACTCTGCAGTGCGCAGGCGCCGGGCCTCTCCCGACGCCTGCGCACTGCAGGATTCTGCTCTGCCCTCAACAGGGCAGAGCAGTGCGCTTGCGATGCAGCGATTACAGGACGGGAGAAGAGGATGTCATTGCATGAAGAAGGGAGGCATCGGACCGGACCGCAACGCCCACCGGACCGGACCGCCCACCCCGGTGAGTATAATATAACGTGTTTTTCTTATCTTTCAGGTTACATCAGAGGCTTATCTACAGCATTACAGAATGCTGTAGATAAGCCCCCGATTATAATCACTATGTAATCCAACAAATAAATGCGCCACCTACAATCATAATAAACCCGTCCGTTACACCATATTAAAAGGTAAACCGAAAAAGCACAATTAACAACCAAGTAAAATAAAATAGTTTTATTACATACACATTAAAAAATAACAATAGAAAATTAATAAAAAATAGCAACCTCTATTGTGGGACATAAAAAGGCTGATCACCCCTTTAAAAAAACAAATATGGGCAAAGGTAAAGACAATTATACTATAGCAGCTGACCAGAATAATATTAATAATATAGGGCAAAGCTCCCTCTCATTAGATGCGCTCGGACAAAGCCGCAATTATAAAAAGCCCAGCATTAGCCATAGCTTATACAGCGCTTAGGAAAGAAACAAGTGCACTAATTCCCGGCTTTTAGCCATAGAAAAAAAAAAAAAACTGCCCAAATACAGATAACTCTCTACCAAAATTGTTACCTAAGCTGCAATTGAAATAATAGCTGTAGAAATATCTCACCTAGCCCACTGAAATTGTTTGGAATGAAAGCCGCGTCCCTCACCTCGACGCGCGTTTCGTCCTCTTCTTCAGGGGGCGTAATGGGGAAGAGGGAGAGCGGGTAATTAACTAATCCTTCCACCAATGACAGGGACTTACTTAAAAACTTATTATGTTCTATCCGCCTTTCTAAATGGTGGCGCGCCATGTCATTTAGCCGCTACCTTTCAAAATGTCTCGTCATCTCTGGTTAGTGAAGCTCAAACAGCCAGGCTACCTAGGTAACAGATGCGTGGGTGTCAAGTCATCTCCATATTAACGGAGAATTTCAAGACTAGGAGCAGTCAGAACTTTATAGCGCGCACATAGAAGGCAGAAAATAATTAAATAGAAAGTAGTATACATATCAATTTAACAAGGAATCTACACAGTGCGTAAAATATATATATATATATATATATATATATATATTATTAAAGTGACAATGTGCAGCATAATTAATCTTTTTGTTTACAAGCAAATTTAAACCAAAATCACATATTCCGTGTCTAGAGTGACTGCGAACCTTAGATATTGCCAATGGGATGGATGGATGGGAACGTGGTAATAGGCCTCTTGGAGATCTATGGTGGCCATGGCAAAGTCTCATCCAATCAGTGGTATCGTAGTCTTCATCGATTCCATCTTGAAGCGTTGGTACCGGACATGTTGGTTTAGCTTCTTAATGTTGATGATGACCCGGTATTTCCCACTTGGCTTTTTTACTAAGAACAGCCGGGAGTAGTGTCCCTGACCCTGTTCCAGTTCTGGGACTGGAGAGATTACCGCCGATGATAGAATCTTTTGGAGCTCGCAGTGTAGAACTTTTTGAAGTCTTACTGACGGAAGATATGTAACTTTCAAGTTTTGCGGGGGGCTGGAGGAGAATTCTATTTTTTCCCCCCATCTGACCGAGTCCAGGATTCTTTGATTCGTTATCTCCTGCCAGCTCAGGAAGTAATCTGCGATTCTGCCCCCTACTTGCTTGGCGTCATTTTTTATCTCTGAACGGGAATCATGAAAAATATTCCTGCCTCTTCCTCCTTTTGGGTAGCTCCAACGTCCCGTTTTCCCTTTACCCCTGTATTGCAGGGTTTGAGCCTGGGGTGGATGATAGGGGTTTTTTTTGGTGGTTTCGGCTCAGGAAGGTTTTTCTTCTTGTCGGTCACCTTCTCTAATAGTCCGTCCAATGCCGGGCCAAATACATATTCGCCCTTGAGTGGGATAGAGCATAATTTTGATAGGATATCTCCACTCCACATTTTTAGCCATAGGGCCCTTCGAGTGGTATTGGAAAGCATGGACGTTCTTGCCGCAATACGGACCAACTCCGCCGAGGAGTCTGCTAAAAAGGCGGCTGCCTTCTGTAGAAGTGGTAGAGAAGCTAGGGGATCTTCCTTCGAAGTTCCCCTTTTTATATGGTCTCCTAGCTGCTGAAGCCAGAAGTATAGGGTCCTGGTTACACAGGCCGATGCCACATTTGTTTTCAAGGAAGTCGCTGAGGCCTCCCAGGACTTCCTCAATAGGCTATCCATCTTCCGGTTCAGCGGGTCTTTCAGCTGCGAGGAGTCCTCGAAGGGTAGCGTAGTCTTTTTAGCTACTCTGGCTACCTGGATATCCACTTTTGGAATCTCAGTCCAAGGTTTCGCGGCTTCTTCCTCCAGGGGAAAGCGATCCTTCATTTCGCCCAGGATACTTAGCTTCTTTTCCGGGAGTTCCCATTCTTCAAGGATTAGACTCTGGATATTATCATGGATAGGGAAAACCATTTTCTTCCTGGATTTCAGGCCACCAAATAGGTCATCCTGCACTGAGCGGGGTGGTCTATCTTCTTCTACTCCCATTGTGTTCCTGACTGCTGAGAGTAGTTCCTCCATATCGTCTGAGGAAAAGAACCACTTCTTATCATCCTCTGACAGGGCTGGGGTTAGTTCACCCTCTTCCCTCCAGCCCGCCGAAACCAATGATTTCGGTTCTGAATCTGAGATGTCCTCAGGGGCATATTTCCTCTTCCTTGAGGGCCCCCCCCCGGATGACTGGGAGAAGGTAGTCAGGGACGACTGGATTTCCTGTCTCATCATCCCTCTTAATTCCTCTATCAGGGATGATTGTTCCTACCGTACGATTTTTGCCGTGCATTGCTGGCATAATGACTTTTTATAATTGGAGGAGAGTTTTTTTCCTACAGATGGCGCATTTTCAGCTTGTAGGTTTTTCTTCTGTTTTTGGTGTAGGATCCTTGTCTCCCTGAAAGAGAGAAAAGGATGGGGGCCCCTAAGGATGGGTCCTAAACCAAAAAGGTATATACCCTTTTCCAAGTGTACTCACTGGGCCAGGGTTTGAGCCGGGCTCTGCAGAAGCAGCTTTCAGGGAAGACGCATCCATCATGCAGACGTTAGTCCTACCTTATGGCGTCTTCCATCAGGTTCCTAAGATAGGAACTGAGATCCAGCTTCCTTTACCTCATCCCATCGGATGAGATCGCTCCCCCCTAAGTTCCTGCCGCCACCTGTTTCCTTTTTTTTTCTTCCAATTTTAAATTTCCCGTCAAGATGGCGGTGCGTTCCACTGTGGAACGCTGAGAGGAAGTGACGTTGCGTCTTCGGGCCCGGTGGTGAGCGTCACTTCCGGTGCATGCCGCTCAGGAGAGACAGGCATGCGGGGGGAGCGAATCCCGGGCTGAGGAGCTACGGGAGGCCCCCAGCCCCACTCACCATCCAGCGTTGCCGGAGGATGGTGGGGGTCCCGCCAGCGGCGGGAGCAGCATACGGGGAGGAAGGTGCGGGACGATCGACCCCGGCTGCACAGGCTCACGGTAAGGGGAAAAACTCCAGGATCTCGCCGGCCCCATCCACGGAGCACATAGAACCTCTTCATTCCTGTTAGGGACAGGAAAACACTGGGGACTAGATGAAGGGGAGGGCTATTTAACCTCTTGTTTCCTGTCCGTCATCAGGATGGGGAGGCAACCTCCTATGTGCTGTCGTGGAGGGGATTAGAGAAAAAAAAGAAAGAAAGAAACAAGGATACAGTGGATAAAGTAGATGATTCTGGAACTTTTATATGGTACCATTCTAATAAAAAACAAAGACAGCAGCCTAAGGAAAATATTTTACAAAATATTCAAATCACTTTTCCGTACTTAACAATATGACGTGCACTGCAATCAAGAGTTAATGTTTGGGTGTGCAGAGTACAGATACATTTTGGATGGCAGTGCAGTCTAGCTGGTAGTGATGGCTATGAGCTGCTGTTTAGAGAGTTGCTGCACAGTGGTTTTCTCTAATAATCTTCCTTGGTTTCCGAGGCTTCACCAGGAATACAGGAGCTGCTGGTCTCATTTTAGGTCTCCTTCCTTGCAAAGAGGTTAAGTTTTTGTGCCACAAAGGTCAGTCCAATTTTCCACAAGGAGAATTTTAAGTTGGAAATGAACAGTTTTTAAAGCCACTGGATAGATGTCAGATAAATCAAGCTCTGCTAAAACAGGTGTCGTCGCAATTAGTACATCTTTTGATGACCTATGACTTTAATTCAATGTTTTTATTCTTGTAGTACCGTATTTTAAAAAGCAAATTAGTTAACAAAAATAAACTGATTTTTGGTTAAACCATTTACTGCATACAGTACATTAAATTATCTTTTTCACAATGTACTGTATCTCGTTTGTTTTTCCATAAGACCGGATTTCTGTTAATATTTACTTAAAGCATGAAAACTGTTTCTCTCCTATGTAAGGTTTTTGATTGCCGATAAGATCTGATTTCTAAATAACACTTTTTTACGGCAATCTGAACATAAAAATGACTTCTTCAATCAGTGAGTTCTTTGATGTGTAAGAAAAGTGGATTTCAACTAAACTGTTTCCTACGTTCAGAGGATTAAAAAGACTTTCCCCTGATGTGAATTCTTTGATGAGAAACAAACGAAGATCTCCTTTTAAAACGTTTCCCACAATCTGAACATGAAAATTGTTTTTGCTTTGTGTGAGTTTTTTCATGATTGACAAGATATGATCTCCAATTGAAAGATTTCCCACAGTCTGAACATGAAAATGGCTTCTCCCCTGAGTGAATTTTCTGATGGGCGACAAGATCTGATTTGTGGCCAAAACATTTTCCACATTCTGAACATGAAAACGGCTTCTCCCCTGTGTGAATTCTCTGATGCCTAGCAAGATCTGCATTCTGGTGAAAACATTTCCCACATTCCGAACATAAATATGGCTTCTCCCCTGTGTGAATTCTCTTATGTTTACCAAGATTTGATTTATCTGTAAAACATTTTCCACATTCCGAACATGAAAATGGCTTTTCCCCTGTGTGAACTCTCTGATGCCTAGCAAGATCTGAATGCTGGTTAAAACATTTGCTACATTCTGAACATGGAAATGGCCTCTCTCCGGTGTGAATTCGCTCATGTTTCTCAAGATTTGATTTAATTGTAAAACATCTGCCACATTCTGAACATGAAAATGGCTTCTCCCCTGAGTGAATTTTCTGATGCGCAATAAGGTCTGATCTGTGGCCAAAACATTTCCCACATTCCGAACATGAAAATGGCTTCTCCCCTGTGTGAGTTCTCTGATGCGCAACAAGATGTGGTTTGTGGCCAAAACGTTTCTCACATTCTGAACATGAAAATGGCTTCTCTCCTGTATGAATTCTCTGATGTGCAATAAGATGTGATTTGTGGCCAAAACATTTCCCACATTCCGAACATGAAAATGGCTTCTCTCCAGTGTGAGTTCGCTGATGCGCAATAAGATGTGGTTTGTGGCCAAAACATTTCTCACATTCTGAACATGAAAACGGCTTCTCCCCTTTGTGAATTCTCTGATACCTAACAATATCTGAATGTTGGTTAATACATTTAATAAATTCTGAACATGGAAATGACCTTTCCCCGATGTGCATTCTCTCATGTTTCGCAAGATTTGATTTAATTGTAAGACTTCTGTCACATTCTGACCATGAAAATGGTCTTTCTTCATTGTAATTATTTTGAATTTCAACAATCCTTTGGTGATGATTATTTTGTTTAACAGTATGTACTGAATTAGTAGGCAGGACTTGTTGAAAATGATCAGATGGAAAATCTTTGCTTTGAAGGATTGAAGGTATGGCTGGAATGAAAACATTTATTTCATGCATATCTTCTATCATACCAAGATCATCTGCTATAAAATCTGAAGATATCAGATGTCCTTCTGATCTTCCAGTATCGTCTTCTGTGAAGAAAAAAAATCTGGTATTACTTTTATAAATTCTAGGATCAAAAAATTATAATTTGTTAAATAATACTTCTAAATTAAAATGTTGATATGCCCTTGCCCCATAACCTACCTCTCCAAAATCACTAGAGAGCTCATTCATCTCCTCTCTAAATCACCACCACACTTATCCCATCCCTAAACCATCTATTCAACCTATAACTAACTTCTGGTACCTTTCCATTTTCTTTCAAACATGCCACAATCACGCCTATCCTTAAAAAGCCATCCCTTGACCACTATGACCTTGCTCTATCCTGGATCGCCTCATACCTTTCCAACCACACATTTATTGTCTCCCACACTACCTCCTCACCCCCCTCTCTCTTTTGGTCTCCCTCGAGGCTCTGTCCTAGGACCCTACTCTTCTTTATCTATATCCTTGAACTGAGATTACTCAAAGTCCCTTGACTTCTAGTACCATCTATACGCTGATGACATGACACTCAGATCTAACGCTCAGGCCCAGATGTCACTTCTCTGCTGTCTGGAATCTAGGAGTGTCCTTCAGCCAAATCTTCCTTCTCCTCCAGCTTCATCATGCTCAATGTGGAGAAGTCTGAACTCATTATCATTCCTCCATCACACGTATGTTCCCTGCCTGATCTGTCACAATAAATGACATCATACTTTTCCCCGTACTGGAAATACGCTGCCTTGGAGTAAACTTTGACTTTGCTCTGTCCTTCAAACTACACATCCAAGCTCTTGCCACCTACTCTCGCTTTCAGCTCAAAAATATTTCCAGAATCTGTCCTTTACTCAACTTTCAATCCACTAAAATGCTTGTGCATGCCCTCATCATCTCCCGCCTTGACTACTGCAGTATCCTCCTTTGTGGCCTACCTGCTAACACTCTCGCACCTCTGCAGTCTGTCTTTAACTCTGCTGCACGACTAATCCATCTCTCTCCACACTACTCTGCTTCTTCCCTTTGTAAATCCCTTCATTGGCTCCCAATTCCCTAGCGTATGCAGTTCAAACTACTAACACTGATCTATAAAACCATCCATAACCTGTCTCCTCCCTACATCCCTAAAAAATATAACGTTTTAGTAGCTGGAAATATCTCCCTGAATTACAGATATATCATATTCATGTGTGGAATCTATGGAATGTTTGAAGGTTGTTCAGTGATATGATGGCCATATTGTCTGTCTATGAGATTCTTGAGAGAAAATATTACTGACTGCAGAAATGAGGGCTAAAACTGGATTAGAATCAAATCTGAATCTAATCATTCATCCCTCTCTTACCTAAGCTGAGAGAGGAGTGTGGGGTCTGGTGAGACATGTTATAACATGCTATCTAAGGACTAACTATCTCAGATCCTAGGAGAACCAATGAGTATTGAAGATTTGTCCACATTTCTCACGGCATTCTCCTCCGCCAGAAGCATTCATGGATCTAATTTTTACAACCTACAAAATTAGAAGATCATCAAAAAGTTAATTTATTTCAGTTCTTCAACACAAAAAAGTGAAACTCCTATATTATATAGAATCATTACAGAGTGATCTATTTCAAGTGTTTATTTTTGTTAATGTTGATGATTATGGCTTACAGCCAGTGAAAATTTAAAAGTCATTATCTCAGTAAATTAGAATTCTTTATTACACTAGCTTGAAAAAATGATTTTAAAATCCAAAATGTTGGCCTACTGAAATATATGTTCAGTAAATGCACTCAATACTTGGTCGGGGCTCCTTTTGCATCAGTTACTGCATCAATGTGGCGTGGCATAGAGACGTTCAGCCTGTGGCACTGATGAGGAGTTATGGAAACCCAGGTTGCTTTGATAGCAGCTTTCAGCTTGTCTGCATCATTGGGTCTGGGGTCTCTCATCTTCGTCTTGACTATACCCCATAGATTCTCTATGGGGTTAACGTCAGGCAAGTTTGCTGCCCAATCAAACTCAGTGGTACTGTTGCTTTTAAACCAGGTATTGGCACTTTTGGCAGCGTGGACAGGTGCCAAGTCATGCTAGAGAATTAAATTTCCATCTCCAAAAAGCTTTGTCGCCAGAGGGGAGAATGAAGTGCTCTAAAATTTTCTGGTAGACGGCTGCGCTGACTTTGGTCTTAATGAAACACGGTTGAACTACACCAGCACATGACATGACTCCCCAAACCATTATTGATTGTGGAAACCTCACACTAGACCTCAAGCAGCTTGGATTGTCTGTCTCTCCACTCTTCCTCCAGACTCTGGGACCTTGATTTCCAAGGTCGGGTGTGAAGTATCCACAAACAATGATGGTTTTGGGAGCCATGTCATCTGCTGGTGTAGGTTCACTCTGTTTTGTGAAGACCAAAGTCAGCGCAGTCGTCTACTAGGAAATTTCAGAGCAATTCATGCTTCCCTCTGGCGACAAGCTTTTTGGAGATGGAAATTTCATTGTCCGGCAGGACTTGGCACCTGTCCACACTGCCAAAAGTACCAATACCTGGTTTAAAAACAACAGTATCACTGTGCTTGATTGGCCAGCAAACTCACCTGACCTTAACCCCATAGAGAATCTATGGGATATTGTCAAGAGGAAGATGAGAGACACTAGACCTAACAATGCAGACGAGCTGGAGGTTGCTATCAAAGCAACTTGGGCTTCCATAACACCTCAGCAGTGCCACAGGCTGATCGCCTCCATGCCATGCCGCATTGATGCAGTACTTGATGCCAAAGGACCCCCGACCAAGTATTGAGGTCATTTACTGAACATACATTTCAGTAGGCCAACATTTCAGATTTGAAAATAATTTTTCAAGCTGGTGTTATAAAGTATTCTAATTTACTGAGATAATGACTTTTGGGTTTTCATTGGCTGTAAGCCATAATCATCAACATTAACAGAAATACATACATGAAATAGATCACTGTGTGTAATGACTCTATATAATATATGAGTTTCACTTTTTGTAATGAAGAACTGAAATAAATTAACTTTTTGATGATATTCTAATTTTGTGAGCTGCACCTGTATGTGTATTTATCCCTTTTGTTTTGTACTGTTTTTGCCTCTGTATGTCTTTTCGCTATTTCTTCTTTAGTAACCTTTTTAAGCACTTTACTCTTGTTGTATTTTAAATCTGAAATTTAAAAAGTTTGTTGCTTGCTACTCTAAATGTACCCACAAACCCTCAAGAGGGCGAGTACAGCTTGTTTGTCTTATCGTGTATTTGCCAGAGTGCAGGGAGAGTACCCATCAGGTGCTCAAGAAAAGCTGGATGTCTTGTTTGCCCCAGTGCAGTCACATGACTGACCTATCAAAACGGCAAGGGGTGGCAGCGAAAAATGTGTGATGTGGATGTGAGAACTAACTGGGAGGTGTGCTTAGCTTATCGTAATCTTACGGAGATAGATGACAGGATGAGCGAGTGGGAAGCAGAGTCCCCCTTTACAATAGTATTCAAGGCACGTGTGTCGCGAGCAAGTTGGGTTCATGACAGGTGGCAGTGGTGGGATATTTCTGACAGAAGGCATGGGCAATTCATTTTCCTAATAAGCCACATGAGACTGTTGTGGAGGGCCGAACCAAATAGGTCACACTTAACTCTGTCCATTATTACTGTTTTATGTTGATCTTTATCACTTAATATTGAGCAGAATTAAGTCTTCTGACTTGCTGCTACTGTTAATACATGTGACGATATAGCTTATTGCAACTTGTTTTCTTACCTGTACTAGCTAAACAAAACCACATAATTTACCGCATTTTATAAAGTTTATGTAAAACAGTAATTTATACTGATTCTGTTATTCAGCCTTTGTGCACTGGTCAACAATTTTCAGCAAAATATGATGTCCCCACAGTCTCCTCAAAAGTATGATGTTTCCTCGCACAGTAGGCAACTACAGAGCCCCCCTATGTTGTATGATACCCAGACACCACCCCGTTACACAATACTACTGTTATGACTTAGCGGTCTTCCACTCATCTTCGGCTCGAATACGGATCAAATTGTAGGCATCTCGAAGGTTCAATTTAGAAAAGATCCGAGCCCCTCTAAGACGGTCAAACAACTTTGGAATGAGCGGCAGAGGATACCTGTTCTTGACCACGATATGTAGTCAATGCACGGACGCAGGGAACCATCCTTCCTGACAAAGAAAAAAGCGGCTCCTGCGGGGAAGATTTCCGTATAAATCCCTTGGCAAGATTCTCCCGGACGTACTCGGACATGGCTAAGGTCTCTGCAGGGGACAGCGGATAGATCCTTCCCCTAGGAGGACTGGTCCCGGGGATTAGCTCGATCGGGCAGTCGTATGGCCGATGCAGAGGGAGACTCCTTTTTATTGAAGACATCCGCAAAGGACCGGTAGGCAGAGGGAAGCCCCGAAAGATCGGGAGATGGACGTAGAGAGCCGGATTGACGGATAGGGATCAGGCACCGTTCATAACACAAGTGGCCCCATCGAAGTACTTCGCCCGAATGCCAGTCGAGGACTGGCTCGTGTGTTCTTAGCCAAGGTAGTCTGAGAGAAGCAACGCATGGGAAAGATTAGGCAACACGTAGAGGGCAATATTTTCACGATGTAAAGCTCCAACTTGCATCACCACCTCCTCCATAACCATTGTAACGGTCTCTTGTAGGGGTTTGCCATCCACCAAAGCAATCAGCCGAGGTGGGTTACCACCGGAATCTGGTACTTGTTCACCTCTTTAAGCCGAATGAAGTTGCCTGCCGCCCCCGAATCCACATAGGCCACCTCGGAACCACACCCCTGACCAAAGACCAGAAGAAAGGACATAGTAAGGTGTTGAGAGGAATTACTTGCACCTAGTTAGGCCTCTCTTACCTGGCCTAGGTGGACGAGTTTCCCGGTATCTCTGGACAGGAGCGGAGAAAGTGCGACGTCCCTCCACAATAGAAGCATAAACCCTGAGCCAGTCTCTCCTCCTGACACAGCTCGGCCACCTTGTGTCGATCTACCTGCATGGGTTCAGCTGTGGACACAAGAGGAGGACCCGGCTGGACGCGGACTAGGGGCCTGCTGACTGGAGGAGACAGTTCAAAAGATCTCCTCTCCCTAGCTGACTCCCAGGAGCGCTCCTGAACCGAAGATCTATGCAGGTGGTTAATGAAATAAGATCTTCCAGAGAGATCGGGGTATCCCGACCTGCAAGCTCATCCTTAATCCTGCCCGAGAGACCTCTCCAGAAAGCCCCCACCAGTGCCGCATTATTCCACCCCAACTCGGAAGATAGATATCGAAAGCAGATAGCATATTGTCCAACCGTGAGGGCACCCTGATAAAGATTAAAGAGGGACTCGGTAAGGGAAGCTTACCGACCCGGTTCGTTAAAGACCCTCCGAAAAGTATCCAAAAAGACGAGTAGAGATTATGGGATTGTCCTGTTCCCAAAGAGGATTCACTTAGGACAGGGCTTCCCCTTCCAGATAGGACACAATGGAGGCCACTTTGGCCCGGTCAGTGGGGTATTGCAGAGGTACTAATAACTCGAAGTGTAGACCACACTGATTTAAGAAGCCCCTGCAAAGTTTGGTGTCGTCACTATACCGGGGTGGTTTATCGAGGCGAGGAGGAGGATGGGTTCAAAGAATCGGGAGCTGGAAACGATGCCTGTGATGCGGCGGCAGTCTGAAGAGAGAGCAGATGATCATCCACAGAAGCCATATACACTCACTGGCCACTTTATTAGGTACACCATGCTAGTAAGGGGTTGGACCCCCTTTTGCCTTCAGAACTGCCTCAATTCTTCGTGGCAGAGATTCAACAAGGTGCTGGAAGCATTCCTCAGAGATTTTGGACCATATTGACATGATGGCATCACACAGTTGGCGCAGATTTGTCGGCTGCACATCCCTGATGCGAATCTCCCGTTCCACCACATCCCAAAGATGCTCTATTGGATTGAGATCTGGTGACTGAGGAGGCCATTTGAGTACAGTAAACTCATTGTCATGTTCAAGAAACCAATCTGAGATGATTCGAGCTTTATGACATGGCGCATTATCCTGCTGAAAGTAGCCATCAGATGTTGGGTACATTGTGGTCATAAAGGGATGGACATGGTCAGCAACAATACTCAGGTAGGCTGTGGCGTTGCAACGATGCTCAATTGGTACCAAGGGGCCCAAAGAGTGCCCAGAAAAAATTCCCCACACCATGACACCACCACCACCAGCCTGAACCGTTGATACAAGGCAGGATGGATCCATGCTTTCATGTTGTTTACGCCAAATTCTGACCCTACCATCCGAATGTCGCAGCAGAAATCGAGACTCATCAGACCAGGCAACGTTTTTCCAATCTTCTACTGTCCAATTTCGATGAGCTTGTGCAAATTGTAGCCTCAGTTTCCTGTTCTTAGCTGAGAGGAGTGGTACCCAGTGTGGTCTTCTGCTGCTGTAGCCCATCTGCCTCAAAGTTCGACGCACTGTGCGTTCAGAGATGCTCTTCTGCCTACCTTGGTTGTAACGGGTGGCAATTTGAGTCACTGTTGCCTTTCTATCAGCTCGAACCAGTCTGCCCATTCTCCTCTGACCTCTGGCATCAACATGGCATTTCCGGCCACAGAACTGCCGCTCACTGGATTTTTTTTCTTTTTCGGACCATTCTCTGTAAACCCTAGAGATGGTTGTGCGTGAAAATCCCAGTAGATCAGCAGTTTCTGAAATTCTCAGACCAGCCCTTCTGGCACCAACAATCATGCCACGTTCAAAGGCACTCAAATCACCTTTCTTCCCCATACTGATGCTCGGTTTGAACTGCAGGAGATTGTCTTGACCATGTCTACATGCCTAAATGCACTGAGTTGCCGCCATGTGATTGGCTGATTAGAAATTAAGTCTTAACACACAGTTGGACAGGTGTACCTAATAAAGTGGCCAGTGAGTGTATGTTAGTATATGGGCCTGAGTGTCGCGCTGCTGACCAAGCTCCTGCTGGAGACTGGCCAGCTGGGTATCATTTCCCATGTCCATGGCCTGTAAGGCCAACAAGCGAGTGTCCATGGACTTCATAAAGGACATAATGCGATCCTGGTTCTCCCGCAAAAAGAGCAACTCCTTTTGGGCGGTAGCATAATCACCAGCAGGTCCATGGCCTGATTTTACTGTTACAACTTCCAGGAGTGGACCCCCTGGATCGTGGTACCGAGCCCCCCCCCCCGGGCAAGCGAGCCAAGTGGAACCGACCCCTATACAGGGATCGTAAGGAGCAGGCCCAGAGGATTATAATACAACGACAGATGGTACCAAGAGGGACGGCTCGTAGAGAAGCTGTGGGAAAACTGCCTGGATCGAGACAGCAGCAGTAGGGGGTGCCAGAGGATGGGAACAGGGATGACCGAGCTGACGAGGACAAGGTGCTGGTACAGCGGACAAGGACGCCTCAGGAAGGGAGTGGCGAGGTAGCTGCAGGACCAAGAGGAGGGACCCAGGCAGGCGAGGGACAGAAGCTGCGGAGCCGTGTACGGAACCAAGAAGACACCAGGATGGAGCAGGCACAGGAGGAACCAGGGCTGAGGGATTACAAGCAAGGAAAGTAAGTAACCTATTTGCAGGAAACACGGAGCCTAACAACAGGTATGAGAAATAAACGAAAATCAGCGCCTTCGCTAAACAAGGGCGGCCTGATATACTCAGCACAGCTCATTGGTCCGGAGGTGCTTCTGGGTCAGGGCACAGCCAGGAACAAAGAGACGGTGAAGCGCGTGGCAGCGGCCCACGGTGCATGCGCGAGGAGTGCAGTGCCGCCGGCAAGCAGACCTGACAGCGCGGGAGAAGAAAGCCACGAACCGCGACCCGCTGAGACGTCGGAGCAGGAAGGTGCGTAAGCGGGAACGGGGCAGCAGGCATAATAACTATGTCCCCATACAGCCCACTTACATAATATAATGTTCGCACACAGCCCACCTACACAGTATAATGACCTTACACAGCCCACTTCACAGTAAAATGTCCCCATACAGCCCACCTACATAGTATAATGTCCACACACAGACCCCATACACCGCATGATGTCCCCACCATGCTCCTCTACACAGTTTGATGTCTCCAAACAGTCCCCCATACAGCTCACCACACACCACACAATCCCCGGGACCAGAATTATTCTCCACAGTTTACAAATATGTACTGTGAAAAAAAAAATCTACAGCTGCTCCAGACTGTGCTGTGTACTGAGGCTCAGCTGGGGAGATGTATTGATGTCATTGCACCTGCAGAGATCTCAGACAGAGGAAGGAACACATCGGTGGCGATAGGCGTTGGGCTTTGTGCCCTGTCCTTGTTTCGGACCTCATCTGACCCAGCCTACCATGCTTGCACTATGATCCAACACCATTGTCATCTCTGTTCTTTATGTGTAGGTATCAATGACTCTTTACTACAGGGGCACTATTGCACTATTAGCACTTTATGATCTGTGTATTATGCACCTTATATTATTTTCTTGATTTTGGGCAACAAACTCTATTATTCCCGTTCCTGTTCTATCCATACCATGATGCCCTTTTGTGCTATATGTGCTGTTATGGTTCTGCAGAAGCTCTTTGGTTTTCAGCCATAGGGCAGCGTTAGCATTGAAAATTATGCTATGCTTGGCTTGGTGATGTAATTTGGTCTGATTTTTTGTTTATTATACCAGAACCTGCTATTTTGCATAATACATTTCTTGATTGTCTGGGTCTTCAATTAAAATTTATTAAATACTATGTAATAGGTCAGTATACCATACATATACAATGGGACAGGGCCCTTATTTGGTGGGTATGTGCATAGTCACATGTGTGACTTTTAATTGTTGTTTGTCAGTGTGTCAACTCATGAAAGAATAAAGTTACGTTAAAACCAAGCACACCATTGTTTTTCTTGTGAAATTCTGAATAAGTTTGCGTCACATGACCCTCTTCCCACTGAAAAAAATAAAGTTGGATCCAAAATGGCCAACTTCAAAATGGCCTCCATGGTCAGCACCCATCTTGAAAAGTTTTCCCCCTCCCATATACTAATGTGCCACAAACAGGAAATTGATATCCCCAACCATTCCCATTTTATTTAGGTGTATCCGTATAAATGGCCCTCCCTGTATATAGCGGTGCCCTCTGTTCCTTCTTTGTATTAGATCTCAGATGCACAGGCTCGATGATAGAAGTGCTAGCTAACAGCCCCTCGTTCCATCATTGTTTTTCTTCCCCATCCTCCTAATGCCATAACTTTTTTTTTATTTTTCCATCCACATAAAAATATGAGCACTTGATTACTGCGGGATGAACTATACTTTTGAATGACAATATTCATTTTACTATGTGATGTACTGGAAAGGGGGGAAAAAACTCAACGTGCGTTAAAATTGCAAAAAAAAAGTTAGATTACCCAATTTTCTTTTTTATTTACCATGTCCACTATGTGAAAAAACTTACCTTTGTAAAAAATAAAGAAAGAAAATAAAGTTTCTGTGTTGCCATTTTCTGAGACCCGTAACATTTTCAGTTTTCAGGATATGGAGCTCTGTGAGGACTTATTTTTTGCACCCTGAGCTGATGTATTGATTGATACTATTTTGGGGTAGACACAATGTTTTCATCACTTTTTATTGCATTTTACTGTAATATTGTGATGGCCAAAAACACAATTATGGCATTTTCTTTTTTTCTTGTTACGCCGTTTACCAATCAAATGAATTTATTTTATATTTTATTAAGAGTTTTATGAATTTAGTGATACCAAATATGGGTATTCTTTTTTTACTATTTACTTTATTTGTTAGTTCCCTTAGGGGACTTGAATCTGTGATGGTCTGATCGCTCCTACTATTACACATCAGGGCTACAGCACTACAATATATAGCGAAAATCATGGTCTTCTAGGAACACAGCATGGAGGACTTCAGCAGACCCCAAGCTGTCATGGTAAACCATCAGTGTCCCGCTCCACCCATAGCTGTTAGAAGCAGGTGATGGCTGAATAAAATAACCATCATCTGTCAGGAATGATGCTGCCTGTCAGTGACAGACAATTTATGTAACTGCACGTTATATGTCGATAAGGGGTTAAAATGCAATATCAAACCTTTTTAAATTATTTAAAAAAAAAACAACATTAATACTTTATATTTTTTCAATTGTTGAAGAAAAAAATATATTTTGATGATACATTCACCTTCATTATCTGATCCTTTATTTTCCAAGAGAAAAGCAAGAGGTCTCGCCCTAGCCAAACATTCATGTGTAAGGGGAGGCCAGAAGTTGACTGAACAAGTATTCAGGCGACATCAAACATTTGTGTAAGGGACGTCGGTTATACAATAAGAGTTGTTTTTGTTTTTTTTTAAAACAAGAGACTATTAATTGCATTGGTGATTACTACTCACCTGTGCTGTTATCTGCAAGAATCTCCTCCTTATTCCGCTCATCACCCCTCACATATGTCTCTGTGGTATTAATATGGGGCAGATCTTCACCCTGAAACAAATATTGTAAAAGTCACAGACAGATGGAGAAGTCACATCTATGATCAGCTCTAATCCTGCCATCTCCACCGTTCTCATTACACAAGTATAAAACATATAATACTGGTGGATAAAACAAGACTGAGCACAAGACCTTCACAGCCATCTACACATCATAGGGGAGGTCTCATGACACCTTCTCTCCATCTACCTGATGATCCTGAGGAACATCGGGATCTTCTTGGTTACAGTCCTGTGGAAGAAGAGGACTGGGACATCTCTCTGGTGTTTTCCTCTTACTGGATAGAACTGGAGGAAACACATACAGGGACTGAATTCATTCTTTACATACAGATAATTATAGGCCGTGTGTATTTAGTCCTGTCTATTACCTGGTGATGTGAGGGGCTGGGGAACCTTCATCATGACGTCCTTGTACAGATCTTTGTGTCCTTCTAAATACTCCCACTCCTCCATGGAGAAATAGACGGTGACATCCTGACACCTTATAGGAACCTGACACATACAATGATACGTCATCCCCCGATCCCTCCATAGCGTTACTGTATAATGTCCCAGCATTCCCAGCAGTGTCACCTCTCCAGTCAGCAGCTCAATCATCTTGTAGGTGAGTTCTAGGATCTTCTGATCATTGATGTCCTCATGTATCAGGGGGCGAGCTGGAGGCCATATGATTGGGCTCAGGGGTCTTCCCCATCCCTCAGACATAGGGTACTGACAGCGCTCACTAGAGGTCTTCTTCACTACTGTGTAATCCTGGTCATGGAAAGATAAAAAGATACATAAATAAATCTCCAATAGATAAGAATGATGTAATGTGACGTCATCAGAATCTCTCACCTCTCCAGTAAGCCGGAAGAGGATCTCTAGGGTGAGGTGTAATATACTCTCCGCCATCTTGTCCCTGTCTATATCCATCCTTGGTGGGTCTATCAGGAAAATTCTCTTACATAGACAGAGGATCCGATATTGTAGGGACCTGAATGGAAAAAAAGGTGAGGCAATGTGAAATCATAACATTTTGACTAGTAAACCTGCTGCCGTGTAGTCTTCCATATTCATAGGGATCTGTATAATCCCACCATTGATTGCCAGCTTACTGCCTACACACAGTGTACACAGAAAGCTGCCAATTAGTGGTGTGGGCAAGGATATACAGTGAAAAAAAAAGTATTTAGTCAGCCACCAATTGTGCAAGTTCTCCCACTTAACCCCCGGAGCCTTTTTCGGTTTTGCGTATCCGTTTTTCGCTCCCCTTCTTCCCAGAGCAGTAACTTTTTTATTTTTCCATCAATATGGACATGTGAGGGCTGTTTTTGTGTGGGACGAGTTGTACTTTTGAAAGACACCATTGGTTTTACCATATCGTGTACTAGAAAACGGGAAAAAAATTCCAAATGCGGTGAAATTGCAAAAAAGTGCAATCCCACACTTGTTTTTTGTTTGGCTTTTTTGCTACATTCACTAAATGCTAAAACTGACCTGCCATTATGATTCTTCAGGTCATTACGAGTTCATAGACACCAAACATGTCTAGGTTCTTCTTTAACTAAGTGGTGAAATAAATCCAAACTTTGCTATAAAAAAAAAAATTGCGCTATTTTATGATACCCGTAGCGTTTCCATTTTTTACAATCTTGGATTGGGTGAGGGTTTATTTTTGCGCGCCGAGCTGATATTTTTAATGACACCATTTTGGTGCAGATACCCTCTTATGATCACCCGTTATTGCATTTAATGCAATGTCGCGGCGACAAAAAAACAATTCTAGTGTTTTGATTTTTTTATCGCTACGCCGTTTAGCGATCAGGTTATTCCTTTTTTTATTGATACATCGGGCGGTTCTGAACACGGAAATACCAAATGTGTGTATGTTTGATTTTATTTTTGTTTCATTTTGATTGGGGCGAAAGGGGGGTGATTTGAACTTTTTTTTTTTTTAAAACATTTTTTTCCCTTTTTGCATGCTTCAATAGTCTCCATGGGAGACTAGCAGCTGCCATAACCCGTTCAGCACTACTACATACAGGCGATGATAGTTCGCCTCTATGTAGCAGATTTACTCACCTCCTATAAGTGCCGACCACTGGGTGGCGCTCACAGCAAGCCAACACTGACAACCATAGATGTCTCCAGGAGACCTCCGGTTGTCATGCCGACACACCGGAGATCCGCGATCACGTGACGGGGGTCACTGGTGTGTGTATTTCCAGTGCGATGGCCGGAAACACCATTTAAAACACCATCAGCGTTTGACAGCAGCATTTAACTAGTTAATAGCCGTGAGTGGATCGCGATTCCATCCGCAGCTACTGCGGGTACATATCAGCTGTTCAAAACAGCTGACATGTCCCGGGAAAGATGTGGGCTTACCGCCGGAGCATACATCAAAGGAAGGGAGTCCGACATCGGCGTAAATGTACACCTAATGTCGGAAAGGGGGTTAAAGAGATGAGAGACGCCTGTAATTGACATCATAGATAGACCACAACTATGAGAGACAAAATGAGAAAACAAATCCAGAAAATCACCTTGTCTGATTTGGCAAGATTTATTTTTCAAATTATGTTTGAAAATAATTATTTGGTCATTAACAAATATTTTGTTATTATATCCTTTGTTGGCAATGACAGCGGTCAAGCATTTTCTGTAAGTCTTCACAAGGTTGGCACACACTTCTCGTGGTACGTTGACCAATTCCTCCATGCAGATCTCCTCTAGAGCAGTGATGTTTTGAGTTTGTCGCTGGGCAACACGGACTTTCAAAAAACCTCCAAAAGTTTTCTATGGGGTTGAGATCTGGAGACTGGCTAGGCCACTCCAGGACCATCATATGCTTCTTACGAAGCCACTCAAAATCTCATGATACATGGCCCCATTCATTTTTTCATGTGCACGGATCAGTCGTCCTGGTCCCTTTGCAGAGAAACAACCCCAAAGCATGAGGCTGCCACCCACATGCTTCACAGTAGGTATGGTGTTCTTTGGATGCAAATCAGCATTCAGTCTCCTCCAAACACGACAAGTTTTGTTTCTACTAAACAGTTCTACTTTGGTTTCATCAGACCATATGACATTCTCCCAATACTCCTCTGGATAATCCAAATGCTCTCTAGCAATCTTCTAACTGTCCGGGACATGTACTCGCTTAAGCAGGGGGACACGTCTGGCACTGCAGGATCTGAGTCCCTGGTGGTGTAGCGTTACTGATGGTAGCCTTTATTATGGTGCTCCCAGCTCTATGCAGGTCATTCACTAGGTCCCCCCATGTGGTACTGGGATTTTTGCTCACCGTTCTTGTGATCACTTTGACCCCATGGGGTGAGATCTTGCGTGGAGCCACAGATTGAGGGAGATTATCAGTGGTCTTGTATGGCTTCCCTTTTCTTATTATTGCTCCCACGGTTGATTTTATCACACCAAGCTGCTTGCCTATTGCAGATTCAGTCTTCCCAGCTTAGTGCAGGCGTAACAATTTTGTTTCTAGTGTCCTTCGACAGCTCTTTGGTCTTCACAATAGTGGAGTTGGAGTGTGATTGTTTGAACTTGTTATCAGTATAAAAGACACCTGTCCACAACCTCAAACAGGTGCCATTACTACAGGTAATGAGTGGAGGACAGAGGAGCCTCTTAAAGAAGAAGTTGCAGGTCTGTGAGAGACAGAAATCTTGCATCTTTTTAGGTGACCAAATACTTATTTTCCACCATAATTTGCAAAATGTATCTTGCCAAATCAGACAAGGTGATTTTCTGGATTTGTTTTCTCATTTTGACTCTCATAGTTGTGGTCTACCTATGATGTCAATTACAGGCCTCTCTCAACTTTTTAAGAGGGAGACCTTGCACAGTTGGTGGCTGACTAAATACTTTTTTCCCCACTGTACACATTTCAGTGTTCAGAGAATTGTTAGATCTGCAGTAGATAAAAAACAGTGATTTTATAAAAAAAAATATAACACGCAGCCCTGTAAGTGATGCACCGCTATATTCAGAATCTCTGCTCCTGTATCGTGCATGTCTCAGATGGCAGCAGAATCCCTTTAAGGTATGTAAACACATCCATTAAACCCTGTTATACTCTATAGGGCCTGTCTGGTGCCACGAGTTTCTAGTATGCAAAGGGTTCTGGACCTGGCTATTTTTGTATGTCTGTCCTTATAACAGAACAAAAATATCAAAATAATACAAATAGAACCCAAAGCGTATCTAACTTTGGGCTGTATACAATCATAGCCGAAAGTGTTGACACTCTTGAAAGTGTTCCAGAAAATGAAGTATTTCTCCAAGAAAATTATTGCAATTATACGTTTATTTCCTTTGAGTGTATTATAACACAAGAAAAAGCATAAAAAAAGGAAAATTGGACATCATTTCACACAGAACCCCAAAAAAAGGCCACACAAAATTGTTGGTACACGCAACTTAATATTTGGTTGGACACCCTTTGGAATAAATATTTGCATTCAATTGCTTCCTATAACCAGCAAAAAGCTTCTTACACCTCTCAAAAATCTCTACACAGGTGTTCGATGGAGTTTAGATCCAGACTCATTGCTGGCTACTTCAGAACTCTCCAGCGCTTTGTTTCCACTCATTTCTGGGTGCTTCTTTAAGTATGTTTGGGGTCATTGTCATGCTGGAAGACCCATGACCTAGGACGCAAACTCAGCTTTTTGACACTGGGCACTACTTAGCAATCCAAAATCCTTTGGCAATCTTCAGATTTCATGATGCCTTGCACAAAGTAAAGGCACCCAGTGCCCGAAGTAGTAAAACAACCCCAAAATATTTTTGAGCCGGAGGGAGGTTGCCACTGGGTCGAAAAGTCAGAAGGATTAAGAAGGCATCTGCAATGCCAAATGCAGAGACCTTCTGCAGCCAGATGAAGAGCGACTGTCTGTAGCATTTAACATCTATAGCATCTGACACACCCTTTACATATGCTTTACCAAAAAGCTCTCGCTTGGTCTCTGTTATCGCAGCCTCGGCACCTCTGCATGTGTCCCCTTCACTTACCCTCCCACACTCCTGCAATGTCTGATTCCTCCCAGGACCTGCGTACAGCACGCAGGTCTCCTGGAAAAATGCTTAAGGCATGCACGCTCCCCGTTTCTTAAATGGGCTGTATGCCCTTTTGAAAATGTTTCCAGACAATGGCTTGGAGACATTAGTTACTTAAGACACCCTCCCCATATGGGAAATGCCGTAGCAACAGAATCAGAACATACTTCTGCTATCCAGGGTCCTATACATGTGCATACCGAATCTGACACTACCCACTCTGTCTGCACTTCATTCTGTCCATCCTTCTGCTACCCAGTCCTGAGCCTGATCATTCTTGTCTAGACCTATCCCACTGCTTCCACCTGTCAAGTTTGAGCCTGTACCCGTGTTGTGTGCCAGATCCGTCCTGTGTTCCTGCACTTATCTTGCCATTCCTTATCCAGCATCTGTCTACCAGCTGAACCCCCTCCTATCCAGTTCCTGACCGGTCCTGCTTCCCTACCGCTTGGGGGTCAGCTGCCCCGACTACAGAGTCTGTCCTGGAGTAGTACCTGACATTTGGGTTCAAATTTAACCACACCATCAGGGGGTTTAGTGAAGAACTAGGTGGTCACTTAGTCATGCCCCTCCAGGCTCTCCCTGGACCTTGACACAGTGGTTCCACAACCATGTGCATAACAGCCTCATCTGTCCCTAAGATGCTTTCCCAGAAGGATTTTTGCCTATGTACAGTTTGGCAAACTGCAGTCTAGCTTTGGTATGTCTTTGTGTCAGCAGTGGGGCCCACTGAGGCCTATTGCCACAGCGTTTCATTTCATTCAAATGTCGACAGATAGTTTGTGCTGACACTGATGTAACTGGAGCCTGCACGACAGCTTGAATTTCTTTGGAACTTTATTAGGGTTGCTTATCCACTACTCAGGACTATTCTGCATTGCAACCTTTCATAAAGTTTTCTCTACTGTCCATGTCCAGGGAGATTAACTACAAAACCAGGGGAAGAGTCTTGAGGAGATCATTTGCATATTCCCAGTGCCTTCTGGGATAAGTGAAGAGTCTCCGCGAGCTCAACGATCACTGGGTTTTGGCCGTTGCAGCTGAAAAGAGGAAATCGGAAAACTTTGGCTCATCTTTCATTGTTTTTAAGAAATCTCAATATGGAAGAGGCCAGGAGCCATTTGGTGAGCTGCATTTCATGCTACATGTTCACAGACTTACCAGTGGAAAAGCCAAACTTCACATGCCACAAATGCAAGCTTGTGTCCCTGTTGGAGGAAAAGTTGTAAAATCTTGAAGAGAGGTTAGCTACGTTGAAGATCATTAAGGAAGGTGAAGAGTTCTTGGACAGAGCAGAATTATCTCTTCACGTTACAGAAAGAGAAGAAATTCGTAGTGCACCTGAAGAAACAGAGGAATGGAGACATGTGACCCAGAGAAGCAGGAGGATCAGGAGGCAGTCAGCACCCATACTGCTCAGGAACCAGTACCAGGCTCTCACGCAGGAAAACGATGAAGAAATACATCAGGATAAGACTTTGCCAACAAACAGCAACCTTGTACGCCTTCAGAGTCCTCCTGGATGGAGAAAGAAAAATGTTGTGAAGAAGAAACGGAGAGTGGTGGTCATGGGGGATTCCCTGTTGAGAGGAACAGAGGCCGCTATCTGCAGACCGGATATAACTTCAAGAGAAATGTGCTGTCTTCCAGGTGCAAAAATTAAAGATGTGTCTGACAGGATATCAGGACTCTTCAGACCTACAGATGACTACCCATTCCTGCTAATACATGTGGGGACAAATGACACCGCAAGAAACGACCTGGAAACCATCTGCAGAGACTTTGAAGACTTAGGCAAGAAAGTGAAAGAACTGGGAGCGCAGGTGGTCTTCTCTTCCATCCTCCCAGTGGATGGCCATGGAACAAGGAGGTGGAATAAGATTCTGCAGGTGAACAACTGGCTACGTCGATGGTGCCGTCAGCAATGATTTGGATTTCTGGATCACGGAGTGAATTACCTATACGACGGACTACTTGCTAGAGATGGGGTGCACCTTACGAAGACTGGAAAGCATGTATTTGGAAGTCGCCTTGCTACACTTGTAAGGAGAGCTTTAAACTAGAACAACATGGGAAGGGAAGCAAAAGACCAGAAAAAGCCATACACCTGTCAAATGCTATTGAGAACTCTGCTATTAGAAGTGGAAAGGAAGAACAAAGACAAAAGAATCTAAATAATAAAAATATTGGAGAAAGAGAAAACAATCACAAACTAAAATGTTTCTATACTAATGCACAAAGCATGGGCAACAAACAAGGAGAATTGTAACTACTAACACAGGAAAAGAAATATGATGTCATTGGGATCACTGAGACTTGGTGGGACGATACACATGATTGGAATACAAGACTAGAAGGATACAACTTATTTGCAAGAAACAGACTTGATAAACGAGGAGTAGGTGTCGCATTGTATGTTAGAAACGCGTATATCTGCACAGAGATTGAAGCTTCAGAGACTGGGAGTTCTGTGGAAACTGTTTGGATAAGAATACAAGGACAGAACAATGGAAAGGACACCATTGTAGGCATTTACTACAGGCCGCCTGTGCAAGCTGAAGATATGGATGAACACTTTATGCATCAAATGGCCTAAGTTCTCCAAAAAATATGACATAGTTGTCATGGGAGATTTCAACTATCCAGACATTTGTTGGGAATCTCTCTCAGGCAAAACTAACAGGTCAAGGAAATTCTTATCCTCTCTTGCTGACAACTTTATCTTCCAAAAGGTAGGGGAGAAAACAAGAGGAACTGCTACCTTGGATCTAATCCTTATAAAACAGGGAGGAAATGGTTGAGGAGGTAAAAGTGGCTGGGACCCTAGGAGGTAGCGACCATGCTATTTTAGAATTTTGCATAACTAGAGGTGGAAGACCTGTGAAGACTCAGACATCAAGGTTAGATTTCAGAAAGGCAGATTTTAAGGGATTCAGAAAGAGAATTGGAGGGATCCAATGGCTGGATATCCTTAAAGACAAAAATGTCCAGGAAGGATGGGAAATCTTGAAAAATGAAATTCTCAAAGCACAGTTGTTAACAATTCCGAAAAGAGGGAAGAATAGGAAGCATTTACGGAAACCAGGATGAATGAACACAGAACTTAAGTACATGCTAAAAAGGAAGAAAAAAATGTTTATAAAATGGAAAGAGGAAGGCATATCTAAAGAAGAATATAATGCTGTCTGCAGAACCTGCAGGGCACAGATCAGATTATCTAAAGCTGAAAATGAATTGAGGCTTGCAAGAGATGTCAAAAGCAATAGTAAAGGATTTTGGGGATATGTCAAAAGTAAAAGAAAAGTCAAAGATGCTATAGGATTTTTACAGAATGAAAATGATGAAATGGTAAGACAGGATGCTGAGAAGGCTGAACTTTTAAATTCCTATTTTGCATCTGTTTTCTCTGACAAAGGAAACGTAACATCAACTGTTCTTCACTGTCCTATTAAGGGAATAGAAGAATCCAGGATATCTATAAACAGAAAGATAGTGAGGAAACACTTAGCTAACCTAAATGAATTCAAGTCTCCAGGTCCAGATGAATTACACCCCAGAGTAATGAAGGAGATAGCAGAAGAAATTTTTGAACCCCTCTCCATAATCTTTGAAAATTCTTGGAGAACAGGAGAAGTGCCAGAAGACTGGAGAAGAGCAAATGTTGTTCCTATCTTCAAAAAGGGGAAGAAGGTGGACCCAGGCAATTATAGGCCGGTGAGTCTGACTTCTATACCAGGAAAGATCTTTGAACTAATTATTAAACAACATGTATGTCATTACTTGGATAAGAATGAGGTGATTAAACAGAGTCAGCATGGGTTTGTAACTAATAAGTCATGTCAGACTAACTTAATTTCCTTCTATGATGGAATCACTGATTGGGTGGATCAAGGAAATGCTGTAGATATAGTATATAATAATAATAATAATCTTTATTTATATAGCGCCAACATATTCCGCAGCGCTTTACAGTTGAACAGTTTCAAACACAACAGTCATAAGTAACAACGTTAACAATACAATAATTAAAGCGAAATAAGACGACCCTGCTCGTGGAGCTTACAATCTACAATGAGGTGGGGGAGATACAAAGCACAGGTTTGTATTTACAATGATGTATTTACAATGACGGTCCAGCCATCTTCAGGGGGTGGGGTTAGATGGAGATAGTGAATGGGCTACACACACACAAACATGACTTTGATTACTGAATGTGATAGGCCGCTCTGAACAAATGTGTTTTGAGCGAGCGCCTAAAACTATGCAAATTGTGGATGGTCCTAATATTTTGGGGTAGAGCATTCCAGAGGATTGGCGCAGCACGGGAGAAGTCTTGGAGTCGGGAGTGGGAGGTACGGATTAGGGCAGAGGTTAGTCGAAAGTCATTTGCAGAGCGCAGCGGTCGGTTAGGCCGATAGACAGAAATGAGGGAGGAGATGTAAGGGGGTGCCGCACTGTGGAGAGCTTTGTGGGTGAGAACAAGTACTTTGAATTGTACCCTGTAATGAATTGGCAGCCAGTGTAACGACTGGCGAAGAGCGGACGCGTCTGAGAAACGATTAGCCAGATGGACAACCCTGGCTGCTGCATTAAGGATAGACTGGAGAGGGGAGAGTCGAGTGAGAGGGAGGCCAATTAATAGAGCATTACAGTAGTCTAGGCGGGAGTGGATCAGGGCGACAGTGAGAGTTTTTGTTGTTTCCATGGTGAGAAAAGGGCGGATTCTAGAGATGTTCTTTAGGTGTAAGCGGCATGAGCGGGCAAGAGATTGTATATGGGAGGTGAAGGAGAGATCGGAGTCGAACATAACACCCAGACAGCGCACCTGCTGTCGGGGTGTTATTATGGTGCCACCCACAGAGAGGGAAATGTCAGATTTAGGGAGGTTAGTAGATGGTGGGAGCAGAATAAGTTCAGTTTTGGAGAGGTTGAGTTTCAGATAGAGAGCAGACATGATGTTGGAGACTGCAGACAGACAGTCAGTGGCGTTCTGTAGTACAGCGGAGGTAAGGTCAGGGGATGATGTGTACAGTTGTGTGTCATCAGCATAAAGATGGTACTGAAAGCCAAATCTGCTGATGGTCTGTCCAATTGGGGCTGTATAGAGAGAGAAGAGAAGGGGGCCAAGGACTGAGCCCTGAGGTACCCCAACAGTGAGAGGAAGAGGAGATGAAGTGGAGCCAGAAAACAGAACACTGAAGGAGCGGTCGGAAAGATAGGAGGAGAACCAGGAAAGAGCAGTGTCCTTAATGCCTAGTGACTGGAGCCTAGAGAGTAGGAGAGGATGGTCAACAGTGTCGAAAGCTGCAGAAAGGTCGAGAAGAATGAGCAGAGAATGGTCACCATTACGTTTTGCTGTCAGAAGGTCATTGGTCACTTTGATGAGTGCAGTTTCTGTCGAATGTAGGGGGCGGAAACCGGACTGTGAAGGGTCTAGGAGGGAGTGAGTGGAGAGGTAACGGGTAAGGCGTGAGTATATCAGGCGCTCCAAGAGTTTAGAGATGAAGGGGAGATTGGAGACTGGTCTGTAGTTGTTTGTGCAGGATGGGTCAAGGGTGGGTTTCTTTAGTAATGGAGTAATGATAGAGTGTTTGAAGGAGGAGGGGAAAATGCCAGAGGAGAGGGAGAGATTAAAGATTGTAGTTAGGTGAGTTGTGACGACTGGGGAGAGAGACTGGAGGAGATGTGAGGGAATGGGGTCGGTTGTGCATGTAGTTGGACGAGAAGAGGAGAGGAGCCTGGAGACTTCTTCTTCTGTGATGGGAGCAAATGTGGAGAGTGAGCCAGGGGAAATGCAGGGAGGGATGGGAGTCACTGAACTTGGTGATTGGGAGCGGATTTCCTGACGGATATTGTCTATTTTCTCTATAAAGTGGGAGGCCAGGTCATCAGCGCAAATGTCTGTGATAGGGGCTTGTGCTTTTGGCCTGAGGAGGGAGTGAAAGGTGTCAAAAAGTTTCTTGGGGTTGTTGGATAGTGAGGAGATCAGGGTGGTGAAGTAGGTCTGTTTGGCGAGGTGAAGGGCAGAGTTATATGTCCTTAACATAAATTTGAAGTGTATGAAGTCTTCTGGTGTGTGTGTTTTCCTCCATAAGCGTTCAGCACACCTAGAGCATCGCTGGAGAAATCGGGTTTGCGATGTGAGCCAGGGCTGTTTCACTCTGTGTTTGGAGGTATCTTGACTTCAGCAGTTTGGAGTATATCTTGACTTCAGCAAAGCATTTGACAAAGTCTCTCATACAATCCTTATTGAAAAAATGACTAAGTATGGAATGGACAAGGCAACTGTTAGGTGGATTCATAACTGGCTTAGTGATCGGACGCAAAGAGTGGTCGTAAATGGCTGCACATCCAGTTGGAAGAATGTCTGAAGTGGGGTACCACAGGGCTCTGTCCTGGGCCCTGTATTGTTCAACATCTTTATCAACGATTTAGATGAAGGAATTGAGGGTAAACTGATTAAATTTGCTGATGACACAAAGCTAGGAGGGATAGCTAATACTAGAGAAGAGAGAGAGAGGATTCAAAAAGATATAAATAAACTGGAGAAGTGGACAGCAACTAACAGAATGGTTTTTAACAGGGAGAAATGCAAAGTACTACATCTGGGCAATAAAAATGAGAAAAGCATATACAGAATGGGAGGAATAGGGCTAAGTGACAGCACATGTGAAAAAGACTTGGGTATACTAATAGATCACAGACTGAATATGAGTCAACAGTGTGATGCAGCAGCAAAAAAGGCAAATGCAATTCTAGGATGTATTAACAGAAGCATACAGTCTAGATCACGTGAAGTCATTATTTCCCTCTACTCCTCTTTGGTCAGACCTCATCTGGAATATTGTGTCCAGTTTTGGGCACCACATTTTAAAAAAGACATCAACAAACTGGAGCAAGTTCAGAAAAGAGCGACCAGAATGGTGGCCGGTCTGCAAACCATGTCTTATGAGGAAAGGTTGCAGGATTTGGGAATGTTTAGTTTGCAAAAGAGAAGACTGAAAGGAGACTTAATAGCTGTCTATAAATATCTAAAGGGCTGAGTGATCAATGAGTGGAACAGGCTGCCACGAGAAGTGGTGAGTTCTCCTTCAATGGAAGTCTTCAAACAGAGGCTGGACAGACATCTGATTGGGATGATTTAGCGAATCCTGCTTTGAGCAGGGGGTTGATCCTTCAATGGAAGTCTTCAAACAGAGGCTGGACAGACATCTGACTGGGATGATTTAGCGAATCCTGCTTTGAGCAGGGGGTTGGACCAGATGGCCCAGGAGGTCCCTTCCAACTCTACGATTCTATGATTCTATGTGTCATGGGTTGTAAACCACTTGATTATGTTGCGCACCATAGACAAAGGAGCATCAAGATCTCTAGAGATGGGCTTTCAATCTTGAGATTTTTGATATTGTTTAACAATTTTGGTTCAAAAGTCTTCAGAAAGGTCTCTACTCCTCTTTCTGTTCTCCATGCTTAGTGTGGCACACACAGACACACAATGCAAATATTGAGTCAACTTCTCCCTATATAAATGGTTTCTGGTGGGATTTTCATATTGCCCATACCTGTTGCTTGTCACCATTGAGTTTGAATGAGCATCTCAAGCTTGAACAAAGTTGTTTACCCATTTCTTCAGAACAGCTTGAAGACTTACACACTTTTATAATCTAATTGTCAAGGTTTGGACAGGATTAATGCCCTGCCCTCTCAGGGTTAGTTGTTGTTGGCCTCCTTTAGGATCTGGGAGGGATATTTATACCCACGCTGGACTAAGGTTCTCTGTCAGTTATACTCCTGGCCTCGGCTGAGTTAAGTTGACCCTGGTGTTTTGTGTGTTTGTGCCTTGCTCCTGCACTGCGTGTATGTTCCCTCATTCTGATCTGGTCTGTTCCTCACTTTGCTATTGCCTGTTGATTCTGTACCTCGTTGTTCAGCTCTTTTGGTAATTGACTTCAACTTGTCTCCTGACTACGTTTTTGTCTTACTCCTTTTGTCCTGTGCTGTCCTCCTGTTACTGACCTTGGCTAGTCTGACCCCGCTCCTGGCGTTGCCGGTTCTTACTTTCCGCCTTGTGCTCCCCAGTTCGCATGAGTACTAATTCTAGCCTTTAGGACCTTTCTGCTCTGGTCACGTGACCTGCCAGGTCCTTGTCTGTGTCTCTGCACACAGTCGTTTCTGCCTGGTACTTTCTCCGTCCCTCCCCCTCTGAAGAGTGTTTTCGGTAAACAGTCTTCTTCGGTAGTGTCCTCTCTCTCTCTAGCATGTATGCACCACACACACTGTCTGTCTCCTGACACTAATGTACGCCGCACAACTTACACATACAACCACATTATAAATTCATGCATGAGTAAAACCAAAAATATTACTACTATAACTATGCCTCTATATAACTCCTTCAAGTTTAAAAATTGCAAAATCTTCTACATCTTCGCCAAATTTACAATATTTTCACAAATAAACGCATGTAATACATTTTACCACTATCATGAACAACATGTCACGAAAAACAATCTCAGAATCATTGGAATCCGTTGAAGCGTTTCAGAGTTATTACCTCATAAAGTGAAAGTGGTAAGAATTTAAAAAATTGGCCTGGTCAGGAAGGTGAAAAACAGGCTTCGGGGTGAAGAGGTCAAAAATCAAAATACGGAAGTCATACAGATGACATCCATGCGGTATTCATTTTGTTTTTCTCAGAACCATTGATTTCCATTGGAAAATAATGCTTGAAAGTGGCCTTACCAGAAAAAGGTAATTGTTACGAATCTGCAACTCCGGACTAGGGTAGATGGGGGAGAAACTGACCCTGCACTAGGACTAGGCTGAATCCCTACGATGGAGTGGGCGACCTATTCCTTGTGAATAGATCAAAGACGTTTCCTAGACTAAGCTCAAACATAGACCTATAGGTATGGGGAAGGGAATCCCTGAACAGTCTAGGGACTGGGAACAAAAACAGGTAACCTCCTAGTAGGAAATCCCGGAGCTCAATGCACTCTGGTCATTACTGTGTGTGGATGAGAAACCTGATCCTGAATTGATCGTGATGGTCACTAAGATCAATGCAAGCTTCATTTAAGGGTACGTGCCTACGATCAAGAATTGAAGCGCTTTGGACACAGTGCATTTGCACAATGGATGTGATTTATAAAAATCCCATTCCCACTGTGATTCTATTTACCACTGCGGAATGTCAATTTCTGTAGAGAAGACGCTAGTCTCCACTCCAGATTTTGACCAATTGAATGTCATTACATGTGGTAAATCCGTAAGTACTGATAGACAAGTGCGGCAATTAGAACGAAGGGAAAATACGCTGCTATTCCTGAGTGTGGGGACCTAGCCTTAGGCTGTGTGCACACGTTGCAGATTTTAATGCGTTTCCGCAGCGTTTTTGGACTCGCGGAATTGCATCAAATCCACAATGTAGTACAGTACCAATGATAGTCAGTGGGAATTTGAGAATTGGTGTGCACATGCTGAGGAAAAACCTGCGCGGATTCACAGCCTTTTTTTCCCGCAACATGTCAATTCTTTGTGAAGATCCACAGCGTTTCTGCACCCACTGACTATACATTGAGTGAGGCAAATCCGCACTTCAAAAAAATGCATGACAATAAGCAACAAATCGGCAAGAAATCCGCATCAAATCCACAAGCATTTTGGCCTGTGTTTTCTGCCAAGTGATGCAGATTCTGTGCGGAAAATTCGGCAGGCCAATCTGCAACGTGTGCACATACCCTTATAGTGCTACCTCCCGTGATTACAGACCTCTGAATAAGCACTGCTTTCATACCTTTTTTATCCCCTATTGCCAGAAGTATCTTTACTTTGAACTACAGAGTAAGGGTATGTGCACACCACCTTGTTTAGATACCAGCGTACGAACAGAGTTTTGCCATTAGAAGACACTTCAAGAAAGTGCTGGTGATGTTTTTCCTGAAGCATCTTCTTTGGGAGCTTTTGTTAATTTTTGCCTTGGCTTTGCCGCCTACAATTATTTTTTTTTGACAGATAGCACTCGTGCCCATGTTATTCTATTAAACTGTTCACAGGACCCGTTTTTTGCAGATTTACTAATCTGAGGAAAAAAAATTGGTGACATGTCCGATTTTGATCCGAGTGTTGAATCAAAATTGGCAATGCAAGTCTATGGGTCTATGGAATCATCGGACTGCATTCGGATGAAAATCAAAACATCTGCCCACCATAAGGACCCACTGTAAAACAAAAAACCCATTTTGTATAAATATACTATACACTTAAACTGTATACAGAGGTATACCTACCAGACAAAGCTATCCTTTTGGCTATCCTATGGTGAGTTGTCGCCTGTGGGCATATTGCAGTACGCTTCGGGAAAAACTCCTGTAAAAGCCCTTTAGTCTAAGTGCATAGATGCAGTGTGCACCTAGCCTTACTGTCCGTCTTCCTGCTCTTGGCTCCTAAGCATTAACTGGAGATGTGCTAATAGTTGGGCAACCCCGTAGGTGGCAACCGTAGAGGCTCATTCAGATATCTGGGTCTTTTTTTGCGTACAAGCGCTATCCTTGTCTTTTCATAGATGGCATTCCTAACTATAGTGATTTTTTGTGGACCACATGCTCCCCAAAAAGTCAAAAGGCATGTCTGATTTCAGATCTGAGTGTAGCATCAAAATGTAAGTTTCAGTCCATGAAAAAAAATTGGAGGCCATCTGAACACCTTGTGGTTTTCATGGACTACAAGAAAGGCATAGATAGAGAAACTTTCCTCCTTTTTATTTCCGTATGAGAAAAACTGATGAGACTCGGACGGTAAAAACTGACAATTACAGGGAGAAAAAAAACTTCAACTGATTTTGCTTGTAAGAGAAAATCACTTAAGTGTGAACAAGCATTTAACATTTGTATTATCCCATCACGAATACATATTTCCCCAATTGGTCAAACAGATTCCATCCAATTCTGGCGAAAAACCTTTTGGCATTTTTACACAAATCCTGACCAGCTCTGCCACCTATTTGAACGTGTCTGGAGCTTATCGGGGAGAGGTTGTGGCTGAGCACAAACAACCTCATCATCATTCAAGTAACACAAAAGTTGTGACAGAAGTGTCCGCCGGTCACTGACTACAGTACGTTTCCTGCGGTGGTGCACATCTCTTCATGAATGTGGCACATCTCAGACTGAGTGCACACGGCGTCTCTGCATTAGCCTACAGGTTACAGTAAGTCCGGAGCTTTTCATGACATATACTGTTACTCTACCATGAGGTCTACGCTTCTTTACAATGAGTCACTATGGTGGACGGATGCCTGGGTCCATGGTGACAGTGACCACGATCGGGCACATACCTCCTGAACATATGTGACCAACAATGACCAAAAGATGTAGTGTGTACATGGCCGTCCTCCAGTGCACTGGTGTAAAGCGCTACAGTCCTAACCCACTGGTTCCCCCCAGATATATACAGATCCCAATAATGTGTCCGTACCCTCCTCAGCGCTCAGATCCTACTCACACAGAGATCCATCTAGAAGGATAAGTAACATCCCAGGGTGGATGACATTATTCTCCACCACCTCCCTATACAATTATAAAGGTGCATTTCACACTTCACCATTAGAAGCATCTGACTGGGATCCAAGGGGTAACGTTTCTCCTTGCTGCGCGTGAAAGGGTCGATATGGACTTTTAGGATTGCTACTTCCAATAGGTGGCGCTAGAGTTCAGCTCCTCTTTACCTCTGAAGAGACAATTTTCAAGCATCCAACCAGAATTCCCAAAATAATAGTTCCTTTCCTGCTAATATCAACTAATAATATTCCAGCTTTCATTTTACCGGAGTCGTTCATGAAATGACAGCCGAGCTCTGATTGGTTGCTGAAGGAAAAAATTCTTATTTCAGAGATTATGATAAATGAGGCCCCAACTTTTCCAGATAAGATTCCATCAAGGTATAAAACCCACAATCCTCCAACAAGGTAACGAGATCTTGTTTCCTCCATATTCTGCTCCTTCAGGATCGACGCCACAGACATTTCATGGAAAATCCCTTCATTCCTAACTATTACAGCCAAAATTAGGGAAATGACATATTCTCCATTTCTCCAGATTTCTATGGAGAGAAAAACCCGACATTTCCATTTCCTGTGATCTCCACCCCAGAGAAAAAGCGCACCTCTCCAGTCCATCCTTAACTCTGCTGCCTAATTCATCTCTCTACTCGCTACTCCTCCGCTTCTCCCCTCTGCAAATCTCTTCACTGGCTCCCATTCCCTCAGTGTATCCAGTTCAAATTACTAATTCTGACCTACAAGGCCATCTATAACCTGTCTCCCCCATATGTCTCTGAACTAATCTCCTGATATCTTCCCTCACGTAATCTCCAGTCCTCCCAAGACCTCCTTCTCTCCTCCACACTTATTCGCTCCTCACCCAACCGCCTCCAAGACTTCTCCCGAACTGCCCCCATTCTCTGGAATTCTTTGCCCCAACATGTCCGACTATCAACCACATTCGGATCCTTCAGACGGAACCTGAAAACCCATCTCTTCAGGAAAGCCTACAGCCTGCAATGACCCCACTACCTCCTCACCACTACCAGTGATATCACCTCAACCAACACCGGAACTGCTGCAACCCACCAACCTACTGTCTCCTTCCACACCATCCTGTAGCATGTAAGCCCGAAAGGGCAGGGTCCGTATCAGTCTGTCATTGTTAGTTTGTTTACTGTAAGTGATATCTGTAATTTGTATGTAACCCCTTCTCATGTACAGCACCATGGAATCAATGGGGCTTTAGAAATAAATAATAATCTGTCCCCAAACCAGAGCGCCCTCCCCCGTATACATGAACCCAGCCAGCGCTCTATTACTGTCCATATACACATGGCAGGGGGAGCTATCTCCGGGAATGGAGGGGTTACTGCCCCCTGTGCAGCCCAGTAATGGAGGGGTTACTGCCCCCTGTGCAGCCCAGTAATGGGGAATCTCCAGCCCCTACCTCCACCTGCAGGGGGCGCTATCTCCGGGAATGGAGGGGTTACTGCCCCCTGTGCAGCCCAGTAATGGGGAATCTCCAGCACCTACCTCCACCTGCAGGGGGCGCTATCTCCGGGAATGGAGGGGTTACTGCCCCCTGTGCAGCCCAGTAATGGGGAATCTCCAGCACCTACCTCCACCTGCAGAGCCGCACACCACATATATGGCTGCTCTGTGCGCACAGGACCTGGGATGAGGTCACAGGAGGGGAGGAGTCAGGGGTCACATGATCAGGGGCCTCAGTGTATGCAGGACTCTGCTGTGCTGGTTGTCATGGTGCTGGATGAGGGGAAGTTTCTGTGTGAGGTCAGGAGGGGTTTACAGGGTGGATGTAGCAGAGCCGCGTGTGTACGAGGTGTACAGAGCGGAGCCGTGTGTGTACGAGGTGTACGGAGCGGAGCCGTGTGTGTACGAGGTGTACGGAGCCGAGCCGTGTGTGTACAAGGTGTACGGAGCGGAGCCGTGTGTGTACAAGGTGTACGGAGCGGAGCCGTGTGTGTACAAGGTGTACGGAGCGGAGCCGTGTGTGTACAAGGTGTACGGAGCAGAGCCGTGTGTGTGTACGGAGCAGAGCCGTGTGTGTGTACGAGGTGTACGGAGCAGAGCTGTGTGTGTACAAGGTGTACAGAGCGGAGCTGTGTGTGTACAAGGTGTACGGAGCGGAGCTGTGTGTGTACGGAGCAGAGCCGCGTGTGTACGGAGCAGAGCCGTGTGTGTGTACGGAGCAGAGCCGTGTGTGTGTACGAGGTGTACGGAGCGGAGCCGCGTGTGTACGGAGCAGAGCCGCGTGTGTACGGAGCAGAGCCGCGTGTGTACGGAGCAGAGCCGCGTGTGTACGGAGCAGAGCCGCGTGTGTACGGAGCAGAGCCGCGTGTGTACGGAGCAGAGCCGCGTGTGTGTACGGAGCAGAGCCGCGTGTGTACGGAGCAGAGCCGCGTGTGTACGGAGCAGAGCCGCGTGTGTGTACGAGGTGTACGGAGCGGAGCTGTGTGTGTACAAGGTGTACGGAGCGGAGCCGTGTGTGTACAAGGTGTACGGAGCGGAGCTGTGTGTGTACAAGGTGTACGGAGCGGAGCTGTGTGTGTACAAGGTCTTTAAAAAAATAAACAGTTTAAAAAAAGGCTTCTTCAATCAGTGAGTTCTTTGATGTGTAAGAAAACAAAAGTGGATTTAAACTAAAATGCTTCCTACGTTCAGAAGATTCTGCACCAGCAAGCTAGAAAAATACTAGAAATAAAACTAATCTACTTTATTCAAAATTAGATTTAAAAAGGACTTTGTCCATTCATAAAATATGCACATGTACAAAAAGACAAACACTTACAAGAAAAAACCGCTCAGTTAGATGCGGTAAGACCAAACTTACAAACACCTTTCCGGTATACCCTTAGTGTCGTTATCCAACTATAGACACTCCCTCAGAGTATCCGCTTAGTGTAAATTTCTTTTGAAAAAGCACACTCTCATGGTGCTGAAAAATGTCTATTACAGATCCATTGTTCTTAAATTTATGTGCCACTACTGTGTAACATACATCATCATCACTAACAATGATCCTAGACAGATTTCATAGTAACAGCCTTATTTCAATAATCACCTAAAAATAAAGAATGGCATGGTATACAGTCTGTAATTATGAAACCAGGGTGTGAACCTAAACATTCCTCTTTAGATCATGCAGTTCACCACCTTTACAGATTTTTTATGTAATCTTTACATTCATGGGTTCCTCCATGTGACGCTCCCTTCTCCCTACGCGTTTCACCAACCAGATCATCAGGCATTTTTCTCATGTAGGCATAACGCTATACTCAGTACTCGCCTGATGATCTGGTTGGTGAAACGCGTAGGGAGAAGGGAGCGTCACACGGAGGAACCCATGAATGTAAAGATTTGGGTGAGATCTTTCCATGATATACAAGATTACATAAAAAATCTGTAAAGGTGGTGAACTGCATGATCTAAAGAGGAATGTTTAGGTTCACACCCTGGTTTCATAATTACAGACTGTATACCATGCCATTCTTTATTTTTAGGTGATTATTGAAATAAGGCTGTTACTATGAAATCTGTCTAGGATCATTGTTAGTGATGATGATGTATGTTACACAGTAGTGGCACATAAATTTAAGAACAATGGATCTGTAATAGACATTTTTCAGCACCATGAGAGTGTGCTTTTTCAAAAGAAATTTACACTAAGCGGATACTCTGAGGGAGTGTCTATGTATAGTTGGATAACGACACTAAGGGTATACCGGAAAGGTGTTTGTAAGTTTGGTCTTACCGCATCTAACTGAGCGTTTTTTTCTTGTAAGTGTTTGTCTTTTTGTACATGTGCATATTTTATGAATGGACAAAGTCCTTTTTAAATCTAATTTTGAATAAAGTAGATTAGTTTTATTTCTAGTATTTTTCTAGCTTGCTGGTGCAGATATATTTTTCTAGCTAGTGGATCACTCGCTGTAACCGTACGTTCAGAAGATTAAATTGTCTTTGCCATTATGTGAATTCTCTGATGAGAGACAAAGGAAGATCTCCGTTTAAAACATTTCCCACACTCTGAACATGAAAATTGCTTCTCCGTTGTGTGAGTTTTTTGATGATTGACAAGATATGATCTCCAACTGAAAGATTTTCCACATTCTGAACATGAAAATAGCTTCTCCTCTATATGATTTCTCTTATGTTTACCGAGACTCGATGTATCGGTAAAACATTTTCCACACTCTGAACATGAAAAAGGCTTCACCCCTGTATGTCTTCTCTGATGTCGGACAAGATCTACATTCTGGTAAAAACATTTCCCACATTCTGAACATAAATATGGCTTCTCCCCTGTGTGACCTCTCTCATGTTTTCCAAGATTTGATTTGTCTGTAAAACATTTCCCACATTCCGAACATGTAAATGGCTTCTCTCCTGTGTGAATTCTCTGATGCCTAACAAGATCTGAATGCTGGTTAAAACATTTACTACATTCTGAACATGGAAATGGCCTCTCCCCTGTGTGAATTCTCTCATGTTTCGCAAGATTTGATTTAATTGTAAAACTTCTGCCACATTCTGAACATGAAAATGGTCTTTCTTCTTTGTAAACTTGATGTTCAACACTCCTTTGGAGATGATTATTTTGTTTAACAGTATGTAATGAATTAGTAGATAGGATTTGTTGAAAATGATCAGATGACAAATCTTCGCTTTGAAGGGTTGAAGGTATAGCTGGAACGAATAAATTCATTTCATACATATCTTCTATCATACCACGATCATCTGTTATAAAATCTGAAGATATCAGATGTCCTTCTGAGCTTCTAGTATAATCTTCTGCCAAGAAAAAAAATCTGGTATTACTTTTTTAAATTCTAGGACCAAAAATTATAATTTGTTAAATAACATTTTTAAAATTAGAATTTAAACTGCAAAAAAAGTAGCACATTAATATTAATACCTGACCTAAGGACCCCAACAACATTGGAAGATCCCACAAACGATGAAATTTCGGCAGGATGAATATCTAGCGTGTATGAATAGAATATATTGAATTTCCAATTATTTTGTTCTACTGAAAGAAAAGCCACCAGAGTTGTCTGGTAGAGACTTGATTCAGAACTGAAATTACATGTATGGTGAAGTTAAACAAGGTAACTGTTGGCCAAACAAAGTGTGAGCAGAAATCACTATCCAACAGTAGATCTCAGCGCAAGGACTTAGGTATGTCATTATGTTAGGCCACCATGTTTTTCAGCTCCGTTTTCTTTCCTGAAGGCAGAATTTTTATATTGTTTCATGTTTCAGTGTGCCTGTGATCACTCAGTTTTCCCAGCAGAGAAACATAAAGGAACTTTTGAGTCAAGTGCTGACCGTCTTATTCTTTCCCTACATACACTTCAGCACAGAGAAACATGGATGGGGAACTTTTGAGTCAAGTGCCCCCAACTACACTGGAGGAAAGGCTCTGCAATTTGGGCAGAACGAACTAGGAGTCTAAACATGTATGAAAAGAATATATTGGATTTCCAATTATTTTGTAATCATGGCAGAGAATTGATTAAGAACTGAAACTGTGTGTATGGTGAGGGAGGTAGCTGTTGGTCAAACAATCATTTGTCCAACAGCAATCTAAGTGTGAACACTAGACACAAAACAAATCACTAAATCATGAGGCCCACAGGCACTGTAGACCGTTTGATGATCATTGTCTGGTCCAGGGACAGCCGACGTCGGCGCTTTATTTCAGTTGTATGTGCATCCTTGGACACACATTCAATCACAATGTATTAATGCGCAAAGACCAGCTCTCTGCACAACAATACCAATGCCAGTCCCATGCCAATCAGAGGCCAGCAGACGACATCGGTGTGCTGGAACAGTGTCTAATGACATCGCAGCAATGCACCGCCGGCTGGAATTGGGATGGCTGTGAAGAGAGCTCTGCTGTCGGAAACCTGGATAAGACCACGATCATCAAGGGGTCTACAGTGCTTACGGGCCGCATGTGCAGAAAGGATGCTGAGGGAATGGATTACAGGTAAGAAGGATCTTTTTTTTCTTTTATGTGTATGTGAAGAACAGCACAATAGGGGACATTACTACTATATGGGGACCAGAATGAGACATTACTACAAAATGAGGAGCTGGGTGGGGCAAAGTATTGCAAGATGTTTGCCAGAATTACTATATGGTGCTAACTGTAAGACAATATTACTGTATGTGGCCAATTAGGAGGAACCAAACTTGTTAAAATGTAAAAATTATATATTCAAAATAAAAACATGAAAAAATATTTTGCCACTAAAAATGCTGCTTTATATATAAACTAAAGTAAACAAAAAAGTGCAAGTTTGTAATAGTCGCGTCCATAACGACCCAAGCTATAATACCATAGCCCAAACTAAGAATTCCAATTAAAAAAATTTAAATATACATGACAAAAACATTTAAAAAAAAATTATCAAAAAGGTGTGTGGAAAACAAAATGGTATCACTAAAAATGGCACTTTGTCCTGCAAACAATGTTACCCTCCAAATTCAAATTTTTCCTATATGCGGCCCATATACCCAGCCGAGTTTAAGACCCCTGGTATAAAGAATATGTCTTAAGTGGAGTTATGAGTTATACAGATCCATGGCTGTGGGTACTGGATCACTGCCTGTACCCCCTGCTGTGAATAGGTAATTGAAGCAGGTTATCTCATGAAGTCCAGATATGAAGGGTAAATACATAGTAATTAACAGGTAACTGTCAATGCTGAATAACCATTTGGGTCAGCAGATGTGTCCCTACATTCCTACACCTGCACACATGTGTTACGGTGAACCTGTTAGCTTATACATGTTGCCCACGGATTGAGTAGCATGTACCAGGCACTGGCTGTATTGTCCCAGCCAGGTATATTTGACTCTGAAACGCTGCGATGTTGGGTGCATGTATCAGCTAACAGGTTCCCCTACACAGTATAAAGTCCCCACACAGTCCACCTACACAGTAAAATGTCCCCACACAGCCCTCCTACACAGTATAATGTCCCCACACAGCCCACCTACACAGTATAATGTCCCCACACAGCCCACCTACAAAGTATAATGTCCCCACACAGCCCACCTACACAGTATAATGTCCCCACACAGCCCACCTACAAAGTATAATGTCCCCACACAGCCCACCTACACAGTAAAAATGTCCCCACACAGCCCACCTACACAGTATAATGTCCCCACACAGCCCACCTACAAAGTATAATGTCCCCACACAGCCCTCCTACACAGTATAATGTCCCCACACAGCCCACCTACACAGTATAATGTCCCCACACAGCCCACCTACACAGTATAATGTCCCCACACAGCCCACCTACACAGTATAATGTCCCCACACAGCCCACCTACACAGTATAATGTCCCCACACAGCCCACCTACAAAGTATAATGTCCCCACACAGCCCTTCTACACAGTATAATGTCCCCACACAGCCCACCTACAAAGTATAATGTCCCCACACAGTATAATGTCCCCACACAGCCCACCTACAAAGTATAATGTCCCCACACAGCCCACCTACACAGTATAATGTCCCCACACAGCCCACCTACAAAGTATAATGTCCCCACACAGCCCTCCTACACAGTATAATGTCCCCACACAGCCCACCTACACAGTATAATGTCCCCACACAGCCCACCTACACAGTATAATGTCCACACACAGAATGCATACATGGTATGATGTCCCCACAAAGCCTCTCTGTACAGTGTGATGTCTCAAAACAGCCCCCCATGCAGTCCCTCACACAGCCCTGTGGCACAGTATTACGTTCCCACAGTTTACAAAACTGTACTGCCAAAAAAAATCTGCTGCTCCTAACTGTGCTGTGTACTGAGGCACAACTGGGGAGACGTACTGGCGTCATTGCACCTATTGCGATCTCAGAAGCCAAGGCTAGATGATGGAAGTTCAGCTAATAGCCCCCTGTTCCACCATTGTTTAAACAGGTATCTGAATCCCAATATTTCAGCAGATGCTTCTCTTAGTGTTTAACCCCTTCACGCTGCAGCCAATTTAGTTTTTTTTCGCATTTTTTCTTTTTATCCTTCCCTTCTTCCAAAAGCGATCATTTTTATTTTTCCATGCATATAGCCAAATGAGGGCTTGTTTTCTGCAGGATGAATTATACTTTGGATTAGAGATGAGCGACTTTGCCTTTTTTAGGGTCGAGTCGGGTTTCATGAAAGTTGAGTCGAACGAAATCGTCCGACTATAGGGAAAAGTCGTGAAACACGAAACCCAATGCAAGTCAATGGGGAGAAAAGTCGGCAGTGAGTGGAGGACTGTAAACACACCTGGCATGAATTTTAACCCCAGAGGCGGCGAAATCTCTCTCTCCCACTCCAGCTATGCCCCGCTTCTCTCATTGGCTGAAAAAAGTCACGTGCAAACATTCGGCGAAACCCGACTGACGCTTGGGTCGGCGACCACATGGCTAGCTTCACACTGTGGTCGGGTTTCGTTTCATGAAACCTGACTGTGGCGAAAGTCGGCGACTTTTGAATCTGACCGACCTGTTTCGCTCAACTCTACTTTGGATGACACCATCCAGTTTATGAAGTAAGGCACTGGAAGGAGGGAAAAAAAATAAACGTGCGATGAAATTGCAAAAAAAAAAAAAAGTGCAATTCCACAACTGTTTTTTTTTTTTTTATTTACTATGTCCATATGCGGTAACAAATTCTTCTGTCGCCATAATATTTTCAATTTTCAAGATCTGGGGCTGTGTGAGGACTTATTTTTTGCGCCCTGGAGTTGATGTTTTGATGGATATAATTTTGGGTTAGATACGATGTGTTGTTCATCTATTCTTGCAATTCTGGCGGTTTGATTTTATTTCTTTACAACGTTTACTTATCGGATTAATATATTTTACAGTGGGTACGGAAAGTATTCAGACCTCTTTACATTTTTCACTCTTTGTTTCATTGCAGCCATTTGGTAAATTCAAAAAAGTTCATTTTTTTCTCGTTAATGTACACTCTGCACCCCATCTTGACTGAAAAAAAACAGAAAATGTAGAAATTTTTACAAATTTATTAAAAAAGAAAAACTGAAATATCACATGGTCATAAGTATTCAGACCCTTTGCTGAGTATTGAGTAGAGGGACCCTTTTGAGCTAGTACAGCCATGAGTCTTCTTGGGAATGATGCAACAAGTTTTCACACCTAGATTTGGGGATTCTGTCATTCTTCCTTGCAGATGCTCTCCAGTTCTGTCAGCTTGGTGAACGTTGGTGGACAACCATTTTCAGGTCTTTCCAGAGATGCTCAATTGGGTTTAGGTCTGGGCGCTGGCTGGGTCGGTCAAGAATGGTCACAGAGTTGTTCCGAAGCCACTCCCTTGTTATTTTAGCTGTGTGCTTAGGGTCATTGTCTTGTTGGAAGGTGAACCTTCAGCCAAGTCTGAGGTCCAGATCACTATGGAAGAGGTTTTCATCCAGGATATCTCTGTACTTTGCCGCATTCATGTTTCCTTCAATTGCAACCAGTCGTCCTGTCCCTACAGATGAAAAAAAAAAAACCCATAGCATGATGCTGCCACCACCATGTTTCACTGTTGGGAGTGTATTGGGCAGGTGATGAAAAGTGCCTGGTTTTCTCCACACATACCACTTAGAATTATCACCAAAAAAGTCTATCTTCATCTCATCAGACCAAAGAATCTTATTTCTCATAGTCTGGGAGTTTGTTTTCATTTGTTTTTTTAAGCAAATCATTTGTTTTTTTAAGCAAACTCTATGTGGTCTTTCATATGTCTAGCACTGAGGAGAGGCTTCAGTCAGGCCACTCTGCCATAAAGGCCCGACTAGTGGAGGGCTGCAATGATAGTTGACTTCGTGGAATGTTCTCCAACCTCCCTACTGCATTTGTGGAGCTCAGGCACAGTGATTTTGTGGTTTTTCTTTACCTCTCTCACCAAGGCTCTCCTCAGTTTGGCTGGATGATCATGTCTAGGAAGACTTCTGGTGGTCCCAAATTTGCAAAAATGTCTACATTTTTGTGGGGTTTTTTTAGTCAAGATGGGGTGCAGAATGTACATTAATGAGAAAAAAAAAATGACCTTTTTTGCATTTACCAAATTGCTGCAATGAAACAAAGAGAAAAATTTAAAGAGGTCTGAATACTTTTCAAAACCAGTGTATATTTTGATAGACTTTTACTAATTTAGTGATTCCAAATATGTTTAATTTTTTTTTCATTCCTTTATTTTTTAATTTGGCAACTTTTATTTTATTTTTTTTATATTTTTAAAAACATTTTTTTTCACTTTTTACTGTATTTGTTAGTTGCCTAAAGGGCATGTCACACTAAGCGATATCGCTAGCAATATCGCTATAACTTGTGACGTTATAGCGATATTGCTAGCGATATCGCTGTGTCTGATACTTACCTACAACCCGCTCCCCCGCTGGTTATCGCTGATCTCGCGAGAACGTCCTGGACTGTCCGTGGAGCCGGGCGGGAGGACGCAGGATCGCCTGGTGTGACAGGTAAGTAGCGACCCCCGTCCCAAGCGATGTCGCTAGTGAGATCTGCCTGTGTGGCAGCTCACAAGCGACCACTTAGCGATGTACCAGCGATCCTGACCGCGTCATATCGCTGGTACATCGCTAAGTGTGACAGTACCTTTAGGGAACGTGAATCTGTGATGGTCTGATCGCTCCTACTACACACAGCAGGGCTACAGCACTACAATCTATAGCGAAAATCATGGCTAAGCGCTGGCTTTCACAGAAGAAATACAGTATCATGATGAACATGGAGGTCTTCAGCAGATGCCCAGCTGTCATTGTAAACCATCAATGTCCTGCTCCACCCACAGCTGAATATTACAGCCATCATCTGCCGGGAAAGATGTGGACTCTACGTGATCAGACAAATTAACTGTACATCATATGTCAATAGGAGGATAAATAATTTAAAAAAACGAAAACATGAATACTTTCCATATTTTCAACTGTTGAAAAAAAAAAAACCTTTTGATGATACATTCCCCTTCATTATCCTATTCTTTTTTTCTCCAGGAGAAAAGCTGCTTCCAGAGGCCTCGGCCTAGCCAAACATTCATGTGTAAGGGGAGGTCAGAAGTTGATCGAAGAAGTACTCAGCTGACATCTATCATTTGTGTTTAGATTTTTTTTTTTTAAATCTGAGATTATTTACTGTATTTATTGGTTACTACTCACCTGTGCTGTAATATTTAAGAATCTCCTCTTTACACAGCTCATCACCCCTCACATATGTCTCTGTGGTATTAATAAGAGGCACATCTTTACCCTGAAACTGAAACAAATACTGTAAGTTACAAACAGATGGAGAAGTCCCATCTATGATCAGTTCCAATCCTACACATCATCGGGAAGATCTCATGACGCCTTCTCTCCATCTACCTGGTGATCCTGAGGAACATTGGGATCTTCTTGTTTACAGTCCTGTGGAAGAAGAGGACGGGGACATCTCTCTGGTGTTGTCCTCTTACTGGATAGAACTGGAGGAAACACATACAGGGACTGAATTCATTCTTTTCATACAGAAAATTATAGGCCGTGTGTATTTAGTCCTGTCTATTACCTGGTGATGTGAGGGGCTGGGGAACCTCCATCATGATGTCCTTGTACTGATCTTTGTGTCCTTCTAAATATTCCCACTCCTCCATGGAGAAATAGACAGTGACATCCTGACACCGTATAGGAACCTGACACACACAATGATACCGTCATCCCCCCCGATCCCTCCATAGCGTTACTGTATAATGTCCCAGCATTCCCAGCAGTGTCACCTCTCCAGTCAGCAGCTCAATCATCTTGTAGGTGAGTTCTAGGATCTTCTGGTCATTGATGTCCTCATGTATCAGGGGGTGAGGTGGAGGCCCCGTGATTGGGCTCAGGGTTCTTCCCCATCCCTCAGACACAGGGTCCTGACAGCGCTCACTAGAGGTCTTCTTCACTACTGTGTAATCCTGGTTATGGAGAGACACATTAATAAATCTCACTACAGACATTTCCAGAGTCCTCACCTCTCCAGTTCTGTCCATCTGTTATTCCCATAGATAAGAATGATGTAATGTGACGTCATCAGAATCTCTCACCTCTCCAGTAAGCCGGAAGAGGATCTCTAGGGTGAGGTGTAATATCCTCTCCGCCATCTTGTTCCTGTTTTTATTCATCCTTGATGGGTCAATCAGGAAAATTCTCTTATATAGAAGATCTCCCCCCAAAAAAATCCAATATTGTAGAGACCTGAATGAGCAGATGATCCAATCTGAAATCATAAGTTTTATCAGGAGGAGTTTACCATTACAGGATTAGTAAAGCTGCTGCCGTGTAGTTCTCCATATTCATACGGCTCTGTATAACACCACCAGATTGGAAGATTTCTGTGTATACTGTGCATAGGCAGAGAGTTGCCAATCAGTGGTGTGGGCGGGGTTAAACAGAGCTCAGCATTCAGGGAATTGGTAGATCTGCAGTAGATAAAACAAAATATACAACACGCAGCCTGGCAAGCGACATACAGGTATAATCAGGATCTCTACCTCTATATCAGTGCTAACCATGGAGCCACCGTGCTGCCCCATGATGGAAATCCATTAACCCTTCACTGACAACTGACGTACTATTCCATCCATGTGCCCTGGGACTTAATAGTACGTCATGCCCTTTAATGCGACACTGCGACTTAAGTTGTGGTGATCGCATTAAAATTCCAACGCCTACTTACCTGTAGAAAGATGGTGTTGGCATCTCGGGCTGTGTCCCCGTCCACCCGGTCTCCCGACCATTGATCAGCCAATCGGAGCATCTCTCATTGGCTGAAACATTGAGGTCCCAGGATAGGATCGAGTACCGATGTATATTGGTACTCGATCTTAGGCCGGTGCCTGGCAGTGCCAGGCATCGGCCAAAACTGCTTAGATTGGTGCTATCAACGATCACATTGATCGCGCCAATCGCAGGGCACAGCAGCGGTGTTACCGTGCTGTTCCCTGCCGGAACCGGCCTAGGATCAGTGCTGTAAGAGAACCGATCATAGGCCGGTGCCTAGGGAAAGGCCTGCAGCTGCTGATTGGCGCGATCGATGTAATCGATTGCGACAATCACAGGGCACAGGTTCGGTGTGACTGCGCTGTGCCCTGCTGGTGACCTGCCTAGGATTAGTGATGTGAGCTCCGATCCTAGGCTGTTGCCAGTGTCATCAGGAAAAGCTCTGACTGGTGGGATCGATGTGATCATCGATCCCATCAATGACAGGTCACAGCAGCGGTATGACCACTCTGTGACCTGTCTCTGACCTGTCTGTGACTGCTCTGCAGTTCCTCACACTAGCTGAGGATTCCTTCAGAGCGGTCACACTTGATCTCCTCCTGTGCTGGCCATTGTGGTGCTACAGCCTGTAACACCACAATCCCTGCTGAAGACAGAAGAAAAAAGAGAGACTACAACCGTAAGTGTTGATCCCTGCCCGATCTCTCTTCATCCCAATCTCCCATCCCCCTTCACTCCCCCCCCCTCTTTTTACTCCCCTCCACCCCCCCTTTGCGTCGCCTCCGCCACATTTAGCAGCCGCCGAGCATTGATTGGTGACGCCGAAAAAGTAATGAAACTGACAATTACAGTGAGAAAAAAAAAAAATCACTTATGAAACTCGTACGAGAAAATCACTGATGTGTGAATGGACCCTAACAGTGCAAGGAATACCAAGTATTTAGCTGAAAGATTATTCTGAGGTCTAGATTATCCAATCACAAAGACATATCTGTCCCGATTCATCAAACAGATTCCATCTATGGGTACGTGCACACGCTGCGGATTGGGGTGCGGATTTGGCCGCGCGGACTTTGTAAAATCCGCAGGTAAATCTGCAGGTCAAAAGACCTGTGGTTATACCTGCGGATTGCTCTGCAGTTTTGCCCTGCGGTTTTTCATCTACAATGGAGGAGATGGCAAACCGCAGCGGAATCCGCAGAAAGAATTGACACGTCAATTCTTTCTGCGGCTTCAAAACCGCAGGAAAACAGCACGGAAAAACCCGCACCGCCCGCACAGCGGTTTTTTATTCCCATAGGGAATAATGGTACTGTACATGGCAGCAAAAACTGCTGCGGACCCGCAGCGGCCGGAACCGCAGCGTGTGCACACACCCCAACACTGCGTAGACCCGTGTGTCTTAAACAGTGCCTTCCCCCCCTCCCACCAATCCCATAAGGAAACACAGCCAGGCCTAGATGAGGTCGGTCACAGTTTATTAATTACATAGGAAGAGAAAGGCAATTACACTTCGTAACGTCTCATCGCCGTAGGCCCTGTCCCCTACCGACATGTGAGCCGGCCAATGAGCGGTCATGACCCTTTGCCTTAATCTACAACTTCAGCTGTGACTTAATATCATCAATTGTATGTGTATATATAGACTTTTTTTTTTTTTTTTTAACACACAATATAAAAAACAGAGTTGAACACGTAAGGGAGGGTACGCAATATAAAAAACAGAGTTGAACATATAGGGGAGGGAGGGTGAGACAACAGCTTCCAAGGGTCAGCTGGAGGGGGAAAGAGAAGGAACTGACCCTTGGCACCTGGATTTAACCCTTGTAGGTGTGGTCAGACGCCCCTTCTCCTTTAACCCCATTGGTCAGTTGGGTGTCCCATTTAATGCATCACCTGGTGGTGTAGTGGGAGGGGGAATTGGGCACGGAGCTATATTCCCTCTAGCTTTAGTTCTGAGGGGCTCCACAGTCAGAGGCACGTTCCTGAATTAGTATCTTGCCTGCCATTCTGGTGTAAAACTGTTTGAATCTTTTGGTATTTTTACACAAGTCCTGGCCAGTTCTACCACCATTTTGAAAAGTGTCAGGAGCTCATCAAGGAAAGGTCGTGACTGAGTGCTTACAACACAATCAGAATTCAACTAATGCAAAAGTTATGACAGGTGGTGCACACCTCTTAGGCTACGTTCCCACGGTCAGTACATGTCTGCTGCATCCAAAGCGCTGCCGGCTTTGGAACGCAGGTGATTCATTGAATTGTGAGGAACCAATACGTCTAATGCATTGTACAGGTGAAATTTATCTTGCAGAGACTCGTGTCTCCGCAAGATAAATTGGCATGCTGCAGTCAGGAAAACCGTGCCGCATGTCCGTCTCCGTGGGTGATCTGCAAGCGTCGGTGCACACAGTGGACATGGGATGCTGTAACATCTGGACGCTGCAGGTGGGACACTGCGGATGTACTCAGCGTCCAACCCGCAGCGCTTACTGACCGTGGGAACATACCCTTAATGAATTTGGAACATCTTAGACTGAGTGCACACGGCGTTTGTATATTTAGCCTATAGTTTATAGTAAGTCCGGAGCTTTTCCCGATGTACACTGTAACGCTGCCATAGGTGACTGAAGCTAAAAGGATGTTTGCTCTCCTCCATCATGCCGCTGCACACATAATTTGTTTAACTATATAGATAATTCAGCAAACTACATTTTCCTATACAGAGGGTCACTGTGAAGAACGCATACCATAAGGTATACATTTCTTTACAATGGGTTCCTATGGTGAATGGATGCCTGAGCATCTATCGTGACAGTGCCACTGTCAGACACAGATCTCTTGGTCATATGCACCTGCCAAAAGCCACAAATGCAGTGTGTACCTAGTTTTCCTCCAATTCACTGATAACCAAGACAGGTGTACAGTGTTACAGTCCTAGCCCACTGGTTAACAACCAGATCAAACACAAAACCTAATAGTCTGTCCTTATCCTACTCCCCCTCAGCTCTCAGATCCAGCCCACAGATACAGTACTGTGCAAAACAATAGCAGTCTAACATCACTAATGTGTTTAATTACTGTTTTTGGCAGCAAAGATCATGCAAAATAATAAATGACTAGGTGTAGGCGAGTAATGGGAAACCAACAGAATCAACAGTCATGACATTCATGCTGCTAATTGGGTGCAATTTACTTATTTAATAAAAGGGGGGGGGGGTGTTCTAATTAACCCCTTCCTGACATCTGACGTACTATCCCGTCCACGGGACCCGAGGCCCTATGCCCATGGACGGGATAGTACGTCATAGCGATTAGCGGCGCTCACGGGGGGAGCGCCGCTGATTATCACAGCTGACACCCGGTCGCGATCAGCGTTTCGGGCCATTGCCCGAAGCTCTACATAGGCCAGACTGACCAAGAACTCAGACGCAGAATTCAACAGCACATTTCCAATATCAGCAAAGTGAAGACGGATCGAGAGAACGGTAAGCCACCTCGGTAGCACATCATTTTCCCGACCACCATGCAAGTAAATATCATGATTTACATGTCTTAGTAGTTGATCAAGTGTTGGGCAACATTCGAGGTGGAAATCTCACGAAGGAACTCCTCCGTAGGGAATCACGGTGGATTTTCAATCTAAAAAGTATGGCTCCACACGGCCTAAATGAGGAACTCTTGTTCTCCGGTTTTTATGGTTAATCTGAGGAAATTTTTCCTTTTTTCTTTTATAGGTTTCTCCTCGTGCCTATTCGGAGAGTGAGCAATTGGTCATTGTATCCTTGGACCATCATTTCTACTTCCTTCCATTTATGGCTCTCTGATGGTTTCTTGGACTTTTTCTTGGCTTCTTCAAGATTCAGCGACATTTTTTGGACTCTCTTTTTTCTTATTGACTACAGTACCTTGTGTCTATTCATTGATTTTTATAGGACTTTGCTATCTTTTGATCGGTGCACCATTATGCCATTTTGGAGGCATTACTAGATACACCATGGGGCTAATTCTGAAGAGTGGTTTCTGTAATCTTGGATCATCAACATGATATCTGCTTCCATTCACGGCTTACTAATGGGGATGGCACCTAATTTAAGGGAGTTTTTACATCCACATTTTTATGTGTATTTTCATCTTTCGGAGACAGCCTTAATTGAATATAGCACTATGCGTTCTTTTTTGACTATTCACAGCACCATGCCATTGTTTGATTTGATCGTTGTACTTTTCAAAATAAATAATTGGTATCATGGAAACTCTCCTTCTATCCATGGAATATTTTTTTTTTTTTTCTTCCATGATAGTTTTCATTTCTAGGTGACGTTATATGTTGTCTCATGTCTGGACAAATTATTAGTCCTCTGCATGTCTCAGGCAAATGTGCCCTATCTCTAAAAGATTTTTGCAATATACTGGTTCTGTCATGGGGACCTGTATTACGTTCTACATATATTTCTGTAGATACTTTTCCTATATTTCATTTGTTTGGTTTTTACTATCAGTGCAATAGTTCAGATATGTTTATCTTGTATGTCGCCCACGGATATGTGGTTCTATTCTAAAATAAAATACATGCATCGTCATGATTACGATATTCATATTTGCCGTTTACAAACCCATATTCTTACCTTTCAAGAAATTTTCTATTTAGACCCCATCTACTCTCTGCATGTGCCAACAAACTCTTTTGTATGGCAATATTTATGGGTCTTCTTTTTAAATAATACTGGGCTTCATATTCATGGGAATTTATTCTTATTTTGCAATATACGCTGAACCATGTGCCATTTACAAACTTGGGTTTTAAATGTAAACAGGACATCTTAGCCTGATTATATTTCGAGGCATCACCTATTTATTTCCTCCTTTCCTAATATTGGAGATGAAATTATGATTTTTGAGTCTATCATATTTGCATTTCTTGCGATGTTTCCTCATTTTGCTATGTTCCTTTAGTGGTTTCTTTGGTTCTTATACACACTTCATGTGATCATACATGCGACAGGTCCATATAGACGCTTTCTTTCCAACAGGCGCCTTCTTCATATTCGGTGTTGGGGGCATTTTATGGGTCTTACCAGCGATCTTAGACGTGCTCTGCTTTGCTAATAGGTCGGTTACCACTATATGTGTTTTCACTTTAGTTTAAATGTATATAGCTTAAATGTATGTGCTCTCACTCGTGCCTTTTTTGGGTAGGCGCCTTACATCTGATAATGTACCATACTTGCTTTTAAACATGCAACTAAGCTAGCAGTGATTGCATCACGTTTGGTGTATTCTGCTCATGTGTGTCGTGTCTATCTGCTGCGCAGGCGCTTACTCCACTCGGCATTGTTATCTACCACATTACGCCTGGTATATTCTGGACGCATGCGCTGTATTCGTCAGCTTCCTTTGCCTCTATTGCGCAGGCGCTCATTTCGCCTGGCGACATCACTGTTTTTCAATAATTTTATTGCTCTACGAACATCTGCTATTGTACCACATTTGCTTTCAAGCATATAACTAAGCTGGCAGTGATTATATCACGTCTGATGTATTATGGTAGCGTGCGCCGTGTCTATCTGTTTATTTGCCTCCATTGCGCAGGCGTATACTCCGCCCGGTACTGTTCTCTATCACACTACGCCTGATATATCCTGGACGCATGCGCTGTATTCGTCTGCCTCTTTTGTCTTTATTGCGCAGGCGCTCATTTCGCCTGGCGACGCCATTGTCTCTCAATAACTATTATTTCACGAACAACACTGACAAGATGGCCGCGGCCAGGCAGCGTTCTTCCGCCTCGTGGGTCAGTATCAGCTTTTGATTTAGTCAACTAATTAATTATGCACCATATGTGATTGTACTATATAGATATGTGGCACATGCACTTTTTCAGCGCTTCATCTTCCCCTGAAGAAGCTACACAGCGTGTAGCGATACGCGTGGGGCCTTGCTCCCCCCTCTCTTCTCCCCACCAGCTATTTCCAGCATTTTCTTCGGCATCCTTTACCTGTATGCTGAAATCCCTTTGGTCCCTGTATACCTCCAAGGTAAAAGGTTTTTTTGCCTCGCATTGTGGGTCAGGTATCTGACTGTTTTTGGCTATTGTGTGTTCCATTTAGGGATTTATACACATTTCTTAGGCATATTTTTGTGCGTCTCCCTTTTTGGCTTATATGGTGCTGTGAATAGCGGTTTTTTGCAATTCTTATATACAGACCTTCTGGTGCATGCATGACTATATTGTAGAATACCTGTGATATTTAGTGTGTTAAGGTGGTCTGTTTGGCACTTTATTATATGTTATTGTTATCATGTGGGGATCTTTTGCTGTGGGAGTATCAAATCATTATTTCATGATTTGACATGTCTGCATTTTTTTAACTGTTTTAATCTTTGCTGTTTTGTGTATGTGTCAGAGATTTATGTATAAATAAATCTATATTTTCTCTTTACATAGTGTGGAGTTCCCATGCTTAGGTATAATGCTTTTCTTTTTGCATGATGTTTCTGAGTATATCTTTGGTGAACCCATTGGTGTTTATTATTATCAATTGGCTGTGCCCTCCGTCCAACCATTTTTCAAACAGTGGTTTACCCCCCACATATGGGGTATCAGCCTACTCAGGACAAATTGCAAAACAACTTTTGGGGTCCAATTTCTCCTGTTACCCTTGGGAAAATAAAAAATTGGGGGCAAAAATATCATTTTTGTGGAAAAAAAATATGATTTTTTAGTTGTACAGCTGTACGTTATAAACTTCTGTGAAGCCCTTGGGGGTTCAAAGTTCTCACCACATATCTAGATAAGTTCCTTGGGGGGGGGGGTCTAGTTTCCAAAATGATGTCACTTGTGGGGGGGTTTCCACTGTTTAGGCACATCAGGGGCTCTCCAAACGTGACATGGCGTCCAATATGAATTCCAGCCAATTTTGCATTGAAAAAGTCAAACGGCGCTCCTTCCCTTCTGAGCTCTGCCATGCGCCAAAACAGTGGTTACCTCCCACATATCAGGTATCAGCGTACTCAGGGAAATTGTACAATAACTTTTGCAGTCCAATTTCTCCTGTTACCCTTGGTAAAATAAAAAAAACTGGACCTGAAGTAATTTTTTTGTGAAAAAAAGTTAAATGTTCATTTTTTTTAAAACATTCAAAAAATTCCTGTGACGCACCTGAAGGGTTAATAAACTTCTTGAATGTGGTTTTGAGCACCTTAAGGGGTGCAGTTTTTAGAATGTTGTCACTTTTGGGTATTTTCTATCATATAGACTTCTCAAAGTGACATCAAATGTGATGTGGTCCGTAAAAATAAAATGGTGTTGCAAAAATGAGAAATCGCTGGTCAACTTTTAACCCTTATAACTTCCTAACAAAGAAAAATTTTGGTTCCAAAATTGAGATTATGTAAAGAAAACATGTGGGAAATGTTATTTATTAAGTTTGTTGTGTGCCATATCTCTGTGATTTAAGGACATAAAAATTCAAAGTTGGAAAATTGCTAAATTTTTGCCAAATTTCCGTTTTTTTCACAAATAAACGCAAGTTATATCAATGAAATTTTACCACTAACATGAAGTACAATATGTCACGAGAAAACAATGTCAGAATCACCGGGATCCATGGAAGCGTTCCAGAGTTATGACCTCATAATGGTACAGTGGTCAGAATTGTAAAAATTGGCCCGGGCATTAATGTGCAAACTAACCTTGGGGGTAAAGGGGTTAATAGCAGTGTGGAGTTCAGTTAGTTAGGTCTTTCATTCTGTGAAAAATAAGGTGTCAATTAAGGCCCTTATTTAAATAGAGGGAGGGCAGTAAATGCTGTACCTACTGGTTTTAGCCTCTGCTCAGTGAGTAAAATAGGTTGTTCCAGACATTCAACAGAAGGACGAAGAACTTTGATCAAGAAGTTGATTGGAGATGGGATAACATATACCGTATCAGTGGCCCAAAAGCATAACCTCTTTGCAAAGAAGCAGACTCAAAATTACTGTATTTTACGGACTATAAGGGTATGTGCACACGCTGCGGATTGGTCTGCGGATTTTGTAAAATCCGCAGGTAAATCTGCAGGTCAAAAGACCTGCGGTTTATCTGCGGTTTATCATCTCTACAATGGAGGAGATGGAATCCACAGAAAATAATGACATGTCAATTCTTTCTGCGGATTGGAAACCGCAGCAAAAACCGCGCTGAAAATTCTGCACCATCTGCACTGCGGTTTCCATTTTCCATAGGATATAATGGTACTGTACAACGTAGCTAATTCTGCTGCGGATCCGCAGGGCCAAAACCACTGCGGATCCGCAGCAGAATCCACAGCGTGTGCACATACCCTAAGACGCACCGGACCATAAGATGCACCTAGGTTTTAGAGTAGGAAATTAAGAAAAAAAAATCCGACGCAAAAAATGTTGCCAATTCTGTACTTAATATCACCTATCCTGGTATATATGGTCCCCTCATCCCCATCCTGATACACATGGCCCCCTCATCCCTATTCTGCTATGCATGGCCCCCTCATCCCTATCCTGGTATGCATGGATCCCTCATCCCTATCCTGGTATGCATGGATCCCTCATCCCTATCCTGGTATGCATGGATCCCTCATCCCTATCCTGGTATGCATGGATCCCTCATCCCTATCCTGGTATGCATGGATCCCTCATCCCTATCCTGGTATGCATGGATCCCTCATCCCTATCCTGGTATGCACTGTCCCCCTCATCCCTATCCTGGTATGCATGGCCCCATCCTTATCCCGGTATGATTGGCCTCATCCCCATCCTGGTATGCACGGCCCCCTCATCCCTATCTTGGTATGCATGGCTCGTCATCCCTATCTTGGTCTGCATGACTCCTCATCCCTATCCTTGTATGCATGACCTTCTCATCCCCATCCTGGTATGCATGGCTCCTCGTCCCTATCCTGGTATGCATGGCTCCCTTATCCCTATCCTGGTATGCATGGATCCCTCATCCCTATCCTGGTATGCACTGTCCCCCTCATCCCTATCCTGGTATGCATGGCCCCATCCTTATCCCGGTATGATTGGCCTCATCCCCATCCTGGTATGCACGGCCCCCTCATCCCTATCTTGGTATGCATGGCTCGTCATCCCTATCTTGGTCTGCATGACTCCTCATCCCTATCCTTGTATGCATGACCTTCTCATCCCCATCCTGGTATGCATGGCTCCTCGTCCCTATCCTGGTATGCATGGCTCCCTCATCCCTATCCTGATATGCATGGCTGACACTGCGCGCTACTGAAGAGCAATGAATGCTCACTGCTCTTTGTGATGAACAGTCCCCAGAGTATTCCGGCAGCTGTGCTCTGCTTGTGGGAGTAGAATGCAGTGAATACTCATTTCTCGTTGGCAGCAGGCACAGGAGTTAGCCGCAGCCGCCGGCTCCTGCCTCTGTCACCCGCTGCTCTGACGAAACCGCTCCCTCACCTCCCCACCACAGCCAGAGCCGGTACATCCGGACTTTGAGAAGCACCCATCATTTTTCTCCACATTTTGTGAGGAAAAAAGTGCGTCTTTTATAGTCCGAAAAATACTGTAAAGAAGTGCATAAAATAATTTCCTACTCAGCTGAAAAGATTTCCAATGCTTTAAAATGGCAAACAAGTCCCGAAACACGTGGTCGGAAAATAAATACTACCATCCGCAGAAATCGTAGTATAGCAAAGAAGAAGCATCAAGTGATCAGCTCCAAGGAGATCAAAGAAGATCTTCAGTTACTTGCAAGTCCTGTAACCATCAGAAGACGCCCATGTGAAGCCAAAGTATTTGCAAGAAATCGTCATAAAGTACCATTGCTAAAATAAGACATGTTCAAAAGGTTACAGTTTGCCAAAGAACACACTGACTGGCCTAAAGAGAAGTGGTGCAAGATTCTGTGAAGAGATGAGAGCAAGATTGTTATTAGAATCATAAAATGGTGGAGTTAGAATGGACCTCCATTGTCATCGTGTCCACTAAACCATCTCAGACAGATGTCTGTCCAGCCTCTGTTTGAAGACTTCCATTGAAGGAGAACTCACCACCTCTGGTGGCAGCCTGTTCCACTCATTGATCACTCTAAGGCTGTGTGCACACACTGCGGAATCTGCTGTGGATTCATCAGCGCGGATTTTACAAAATCCGCAGGTCAAAAGACCTGCGGTTTATCTGTGGATTGGCCTGCGGTTTATCATTTCCACAATGGAGGAGATGGTAAACTGCTGCGGAATACGCAGAAAGGATGGACATGCAATTCTTTCTGCGGATTTGAAACTGCAGCAAAATCCACGCGGAAAATTCCGCAGCGTCTGCACAGCGGTTTTTAATTCCCATAGGCAATAATGGTACTGTACACCACAGGGCCAAATCCGCTGCGGATCCGCAGCAGAATCCACAGTGTGTGCACACACCCTTACTGTCAAAAAGTGTTTTCTAATATCTAATCTGTGTCTCCTCCCATTCAGTTTCATCCCATTGCTTCTCGTGTTTCCATGTGCAAATGAGAATAAAGATGATCCTTCTACACCGACACGGTGCTCTTATTTTGTGTAAAGGCCGCAGACAGTTTGTGAGACGACCAATAAACACTGAATTCAGGTCACAGGACACTGGGAAGATTCTAAAACATGGAGGTGCAAGCACAATGGTTGGGGATGTTTCTCCTACTATGCAGTTGGGTTCCTTTATTGCATATGAGGCACCATGGACCATTATGAATAGAACATAATACTGGAGGAGGACGTGTTGTCTTATGCTGAGGAAGAAATGCCCGTAAAATAGGTGATACAGCAGGACAACGACCCCAAACACACCAGCAAGTGGGGAATATCCCGGCTCCAGACCAACAAGAGTGACGTTATGAAGTGGCCGCCCAATCTCCAGACCTCAATCCGATAGAGAATTTGTGGAGAGACATCAAAAATGCTGCTTTTGATATGAAACCTAAAAATGCAAAAGAACTGTGGAACGTATCGCAGTCAGCGTGAGCTGGAATATCTGTTCACAGGTGTCAGATGTTACTGCCTCCATGCCACACAGATGTAAAGCAGTTATCAGAGCGCCCTCCCCCGTATACATGAGCCCAGCCAGCGCTCTATTACTGTCCATATACACATGGCAGAGCTGGGGGCGCCATCTCTGGGAATGGAGGGGTTACTGCCCCCTGTGCAGCCCAGTAATGGGGAATCTCCAGCACCTACCTCCACCTGCAGGGGGCGCTATCTCCGGGAATGGAGGGGTTACTGCCCCCTGTGCAGCCCAGTAATGGGGAATCTCCAGCACCTACCTCCACCTGCAGGGGGCGCTATCTCCGGGAATGGAGGGGTTACTGCCCCCTGTGCAGCCCAGTAATGGGGAATCTCCAGCACCTACCTCCACCTGCAGGGGGCGCTATCTCTGGGAATGGAGGGGTTACTGCCCCGTGCCCAGTAATGGGGAATCTCCAGCACCTACCTCCACCTGCAGGGGGCGCTATCTCCGGGAATGGAGGGGTTACTGCCCCCTGTGCAGCCCAGTAATGGGGAATCTCCAGCACCTACCTCCACCTGCAGGGGGCGCTATCTCCGGGAATGGAGGGGTTACTGCCCCCTGTGCAGCCCAGTAATGGGGAATCTCCAGCACCTACCTCCACCTGCAGGGGGCGCTATCTCTGGGAATGGAGGGGTTACTGCCCCGTGCCCAGTAATGGGGAATCTCCAGCACCTACCTCCACCTGCAGGGGGCGCTATCTCCGGGAATGGAGGGGTTACTGCCCCCTGTGCAGCCCAGTAATGGGGAATCTCCAGCACCTACCTCCACCTGCAGGGGGCGCTATCTCCGGGAATGGAGGGGTTACTGCCCCCTGTGCAGCCCAGTAATGGGGAATCTCCAGCACCTACCTCCACCTGCAGGGGGCGCTATCTCTGGGAATGGAGGGGTTACTGCCCCGTGCCCAGTAATGGGGAATCTCCAGCACCTACCTCCACCTGCAGGGGGCGCTATCTCCGGGAATGGAGGGGTTACTGCCCCCTGTGCAGCCCAGTAATGGGGAATCTCCAGCACCTACCTCCACCTGCAGGGGGCGCTATCTCTGGGAATGGAGGGGTTACTGCCCCGTGCCCAGTAATGGGGAATCTCCAGCACCTACCTCCACCTGCAGGGGGCGCTATCTCCGGGAATGGAGGGGTTACTGCCCCCTGTGCAGCCCAGTAATGGGGAATCTCCAGCACCTACCTCCACCTGCAGGGGGCGCTATCTCCGGGAATGGAGGGGTTACTGCCCCCTGTGCAGCCCAGTAATGGGGAATCTCCAGCACCTACCTCCACCTGCAGGGGGCGCTATCTCCGGGAATGGAGGGGTTACTGCCCCCTGTGCAGCCCAGTAATGGGGAATCTCCAGCACCTACCTCCACCTGCAGGGGGCGCTATCTCCGGGAATGGAGGGGTTACTGCCCCCTGTGCAGCCCAGTAATGGGGAATCTCCAGCACCTACCTCCACCTGCAGGGGGCGTTATCTCCGGGAATGGAGGGGTTACTGCCCCCTGTGCAGCCCAGTAATGGGGAATCTCCAGCACCTACCTCCACCTGCAGGGGGCGCTACCTCCGGGAATGGAGGGGTTACTGCCCCCTGTGCAGCCCAGTAATGGGGAATCTCCAGCACCTACCTCCACCTGCAGGGGGCGCTATCTCCGGGAATGGAGGGGTTACTGCCCCCTGTGCAGCCCAGTAATGGGGAATCTCCAGCACCTACCTCCACCTGCAGGGGGCGCTATCTCCGGGAATGGAGGGGTTACTGCCCCCTGTGCAGCCCAGTAATGGGGAATCTCCAGCACCTACCTCCACCTGCAGGGGGCGCTACCTCCGGGAATGGAGGGGTTACTGCCCCCTGTGCAGCCCAGTAATGGGGAATCTCCAGCACCTACCTCCACCTGCAGGGGGCGCCATCTCCGGGAATGGAGGGGTTACTGCCCCCTGTGCAGCCCAGTAATGGGGAATCTCCAGCACCTACCTCCACCTGCAGGGGGCGCTACCTCCGGGAATGGAGGGGTTACTGCCCCCTGTGCAGCCCAGTAATGGGGAATCTCCAGCACCTACCTCCACCTGCAGAGCCGCACTCCACATATATGGCTGCTCTGTGCGCACAGGACCTGGGATGAGGTCACAGGAGGGGAGGAGTCAGGGGTCACATGATCAGGGGCCTCAGTGTATGCAGGACTCTGCTGTGCTGGTTGTCATGGTGCTGGATGAGGGGAAGTTTCTGTGTGGGGTCAGGAGGGGTTTACAGGGTGGATGTAGCAGAGCCGTGTGTGTACGAGGTGTACGAGGTGTACGAGGTGTACGGAGCGGAGCCGTGTGTGTACGGAGCGGAGCCGTGTGTGTACGGAGCGGAGCCGTGTGTGTACGAGGTGTACGGAGCGGAGCCGCGTGTGTACGAGGTGTTCGGAGAGGAGCCGTGTGTGTACGAGGTGTACGGAGAGGAGCCGCGTGTGTACGAGGTGTACGGAGCGGAGCCGCGTGTGTACGAGGTGTTCGGAGAGGAGCCGCGTGTGTACGATGTGTACGGAGCAGAGCCGCGTGTGTACGAGGTGTTACGGAGCAGAGCCGCGTGTGTACGAGGTGTTACGGAGCAGAGCCGTGTGTGTACAAGGTGCACAGAGAGGAGCAGTGTGTGTACGAGGTGTACTTAGCGGAGCCACGCATGTGCAAGGTGTATGGAGCAGAGCCATGTGTTTACGAGGTGTACGGAGCGGAGCCGCAAGTGTACGAGGTGTACGGAGCGGAGCCGCAAGTGTACGAGGTGTACGGAGTGGAGCCGTGTGTGTACGAGGTGTACGGAGCGGGGCCATGTGTGTACGAGGTGTACGGAGCTTTGCCGCAAGTGTACGAGGTGTACTGAGCGGAGCCGTGTGTGTACGAGGTGTACGGAGCGGAGCCGCAAGTGTACGAGGTGTACGGAGCGGAGCCGCAAGTGTACGAGGTGTACGGAGTGGAGCCGTGTGTGTACGAGGTGTACGGAGCGGGGCCATGTGTGTACGAGGTGTACGGAGCTTTGCCGCAAGTGTACGAGGTGTACTGAGCGGAGCCGTGTGTGTACGAGGTGTACGGAGCGGGGCCATGTGTGTACGAGGTGTACAGAGAGGAGCAGTGTGTGTACGGAGAGGAGCCGCGTGTGTACGAGTTGTACAGAGCGGAGCCGCGTGTGTACGAGGTGTTCGGAGAGGAGCCGCGTGTGTACGAGGTGTACGGAGCGGGGCCATGTGTGTATACGAGGTGTTACGGAGCAGAGCCATGTGTGTACAAGGTGCACAGAGAGGAGCAGTGTGTGTACGAGGTGTACTTAGCGGAGCCACGCGTGTGCAAGGTGTATGGAGCAGAGCCATGTGTTTACGAGGTGTACGGAGCGGAGCCGCAAGTGTACGAGGTGTACGGAGCGGAGCTGTGTGTGTACGAGGAGTACGGAGCGGAGCTGTGTGTGTACAAGGTGTACGGGCAGAGTCGTGTGTGGACGAGGTGGACGGAGCGGAGCAGTGTGTGTAAGGAGCGGAGCTGTGTTGCACTCATAAAAGCTTGGCACAAAGTGTGAAGCTAGAAAAAAATTATAAGGAGGGTAATACAGTAATCCTCTTCAGGTGTCTGCTTCTTCTCCTTCCTCAGGAGGCTGGGGGAAACTGCCTCCACCTGCTTCCAGGAGCCCAATTCCCAGGTGCTAGACTGTAAGGCTAAGTGCACACGTACCGGAACTCTCGCGGAAATTACCGCGAGAATTCCGGAATTCCAGTCCGCGGGAAAATCGCATTTTAAATTCCCGCGATTTTCCCGCGGAAAAACTAGCATTTTGCAAGCGTATTTAGCTTGCAAAATGCTAGCGTTCTACAAGCGATCTGTAGCATCGCTTGGAGAACTGATTGACAGGTTGGTCACACTCGTCAAACATAGTGTTTGACAAGTGTGACCAACTTTTTACTACTGAGGCCGCCTATGCGGCATCAGTAGTAAAAGATAGAATGTAAAAAAAAAAATGGTGTTATTCTTACCCTCCGACGTCCCGCGCATCCGTTCCCAGTAATCCTTTGCGAAAATGCCCGCGATGACGTCAGTTCTCGCGGGATCGCGACGTCTCGCGGTTATTCGCGATGACGTCGCGCGAATGACCACGAGACTTTGCGATCCCGCGAGAACGGACGCCATCGCGGGCATTTTCGCAAAGGACTACTGGGAACGAGAGCGTGAAGAGAAACAGGAAGACCGCGTGACGTCGGAGGGTGAGAATAACAATATTTTTTATTTTTAAATTCTATTTTTTACAGGGATATGGTACCCAAAGCCCGGAGGACAGTCTCCTCCTCCGGACCGTGGGTACCATCCGCAAATGTTCTGCTTACTTTCCGCATGGTGTGCACAGCCACATGCGGAAAGTAAGCGGAACAATGCATTCCTATGGGTGCGGGATCGCCGCGATTCCGCAAATTAATGAGCATGCTGCGGTTTTTACCGCAAAGCGATTCCGCCGCGGTAAAAACCGCAGCATTAGTACAGCATTGCGGAATCCCATAGGAATGCATGGGATGCTTATTTTTCGCGGCAAAATCGCGCGGTTAAAACCGCCGCGGAAACGCGAAAAAAAAGCCACGTGTGAATTCAGCCTAATAGGTGATCTGGCTCTGGGTAGTGCAGAAGCCCTTGACATGTAGAAATAGGCGACAACCCTCTGTGTTACCTGCCCTATCGCCTGCTCCCGCATAGGAGGTGGAGAACCCCAAGGACAGTCCGATCTCTCAGGGGTGGTAGTAGCCCCAACTCGAGCCGACTCGAGGAGTCTCTTCCAGGCCCATTCATTCCTCAAGAGGGGCTCATCCTGCTCCCTTCTGTCATGGTTAGGACATGGTTAATGTCCTGTTCTCACAGGGTTAACTTTTGCCGGCCTCTCTTTGGATCTGGGAGGGGTATTTATACTCCCTCCAGACTAGCATTCTCTGTCAGCTATACTGTTATTCTGGCTGTGTGTCTGACCTACCCCCCTGGTGTGCGTGTACTGCATTGCTTGTTTGATTCCCGTGTATGACCCGGCTTGTCCCCTCACTCTGAACTCCGTCTCACGTTTTAGGTACTATTGTCTTCTCTGGTTCTGACCTCCTGGCTTGGCTATTGTTACTCCGCTACCGTTAGCCCCTATTGCACCGTCTATTGCCCATTCTGGTTTTCTGATCTATTGCTACGTCCTGACTATCCGCTCTGTCTAACCCTTTGGTACTGTCCTGCTATCTCGTGCATTGACCCCGGCTTGATCTGGTTTCCGCCCCGGTCTATGCCCCTTGGTAACTTGTCCCGTAGTTACCTTTCTAGGAGTTTCTCTGCAGCTCCTAGCTCTGTGGAGCTTAGGCCATGCCCCCAGCGGTCACATGCTTCAGGTCCTGATAGTTTGAAGCACGCATTGTCACCGCTGCTGCCCTGCTCCACAGGTATCTTTGAGCACTGTTTTTGTGTTCAGGACATGCGCACTGGCTCAGTGAGCGAGTGTAGTGCGGTGTTCCTGTCACCTTCCTTCTCGGATTACACCTACCGCATACCAGTGATGTTGCCCCTTCATTTTGAGGAATGTGACCCTGGTTCCCATCATCAGCTCTTGCAGCCTTCGAGGCAAGTGTTCCGTCTCTACTGTTCGCTGGTTGAGCAAGATGTGATGACGGGACCCAAACTCTTCGAAGGACCCCAATCTCCGGTGCCGGTCATATGTAACTCCCCAGGATACCAACTGTCGGAACCGCTTGGCTGGAGGGCCTGCTAGCATTTCTTCAGCCCTGCCTCAATTCCTTATCGCTTCCATTCAGCCTAGTGCCCGCAGTTTGCTGAATAGTTCCTGGAACCTGGCTTTCCCGTCCGCATTCTGCAAAAATCCCATTCATGAAGGCTGGCGCCTTGGTGGTTCCGGGAAAGCGGCTGGTTCCGGAACAAAGGCTCCTACCACCTCCATTGTCGCATCACCTTGGTCTGGCTCCAATATACCTCCAGTCACTCCTTCGAGAGTCTTGCATGATTCTGCCATTTTTGTCGCACACTAAGCACGTTATACTGTAGGATAACTAATTGAATCCAGAAAAAAATTTCAACACTTTTTTGGAGTGTTATACAGCACAGAAATGTACCACAAAGCACGTATTACTGCATGGATGAGTAATTGAATCCAGAAAAAAATTTCAACACTTTTTTGGAGTTGTGCAGTGGCATCAGTGTGCTGAGCGTAGCGGCGCCTGTCTTTTAATAACCCTTAATAATGTCATACGGCCAGCCAATCTCAATAATGGCACTACCAAGTTGACTACTGCATTACAGTGTGTGACGAGCGTCAGCTTACGCTGAGTCGTTTTCCTTTTGAATGAGTGGACCCTCTGGGCCGTGGCACCTACCCACCTAGGGCGAGCTGACCTAGTGAGAATCCACCCCCTATACAGGGAGTGTCAGGGGCAAGACCAAGGGGGTGAGCCACCACAGCAGCTGGACCAGACGGCCGGATCAGGGAAACAAGACAAGGCGAGACAAGACGTTAGTTCATGCAAACTTCATTAAGGAACACTTCTGGGTACAACAGGTGCAAAACGTGAACACACAAAGTACATAAAGCAAGATGCGTGCAAGGGCACGCCGAGGTCCAAGGCATGAGGAACACTTCAGGGTATAACAGGTGCAAATCGTGAACACACAGAGTACATAGAGCAAGGTGCGTGCAACAGCACGCCGAGGTCCAAAGCATGGTACGTGCGGGACATCAGGTTCTGTAGCTCTGAAGGTGATCGGCAGGTTCTGGACATCCGGTAAGCAAACCAGGGTTCCATGCAAGGAGACAAGACAAAGTTAGAAACAGGATGCATGTCAACGAACACGCCCGGGTCAAGTTCACAGGACGGAGGCCTGCGCATGACAAGGGGCATGCCAGGTACAGGGATGGTGCCCTGCGCGTGCGAAGAGACACGCCAGGGAGAGATACAGGACGGAGGCCTGCGCGTGCAGAGGACACGCCAGGGACCAAGATAGGGTACGGTGGCATCGGAATTCGGGGTGCTGGCATCGACCGTCAGGGTCCAGGAATCAGACTGCGGAAATCCGCTCCGGACATCAGGCCGCAGTCATCTAGGTCCGGACCTCTGGCACAAAATTAGAATATTATCAAAAAGTTAAGTTATTTCAGTTCTTCAATACAAAAAGTGAAAACTCATATATAGAGTCATTACAGAGTGATCTATTTCACATGTTTATTTCCGTTCATGTTGATGATTATGGCTTACAGCCAATGAAAACCCAAAAGTCATTATCTCAGTAAATTAGAATACTTTACAACGCCAGCTTTAAAAAATTATTTTAAAATTCGAAATGTTGGTCTACTGACCAGCTTCCTCTGCCTATAGACACATCGCGCATCTGCCGCCGGGATCAGCCGAATGATTTACTGCGCCTGCGCAGTGCGACGGTGTTCCTCTGGTGGTACCACACAAGAGGCTGCGTGAGTGTGTGTGAGAGTGAGTGTGAGAGTGTGTGGTGCATACAGTGTATAGAGTGTGTGTGTGGTGCGACGGTGTTCCGCTGGTGGTACCGTGCAATAGGTTGGTACCAGCAGCAGTTTCCATATTGAGACACCCATCACTTGGGTGTCCCAATACGGCGGTCGGTCAACGTCCTCCGCTTGGAATTCTGGGATCCGGTGACATCTGGACAGAACAGGAAATGAAAACTTTACAAGGCAATTATGTAAATAGATATGAGCTATACTTTTTGTATTGAAGAACTGAAATTAATTAACTTTTTGATGGTATTCTAATTTTGTGAGAAGCACCTGCATTACCTTTTAATACCTTTTACAAAAAACAAACAAAATATTTTTCAAAGACTAATTTTTATTTTCACAGTCCAAAATTAGAAAAATCTTAAGAAAGAACCATGAAGTGCTCTCTGCACACCTAGATTAATTCTTTTAACCCCTTTCTTCCATATGACGTACTATCCCGTCCATGTGCCCTGGGACTTAATTCCCAAGGACAAGATAGTATGTCATAGCGATCAGCGGCGCTCTCGGCACATTAACCCCTGGCACACTGCGATCAAACATGATCGCAGTGTACCGAGGGCATAGGCAAGAATAGCGCAGGGAGGGGGCTCTCTGAGCGCTTCCTTAACACCCTCAGAGCGCCAAAACATTAAAAAATTATATAAATGAGGTATCGCTGTAATCGTACTGACCCGAAGAATAAAACCGCTTTATCAATTTTACCACATGCGGAACGGTGTAAACGCCCCCCAAAAGAAATTCATGAAATGCTGATTTTTGGTCATTCTGCGTCCCAAAAATTGGTATAAAAAGCGATCAAAAAATGTCACATGCCTGAAAATGTTACCAATAAAAACAACAACTCGTTCCGCAAAAAATAAGACCTCACATGACTCAGTGGGTCAAAATATGGAAAAATTATAGCTCTCAAAATGTGGTGATGCAAAAACTATTGCTACGCCTCGCTCACCTGGGGGCGGGACCTCGGTCACGACGTCATCTCTTCCGGAGCCGCGGTCACTCCGGGGGTCCCGTCGGGTGCGCACACGCAGCTCTCGTTCCCGGGTCTCCTCCTACATGTCACGTTTGCGCTTGCGCGCTCCTGTCAGTGCTGTATAGGGCTCGGTCCTCTCTATGGTAATGGAGGACCTGACCTGGAACTTGTAGTGGTCATGTGCTTTCTGGCTAGGTCCTGACCCGGAACCAGTAGTAATCATGTGCTATATCAGACGACCTCCCCCTAGGGGAGGTGCCTGATTATTGTTGTGCTTCCTGGCTTGGTCTGCCGTGTCCCTGCCTGGCTGTGCACTGTATTCAGGTACCCTGCCTTGCACTCTGTTGTGCCTCTTGGCACACGCTCTGAATCTGCACTCTGCCTTGTACTTGGTTGTGCCTCCTGGCACATGCTCTGACCCTGTGCTCTGTCTCGTACTCGGTTGTGCCTCCTGGCACACACTCTGACCCTGTACTCTGTCTCATACTCGGTTGTGCCTCCTGGCACACGCTCTTACCCTGTACTCTGTCTCATCCTCAGTTGTGCCTCCTGGCACACACTCTGATTCTGTGCTCTGTCTTATACTCAGTTGTGCCTCCTGGCACACACTCTGATTCCGTGCTCTGTCTTATACTCAGTCGTGCCTCCTGGCACACACTCGGACCCTGTGCTTTGTCTCATACTCAGTTGTGCCTCCTGGCACATACTCTGATCCTGCACTCAGTCTCTGTATACCACGTGTTCCTGTGTCCACGCTTTACACGTTCCTGCAGACACACTCACCCACTCGTGTCTCCTGTGAGCCGGCTGCCTGGTGCCAGCAGTCGTGGTGCCTCACCCCCTGGGGCTTCCCCTGACACTCCCTGTATAGGGGGTGGTCTTCACTAGGTCAGCTCGCCCTGGGAGGGTTGGTGTCACGACCCAGAGGGTCCACTCCAGGAGTCGTCACAACAATTTTTACAATAAAAAGTGTCTTTTAGCGTGTGACAGCAGCCAAACATAAAAACTGCCATAAATAGTAAATCAAACCCCCCTTTATCACCCCCTTAGGGAAAAATAATAAAATTAAAAAAATGTATTTATTTCCATTTTCCCATTAGGGTTAGGGCTAGGGTTAGGGCTAGGGGTAGGGGTGTATTGGGGTTAGGGTTGGAGTTAGAATTGGGGAGTTTCCACTGTTTAGGCACATCAGGTGCTCTCCAAGCGCAACATGGCGTCTGCTCTCAATTCCAGACAATTCAGCGTTGAAAATGTCAAATGGTGCTCCTTCCCTTTCAAACTCTGCCATGCGGGGCAGCACGGTGGCTCAGTGGTTAGCGCTGCAGCCTTGCAGCGCTGGGGTCCTGGGTTCGAATCCCACCAAGGACAACATCTGCAAGGAGTTTGTATGTTCTCCCCGTGTTTGCGTGGGTTTCCTCCGGGTACTCCGGCTTCCTCCCACACCTCAAAGACATACTGATAGGGAATTTAGATTGTGAGCCCCCATCGGGGACAGTGATGAAAATGTGTGCAAACTGTAAAGCGCTGCGGAATATGTTAGCGCTATATAAAAATAAAGATTATTATTATGCGCCCAAACAGTGGTTTGCCCCCATGCAATTCTTTCTGCGGATTTGAAACTGCAGCAAAATCCGTGCGGAAAATTCTGCAGCGTCTGCACAGCGGTTTTTAATTCCCATAGGGAATAATGGTACTGTACACCACAGGGTCAAATCCGCTGCGGATCCGCAGCAGAATCCGCAGTGTGTGCACACACCCTAAAAGATCATTTTTGTGGAAAAAATATGATTTTTTTATTTTCACGCCCAGGCGTTATAAACTTTTAGGAAGCACTTGAGGGTTCAAAGTGCTCACCACACATCTAGATAAGTTCCTTGGAGGGGTCTAGTTTCCAAAATGTAGTCACTTGTGGGGGGTTTCCACAGTTTAGACACATCAGGGGCTCTCCAAACGCGACATTACACCCGCAGACCATTCCATCAAAGTCTGCATTCCAAAACGTCACTACTTCCATTCCGAGCCCCAACGTGTGCCCATACAGTAGTTTTCTCCCACATATGGGGTATCGGCGTACTCAGGACAAATTGGACAACTTCTGGGGTCCAATTTCGCCTGTTACCCTTGGGAAAATAAAAAATGGGGACTAAAAGATCATTTTTGTGGAAAAAAATCTGATTTTTTTATTTTCACGCCCGGGTATTATAAACTTTTGTGAAGCACTTGGGGGTTCAAAGTGCTCACCACACATCTAGATAAGTTCCTTTGGGGGTCTAGTTTCCAAAATGTGGTCACTTGTGGGGGGTTTCCACAGTTTAGGCACATCAAGGGCTCTCCAAACGCGACATGGCGTCCGATCTCAATTCCAGCCAAAAAAGTCAAATGGCGCTGCTTCCCTTCTGAGCTCTGCCATGCGCCCAAATAGTGGTTTTCCCCCACATATGGGGTATCATCGTACTCAGAACAAATTGCACAATAACTTTTGGAGTCCTGTTACCCTTGAGAAAATAAAAATTGGGGTGAAAAGATCATTTTTGTGGAAAAAATATGATTTTTTAATTTTACGGCTGTATGTTATAAACTTATGTGACGCCCATGGGGGTTCAAAGTTCTCACCAAACATCTAGATAAGTTTCTTGGGGGGGTCTAGGTTCCAATGGTGTCATTTGTGGGGGATTTCCACTGTTTAGGCACATCAAGGGCTCTCCAAAAGTGACATGGCGTCCGATCTCAATTCTAGCCACAAAAGTCAAATGGCGCTGCTTCCCCACATATGGGGTATCAGCCTACTCAGGAGAAATTGCACAATAACTTTTGGGGTCATGTTACCCTTTTGAAAATAAAAATTGGGAGTGAAAAGATCATTTTTGTGGAAAAATTGATTTTTTAATTGTACGGCTGTACATTATAAACTTCTGTGAATCCCTTGGGGGTTCAAAGTTCTCACCACATATCTAGATAAGTTCCTTGGGGGATCTAGTTTCCAAAATGGGGTCACTTGTGGGGGGTTTCCACTGTTTAGGGACATCAGGGGCTCTCCAAACGTGACATGGCATCCGATCTCAATTCCCCTCCTAGATCCAAAAGGAGGCCAGCAAAAGTTAACCCTGAGAGAGCAGGACATTAACCATGTCCTATACCATGACAGTACCCCCCCTTAACAGGGGGCCACTGGACCCCCAGGCTTCTAAGGGTATCTGACATGAAAAGCCCTCACCAGTCAATCAGCGTGCACCGAAATGGCCGGAACACATGACCGATCCTCAATGGAATATCCCTTCCAATGAATAAGGTACTGAAGTCTCCGGCGCACCCACCGTGAATCAATGATGTGCCCTACCTCGTGCTCCAGTTGACCCTCTACCAATACTGGTGGAACCACAGATGAGGGATCTTCTCTAACTGTCCCCACAGATTTTAATAGTGGCCTGTGGAAGATGTTAGATATTTTGAAGGAGGTGGGCAACTTTAACCTGTAGGCCACTGGGATGATCACCTCTACAATCTTGTATGGGCCAATAAATTTGGGGCCCAGCTTTAAAGAGGGTATCTTAAGTTTGATTTAAGTTTGATTTAACGGGTGGACAACCAGACCTTTTCCCCCACTGTCAGCGCAGGACCCGACCCCCTCCTCCTGTCTGCAAAATGTCTGTACTTTTCCTGGGCTTTGGAGATGATCCCCTGCACCTCCCTCCAGAGGGTTTTTAACTGTTGCACCATCCCCTCGGCACCAGGACAACCAGAATCCATATGGGAAAATTCCCGAAACTGTGGAACAAACCCACAATTGACCTGAAAGGGAGACTTTCCGGTAGAGTGATTAATACGACAGTTGAACACAAATTCTGTCATAGGTAATACCTCACACCAGTCTTCCTGTCTGGAGGAGGCCAGGCATCTCAGAATCTGCTCCAACAATTGGTTGGTGCGTTCAGTCTGTCCATTGGATTCCGGGTGATAGGCAGAGGAGAATGATAACGTGACACCCAACTTCTTACCAAACGCTCTCCAAAACCTGGCCACAAATTGTACACCCCCGTCCGACACCACGTTCACAGGCACTCCATGCAACCGAACTATGTGCTGTAAAAACAAGCGGGCCAAGGTTTCAACACAAAGTGGGCTTACTTAGAAAATCTATCAACCACTACCCATACCACTGAGTTGCCCTTGGAAGAGGGAAGATTAGTGATAAAGTCCATGGACAGGTGTGTCCATGGTTTATCCGGAATTGGCAAAGGCACCAATTCCCCGGCCAGCCGGACCTGAGAGCTTTTAGAGTGAGCGCACACCCCACAAGTATTTACAAACCTTTTGATATCAGTACCCATAGAGGGCCACCAAAAACCCCTAGCCACTGCCCCCCTGGGTAGCTGCAATACCAGGGAGTGCACTTAATACAGAATCATGAAATTATTGCAGGAGTGTGAGACAGAGATGTTCGGGTACAAACAATTTACCTGGGGGTTTATTCCTGGGAGCTTGTGCTTGTGCTTCCAGAATCTCTCTCTGTAACTCAGAGGAGACTTCTGCTACAATCAATCCCGGTTGAAGAATGTAGGAAGGAGGTTCTGGAGGGGACACAGAATCAAAACATCGGGATAAGGCATCCGCCTTTACATTTTTAGACCCGGGTCGGAACGTAATGGTAAAATTAAATCGAGAAAAAAAGTGCCCACCAAGCCTGTCTGGGGGCCAATCTCTAAGCGGACTCGATATAGGCCAGGTTTTTATGATCAGTGATGACCGTAATGGGATGACTGCCCCCCTCCAAAAAATGCCTCCATTCTTCGAAATAATAAGAGCTTCCGTAGCTCATTTCTACTCTTCAATAGATCATTGCTAATTGAAGGGGTCTTATTTTGTTTTTGTTTTTCTTCTAGAATATTTATCTGGTTTAAGACTGACCGCACTTCACCCTCTCTGCGCTTTTTTTCCCTTGAAGCTAGTTTTATACATAAACTTCCCATGAAGGCTTTGTGCGATAACCACAGGGTCTCATCAGAAACTTCGTTATTATTAATCTTGAGTAATTCTCTCAATTCATTAGATAAATATTCCCTGTTTTGAACGGATTTCAAAAGGAAAGTGTTCAAGCGCCAGGAGAAGGCAGAGGGTGGTGTGCCGTCACCCCCGAGTTCTAACACAATAGGGGCATGATCTGACCAGGTAATTGAGCCTATTTGGGAGGATTTACAGAGTCATAAGGCTGTCCTATCCACCAAAAAATAGTCTATTCGGGACAGAGATGCAAACCTAGGGGAAAAATAAGTATATCCTCTCTCGTTGGCATGGTGGTATCTCCAAACATCATGGAGAGCCTCTTCCGCTATAGTTCCCTTCAATTCCTCCCGGATGGTTGTCTGTGCCGAATCAACATCCAAATCTCTAGATATAGGGGTGTTAAAGTCTCCGCAAATCACCAATGCGCTCTGTGACATAGAACGAATTTTCTTGAGAACTTTAGTGAAGAATATTTTAGGGGAATTATTAGGACTATACAAGGTTGCTATCGTATAAGGAGAGTTATTTAGAAGGCAAGAGAGGATCAAAAGCCTCCCATTGGGATCTGTAAATTGGGATAACACAGAGAATGAAATAGTGTGTTTTATCAGTATAGCTACTCCTGCTTTTTTATGTGGAGCGTTGGCCTGGAGTATTATAGGGAATTGTTTATTAGTTAGGCGTGACGCATCTTTGGGAAGTAGGTGCGTCTCTTGCAGGCAAATCACGTCACATTTAGATGAGCATATTTGCTTCCAGAGAAGAGACCTTTTAAAAGGGGAGTTTAATCCCCTCACATTCAGAAATAAGAACTTAATACCCATTGCTTCATACCAAAACTCTTAAATACACTCAAAAGAAAAATTTGATCGGCTCTGCATAATCCTGACAGAGAGATGACTCGGAAAATACAATTATGGTCACTTGGTCACTTGCTGGCCGTGCGCTAGTAGGATTTTGGCGTGCGCTGCGCACTTTTGAAGGTGCGCCCGTGTGCGCCGAACGCAGCATGTTGCATTTTGGCGCGCTCGGCGCACCTTCAAAAATGCGCAGCGCATGCCAAAATCCTACTAGCGCATGGCCAGCGCACAATCTGCGCACCTTATGCTAAAGATAGGGTGCGCAGATCGCAAGCGTCCATGTGCGATAGTAGGCGGCGATGACCGGATGGGGCAGGCAGAGAGCCGGCAGGGGGCGGGGCTTAGCGGCGCCGTGCGCTGTGTCGAATAAACGCTAGTGTGAAACTAGCCTTAAAGAGAAAAAAAAAATTATCAAATCCGCACCTCTATGCCGGGAGGCGCTAAGAGGAAGCAAGTTCACGGAGAAAATAACCAAAGGTGAACTCCAAAAAGAAAAGAATCGCAGACCTCATCAATTTACAGTGGTCCAATCAGTTGGAATTTTTTTATATTGCTGATCCGTAGGAAGGGAGGAGACAAACCCCTCCGGGAGAAGTTTCCATTTGCTGAGTTGGGATTCTGCATGTCTGGGTGACAAGCAAACAACAATTTCGTCGTCTTTATTTATTAGTAATTTTACCGGAAATCCCCAGCGGTAAGGAATATTGATGTCTCTCAGAATTTTCGTATATGGGGCAAATTCCTTACGTCTCGCTAACGTGGCTGCTGATAAATCTTGAAAGACTGTAATGCCTTGAAAAGGAGCAGGAAGATTCGGAGATTCTCTAATACAGCGTAGAAATTTTTCTTTGATGGAGAAAAAATTAATCCTCGCTAAGGTATCTCTGGGTAGCGAGGGATTTATGGACTTGGGTTTAGGTACCCTATGGATTCTGTCCACCATCAATTCAAATGCGGAGGTTTCCGGCAATACAGCCCGCAATAGATTTTGAAAAAATTGAGCCAATTCAGAGTTTTTAACACTCTCAGGTATCCCGCGTAATCTCACGTTGTTTCTGCGAGATCTATCTTCCTGATCTCCCATTTTATTTCTTAGGTATTCAGAGGTGTCTTTCATCTCATAGTATGCATCGACCGGGGTATTGTGGGAGGCCGCAAATTCCACCATTTTATCTTCTAATCGAGATGTACGTTCTTCTAAATTCCTTACATCTTTTTTTAAAGCATTCACCATCTGCTTCATATCACCTTTTAGGGATTTGCGTAAGGTACCCAATAATTCTTGCATCATATTTTTAGCTAATGGGGTGTCTGCTGTCGTGGGGTCATCTCCCATTATTGAGCTTTCGCGGGAGGAGCGTCCCGAGGGCGATGGTAAACCCGTTTGTGTTTCACCACTAGTAGCTGGTGTATGGGCTGTGCCTTGTGAAAAAAATTCAGTCAGCTTAGCAGGTGAGGTCGTTTTGCGTGGCCTGCCCCTGGTCATTTTTGCTCTTTCAATGAACAAAGAGTAGAGAGATCGTATATATTATATATAGTCCAGCTTGCGATAAATGTCTCTACTGCCCTTCTTTTCTTTGAGATTAGAACTGCTTAGTGCCGCTTCTAAGGAGGTCTGCGAGGTTGGAGCTACCACATTATGATATTAGCATAGTAGAAAGACTCGGTTGACAAATTGATTTGCCACCTGTTATTTGGAGTATAGGATTTATCCAAGACACATCCGGATTGATGGAGGAAGAAAAGTGGTAATTAATGTTCTAGGATTCCTGAAGGCACCAGTAGATAGCTGTCACACAACATATTTCTCAGGTGGCGTGCAGTCCAGGAGTAGAGCACCGAGTTCAATAACCTTTCAGTGTGTAATTCTCACCATGTGCAATTATAAATACCAGGAATATATTTGCATGCAACCAAAGTATGTTTCTTCAGCTGGGGGATGGCAGATTGCTGATTAATCAATGAGAGATTATGTAACTCCGGGGTTCAGGTACTCACACCAGAGGGGGAGGGAGCCAGCAAGATGGCCACAAATCACTCTCCCCTCCTGCTTGTTTCCAGCACTCACCCGCTGACAGCAGCAGTCTGCAGGCTTCACTTCTCACCCCTTCGGCCTCCTGTCAGTCCTCCCATACACCACAGTCACCGTTGATAAGCAGAAAATGATGGAGTGGTGGGGCAGGTCGCCCGTCCTGGTTAGGCCACAGGCTCACATGCTCCAGAAGTAAGATCTCAGAACAGGCGATGAAGGGCTCCAGACCCCTCCCGACCGCACACCCAGGTCCCACCAGTCAGGATCCTGAGGTATCTGGACTGCAGGCTGGAAAATCTGCACGGATGGCTGAGATTAGAGGTGGATGGAATACAGAGCTCTCCTCTGCACGTCTGCTCCCCTCAGCCTCCAGGCCCCTCCCCAACTTCCTATAATAGTTAGCAAAGCCCAGAAATCGCTGCAACCCCTTCAGATCATGAGGCTGCATCCAATCTGTAATGGCCTGAACCTTCCCTGGATCCATGCGGAATCCCTCCCCAGATACAATTACACCCAGAAAAGACAGTTCTTGCATTAAAAATGAGACCTTCTCCAGCTTAGAATACAAATGGTTCTCCCGGAGTCTAATAAGAACCGTACGTAGATGGTGTAAGTGTGACTGACTGTCCTCAGAGTATATCAATATGTCATCCAGATAAATGACTATATAATGTCCAATCAAGTCAGAAAAAACAACATTAATGAAGTTCTGAAAAACAGCATGGGTGATAGTGAGGCCAAAGGGCATAACCAGGTTTTGAAACAGCCCCTCAGCTGTCAGGACACTGTTTTCCATTCGTCCCCCTCCAAGATTCTTATAAGGTTATAAGCCCCTCGTAGATCGAGCTTAGAAAACCATTTGGCCCCATAAGTTGGTTGCATAAATCAGGAATCAACGGGAGAGGGTACATGTTCTTACCGGTAATTTTCTTCAGTTCCGCAAAGTCGAGGCACGGTCGCAACCCACCATCTATTTTTCTTTACAAAGCAAAACCCCGCTGCCACGGGTGAGACCGGGGGCCGAATATGCCCCTTGCAAAGGCTCTCTTTGATGTACTCTTTCATAGCTTGACACTCAGGCCCGGACAAATTAAACAAACGAGCCTTGGATAATTTGGCTCCAGGTACTAAATCAATGACACAATAATACGGTCTATGTGATGGGAGTGCCTCAGCCTTGCTTTCGGAAAACACATCTTCAAAGTCTCTCAGGTACTCCGGAATACCCTCCAGACCAACAGATGACACAGATACAGATTTTATCGGATTGACAAAAGGAACCAGGTTACAACACAGACCATAATCATTACATCCCCATCGGGTGATCTCCCCCTTCACCGAATCAATGAGAAGATTGTGGCGTTGCAGCCAGGGCATCCCCAATACCAGTCCTGCAGGCAGATTATTCAGAATGAAACAACTTAATTTTTCCACGTAAGTGGAACCCACTTTCAGAGAAAAAACTTCAGACATAAAACAAATTCCATCCCGGGTAAGAGGGGATGAATCCATAGCCACAATTTTATCAGGGTCTTTCAACCTGACTGTCTCTATCTTATTAAGAGTCACAACTTGGGCATCAATCAGATTAATGGAGGAACGACAGTCAACAAAGGCGGTGGTCATAACAGGACCGCCAGCAAGTTCCAATTCAACCTCAAGCACCATTTTAGCAAGCGAGAAAAAATATACCTGGGAGTCTGGGCAACCTCCTCGATTGTTGCCCAGAATCAGTCGTTTTCCCGACGATTTCACAGAAGGGCAGGAAGGACAGTCCCTTTTCCAATGTCCAGAGGCTCCACAGTAAAAACATAAATGGTTGTCTTTACAGTGTCTTCTCTCTCTTTCCTTTACCGAGACAACTTCAATCTCCATGGGCTCTGATACAGGTGCAGTGTAACACAATTTGGAGTACAAGGGAGTCTCTTGTTGCATCATTCCCCTAGCACGGAGTCTCCGGTCTTTACGGACTGCCTGCATCATGGTGTCCTCCAGGGTATCGGGAGGAGGATGTAATGCCAGAGCGTCCTGCAGACGTCAGACAGGCCCCTGCAGAACAACCCCCTAAGGGCAGCGTCGTTCCAGGATACTTCGGCGGCCCAATGTCTAAACTCTGAGCAGAACCATTCAGCAGAGTGCCTCCCCTGTGTCACACTCATCACCATATCCTCTGTCAGACGCACTCTGTCAGACTTGTTATAGATGTGCCCAAGAGCCTCAAAGAACAAGTTCACTGACATATGTTCAGGTGCAGAGGAAGAGAGAGAGAGAAAGCCCATGCTTTTGGAGCCCCCCTTAACAAGGACATTCTGATCTCCACCCTCTGCTTTTCATTACCAGAGGTCCGGGGATGCAATTCAAAGAACAACTTGCACCCCTCCTTAAAGACCCTAAACAATTTTTTATCTCCGGAAAAATTGTCAGGTAACTTTACCGATGGGTTGGGGACCACAAGAGATACATCAGTGGGGTCCTCCTCCTGGAATCCCGACGGAACAGACCCCTGTAGGACGTCTGCCATATCTCTCTGCACCTCTTGGTGCGAATGAAACAGGTTTTGCTGCTCCATAGACAGCTTCTGCATAAGCTGGGAGAGCTCATTAACCTGCTCAGTGAGAGCCCGTACCGGATCCATAATGTGCTAACACCCCACCAGGGGAAGACTGTATGGTCAGCAATAATGTCTCGACACCCAGGTATTACTGCTGCGGGGAGACCAGTAAGGGAGCTGAACAAGGCGCCGGGTAACTATCCAGGTAATGAATAGGATCTGAACCATGGGACAGAGTAGGAGGTGGTCAGGGGTGGAGCCAGATGCCGGGGTGCAGAGGAGACGATAAACACAGGAGAATAATCAAAACAAGCTAAGATCAGAACCAGGAGATCACGAGGTACCAATGGGGTGAGACGGGGGATTGTCGGAAGGGAAGCCAGAGGTCAAAAGCCAAAACGAGCAGTGCGGTACAATAGGGACAAACTAACGGAGTCACAATAGCCAAGCCAGGAGGTCAGAACCGAGGAAGAAGACAATAGTACCAAAACGTGAGACAGAGAACAGAGTGAGCGGACAGACCAGGTCATACACAGGAGGCAATCAAGCAATGCAGTATACACACACACCAGGGGGTCAGACACACAGTCAGAACAACAGTATAGCTGACAGCGAATCCTCATCTGGAGTGAGTATAAATACCCCTCCCAGATCCAAAGGGAGGCCAGCAAAAGTTAACCATGAGAGAGCAGGACATTAACCATGTCCTATACCATGACAACTGTATTTGGTGGTTTATAAGATGCATCGGATTATAAGACGGACCCCAAATTTTAGGGAGAAAAATAGGAAAAATAGGCAGTGCATGTGCAGATGGAGATCTCTGCACCGAGATCTCATCTGCCAAGATGTCGGTGCCAAAATCTCCATCGGTGCATGTGTCGCCCCTGGCGGCCATTATCCCGAAGTTCATCGTAATGTAAACCATGAAAGTGCGGGAGTCCAGTGTTTTCACAAAATCTCGGCAGAGCCATTGCATCTCCGAGCACCCCCTCCTCCCAGCCAGCGGCCCCCAGCATCACCCCACTCTTGCCTGTGCCAGCAGTGACCCTGGGACCCCGCTCTACTGCAGCTGGTATGTTATATTCGAGTTATAGGATGCATCATTTTTCCCAAAAATTTGGAATTTGGGGGAGGGGGGTGCGTCTTATAATCCGAAAAATATGGTAACAGTCTACCTCTGGTGCCGGCACTGTTCCAGTGAGGTCGGCGCTTGCTTTCCATTGGACTCATGTGATGTTATTATGTCATGCAAGCCATGCAGCCAATCAGCGGCTACTTTATTCTTGCTTCCTTTGGATGAAACTGACACCAGAAACAAGTGCTTCCTGGCTTCCTCCAAATTGTCTGTTATGTCCGAAGGAGCCGTCATCCCTGCAACGCCACTGGCACCAAAGGGGAGTATAGGCTGTTGTTATTTTATATGTGAAAATAGCAAGTGAGAAGGGCTTGTCTGAGTCATGAACAACTCCTTTAATAAATTTTCTTAATGTTTTTTTAAAATGGGGTCACTTTTGAGCGATTTCAAATATATAAGCCCCTCAAAACCTTTTCAAAACTGAAGTCGTCCCTGAAAAAAAAAGTTAGTTTTGGACATTTCTTTCAAAATATAGAAGATTTCTGCTAAACTTCGAAACCCACTAACCGTAAAAGTATAAAAGAACAGGGGCGTAATTCCCACGGTTGCAGAGGTCACAGCTGCGACGGGGCCCGGAGTGCTTAGGGGCCCGGAGTGCTTAGGGGTCCGATCGCGAGTTTGCACTTTGAAGGTGAGCTGTGTAGTGGGCGTGTCAGGGGAATGGCAGCCTCTGGGAGCCCATTGGATGTGCAGCTCCGTGCTTTGATTGGCTGCCAGGCTGCAATTGGCCTGAAGCGATGGCTGTTCTGTGCGCACAGGACTTGTGATAAGGTCACAGGAGGGGAGGAGTCAGGGGTCACATGATCAGGAGCCTCAGTGTATGCAGGACTCTGCTGTGCTGGTTGTCATGGTGCTGGATGAGGGAAAGTTTATGTGTGGGGTCAGGTGGGGTTTACAGGGTGTACGGAGCAGGGCCGTGTGTGTAGGAGGTGTACGGAGCGGAGCCGCGTGTATACGAGGTGTACGGAGCGGAGCCGCGTGTATACGAGGTGTACGGAGTGGAGCCGTGTGTGTACGAGGTGTACGGAGCGGAGCCGCGTGTATACGAGGTGTACGGAGTGGAGCCGTGTGTGTGCGAGGTGTACGGAGCGGAGCCGTGTGTACGAGGTGTACGGAGCGGAGCCGTGTGTGTACGAGGTGTACGGAGCGGAGCCGTGTGTGTACAAGGTGTACGGAGAGGAGCCGTGTGTGTACGAGGTGTACGGAGCGGAGCCGTGTGTGTACGAGGTGTACGGAGCGGAGCCGCGTGTATACGAGGTGTATGGAGCGGAGATGTGCGTGTATTTTGGCATGGGGGGCCCTATTTGAAAGTGTGCATCGGGGCCCATAACTTTGTAGTTACGCCACAAAGAATGTATAAAGTAATGATATTAACAGAAAAGAGAAATATTAAATATTATTTATTTACTAATGTTTATTAATCACGGAGCATAACATGTCAAATTGAAAGAAAAAGGGGCACTATGCAGAAGGACAATGCTGGACGCAACTGGAAGTAGTTAATGGAAGATTGCACATTGGATTTTTATGTTTCATATACTATATATATATATATATATATATACAGTTAGGTCCATATATATTTGGACAGAGACAACATTTTTCTAATTTTGGTTCTAGACATTACCACAATGAATTTTAAACAAAACAATTCAGAAGCAGTTGAAGTTCAGACTTTCAGCTTTCATTTGAGGGTATCCACATTAAAATTGGATGAAGGGTTTAGGAGTTTCAGCTTCTTAACATGTGCCACCCTGTTTTTAAAGGGACCAAAAGTAATTGGACAGATTCAATAATTGTAAATAAAATGTTCATTTCTAGTACTTGGTTGAAAACCCTTTGTTGGCAACGACTGCCTGAAGTTTTGAACTCATGGACATCACCAGACGCTGTGTTTCCTCCTTTTTGATGCTCTGCCAGGCCTTCACTGCGGTGGTTTTCAGTTGCTGTTTGCTTGTGGGCCTTTCTGTCTGAAGTTTAGTCTTTAACAAGTGAAATGCATGCTCAATTGGGTTGAGGTCAGGTGACTGACTTGGCCATTCAAGAATATTCCACTTCTTTGCTTTAATAAACTCCTGGGTTGCTTTGGCTTTATGTTTTGGGTCATTGTCCATCTGTAGTATGAAACGACGACCAATCAGTTTGGCTGCATTTGGCTGGATCTGAGCACACAGTATGGCTCTGAATACCTCAGAATTCATTCGGCTGCTTCTGTCCTGTGTCACATCATCAATAAACACTAGTGACCCAGTGGCACTGGCAGCCATGCATGCCCAAGCCATCACACTGCCTCCGCCGTGTGTTACAGATGATGTGGTATGCTTTAGATCATGAGCTGTACCACGCCTTCACCATACTTTTCTCTTTCCATCATTCTGGTAGAGGTTGATCTTAGGTTTCATCTGTCCAAAGAATGTTCTTCCAGAACTGTGCTGGCTTTTTTTAGATGTTTTTTAGCAAAGTCCAGTCTAGCCTTTTTATTCTTGATGCTTATGAGTGGCTTGCACCGTGCAGTGAACCCTCTGTATTTACTTTCATGCAGTCTTCTCTTTATGGTAGATTTGGCTATTGATACGCCTACCTCCTGGAGAGTGTTGTTCACTTGGTTGGCTTTTGTGAAGGGGTTTCTCTTCACCATGGAGATTATTCTGCGATCATCCACCACTGCTGTCTTCCGTGGGCGCCCAGGTCTTTTTGCATTGATGAGTTCACCAGTGCTTTCTTTCTTTCTCACGATGTACCAAACTGTAGAGTTTGCCACTCCTAATGTTGTAGCAATTTCTCGGATAGGTATTTTATGTTTTTGCAGCTTAAGGATGGCTTGTTTCACCTGCATGGAGAGCTCCTTTGACCGAATGTTTCCTTCACAGCAAAACCTTCCAAATGCAAGCACCACACCTCAAATCAACTCCAGGCCTTTTATCTGCTTAATTGAGAATGACATAACGAAGGGATTGCCCACACCTGTCCATGAAATAGCCTTGGAGTCAATTGTCCAATTACTTTTGGTCCCTTTAAAAACAGGGTGGCACATGTTAAGGAGCTGAAACTCCTAAACCCTTCATCCAATTTTAATGTGGATACCCTCAAATGAAAGCTGAAAGTCTGAACTTCAACTGCATCTGAATTGTTTTGTTTAACCCCTTAACGACCGCCGATACGCCTTTTAACGGCGGTAATTAAGGGTACTTAAACCACAGCGCCGTTAATTCACGGCGCTGTGATTTAAGTGAATAGCGCCCCCCAGTGTCGGATTTTCTCCGGGGTCTCGGCTGCCAGGGGTAGCCGAGACCCCAGAGAACATGAATCGGTCGGTTTTTACCGACCCCCGCTTTTGCGATCGCCGTTATTAACCCTATAACGGTGACCGCAAAAAAAAAAAAGCCACGATTTTACATTTAATTTCTCTTTCCTCTGATGTGATCGCACAGGGTTAGGCTAGGGTTAGGTTAGGCTAGGGTTAGGGTTAGGCTAGGGTTAGGGTTAGGCTAGGGTTAGGCTAGGGTTAGGGCTAGGCTAGGGTTAGGCTAGGGTTAGGTTAGGCTAGGGTTAGGGATAGGCTAGGGTTAGGGTTAGGGTTAGGCTAGGGTTAGGGTTAGGCTAGGGTTAGGGCTAGGCTAGGGTTAGGGTTGGGCTAGGGTTAGGGCTAGGGTTGGGCTAGGGTTAGGGCAAACTAGGATTAGGGTTAGAATTAGGATTAGGGATTAGGGTTGGGATTAGGGTTAGGGGTGTGTTGGGGTTAGGGTTGGAGCAAGAATTGAGGGGTTTCCACTATTTACCAACTTTGGGGGTCTAAAAATTGGGGTCTAAAAAAATCACTTTTGTGGAAATAAAAAAGACTTTTTATTTTCACAGCTCTGCATTTATAAACTTCTGTGAAGCACTTGAAGGTTCAAAGTGCTCACCACACATCTAGATAAGTTCCTTCATGGGTCTAGTTTCCAAAATGGAGTCACTTGTTGGGGGTTTCCACTGTTTAGGCCCATCAGGGGCTCTGCAAACGCAACATGATGCCCGCAGACCATTCCATCAAAGTCTGCATTCCAAAATGGCACTCCTTCCCTTCCGAGCTCTCCCATGCGCCCAAACAGTGGTTCCTCCCCACATATGGGGTATCAGCGTACTCAGGACAAATCGCATAATAACTGTGGGGGTATGATTTCTCCTGTTACCCTTGTAAAAATAAAAATTTGGGGGTGAAAAGATCATTTTTGTGGAAAAAAAATGGATTTCTTATTTTCACGGCTCTACGTTATAAACTTCTGTGAAGCACTTGAAGGTTCAAAGTGCTCACCACACATCGAGATAAGTTCCTTAATGGGTCTAGTTTCCAAAATGGGGTCACTTGTTGGAGTTTTCCACTGTTTAGGCACATTAAGGGCTCTCCGAACGCAACATGGCATCCGATCTTAATTCCAGCCAATTCTGCGTTGAAAAAGTCAAACGGTGCTCCATCCCTTGCGAGCTCTGCCGTATGCTGAAAAAGGGGTTTACCCCCACATATGGGGTATCGGCGTATTCAGGAGAAATTGTACAACAAATTTTGTGGTTGATTTTCTCTTTTAACACTTGGGAAAATAAAAAAAATTGGTTCTGAAGTAATTTTTTTCCAAAAAAAAGTTAAATGTTAATTTTTTCCATCCACATTGCTTTCGTTCCTGTGAAGCACTTAAAGGGTTAATAAACTTGAATGTGGTTTTGAGCACCTTGAGGGGTCTAGTTTTTAGAATGGTGCCACTTTTGGGTATTTTCTGTCATGTACACCCCTCAAAATGACTTTAAATATGATGTGGTCCCTAAAAAAAATGGCTTTGTAAATTTTGTTGTAAAAATGAGAAATCGCTGGTCAACTTTTAACCCTTATAACTTCCTAACAAAAAAAAATTTTGCTTCCAAAATTGTGCTGATGTAAAGTAGACATGTGGGAAATGTTATTTATTAAGAAATTTATGTGACACATCTCTCTGATTTAAGGGCATAAAAATTTAAAGTTTTAAAATTGCAAAATTTTAAAATTTTTTGCCATATTTCTGTTTTTTTCATAAATAAACACAAGACTTATTGAAGAAATTTTACCACTAACATGAAGTACAATATGTCACGAAAAAACAGTCTCAGAATCAGCAGGATCCATTAAAGCGTTCCAGAGTTATAACCTCATAAAGGGACAGTGGTCAGAATTGTAAAAATTGGCCTGGTCATTAAGCTGCAAACTGGCTCTGTCGCTAAGGGGTTAAAATTCATTGTGGTAATGTCTAGAACCAAAATTAGAAAAATTTTGTCTCTGTCCAAATATATATGGACCTAACTGTGTATGTGTATATGTATATATACCGTATTTTCTGGCGTATAAGACGACTTTTTAACCCCTGAAAACCCTTAAAAGTCGGGGGTCGTCTTATACGCCGGGTGTTGTCTTATGCGCCGGGTGCATCTAATCTGCATATAGTGGGGGAGTGGTCCCAATGACCAAGGGAGGGGGCATCTCACAGGGAAGATGTAACTAGAGTTATCATCCCCCTTTAACCTCATTGGTGGCAGCGGTGCTATCTGTGGCTCTGTGCTGGGGGTTGGCAGCTGCGGCTCCTCTTGTGTAGCATGGGGGATCCATGCTGGGGGTCGGCGGCGGCTCCTCTTTGTGCAGCTGCTCCATTGCTGCGATGTGGTGGCCTCTGGGAAAATGGCCGCTGGAGCCCGCGCGAGCTCAGATTCAGATCTCGTCTCCCGAGATCTCAAACCCCTCCAAAGGTTTTCTATGGGGTTGAGATCTGGAGACTGGTTAGGCCACTCCAGGACATTCATATGCTTCTTATGAAGCCACTCCTTAGTTGCCCTGGCAGTCTGCTTGGGATCATTATCATGCTGAAAGACCCATCCACGTTTCATCTTCAATGCCCTTGCTGATGGAAGGAGGTTTGCACTCAAAATCTCACAATACATAGCCTCATTTATTCTTTCAGGTACACTGACCAGTCATCCTGGTCCTTTTGCAGAGAAACAGTCCCAAAGCATGTTGTTGCCACCCCCATGTTTGACAGTAGGTATGGTGTTCTTTGGATGCAACTCAGCATTCTGTCTCCTCCAAACACGATGAGTTTTCTTTCTACCAATTAGTTCTACTTTTGGTTTCATCAGACCATATGACGTTCTCCAATACTCTTCGGAATAATCCAAATGCTCTCTAGCAAACTTCAGATGGGCCTGGACATGTGGTGGCTTAAGAAGGGGGACACGTCTGGCACTGCAAGATCTGAGTCCCTGGCAGCGTAGTGTTTTACTGATGGTAGCCTTTGTTACGGTGGTCCCATCTCTATGCAGGTCATTCACTAGGTCCCCCCGTGTGGTTCTGGGATATTTGCTCACCATTTTTGTGATCATTTTGACCCCACGGGGTGAGATATTGCGTGGAGCCCCAGATTGAGAGAGATTATCAGTGGTGTTGTATGTCTTCCATTTTCTTATTATTGCTCTCACAGTTGATTTCATCACACCAAGCTGCTTGCCTATTGCAGATTCACTCTTCCCAGCCTGGTGCAGGGCTACAATTGTGTTTCTGGTGTCCTTCGACAGCTCTTTGGTCTTCACCATAATGGAGTTTGGAGTGTGACTGTGAGTGACTGTGACTGTGACTGTGACTGTGAGTGAGTGTGAGGTTGTGGACAGGTGTCTGTTATACTGATAACAAGTTCAAACAGGTGCCATTACTACAGGTAACGAGTGGAGGACAGAGGAGCCTCTTAAAGAAGAAGTTACAGGTCTGTGATAACCAGAAATCTTGCATGTTTTTAGGTAACCTAATACTTATATTCCACCATAATTTGAAAAATAAATCTTACCAAATCAGGCAAGGTGATTTTCTGGATTTATTTTCTCATTTTGACTCTTTTAAGTGGGAGAACTTGCACAATTGTTGGCTGACTAAATACTTTTTTCCCCACAGTATATATTATTATTATTATTATAGATTTATATAGCGCCATTTATTCCATGGCGCTTTACATGGGAAAAGGGGAAATATAGACAAGTACAATAGACATGTGCAAGACAAGGGACACACAAGTACAGAAGGAGGACCCTGCCCGCGAGGGCTCACAGTCTACAGGGATGGGTGTAGATACACTAAGAGAGGGCAGAGCTGGTTGTGCGGTGGTTCAGTAGACTGAGGATCATTGCAAGCTGTAGGCTTGTCGGAACAGGTGGGTCTTCAGGTTCTTCTTGAAGGTTTCCGCTGTTGGTGAGAGTCTGATGTGTTGCGGCAGAGAGTTCCAGAGTATTGGGGAAGCACAGGAGAAGTCTTGTATGCGGTTGTGGGAAGCAGAGATGAGGGGGGAGTAGAGAAGGAGATCTTGAGAGGATCGAAGGTTGCGTGTGGGTAGGTACCAGGAGACCATGTCACAGATGTATGGAGGAGACAGGTTGTGGATGGCTTTGTATGTCATGGTTAGGGTTTTGAGCTGGAGTCACTGGACAATAGGAAGCTAGTGAAGGGCCTTGCATAGGGGGGAGGCTGGGGAATAGCGAGGAGACAGGTGGATTAGTCGGGCAGCAGAGTGTAGGATGGACTGGAGTGGTGCCAGAGTGCTGGAGGGGAGGCCAGAGAGTAGGAGATTGCAGTAGTCGATGCGGGAGATGATAAGGGCATGCACTAGTGTTTTTGTGGTTTCATGGTTGAGGAATGCGCAGATCCAGGAAATATTTTTAGTTTGAGGCGGCAGGAGGAGGCAACGGCTTGGATATGTGGTTTGAAAGAGAGGGCAGAGTCTAGGATCACCCCAAGGCACCGAGCGTGAGGGACTGGGGGATGCAAGCAGCCATTGACATTGATGGATAGGTCTGGCGGAGGGGTAGAGTGAGATGGGGGAAAGATGATGAATTCTGTTTTGTCGATGTTCAGTTTGAGAAAGCGAGCAGAAAAGAAGGCTGAAATAGCAGACAGACATTGTGGGATTTTGGTCAGTAAGGAGGTGAGGTCAGGTCCAGATAGGTTGATCTGCGTGTCATCGACGTAGAGGTGGTACTGCAAGCCGTGGGATTCTATGAGCTGTCCCAGGCCGAAGGTGTAGATGGAGAAGAGTAGGGGTCTGAGGACTGAGCCTTGAGGAACAACGACAGACGGGGCGAGGTGAGGAGGTGGTGTCTGAGAGGGAGACACTAAATGTTCGGTCTGTTAGGTATGATGAGATCCAGGATAGGGCCAATTCTGTGATGCCAAGAGATGAGAGAATCTGTAGCAGGAGGGAATGGTCCACGGTGTCGAAGGCAGAAGACAAGTCCAGGAGAAGAAGGACAGAGTAGTGTCGCTTGCTCATGGCGGTTAGTAGGTCGTTAGTGACTTTAGTTAGCGCAGTTTCAGTTGAGTGATGCAGTCGGAAGCCACATTGTAACCGGTCAAAGAGGGAACAGGAGGAGAGGTGGGAGGACAGTTCAAGATATACATGCTGTTCCAGTAGTTTTGAGGCGTAAGGGAGAAGAGATATCGGGCGATAGTTAGACATAGGGGATGGGTCGAGGGAGGGCTTTTTGAGGATGGGTGTGATTGAGGCATGTTTGAAGGATGAGGGAAAGACACCATTTGTAAGAGAAAGGTTGAAGAGGTGTGTTAGAGTTGGGATGAAGACTGTGGCAAAGTTAGGGATGAGGTGGGATGGGAGCGGGTCAAGCACACAAGTGGTGAGGTGTGATCTTGATAGGAGGGTGGAGAGCTGATCTTCTGTCATGGTGGAGAAGCTGGTTTTGGAAGAACAGGGCTGAGTGGCTAGAGGGGCATTGGGGGCTGTGGGCCAAAGATTTCTCTGATCGTATCGATCTTCTGCTTAAAGAAGGAGGCAAAGTCTTCAGCAGAAATGAGAGGAGATGGAGGAGGTGCTGTGGGACGGAGTAGAGAATTGAAAGTGTTGAAAAGCTGTTTAGGGTTGTGAGACAGTGAGGATATGAGGGATGCAAAGTAAGTTTGTTTTGCGGCAGAGAGCGTGTACTTGAAGCTGGCAAGGGACTGCTTGTATGCGTTGAAGTGTTCGGTAGAACGGGTTCTCTTCCATCTCCGCTCAGCGGCCCTGGAAACCCGTCTCAGTTCTTTGGTCAGGCTGCTCAGCCAGGGCTGCCTGTTGATTGTACGAGTTTTGCTCTGCGTGAGGGGGGCGGCTGAATCAAGAGTTGCTGTTTTTGTGGTATTATAAAAGGTGGCAGCAGCACCTGTGTCATGAAGGGAAGCTATGTCTGTGAGAGGGAGAAGGGACTCAGAGAGTGATTGTAAATTGAGGTGTTTGAGATTTCTGCGAGGGTGAGCAAGTTTGTGAAGTGGGGGTTGCGCCGTCGGAGAGGAGAGGGAAGAGAATGTCAGTAGATTGTGATCGGACAGGGGGAGGGGTGAGTTAGTGAGATTAGTGAGGGAACAGAGATGGGTGAAGATAAGGTCCAGCGTGTGACCATCTTTGTGAGTGGCCGCAGAGGACCATTGAGTGAGGCCAAAGGAGACAGTCAGTGATAAAAGTTTAGAGGCAGCTGAGGTGGAAGTGTCAATTGGGATGTTGAAATCGCCCATGATGATGGTGGGGATGTCAGCAGAGAGGAAATGGAGTAGCCAGGTGGTGAAGTGGTCGAGAAAGGTGGAGATGGCTAGTTCTGGGGGGCGGTAGATGACAGCCAGTTGGAGGTTGGAGGGGGAATAGGTGGGAACGGAGTGCACCTCGAACAAGGGAAGAGTAGCGGAGGGTGGAAGTTGAATTGGGGTAAACGAGCAGGTATCAGACAGGAGCAAGCCAACTCCTCCACCAAGTTTGCTGCTGGAGCGAGGGGTGTGAGAGAGATGGAATCTGCCATAGGAAAGCGCAGCTGGAGAGGCGTTGTCAGAGCGAGTGAGCCAGGTTTCAGTGATGGCAAGGAAGGAGAGTTTGTTGGTGATAAAGAGGTCATGGATAAACGAAAACTTGTTGCAGACAGAGCGTGCGTTCCATAAGGTGCCAGGTAAGAGGACCGAGGGAGTGGCTGGATAAATAGGTATGAGGTTATCATGGTTGCAAAAACATGTAGAGGATCGTGGCAGGATGTTAGAAATTGAGCGTGGGGATGTGTTGAGGAGGGTCAGGATTTGGGGATACATCGCCAGCAATGAGGAGTAGCAGACAGAGCGTTAGAAGGATAGGACGTGATGTGGCCATGTGAGTCTGGAGAAAAAGGATTGTATGTGGAGGAATAGTTCTGAGGAGAAGGTTAGGTGGCTGGGGAGGATGGAGGGGGAAATGACAAGTTCCTTACTAGGTGGGGGGATTACAGGAGATCGGACAAAATGGGGAAGTATGGGGGTGAAAGTGAGAAGAAACCGGAACATTGTGGTGGTTAAAAATTCCTTTAATTACATACATACATACATACTGTACATATATATACAGTCATGGCCAAAAGTGTTGCCACCCTTGAAATTGTTGCATCAAATGAAGTATTTCTCATTTTTTAATTCACAAATTACACATAATTTCACACAAAAAAACAAAAATGGGCCAGTCAAAATTGTTGGCACCTTTCCAAATTTGTGGGTAAACAACTTTGTTTCCAGCATGTGATGCTCTTTCAAATTCACCTGTGGCAAGAAACAGTTGTGGACAATATGAAAATCACACCCAAGACCAGATACCAGATAAAAAGGCCAGAAATTTACTCAGTCTTTGCATTGTGTGTCTGTGTGTACCAAACTAAGTATGGAAAACAGAGAGAGGAGAAGAGAATGGTCTAAGGACTTGAGAAGAAAAATTGTTGAACAATATGAACAATCAATCTCAAAGTTATAAGTCCATCTCCACAGATCTTGATGTTCCTTTGTCCATAGTGCGCAACATAACAAAAAAGTTTACAACTCATGGTAGCCCATGGAGATGGGTGACAGAGAAAAATTGATGAAAGGTTGCAAGATTGTGTGGGTGGTGGATAAGCAGCCCTAATCAAGTTCCAAAGAAATTCAAGCTGTTCTTCAGGCTCAGAGTGCATCAGTGTCAGTGTGAATTATCTGTCGACATTTCAATAAAATGAAACGCTATGGTAGGAGACCCAGGAGAATCCTAGTGCTGACACAGATCCGTAAAAATGCTAGACTGCAGTTAGCCAAAATGTATGTGATTATTCTGGTAAAGCGTATTTAGACAGATGAGAGCAAGATAGAGCTTTTTCGTAAAGCACATCATTCATTCTACTGTTTACAGAAAACGCAATGATGGATACAAAAAAGAACACAGTACCTACAGTCAAATATGGTTTGTGTTGTTTTTCTGCCTCTGGCACTGGGTGCTTTGTGTGCAAGGCAAAACGAAATCTGAAGATTACCAAAGGATTTTGTTTTGCAATGTAGTGCCCTCTGTCACAAAGCTGGGTTTGCGTCCTAGGTTATGGGTCTTCCAGCAAGACAATAACCCCAAACATGCTTCAACAAGCACCCAGAAATGGATGGAAAGAAAGAGCTGGAGAGTTCTGAAGTGGCAACCAATAGGTTTGGATCTATATCCCATTGAACAACTGTGGAGAGGCCTTGAAATTGTTGTTGGGAGAAGGCTCCCTTCAAATATGAGAGACCTGTAGCAGTTTGCAAAAGAAGTATGGTCTAAAATTGCAGTTGAGAGGTGTAAGAAGCTTGTTAATGGTTATAGGAAGAAATTGATTGCAGTTATTTATTCCAAAAGGTGTGCAACCAAATATTAAGTTGAGGGTGCCATGAATTTGTCCAGCCCATTTTTGAGGTTTTGTGTGAAATTATGTCCAACTTGCCTTTTTTTCTTTTTTTTTTCTGTTGTTCCAATATATGCAAAGGAAATAAATGTGTATAGCAAACGTGTAGTTGAAATAATTCTCTTTGAGAAATATTTCATTTTCTGGAACAATTTCAAGGGTTCCAACACTTTCAGCCATGTCTCGTATATACACCCTCAGATAAGAACCCCACTGAAATTAAACCATGAATCCCTGTACAACAATATATTTTCCTATTTCTCTATAACCTGTGTAGTGCAGCGGTAGCACACTTATGCAGTGATGAGGCAGTGACCCAGCAAAGTTCCAAATAAAAGTCTCTTTAATGTGTTTACTTCACATCATTAAATTCCAATTCATATAAACACAGCACACGATACCCTCTGGATCGCAGCCGGGCACATATCCTATGGATTGCACAGTCACTAAACATGCCGGTCCACCTTCATGACCGGTTGCCGTGGGCGACTACACTGCCATGTTAATGTCTCTTTACTCACAGCTTTACCCAGTACACGATATCCTTCAGTTTACAGTCACTAAACACGCTAGGCCTCCTCCGGTTCACCGCTGGGCACAAGACATCCACCTCCGAGACCATTTGCAGTGGTCAACTGCACCACTGTGTAAGCTGTGGGTGCCAGGCTTCTCAGCTCTCCTGGCTGTTTGGCTTCTCTGGCACGCGTTGCCTCACACAGGTGGAGTGCTGCAGAGCTGACTGCTGTGTACGCCTCCAAACACCAGACTGACTTTGATTCTGAACCTGACCTAAAGCACTTATTTTTAGTCTGCATTGCAATCACAGCTACGTCTGTGACTGCAATGCACTCACACGGCCTCCATGTGCATCCTGGGTAGAATACACAGCAACCCCTACCTGTGAGATCGGTCACTGCCTCACCATTGCAATCACAGCTATGCCTGTGACTGCAATGCACCCCCATGTGTCACGAGCACTTCGGAGGTGACAGGCTATCATCCTGCATCAGGCCTCAGAAGGTCTGAGCGCCTGTCCATAGAGAATGCTCCCTGAACCATCTGTCTCAAGGACCCAGCGTCGACCTCCTTCTGCCCTGAGAAGTTTGGATCTATTTAGTGAGTGGCTCAGCTGTGACACAGTGCGGGTAATAGCTTCATTTTCACTTCTGCTTGCTAGAGTGTTGGACCTTTTCAGAGTGCTCCAGTTTGGTGTCTGGAATCCTCTTCTGGTATCCGTATCTGGCGATTCAACTAAGTGTTCCCCTGTTTGTCTCACCTTACTGTCTTTAGTTTAGCAGAGACTGCCAAGCGCGCATCTCCCTCCCGTTCCCTATTCAGGACTAGGCCCCAAGGAGATTCAGGGCTCCAGGTTCCGGCTCAGCGATTGGTGAGGAACCAATATAGGGACTCGGTAGGAGTTCTAGGGAGAGATTAGATCTAGCCTAGGGGTCTCCAAATCCCTTCCTTAGTGTCTGGGCCCCCTTCCCCATTTCCCTTTATGTTACACTTGGTTTTCCCTCACCGTGCGTAACATTATTACCCGCCGCACCGTTTAGAGAAAACAGAAAAAAAATCTGACACGTGGTTCATTTGTGCATGTGTTTTGTTTGCTTTGTGTTTTTTGTTTTTTTTTTGTTGGGGTTTTTTTTTCTCTCTCTCCCTTTGGAGATGGATGCAGTCACTGAGTTGGCTGAGCGACTAAGCTGTCTGTCTCTGGAAGTGACTGATCTCTGTCGGGAGGTTCTACAGCAGCAGCAGCAGCTGCAGATCGCCAGTGTTGGGGCCGGCCTGAACCTAAGATTGCTCTCCCTGACAGATTTTCATGAGGCAGGGACAAGTTTTCTGTGTTTAAAGAGACCTGCAAATTGTATTTCAAACTTCGTCCCTACTCATCTGGCAGTGAAGAGCAAAAAGTAGGGATTGTGGTTTCTTTATTGCAGGGAGATCCACAATCCTGGGCTTTTTCCCTACCACAGGACTCTGTTTGACTCCAGTCTGTGGACGGATTTTTTGGTGCCCTAGTCCTCATTTTTGACGACCCTGACCGAGTCACCCTGGCGGAGTCTAAACTTCGCCGCCTCCTGCAGGGAAACCGGTCAGTAGAGTCATATAGCTCTGAATTCCGTAGGTGGGCAACTGACACAAAATGGAATGATGCGGCTCTTAAGAGCCAATTTTGTGAGGGTCTTTGTGAAAGACTAAAAGATGTCCTGGCTATGTATGAGGCTCCTGTGTCATTGGAGGCAGCTATATCGCTTGCTATAAGTGTGGATAGATGCCTTCGGGATCGGTGGGTAAGACCACTTTCCCCAGTTCCCTTTGGTGGGAGTCGTTCCCTTGTGTCCAGGGATCAGCCTGGCGGTGAACCTGTGTTTGGGGAGGAGGTAGAACTCATGCAGTTAGGAGGGGCCACCACCCTGTACTTCTCCGCTGAGAGTCGCAAGAAAAAAGGTGTTTGTTTTTTTCTGCGGGAAAAAGGGTAATTTTATTGGAGCCTGCCCTTTGGTACCAAGGCAAAAGGGTACTTGGTTAACCCCTGGTGGTGCTAGAGAGCAAGGCAGAGAACATTTCTGTGTTTGACAGTGGAGCTGGAGTCAGTATGGTGGACGCCGAGTTTGTGAGAACTCATGGTCTTGCTTGCTGTACATTAGCTAAGCCTATTCCCATTTTTGCCATTGATTCAGCTCCACTTGCACAGAAGACTCTCACACAAATTGTTCATAATATAAAACTGAGGGTGGGGCCGACTCATTCTGAAGTAATTCCATGCTATGTTTTAGACGGGCTCCCCACTCCAATTGTGTTGGGCCTACCCTGGCTGGTCAGACATAATCCGGTGGTGGATTGGCAAGCCAGGGAAATCATGGAATGGGGAGATTACTGTCAGGAGAACTGTCTGAATGTTTCCCTCTCTGCAGTCTCTGCTGAAATCTTGCCATGATTTCTAAAGGGCTTTGAGGATGTCTTTTCGGAGAGGGGGAGCCAGGAGCTACCCCCGCATCATGCATACGACTGTCCCATTAAGCTGATCCCCGGAGCTAAACTACCCAAATCCAGACTGTATAATCTTTCTGGCCCTGAGAGACAGGCTATGAAGTTCATTGCCGAAAGTCTGGAGAAGGGACACATCAGACCCTCATCTTCGCCCGTTGGGGTCGGGGTTCTTCTTTGTGAAGAAGGATGGCGGCTTATGTCCCTGTGTAGATTTCCGGGAGTTAAATCAAATCACCATCCGAGACCCATACCCTCTGCCTCTGATTCCAGATTTGTTCAGTCAGGTGGTGGGAGCTAAAGTGTTCTCCAAGTTGGACTTAAGGGGGGCTTACAATCTGGTTAGGATCAGAGAGGGGGACGAATGGAAAACTGCCTTCAACACCCCTGAGGGGCATTTTGAGAGCCTGGTTATGCCATTCGGTCTCACTATTGCCCCTGCAGTTTTCCAGCACTTCATCAACGACATATTTCATCACTTGGTGGGCAGGTGTGTGGTTGTCTATTTAGATGACATTTTGATTTATTCGCCAGATTTTGAGACACAACAGGGGCATGTTAAACAGGATTTACAGATCTTAAGAGATAACAAACTGTACGCCAAACTGGAGAAATGTGTTTTTGCCGTACAGGAGATACAGTTTTTGGGATATTTGTTGTCACGTTCAGGTTTTCGGATGGATCCGGAGAAGAACCATGCTGTCCTGGACTGGGACCATCCTGAGAACCTGAAGGCCTTGCAGCGTTTTCTGGTCTTTACGAATTTTTACCGAAAATTCATTCGGAATTACTCTGCAATTGTTAAACCCCTTAATGACATGACAAGGAAGGGGTTGGATTTTTCTAATTGGTCAGAGGCCGCTCTGAATGCTTTTTCCTCCCTGAAAAACTGTTTTGCCAAGGCACTCATACTCAGTCAACCCGATGCCTCTCAGCCATTTATTGTAGAGGTTGATGCCTCGGAGGTGGGGGTCGGCTCTGTGTTGTCTCAGGGTTCAACTCCTGGTAAATGGCACCCATGTGCATTCTTTTAGAAAAAATTGTCCTCGGCCGAGAGGAACTATGACGTGGCCAACAGGGAGCTGTTGGCAATTAAATTGGCATTGGAAGAATGGCGACATTGCCTGGAGGGGGCTGCCCAACCTATTACAATTATTACTGATCACAAAAATCTCGCATATCTGCAGTCGGCCAAGCGTCTGAACCCGAGACAAGCTAGGTGGTCGTTATTTTTTACGAGGTTCAATTTCGTGGTCACTTTTCGCACCGGGGTCAAAAATGTCAAGGTGGATGCTCTGTCTAGGAGCTTCCCGGATGGGGGAGACCAAGAGAGTCCAGTACCGATATTGCAGGAGGGGGTAGTTGTTTCGGCACTATATCCTGAACTGGAGGCTGAGGTGTTGGAGGCACAGGGGGACGCCCCTGCCTCCTGTCCTTCAGGGAAGCTATTTGTACCATCAAGAGTCCACTGGCAGGTCACCGTTTTTCGGTGCGTATGGTTATCATCCACAGTTTGGTACTTTTAATGGGGGAGGGGCTTCAGGAGGTCCAGAGGAGGAGCTTTTCACGTCGTCGCTCTCTTCTGTGTGGCAGGGCGTCCTGAAGAATTTGAGAAATATGGGAGACAGGTACAAAAGTATGGCTGACAGGAGACGTGTGCCAGGTCTGGACCTGAATGTGAATGACTTTGTATGGTTGTCCACTAGGAATATTAAGTTGAAGGTTCCTTCTTGGAAGTTGGGACCCAGATTTATTGGTCCTTACAGAATATCTGCTGTCATAAACCTAGCGGCGTTCCGTCTGGAGCTTCCTCAAGCTCTCAAAATCCACAATGTTTTTCATAAATCTCTTCTTAAGAAATGTGCGAACCCCATTGAGTACTCATCCCCACCGCGCCCCCCCCCCCCTAATTTTGGTAGATGGCAATTTGGAGTTTGAGATTTTGAGAATTGTTGATTCTCAGCTCCTTCGTCGTTCCTTGCAGTACTTGGTGAACTGGTCAAGAGGAAAGGACGTGGGTGTCAGCATCGGAGGTGAATGCCCCCAGGTTGGTTAGGGCATTCCATACCTCACATCCTGAGAAACCGGGTCCTGAGGCCACTCGTAGGAGGGGGGGTACTGTCACCAGCGCTTCGGAGGTGACAGGCTATCATCCTGCCTCAGGTCTGAGCACCTGTCCATACAGACTGCTCCCTGAGTCACCTTCCTCTAGGACCCAGCGTCGACCTCCTTCTGCCCTGAGAAGTTTGAATCTATTTAGTGAGTGGCTCAGCTGTGACCCAGTGCGGGTAATAGCTTCATTTCCACTTCTGCTTGCTAGAGTGTTGACCTTTTCAGAGTGCTCCAGTTTGGTGTCTGGTATCCGCATCTGGCGATTCAGATAAGTGTTCCCCTGTTTGCGTCTTTAGTTTAGCAGAGACTGCCTAGCGCACATCTCCCTCCCGTTTCCTATTCAGGACTAGGCCCCAGGGAGATTCAGGGCTCCAGGTTCCGGCTCAGCGATTGGTGAGGAACCAATATAGGGACTCGGTAGGAGTTCTAGGGAGAGATTAGATCTAGCCTAGGGGTCTCCAAATCCCTTCCTTAGTGTCTGGGCCCCCTTCCCCATTTCCCTTTATGTTACACTTGGTTTTCCCTCACCGTGCATGACACCATGGCCTCAATACACCTCCGTGCGCATCCTGGGGGGAACACAGCGTCCTCTACATGTGTGACACTGGTCTTTGCCTCACATATCCCCCCTCTGTTCAAACATGTGGGGTTGAACACTTATCACCCCACATGGGTGCATGACAGGGCATCCGCATGACCCTGTGACACCCCCGCTCGACACGGCACTAAGAAACCAAAGTAGGGACCGGAACCAAAGCATCCCTGCACTTTGCATTTCTCCTCCATACTTTGTTACGTGACCTCCCACCTCCCCATTCTCCATTGCAGAAGACATGCCCACTTTTCTGACTAACAGCAGATTTGGTTGGCCTCGACATTGTTTATTTTGGGTTCCCTAACCCCGCAGCTCATCCTGGAACCTAAGTACCTGCCTTCGGGCCTTTGGTACCATTTCTGTACCCTTACCTCGGTGCCTATGTCACACTAAAACGTCACAGTCTGCCTCAGCAACTCTGGGCATACATCCATACCACCTCACATCCGAACCTGAGCCTCCCGATGCTGCTGTCTAGCAAGAGCTCTATCAGTTTTACCCTGAGCCCCGGTCACATCCTTGGCCGGTGTCAGAGGGTTCCTCGTGCGTATGACCCTAGTCACCTCGGCGACCACACCTTCCTGGTTTCTCCAGACTTTCTTTTTATACGTGCGGTTTTTTTTATACCTGAGCCTCTGCATGGGACCCTGGAACTGAGCTGTCCCAAACTTACCAGCGGACATTTCCAGCTCCAGGTTCAGTGGGGTCTCCCCGACATCTCCTCCCACAACCTCTAAGGGGACCCGGATTTCCACATGGATACCCATCACCTCCACTTTCCGTCCTATCTGGTTGTCCCTGTCAACAAAGGACCTATGGACCAAAATCACTATGCTCCCCAAGTCCAGGAGAGCTTCTGTTTGGCACTCATTCACAAGTACCTGGCACAGTTGTGGTTCGCCGCCGGCAGTTCCCGTAGTGATGGTACAAACTGACTGTGCATACCTGCAGTCCATGGGTTCAGATACCAGGGGGCAGTTGTCAGCCACATGTCACCACCAACACTTAACCGCTGCGGCACAACTATACCTTGGACCCGCTTTAGGGGAAACAAATTTTTGTCATGCTCCTGTACAATTTCCGGAACAGTTTTATACCGCTCAATCACACTTATCAGCTGGTCCACAGTGCCCAGGTCCCCTTGCCCCACCCAATGCTGTAGGACGGCCAGCAGAGCCCTCACCAGCCGGTTGACCACTACCCTCTCTGCCATCTGTGCCGGGGTCAAAGTCTCAAGCTGGAGTCATTCCTCCACCAACTGCAATAAGTCATACGCCTGAGACCTGGTGGGACGAGTCTCTGCACTCCACTGGGACACCCTCTGATCACTCCTTACCTTAGGGGTCTCTTCTTTACAATGCTGATTGCCCCTCTCCTTAGGGGTCTACTCTTTACACCGCTGATCGCCCCTCACCTTAGGGGTGTCCGCTTTACATCGCTGATGCTTCAGCTGCTGCCACAGCAACTGCAGTGCCTCTTGCTGCTACTGGAACTGCAACTACAGCCCCTCTCGCTGCAGCAGCGCCTGCTGAAACTGAAGTTTCTGCTGCTGCCACTGCAGCTCCTGCTGCTGCCGGGACTGCAGCACCTCTTGCTGATGCCATTGCTGAGGACAAACTGCTTCAAAAGCTCCTCGATTTCTACACCTGTGACTGCAATGCACTCTCATGGCCTCCATACGCATCCTGGGGAGAATACACAGGGGCCCCTACTTGTGACATCGGTCACTGCCTCATCATTGCAATCACAGCTACACCTGTGACTGCGATGCACCCCCATGGCCTCAATACACCTCCGTGCACATCCTGGGGGGAACTCACAGTGCCCCCTACAAGTGAAACAGGTCACTGCCTCACACCTGGTAAACTGTTTAAAAGTGATAAAGACATTTTACAACTACTTTTACAATATTGTTAATCCATCTTCCCATTCTCACATTGGGAAATAGATTCTTATATACTAATTTACTACAGAAGATTGGATGAAGACATTTGAAAAAGTAATAATCGTGTAGGGGCTTATCAGAACATATTTCATTTATTACAAATCATCAAAAATGTGCCCTAAGTGTTACAGAACTTTGTATTCAATGGACACAGTAATGTAAATAATATATTTTATTATCCTGACATGAAATTATAGTGACAAGAAACATCTACTTTAAATTAGATATATAACTTGACAATAAAACCAAGGACTACATGAAGTTGTACATGCAGAAGTTCGGCTCCACCAATAAGCCGAAAGAGGATGTTGAGTTTGAATAACGCACTAGAGGTTGGGCTGCAAACCACTACAAAATAACGACGTCATCCCCACCACCACCATCTAAATGGTATAACCACTTATTAAATGTGGCAGCACATTTCATGTGATGGACCCTGACCATTAATTCATCTCCTTTCTCTGATTCATAGAAGAGGAAACAAGTGTAAGCTCTGTTGACAGGTTTCTGAATTGCTTATTTCAGTGCAAGACTCCTTCTGAGCTGAACACTCATGGTGAAAAGTTGAGACTGACACAAATCTTAGTTTTCAAAAAGTTTGCTGCTCTGGTTTTTATAGTGAAAATTTGTATTAACTTTAGATTGATTTGAAAAGTGATCAGATGAATAGCAAAGAAAATTAATCAAATCACAAAAAAAAATTCAACTGCATTTTAGCCCTGCCACAAAATGACCTACATATAGTCCAGAAAGTGCTAGGACTGTATCTTTTTATGAAGGTTCAGTTATGGGATTGGTTCAATGTTAGTGCAGTGCAATGTCATCAGGCAGCTATCAATGTACCTGTACACAGTAAGGTGGAGGCTTTTGGATGTTGGTCTGGTCTTAAGAAAGGCAGCGAAGAAGAAACTTCTCTCCAACAAAAGAACATCAAGGGCAGACTGACATTCTGAAGGCAGTATAAAGATTTAACGGCAGAAAACAGGGATACATTTTCTCTGAGGAAGCCCCCTTCAGGCTGTTAGGGACATCTGGAAGAATGGTTGTCTGAAGACGTAGAACAAAAGTGTGTCATGCCAACCATAAAGCTTCCTGAGACCATTTGTGTGTGGGGACTTTTCATCTATGGAGTGGTCTCACTCACAATTCCATGAATAAAGAACTGTATCTAAATACAGTATCTTCCAAGAGCAACTTCTCCCAACCATCCAGGAACAATTTGGTTATGAACAATGCTTTTTCCAGCATCATGAGATCATGTCACCAGGCAAAAGTTATAACTAAGTGACTTATTGAATAAAACTGTCAATTTTGGCCCATGTCCAGAAACGTCTCCCGATCTCAATCTCATTGAGAACCTGTGGTCAGTCCTCAAAAAGTAGGTGGACAAACAAAAACATAAACTCCAAGTGATTAGAGAAGAATAGGTTGTGTTTAGTCAGCATTTGGCCTAGAAGTTGTTAGGGCAAATTGCAGAAGTCTGGAAAAATAAAGGTCAATTCTGTAAATATTATCTTTGCATAAACTTGATGTACTGGTTAAACAAAGTTTAAAAGCTGAAATTTTTATAAATGTACTTCAATAACAATAAAAACACTGAAGCAGAAATTTAGTCAAAATCAAAATTTGTGTCAGTCTAAAAGCTTTTGGACATAACTATACAGCACAGCAAATTGTCAGGGCCCTGGTTCAGTCGCCAAGTCAGTATTCAGTGGTCCCCTGATGGGAGCTCTGACAACTGCCTCTTATTTGCCAGAATCTGCGGATTTTCTTTGGATTAGCCAGCCTGGCTAAAAAAAAGTTAAAGGAGGAAACAGTTTATAAAGGAGAGGATTCTGGAACTTTTATCTGGTGCCATTCTAATAAAACATATAAAGACAGCTGCCTAAAGAAAATATTTCACAAATGTCCAAACCACATTTCCCCACTTAGCAATATGACTTGCATTGCAATCCAGAGTGGTTTTCGCTTATCTTTTTAAGTTTCTAGAGGCTTCACCAGGGATACAGGAGCTGCTGATGTAATTTTGAGACTGCTTCTTTGCAAAGAGGTTAAATTTTTGGGCTATTAATACCAGCCCAATTTTGACCATGGTATGGCCAAAGGTTAGTGGTAGTTTTCTACAAGAAGCGGAATTTTAAGTTAGAAATGGACAGTTTTTAAAGCCACTTTATAGATGTCAGATAAATGAAGCTCTGCCAAAACAGGTATCCTAAACATCTAGTACATCTTTTGATGACCTTTGACTTTACTACTGTGTTCTATTTATTCTTGTAGCATTTTTAAAGGAAATGAGTTTGAAAAAAAAAAATGTTGGTTAAACCATTCACCGCATACAGTACAATATAATAGCTTTTTTTTCCTATGTATCTCCTTTGGTTTTTAACAAGACCTGATTTCTGTGAATATTTCCCATACTTAGAGCAAGAAGATAATTTCTCCCTTGTGACGTTTCAATTGCCAATAAAATTTTATTTCTGAATAACCCTTTTTTTTTAACCACAATCTGAACATGAAAATGGCTTCTTCAATCGGAGTTCTTTGATGTGTAAGAAAATAAAAGTGGATTTACCCTAAAATGTTTCCTACGTTCAGTAGATTAAAATGACTTTGCCTTTACGTGAAATCTTCGATGAGAAACAAAGGAAGATTTCCGTTTAAAACATTTCCCTCAATCTGAACAGGAAAATTGCTTCTCCTTTGTGTGAATTTTTTGATGATTGACAAAATATGATTTCCAATGGAAAGTTTTTACACATTCTTAACATGAATATTGTTTTTACCCAGAGTGAATTTTTTCATGTGCTACCAGATCCAATTTGTGGCAAAAATATTTCCCACATGCTGAGCAAGAAAATGACTTCTCCACTGTGTGATTTCTATTATGTTTACGTAGACTTGATTTTTCAGTAAAACATTTCCCACACTCTAAACATGAATATGGCTTCTCTCCTGTGTGACTTCTTTGATGTTTGCCAAGATTTGATTTATCTGTAAAACATTTCCCACATTCCGAGCATATAAATGGTTTTTCCCCTGTGTGAATTCTCTGATGCCTAACAAGATCTGAATGCTGGTTAAAACATTTACTACATTCTGAACATGGAAATGGCCTCTCCCCTGTGTGAATTCTCTCATGTTTCGCAAGATTTGATTTAATTGTAAAACGTCTGCCACATTCTGAACATGAAAATGGTCTTTTTTCTTTGTAAACTATCTGATGTTCAACACTCCTTTGTAGATGATTATTTTGCTTAATAGTATGTAATGAATTAGTAGATAGGTCTTGTTGAAAATAATCAGATGATGTATCTTTGCTTGGAACTGTTGAAGGTATAGCTGGAATGTATAAATACATTTCATGTACATCTTTAATCACACCACGATCATCTGTTATAAAATCTGAAGATATCAGATGTCCTTCTGAGCTTCTAATGTAATCTTCTGCCAAGAAAAACAATCTGGTATTACTTTTTTAAATTCTAGGATCAAAAAATTATAATTTGTTAAATAACATTTCTAAATTAAAATATCAACATACATATCATATAGCAAATTTCATTGCAGGAAAAATTCTGTAATTTGGGCAGGACAAACTATCCTTCTAAGGCCGGTGTCACACTTGCAACTGCAATGCGAGAAACTTGCGCGAGTCTCTCGCCTCAATACCTGGCACTGCCGCCGGCACTCTGGATCGGAGTGTGTGGCTGCATGTATTTCTATGCAGCTGAACATGTATAAATAGAATATATTGAATTTCCTGTTATTTTGTTCTCCTGGAAGATAAGCCACAAGAGATGTCTGGTAGAGACTTGATTCAGAACCGAAATTATGTGTATGGCGAAGCTGAGGGAGGTAGTTGGCCAAACAAACATTTGTCCAACAGATATCTAAGAAGTTGAAGCATTAATCACAAAACAAATCACTATCCAACAGTAAATCTCAGCGCAAGGACTTGGGCCCCGTTACACTTAGCGACTCTCCAGCAATCCCGACAACGATACGACCTGGTAAGGATCGCGGGTACGTCGCTACATGGTCGCTAGTAAGCTGTCAAACAGGCAGATCTACTCAATGACGCAGCAACGATACGGTGATCCGTATAACGACCTCGGGGGTCGTTGGGACCTTGTCACACAGCAGCTATTCTGACGACTCGAGCACAATCAGCGAGATCGCAGAGGGGGCCCGGTCGCCGCTGTGTGTCACACGTAGCGAGATTGCTGGCGAGGTCGCTGTTGCGTCACAAAACCTGTGACGTTTCAGTGATCTCGCTAACGATCTCGCTATGTGTGAAGTACCCCTTAGGGTGTGTGCACACACTGCGGATTCTGCTGCGGTTCCGCAGCGGATTTGGCCGCTACGGATCCTCAGCAGTTTTAGCTGCGGTGTACAGTACCATACTATCCTATGGATATTAAAAACCGCAGTGCAGATGGTGCAGATTTTTCCACGCGGTTTTCCTGCGGTTTCAAAACCGCAGAAAGAACTGACATGTCAATTCTTTCTGCGGATTCCGCTGCGGTTTGCCATCTCCTCCATTGTGGAGATGAAAAACCGCAGGGCAAAACCGCAGAGCAATCCGCAGGTAAAACCGCAGGTCTTTCGACCTGCAGAGTTACCTGCGGATTTTACAAAATATGCGCGGCCAAATCCGCAGAGCAATCCGCAGCGTGTGTACATACCCTTAGTTATGTCATGATGTTAAGCCAGCATGCTTTTCAGCTTTGATTTCCAACTATTTGCTGAAGCCAGAATCTTTATTGTTTCATGTTTCAGCGTGCTGTTTTTTGGTTGCCGCAACATTGCAATAATGTGATAAAAACATTGTATCTACCGCAAAATAGTCAATAAAAATGTCAGCTCAGCACATAAAAAATAAGCCTTCACGCTGCGTCAGATCCCAAAACAATGGAAACTGGGTCTTGGAAAATGGCACCATTTTTTTTTTACAAACTTTGGAATTTTTTTTCACCCCTTAAATAAAAAAGAACCTATACATGTTTGGTATCTGCAAACTCATAATGACCTGGAGAATCATATTGTCATGTCAGTTACAGCATTTAGTGAACATGGTAAAAAAACAATTTGGAACTGAATGTTTTTTGCAATATCACAGCACTTGGAATTTTTTTTCCAGCTTTCCAATGTACTACAGTAAAATCAACGGTATTGTTCGAAAGTATAACTCGTTCCACAAAAAACAAGTTACCATACGGCCATATTGATGGGAAAATAAAAAAAAGTTATGGCTCTTGGAAGAAGGGGAGCAAAAAAAGAAAACAAGAAATCAGAAAATACCAAGGTCGTGAATGGGTTAAAAATACCCGAATAACCTAAACACATAAAAATATTAATATACAGTGAGAACGGAAAGTATTCAGACCCCTTTAAATTTTTCACTCTTTGTTTCATTGCAGCCATTTGGTAAATTCAAAAAAGTTCATTTTTTTCTCATTAATGTACACTCTGCACCCCATCTTGAGTAAAAAAAAAAAACAGAAATATAGAAATTTTTGCAAATTTATTAAAAAAGAAAAACTGAAATATCACATGGTCATAAGTATTCAGACCCTTTGCTCAGTATTGAGTAGAAGCACCCTTTTGAGCTAGTACAGCCATGAGTCTTCTTGGGAGTGATGCAACAAGTTTTTCACACTTGGATTTGGGGATCCTCTGCCATTCTACCTTGCAGATCCTCTCCAGTTCCGTCAGGTTGGATGTTGAAAGTTGGAGGACAGCCATTTTCAGGTCTTTCTTTAAAGGGGTCTGAATACTTTCCGTACTCACTGTATGTAAAGTGCTTAACTAGTTTTTCCCTCATCAAGTGATCAGTACACCAAATGAGGATAATATAGATAATATAAAAATGATATGGTGACTACAATTATAGTCCTCAAGGGAAGGCCTAATTGGACCCAGAAAACACCAATCTTTCCATAGATGTAATTTCTACCTAAGCCATGGAGATTGCCACCTTAGTATTATGAAAGTGGCGCCGCCGCTCATCGTCGGCTGTAACTAATGAACCCTAAACTATTATTGGATCATATACCAATACACCAATCAAAAGTATATACAAACTAATATACCTCATATGTAGGGTCAGCAATGGGTTATGATATAGAGTGTGATTAAATAGTCTAGACTATCATAAAACAGAAAAACAAGAATATAATAGAGGTCAGGAAACTCCCCTATACATTAACATAGAAAACATAAGACAAGTGTCCTATATATAAAATACAGCCCCACATACACAGTATAATGTTCCCACAAAGCCCACCTATATAGTATGATGTCCCCACACAGCCCACCTACATAATAATCCTACACAGTACCAAAGTCCTCATAAAGTCTCCCTGCACAGTGTGATGTCTCCAAACAGTCCCCCATGCAGTATGATGTCCCTCACACGGCCCGTCACAGTAGTATGTCCCCAAATGTGCCCCTTGCTCAATAGTATGCCCCCATGCAACCCATTGGTACATTATTGTGCCCCATAGTTTACCAAATGTACTGTAAAAAAATCTCCCACTGCTCCAGACAGAAACAGATTAAGAGATGTAGTGACGTCATTGCACCTACTGTGATCTTTTACGCACTGGTTCGATGATGGGAGTGCTAGTTAAAAGCCCCCCATCCCATCATTATTTTCACCGGTATCTGCAACCCGGTATTTTACCAACTGCTCCCCCTAGTGTTTAGCCCCTTCATGCCGCAGCCAATTTATTTATTTTTTTTGTTTTCATTTTTTCCTCCCCTTCTTCCAAAACCAATAACTTTTTATTGTTCGGCCCACATAGCTATATGAGAGCTGGTTTACTGCAGGATAAACTATACTTTTGAATGACTCGGTTGATTTTATCATGTGATGCACTGGAAATGGGAAAAAAGAAATTGCAAAAAAAGTGCAATTCCACAATTGTTTTTTTTTCAGTTACCAAGTCCACTATGAGATAAAACTGACCTTTGTAAAAAAGCAAAAACAATTTCTTGTGTTGCCATTTTCCGAGACCTATAACATTTTCAATTTTTGGGATATGGGGCTGTGTGTGAACTTATTTTTTGCATTCTGAGCTGATGCTTTGATAATCTCTTATTGCATTTTATTGCAATGTTACCGTGGCCAAATATTCATATGTAAGGGGAGGTCAGACGTTGGCCAAACAAATATTCCGCTGTTAGCCCCCCAAGGAAGCTAACCACGCGAAATGCGCGTCGGGGCTGGAGCGCACACCATTTACCCGGTACCCCCTCCCCACATGGGTAAGCACTTTAATACCTCATGCATTACTAGCGGATTGCTGTTTGTTACTTGTGCATGGGCAAAGTCCATATGGCTATGATATGTGTATGATTTTGTCAAGTATATCTCTCTATATACATTTACTTGGTGTGGAGCAACTTTGTCCCGGAGAGTTATATACATTTTATAGTACTTATATATCTGCCTAAGCTATATCAGCTCTATTTGCTTCTTTTGCATGTGGTATATATAGGGTTATTGAGGTGGTGACGCCTAGTCATTTCCCTCCCCACTTTCCATATCTGTCTTATTCGTCACCACTAGGGCTATATGCCCGTATTATTTATGTATTTAAATGGATTAATAAAGTTTTATACATTTTTATTACATTGTCTATTTTTATTGCATTTTTTGAGAGCTATTTTACTCCTCTCTTCATGAATGATTATATATCTTTATGGAGTTGCTCCTTTTTCTCTGATTGAGCCTTTGGCTCAGGGTTCTTTTGGTGTGGTTCCAGTATGTCAGTTATTGTTAATTAAGTATTAGGCCAGGGTCACACTAGAGAGGAATACGGACGAGTGAGAGGCGTTAAAAGTACGCATTACACACGGACAAATGATTCTCTATGGGGCAGCTCCCAACAGCCGTATAATTCTCTTCCGTATTCTACGGTCCGTGCCAATCGCAGCATGCAGCGATTGTCAGCGTACTACCCCGTAGTACGCCAAAGCAAGTCTATGGGTGCGAAAAAAAATACGGATTACACACGGACCACACGTGTGACTTGTGAGAAATACGCAGGTCTTTTGGCAGGTGACAGGAAATGGGCCAATCCATCATCAGGAAGCTTAGACATGCTAATTAGCTCAAAAAGCGCTCCAGACATCCAGGAAGTACGCCTCCACGGAGTACAGCAGCGTCATGGCGCCATATTTCCTCAATGTAGAGATGCTGATTGTACTAGTGCAGGAGCGGTCGGAAACCTGGGTCCAACGTGATGCCCATTATGCCAACCGGGCAAGAAAGGAGGCGTCATGGAGGCGCATATGTCGCCAGATGTTCCACGATTTTGGTGATCAGCCACGTGAGGAGCAGCAGCAACTGAGTAAGTACAACCCAAAAACTGTTTAAAATTACTTCACATAAAAAAAGGCATTTAGAATCAGCCCCCCCCCTTCCTGTGCTGTGCTTGGACTTTTTGCGTCATGAGGCGGGTAGATTTTTATGTGACCCATAGTTTTACACTGCCACAATTTGGCCCAGGCCACAAGCTCCTCATCCTCCTAGCCAACCAAGTTATTAAGTGTAGTTACTTGATACCTGAACTATTGTGACCCTGTGTATCTGGCCTGGATGGCCCAATTATATATGCCACCCTGGGTAGAAAGCACACCCTAGAAGGCCACATGCCTAGGCTACTGGTAGAAAATTTGACCTAGCAAATATGTGAAATTGAGAATATTTCCTGTCACACTGCAGTGGAAGATGTGATGAGACGCTGGCGCAGCATCCGCGACCAATACAGGCGGGAACGTCAGCAGCGGTCCAGGAGTGGTGATGCGGGCCACATAAAGAGGAAATATATCTATTATGACCGCCTCTCCTTCCTCGCTCCAATTCGGGATCTGAGACCGTAAGTAAATACCTCACACCACATTACACAGATACTTTACAGGGCCAAAAAAATGATTTATTTTTGGCTCTGTTCTATTTCATAACAGAACTCAGTCCAACCTTACGGAGAGAGAAACTGGCTCAGATACCGAGCCCATCATAGATCCTGGGTCTGTAGGGGAAGAGGTGGCTGGCCCATCTTCTCCCCCTCCGAGAAGCATGGGTGAAGATTCCTCTCAGGAAAACCCTGTGCCTGCACCACATACCCCCCCACCAGGACCACATCCACAAGCAGGACCGTCTGCTGCTGCACCATGAGCCATACAGGAGGAGCAGGGCAACATCAGCAGCAGCCCAACTGCCCAGATCCGGGGCTCCCCACAGCCTGCTGGACCATCCCGGCGAGGAAGAAGAAGGCGCCAGATCCCTGCCCAAGATACCTGTACCAATGTTGACACAGGGGTACTGAACTATCTGGCTAGAGTCAATAATGATGATAGCGAGGAAGCATACTCACGCAGCCTGGCCCTTTATCTTCGTGCCCTTTCCCGTGAGGTGAGGCTACGTATTCGAGGATGTTTTCAGATCCTGCAGACACCACAATACCCCATATGAGTTATTTGAATATCTGGAGAGGTGGCAGCTTTCCCCCAGGAATCTGATGCGCCTTAGACACCCCACACATGATTGCTCAAGCAGGCTCTGAGGATCCTCAAATACGTGGGCCTACACCTCACCCCCTTCCTCCCCTTACCCAACCTTTCCTACAGCAGCCACATATGTCTGGCTCTAGCCAACCTCACCAATATGGCCACTTGTTGCCACCCAGTGTTGGAGTCTGGTCCCAACCTGGTTGGAAACGACATGGCTATTTTGGTGGGTATGAGACACGGGCCTACCAGCCCCAACAAGAGGCCCCTCTCCAGTATCACTCTGGCCAGTACCAACCACAAACCCAGGAGGCAGTACACTACCCACATCATGGGCAACAGTATGCCCCCACACAGGGCGATGGCCAAGTTGGGCAAAGTAGCCAGCAGCAAACACAGGCTGGTCTTCCGCCTTCTCCTCCCCCGACCTACCAAAATTTATAATGTTGCCATTTTGGTATTGGCTAATGTTTTTATGGTTGTTTTGGTTGTCAGAAAATGTTATTTATTCCCAATTTTCACATCTGCACAAAGGCCAATTTGGCCCATTGCCACATTGATCATACAGCAATAATGTTTTTCTAAAAAAAACAAATAAGGCAAAAGAAAACATTTGTCAGCTACATTTTACGTCTCTGTCTCAATTCTAAAAATAAAAAGGTGTCAGCATACTAACATACGCTTACCAATGCAATTAAACAGTCATAGAACATTTCGTTCACTCAGCTGAATGGCAGACTGGAGTACCCGAAATTTGGCACAAAGAATGCCAAAGGAACACTCCACCAGTCGCCGAGCACGTGATAGGCGCAAGCTAAAAATTCTGCGCCGGTGGTCGAGGTTGCGCCGGGGATATGACCTCATGACATTGCGCGTTAACTGAAACGCCTCATCTGCCACAAGGACATAAGGGACTGATTCTTGAGTGGAGCCTGGTAGCTGGCATGGTGGTGGTAGATTATTATTATTTATTGTTATAGCGCCATTTATTCCATGGCGCTTTACATGTAAGGAGGGGTATACATATTAAAAACAAGTACAATAATGTTAAACAAAACAAGTCATAACTGGTACAGGAGGAGAGAGGACCCTGCCCGCGAAGGCTCACAATCTACAAGGGATGGGTGCGAATACAGTAGGCGAGGGTAGAGCTGGTCGTGCAGCGGTTTGGTCGATCGGTGGTTACTGCAGGTTATAGGCTTGTCGGAAGAGGTGGGTCTTCAGGCTCTTTTTGAAGGTTTCGATGGTAGGTGACAGTCTGATATGTTGTGGTAGAGAGTTCCAGAGTAGGGGTGATGCGCGAGAGAAATCTTGTATGCGATTGTGGGAAGAGGAAATAAGAGGGGAGTAGAGAAGGAGATCTTGTGAGGATCGGAGGTTGCGTGCAGGAAAGTAACGGGAGACGAGGTCACAGATGTATGGAGGAGACAGGTTGTGGATGGCTTTGTATGTCATGGTTAGGGTTTTGTACTGGAGTCTCTGGGCAATGGGGAGGCAGTGAAGGGATTGACAGAGGGGAGAAGCTGGGGAATAGCGGGGGGACAGGTGGATTAGTCGGGCAGCAGAGTTTAGAATAGATTGGAGGGGTGCGAGAGTGTTCGAGGGGAGGCCACTGAGCAGGAGGTTGCAGTAGTCAAGGCAAGAGATGATGAGGGCATGGACTAGGGTTTTTGCAGATTTTTGGTTGAGGAATGAACGGACTCGTGAAATATTTTTGAGTTGAAGTCGGCAGGAAGTGGATATGTAGTTTGAAGGAGAGATCAGCGTCAAGGATTACCCCGAGGCAGCGAGCTTGTGGGACTGGGGAGAGTGGGCAGCCATTTACTGTAATGGATAGCTTCGTTGGGGGGGGGTCACTTGAGATGGGGAAAGATGATGAATTCTGTTTTGTCCATGTTAAGTTTCAGAAATCTAGTGGAGAAGAAGGATGAAATAGTGGACAGACATTGAGGGATTCTGGTTAGTAGGGAGGTGATATCTGGTCCAGAGATGTAGATCTGTGTGTCATCAGCATAGAGATGATACTGAAAGCCATGAGATTCTATGAGCTGTCCCAGGCCAAAGGTGTAAATGGAGAAGATCAGGGGTCCTAGGACTGAACCTTGTGGGACTCCGACAGATAGGGGGCGAGGTGAGGAGGTGGTGAGGAGGTGGTGACCTGGTCCAGAGATGTAGATCTGTGTGTCATCAGCATAGAGATGATACTGAAAGCCATGAGATTCCATGAACTGTCCCAGGCCAAAGATGTAAATGGAGAAGAGCAGGGGTCCTAGGACTGAACCTTGTGGGACTCCGACAGATAGGGGGCGAGGTGAGGAGGTGGTGTGTGAGTGGGAGACGCGGAATGTCCGGTCTGTTATGTATGATGAGATCCAGGATAGGGCCAAGTCTGTGATGCCAAGGGATGAGAGGGTCTGTAATAATAGAGAATGGTCCACTGTGTCAAAGGCAGCCGACAGGTCCAGGAGGAGGAGGACAGAGTAGTGTCGCTTGCTCCAACTGGTTGGTGCGTAGCCGCCCACCCATAATGGAAGTATTGAAGACTCGAGAGTCTCCCATCCTTCCATAGGCCCCAATGTCAACAATTATAAACTTGTATTGAGGGTCGGCCAGAGTCAACAATACAACAGAAAAGTATTGTTTATAATTGAAGAATTGGGAGCCAGAGTTCGGCGGCTTACACACCCGGATATGTTTGTCATCAAGGGCCCCAATACAATTAGGAAACTGGCATTCCTCCTCAAAGTCCCTTGATATCCTCAACCAGTCTTCCATCCTGGGCTCGGGCATGACGAGTTGATGTAGTCTTGACCAAATTTGACTACATGTCGACCTGACTATGCCAGAAATGGTAGATCTTCCAATGAGAAACTCATGATGGAGGGCAGCATAAGACAGGCCAGTGGACAGGAAGCTGAAGAAGAACAGAAATGGAACATTTTAGAATGCACAAATTAACAAAAGACCAGGTACATACATACCAAACTTGTTAGTGATTCAGATCTACTAACGCACATATATTTGGTCGCACAATGACTACGTGATATTCAGTACATATTCCACATAACATTCTGGTCTGTAAGTTTAAATATATCTGGAATAAGATGAGGGCATTAAACTTAGTCCAAAAAGCAAAAAATACATACTTTGGCCAACACATCATGAACATAGAGAATGTGGTTGTGTAGTACATACCGTATTGTGAGTAGAAGTCGCTCCTCTGCAGATATAGCTTTGCGCATCCTTGTGTCCTGAAAGGTTATCCCAGGGCGCACTGTCTCCAAGAGTAGATCAAATGTTGCAAGGCTCATGCGACAGTATTGGTAAAATTTTAACGGATGCTCCCGCAGAGAAGAATAGAGGCTGTGAAAATGACCTCTTGTGAGTCGTTGCCTCAAAAGTGGATGGACCCACATGCGCCTCCTCCTCCGCGAATCCACTATCACTGGGTATGGTTGACCAAAGCGGCGTGACAAAAGCCAGTTGAAGAGAATCTGCTCAGTTGTGTTGAAACTCAGACTGTCTGCCATGTTGCACATACAACACCAACACACCTAGTCAAGGTAAGGTCACAAATGGACAGAATGGAGGCAGCCACCTGTTCCTGAGCCAATAAATAGGGTGCAGGCTAATGATTAAAATAGTTTGCAGGCCTCAAAACCGTTAAATGTCCATTTTGCAAGTCTGCGAGAAAATCTCGCCATACGGATGCCATACGGATGCCGACATGCGCAAAATACGCGACCTTGCTTACAGATGACATACGGAGCACTATTTAGGGGTAATTCATCCGTATTACGCATGTAAAATACGGACCGTAATTTGCGTCGGTTAGTGTGACCCCGGCCTTACGCTGACACCTATCATTCGCTTATACAATACCAATTTTAAAGAAACTGGCTTTATTATTCATTACTCACCTGTGCTGTTATTTGTAGGAATCTCCGCTTTACACCGATCATCACCCCTCACATATGTCTCTGTAGTATTATTATGTGGCAGATCATTAACCTGAAACAAATAATGTAAAAGTCACAGACAGATGGAAAAGTCACATCTAGTATCAACTCTAATCCTTCGATCTCCACCATTCTCATTACACAAGTATAAAACATATAATACTGGTGGATAAAACAAGACTAAACACAAGAACTTCACAGCCGTCTACACATCTTAGGGGAGATCTCATGACACCTTCTCTCCATCTACCTGATGATCATGAGGAACATTGGGATCTTCTTGTTTACAGTCCTGTGGAAGAAGAGGATGGGGATATTTCTCTGATGTTGTCCTCTTACTGGATAGAACTGGAGGAAACACATACAGGGACTGAATTCATTCTTTACATACAGATAATTATATGCGGTGTGTATTTAGTCCTGGCTATTACCTGGTGATGTGAGGGGCTGGGGAACCTCAATCATGATGTCCTTGTACTGATCTTTGTGTCCTTCTAAATATTGCCACTCCTCCATGGAAAAATGGACGGTGACATCCTGACACCTTATAGGAACCTGACACATACAATGATACTGTCATCCCCCGATACCTCCATAGCATTACTGTATAATGTCCCAGCATTCCCAGCAGTGTCACCTCTCCAGTCAGCAGCTCAATCATCTTGTAGATGAGTTCTAGGATCTTCTGGTGATTGATGTCCTCATGTATCAGGGGGTGAGGTGGAGGCCCCGTGATTGGGCTCAGGGTTCTTCCCCATCCCTCAGACACAGGGGACTGACAGCACTCACTAGAGGTCTTCTTCACCACTGTGTAATCCTGGTTATGGAGGGAAACATTAATAAATCTCATTAAAGACATTTCCAGAGTCCTCACCTCTCCAGTTTTGTCTGTTATTCCTATATACAGAATCTCTCACCTCTCCAGTAAGCCGGAAGAGGATCTCTAGGGTGAGGTGTAATATTCTCTCTGCCACCTTGTTCCTGTCCATATTCATCCTAGAAAGTCAATCAGGAAACTTCTCTTATATAGAAGATCTCTACTGAGAAGATCTGATATTGTAGGAACCTGAAGGAGTAGAAGATGTAACATCATAAAGAATCCAATGTAATAATAATATTACTGGAGATAATAAAGAGAAACATGAGGGGATGTAATGTGTCGATGTTTACCACAACGATTTAGGAAAAATCCATGTATGGTTACTGAAATTTTTTTCCAAGTGGAAACGGCCTACATAAGGAACATTAAAATGTTTTTCAAATCCCTGGAGGATAAATCCACAGTTGTATGAACAGCACTATCAATTTCCTGTTGCAAATAAGGGGAGATGTTTTGTGAACAGTTTCCAAGTAAATTTGTGTAGAACAACTGTTACAGTGCATACAATCACTGCTTTAGTTTGATGTACTGATCGAGGTGGAGCTCAGAATTTTTATTGCTGCTTCTCTGGCATTTTTGTCCCCAGGTGGAGAAGCCAATTTTATGGATTTTTACCAGAGGTTTGCACCAAATTCTTCCCAAATCCTTCTGATCAGTAAGTAAGAGAGAGTTGCGTGTTTTTGTGAATGATCGTGTGTGCACATCGGCCTCCACTATCACAATAGTCTATGTGGTACACACACCACCACTGTCCTCTGCAGAAAAACACCTGACAGTAAGGAGGAGACCGAGGCCTCCGACATTTCTTACACTGCTGAGGTAAAATGAAACCTGAGCACTGATTGGTAACTGTGGCAAGAAGAAATCCGAGTTCTGATTGGTTGCCCAGGTGAAATGAAAGCTCATTGGTTGATTTGGGCAATATAGACCGTTTTACGTTAAGAACGCTCTAATATGCGACGTCCCAGGAACAAGAAGAGTCATCATGTACAGACCACACATGCGATATGACACGGTTTGGTTTTCGTAGCCCGCTCTGCACATGGTTAGGGTGTAATGTCACCAATGTGCTCTTCCTTCATGTAGTAGTGCTGAGACTTCACCAGAACAACATAGATCCCTTTTTAATCACTATTTCATATTCCCAGCCATTTCCTCAGAGATAATATAGATTACAGGCCATACGAAGACCCCAACTATTGTTATCTCCCCCACAAAAAAAGGTTATAAAGTTATAAATACCCCAGTTTTCATTACTCCCCTCCTCTTTTTACAAGGCCATAATTATTTTTTATTTTTCTGTCGATATAGCCACGTGAGAATTTGTTTTCTGTGGGATGATCTGTAGTTCTGAAGGACTCCATTAATGTACTGAGAAAACAGTTTGTGATTGACAGCGGCATTTAAGGAGTTAAACAGCAGCCATCAGTCAGAGCTCGCTTCGATCACGGTTGTTAGACGCAGATACCAGCAGCATAACACAGTCGACACCTACCTACCCCTTTTGGATCTTCTGAGATCAATCCCTGCACCACAACACATCCCATAGTGGTGATATACACAATGGATAATGGAAGGATTGAACATACACCTTATATCCAGATAGCTTACCTTAGTGAAAGTTATAGCTCAGTACTGAAGAGTTTAAAGGGGATGTCCAGTACTTTATATTGATGGCCGATCCTCAGGATAGCTCATCAGTAACAGATCAGTGGGGTGCGACACCTGGAACCCTCACAAATCAGCCCTTCCTAGTGCCAGCAGCAGTTATATGTGCTTACAGGACCTGTAGTGATGTCACAGCCATGTGATCAGCCATACGGAGGGGAGGAGTCAGGGATCTCATGATCTGACCTGAGCTCAAAGCCAGGTACACTTGCCATATGAAAAATCGGTCCGAATTTCTTAGCCAAGAATCGCGGGCGTGTTCTCCATATGGTGATCCGTATGTAATCAGTTTGCAATGCGATGATGCGACTTCCTCGCATCTATTATCCGTATGACATCCATACGCAATGCATAAGCTTTTACATACAGCAGTTCTCTGTCCTTTACACATCGATTTAAAGTGAAATATTCTTCAAAACATATATATAAATATATATATACTAGCTGAAGAGCCCGGCGTTGCCTGGGCATAGTAACCAACTGTGGTTAGTTATAACAAATTATAATGATTACATTGCACATAAAAACATTTCACATCATATATTCAACACTACAGATTTGCAACACAAATTAAATAAACGATTACCCAAGTATCCTCTCCTGTGTGATACTTTCTGCTGAGCTGTGTATCTAATCCTATTGTGTGTTACTGACTGCTCAGCCGTGTATCTAAACCTATCCTGTGTGATACTGACTGCTGAGCAGTGTATATAATCCTTTCCTGTGTGATACCGTCTGCTGAGCTGTGTATCTAATCCTATCATGTGTGCTACTGACTGCTCAGCCATGGATCTAATCCTCTCCTGTGTGATACTTTCTGCTGAGCTGTGTATCTAATCCTATAGTGTGTTGCTAACTGCTGAGCCGTGTATCTAATCCTATCCTGTGTGATACTGACTGCTGAGCAGTGTATCTAATCCTTTCCTATGTGATACGTCTGCTGAGCCGTGTATCTAATCCTGCCAGAAAATATGGGAAGCAAGGTGTGCCACAGTCCGCGCTGCCGAGTCCACAAAATCACCTGGGATGCAAGATGTTGTAACAAAGTACTTCTTTATTCCTTCCTACACGTTTCGGCGCCCTTCCTGGCACCTTCCTCAGGGATATATATGTAATATACGCCGAAACGCGTAGGAAGGAATAAAGAAGTACTTTGTTACAACATCTTGCATCCCAGGTGATTTTGTGGACTCAGCAGCGCGGACTGTGGCACACCTTGCTTCCCATATTTTCTGGCAGTTTTTCCACGTTGGAGTGGTCGGTGGAAGTCCTGCAGCAGCTGATACTGTGTTATGTCGTCAAGCCAGTTGTGGGTCACACAACTGGAATAGGTGAGTGGAACTGCATTACACCACTCACATTGTAGTGTCACTAGTGATAGGGCACTATTGCGCCTCTTGTTCCCCCACCCTTTTTGTGTATCTAATCCTATCCTGTGTGATACTGTCTGCTGAGCCGTGTATCTAACCCTATCCTATGTGATACTGACTGCTGAGCCGTGTATCTAATCCTATCATGTGTCTTACTGACTGCTCAGCCGTGTAGCTAATCCTCTCTTGTGTGATACTGACTGCTGAGCCGTGTAGCTAATCCTTTCCTGTGTGATACTGACTGCTGAGCCGTGTATCTAATCCTATCCTGTGTGATACTGACTGCTGAGCCGTGTAGCTAATCCTTTCCTGTGTGATACAGTCTGCTGAGCTGTGTATCTAATCCTATCCTATGTGATACTGGGCTCCCCCTGCAATCTGTGTCAGAGGGTTGTCTGTGTTGGCATGGTAATAAATTGTGTTATTTCCAGCTTTACAGAAGGACAATAACACCATAGAAATGATAAGAATAATAGGCCTCAGTTACCACAACTGTCTACATTTTTCATCTTTTAAACAGCTCTGGAACAGCGTGGCGAGTTTTGAGTGGCGACTTTTGTGTTTCGACTTTTATGTGGCGAGGTTGGTGTATGTGTGGTGAAATGTGTGCTGAGGGTGGTATATGTGTTGAAGCACGTGGTAGTGTGTGGCGCATTTTGTGCGTGTTCATATCCCCGTCTGTGGCGAGTATCCCATGTCAGGGCCCGACCTTAGCAACTGTACAGTATATACTCTTTGGCGCCATCACTCTCATTGTTTAAGTCCCCCTTATTCACATCTGCCAGCTGTCAATTTGCCTCCAACACTTTTCCTTTCACTTTTTCCCCATTATGTAGATAGGGGCAAAATTGTTTGGTGAATTGGAACGCGTGGGGTTAAAATTTTGCCACACAACATAGCCTATGACGCTCTCGGGGTCCAGACATGTGACTGTGCAAAATTTTATGGCTGTAGCTACGACGGTGCAGATGCCAATACATACATACATACATACACTTTTTCCCCATTATGTAGATAGGGACAAAATTGTTTGGTGAATTGGAACGCGTGGGGTTAAAATTTCGCCTCACAACATAGCCTATGACGCTCTTGGGGTCCAGATGTGTGACTGTGCAAAATTTTGTGGCTGTAGCTGCAACGGTGCGGATGCCAATCCCGGACATATATACATACATACACACACACCCACATTGAGCTACATATATATATATTTATATATATTTATATATACAGTGGGGCAAAAAAGTATTTAGTCAGTCAGCAATAGTGCAAGTTCCACCACTTAAAAAGATGAGAGGCGTCTGTAATTTACATCATAGGTAGACCTCAACTATGGGAGACAAACTGAGAAAAAAAAAATCCAGAAAATCACATTGTCTGTTTTTTTTTCATTTTATTTGCATATTATGGTGGAAAATAAGTATTTGGTCAGAAACAAGCAATCAAGATTTCTGGCTCTCGCAGACCTGTAACTTCTTCTTTAAGAGTCTCCTCTTTCCTCCACTCATTACCTGTAGTAATGGCACCTGTTTAAACTTGTTATCAGTATAAAAAGACACTTGTGCACACCCTCAAACAGTCTGACTCCAAACTCCACTATGGTGAAGACCAAAGAGCTGTCAAAAGGACCCCAGAAACAAAATTGTAGCCCTGCACCAGGCTGGGAAGACTGATTCTGCAATAGCCAACCAGCTTGGAGTGAAGAAATCAACTGTGGGAGCAATAATTAGAAAATGGAAGACATACAAGACCACTGATAATCTCCCTCGATCTGGTGCTCCACGCAAAATCTCACCCCGTGGGGTCAGAATGATCACAAGAACGGTGAGCAAAAATCCCAGAACCATGCGGGGGGACCTAGTGAATGAACTGCAGAGAGCTGGGACCAATGTAACAAGGCTTACCATAAGTAACACACTACGCCACCATGGACTCAGATCCTGCAGTGCCAGACGTGTCCCACTGCTTAAGCCTGTACATGTCCGGGCCCGTCTGAAGTTTGCTAGAGAGCATTTGGATGATCCAGAGGAGTTTTGGGAGAATGTCCTATGGTCTGATGAAACCAAACTGGAACTGTTTGGTAGAAACACAACTTGTCGTGTTTGGAGGAAAAAGAATACTGAGTTGCATCCATCAAACACCATACCTACTGTAAAGCATGGTGGTGGAAACATCATGCTTTGGGGCTGTTTCTCTGCAAAGGGGCCAGGACGACTGATCCGGGTACATGAAAGAATGAATGGGGCCATGTATCGTGAGATTTTGAGTGCAAACCTCCTTCCATCAGCAAGGGCATTGAAGATGAAACGTGGCTGGGTCTTTCAACATGACAATGATCCAAAGCACACCGCCAGGGCAACGAAGGAGTGGCTTCGTAAGAAGCATTTCAAGGTCCTGGAGTGGCCTAGCCAGTCTCCAGATCTCAACCCTATAGAAAACCTTTGGAGGGAGTTGAAAGTCCGTGTTGCCAAGCGAAAAGCCAAAAACATCACTGCTCTAGAGGAGATCTGCATGGAGGAATGGGCCAACATACCAACAACAGTGTGTGGCAACCTTGTGAAGACTTACAGAAAACGTTTGACCTCTGTCATTGCCAACAAAGGATATATCACAAAGTATTGAGATGAAATTTTGTTTCTGACCAAATACTTATTTTCCACCATAATATGCAAATAAAATGAAAAAAACAAACAGACAATGTGATTTTCTGGATTTTTTTTTTTTCAGTTTGTCTCCCATAGTTGAGGTCTACCTATGATGTAAATTACAGACACCTCTCATCTTTTTAAGTGGTGGAACTTGCACTATTGCTGACTGACTAAATACTTTTTTGCCCCACTGTATATACAGTATATACTGCTAAAAAAAAAAGGGAACACTGCCATAACACATCCTAGATATCACTGAATGATATGAGAGTGATGACAAAATGCAAAAGTGACCAAAACTACAGCCAAAAAGGATGAGAACAGAGTAATGGTTCATGGTCACCCCCTGCAGTACCCCTCTTTTATAGGGGTTGCATTGTGTTGTTTAAGTGTTCCCTTTATTTTTTTGAGAAATATATATAATATATATATATATATATATATATATATATATATATATATATATATATATATATATATACACACACACATACATACATATACGGGCATACCTACCGTGGGGCAGGGGGGGCAGCTGCGATGGGAAATCTGCATGCGTGTCAGAGAGCGCTCGCAGAGCCCTTTCTGCTGGCATGCAGCATCGCCGGCCCTAATCTGCTTTGTCCCTCCTCAAATGGCATTCAGTGGCGAGGCTGGATAACATCATCATTCAGCTCCGCGCCGCTGTGTGCCAGTGAGCGGAGGCGCGGGAGTAAAGAAGGAAGCGTGGGAGGAAGCTGCCAGTGTGCAGAGAGCTTAAAGAAGCAGAGGTGTGTGATGGAGAAGGCAATGATGGGAGTGATGGGAGGGGCAATGATGGGAGTGATGGAAAAGGGGCAATGATGGGAGTTATGGAGAAGGCAATGATGGGAGTGATGGAGAAGGCAATGATGGGAATTATGGAGAAGGCAATGATGGGAGGGAAGGAGAAGGAGATGATGGGATCGATGGAGAAGGCAATTATGGGAGAGATGGAGAAGGGGATGATGGGAGTGATGGAGAAGGCAATGATGGGAGTGATGGAGAAGGCAATGATGGGGTGACGAAGAGGGCAATTATGGAGGTGGGGGGAGAAGGCAATGATGGGGTGGTGGGGAGAAGGCAATGATGGGGTGATGGAGAGGGCAATGATGGTGGTGATCGAAATGGCAATAATGGGGTGGTGAGGAGGAAATGATGGAGGTGGTGGAATGGGCAATTTCTACATTTCTACATGAAGGTGATCAGGATGGGGCACATTTCTACATGGAGGGGATCATTATGGGACATTACTACAAGAAGGGGATCATGATGGGGCACATTACTAAGAGAAGGGGACAATCATGGGGCATATTTCAGGGTGGAATCTGCTTGCATTCCATGAATCTGCTTGCATTCAATGCTAAAATCTATCTATCTATCTATCTAAAAAGAAGAAAATTAGAGCAGCGCAAAGAAAGTCCGGGTGCAGAGCCCCCCAAGCAAATACCAAATCTCAATTATAGAAATCCAGAGAAATTGGAGGCAGCACACCGTTTGTAGGGAAAAAAAAGAGCTATTTTATAAGGCCAAAAGCCGACGTTTTGGTCCAAACAACAGGAACCTTTCTCAAGGCTATCTATTTAATATTCTGCAATTTGTTTTCCCTAAAGATCAATCCAGTTGCTGTGTCTGGAAAGGGCAGTGTGAGTGGCTCAGTGTCAGTGTGTGATAAGCACGCAAGAACTTGAAGCCCCCCTGCTGAACAGAGCAGAAGACTGCAAAGTTAAGTTTAAAATCAAAGAATTGTTGACATAATAGAATTGATCATCAGGGTTTAGAGATGGCAGGCGCTGTACAGGGAAGAGAGTTGGCAACTGCGGACTCACCTGTGCATGAGGGCAGTGCTGCAGTACCTTGAGACGGTCACTACACATTTTTCATCACACAAAATTGCCCGGATGGCACTTCGTCATAAATAATTGGGTTTTAGGTTGCAGTTTGGGCACTCGGTCTCAGAAAGGTTCGCCATCACTGCTATACACTGTATACAGAGTTCCTGTGTACAATGTCACTGGTGATCCCTGTATTACCTGTACACTTACACTCAGTGGTGGTGGGATTCAAATTTTTAACAACAGGTTCTGTGTTTGTTTGTAGGAAAACCACACCCATTTCAAGCCACACCCATTTCAAGCCACACCCATTATTAAGCCACACCCATTTGCACGCACCTTTTCCTCAAACATATACAAGTAGGGGCGCAGCCAAGGAGCTGTTCCCTATAGGCAGCACAGGTCCACAATAGGCAGCATTGTTCCCCAATAGGCAGGCACAGGTCCCCAATAGGCAGCATTGTCCCCTAAAGGCAGCACGGATGCCCAATAGGCAGCACAGGTCCCCAAAAGGCAGCATTGTCCCCTAATAGGCAGCACAGGTCCCCAATAGGCAGCACAGGTCCACAATACACAGCACAGGTCCCTATAGGCAGCACAGGACCCCAATAGGCAGCACAGGTCCACAATAGGCAGCATTGTTCCCTATAGGCAGCACACGTCCCCAATAGGCAGCACAGTGCTGCACAGGTCCCCAATAGGCAGGCCCGTTCCTCTGTCCCTTCTGTCCACCCCAGACTCCTCTGTCCCCTCTGTCCACCCCAAACTCCTGTGTCCCCTCTGTACACCCCAGACTCCTGTGTCCCCTATGTACGCCTCTATCCCCTTTGTACTCCTCTGTCCACCCCAGACTCCTGTGTCCTCTGTCCACCCCAAACTCCTGTGTCTACCCCAGACTCCTCTGTCCACCCCAGACTTCTGTGTCCCCTCTGTACTCCTCTGTCCACCCCAGACTCCTGTGTCCCCTCTGTACTCCTATGTCCACCCCAGACTCCTCTGTCCCCTCTAGTCCTCTCTGGACTCCTTTCTCTCCCTCAGACTCCTCAGTCCCCTCTGGACTCATCTGACCCCTCTCGTCCTCTGTCCCTTCTGTCCCCTCCGGACTTCTCTCTCTCCTCCCAGACCTCTCTGTCCCCTCCAGACCTCTCTGTCCCCGAGACTCCACTGTCCCCCCCAGACTCAGTGTGTTCCGTCACAACGTGTACCTGAGCGCCTGACCGCGTCCTCACAGCACCACACGCTCTCTGGGTACTTGCTGCAGGACGGGGGCGTGTCTCCTTGGTGATATACGGTAGCTGTAGTTCTGGGTTCTTGCTTCCTGGGGCTGGAGGTGAGCTCTGTGCTCTCTGTGGATGTGACGCGGCGATCCCCGCACTGTGCTGGCTGCAGCTCCGGCCCCTGTATAGTCCTCAGAACCGGATCGCGGCTCTGAATCTCCCCGGTTCGGGGAACCGGCTGCTTTTTTAACAACCGGTTCCACCGAACCGGGTAGAGCCCGCTGAATCCCACCCCTGCTTACACTATATACAGAGTTCCTGTTTATAATGTCATTGGTGTTCACTGTATTACCTGTACACTGACAGTATACACAAAGCTTATGTGTAAAATTTCATTGGTGATCGCTATATTACCTGTACACGGACTCTATATACAGGCAGTTCATGCTCAGTGTATTCACAGCTGATCACCGTGAGAAATTCTCATGGTGATCTGCTATGAAGACTCTGAGCATGAACGGCCATGACCGCATCACTGGCATTTTCCTACATCCTGAGGTCACAGCAGTTCAGCCTGGCTGCAAGAACAGCTTCAGTGAATAGCGCTGATGTCACTGATGCTGCGCTCCCTCACAGCCTGACCCGCGCTGAAGTCTGGAGCATGGGAAAATGAACTGGCATTTTCCTACTCTCCACAGAGTACAGTGCGGGTCAGGCTGTGAGGGAGCGCAGACTCAGTGATGTCAGTGCTAGTCACTGAGTCTGCCCTGGCAACATCTCACTGATTTTTCAGCTGGGACGGTCGCATCTTAGCACCATCCAGGTTGAAAACTGTTTATCCCCCAGAACTGGTTTATGGCATGGGACAGAACGTCAGACAGGTATGGTATATTGTTGTTTTTTTAATTTTAGTTTTATTACACGAGAACGAGAGCTTCAGTGGAATTAGGCGTTTAAATAAAAATGCAAAACTGTGTTTAGTCTTATTTCAAATAAAGGACTTTATTTTGTCTGTGTCTTTATGTACCATACCGCTATAGGATGAGTAATGGATAGGTCTTATATAGATGCCTCTCCATTACTAATCCGTGGTCTTTATGTCACTGGTCAATACAAAGGTGACATCAACCCCACAAATATTAACCCCACTTGCCACTGCTAGAGGGCAAGTGGGAAGAGCTGGGTAAAGCGCCAGAATTGGCGCATCTAATAGATGTGCTTTTTCTGGGCAGTTGTGGGCCGCTATTTTTAGGCTGTGGGGGTCAATATCCATGGTCCCTTACCATCCTGAGAATACCAGTCCCCAGCTCTGAACTTTAGCAAGGCTGGTTGTCAAAAGTGGGGGGACCCCACGCCGATTTTTTAATTATTTAAATAATTTTAATAAACAGCATGGGGACCACTCTATTCTGGATAACTAGCCTTCCTGATGCTGACAGCTGAGGGTTGCAGCCCCCAGCTGTAAGTTTTGCCGGGCTGGTTAGCAAAAATGCCGGGGAACCCATGACGTTTTTTTATTATTTATTTACAGCACAGGAGCAGCTGATGAATACTCCCATCTGCTGCTCCTGCTCTCACTGTTATTAGCGGCTGCAGGTGTCGGATGATGCGAGCAGTTGTCCCATCAGCTGACACCAATGAATGGAGGTAAACTTTATACCTCCGATCACAGCTGAGCGCTCCCCCTGTCTTTTGACAGCATGACAACCGCGGCTTTCTGACTGCCGGGGATGATTTCACGGCCGATCAGAACCGGTGTTTGCCGCGCTGTTATGCACATGACAGTGCGACAAACCTGAACCGTAACACGGACTTCCTGGTGAAGTCCGTGTTCGGTGTCCATGCCCGAACTGTAGGTGTTTGGTACAGGCGCCGAACTTTACTGTTCACGTTCGCCCATCTCTAATAAAGATGCGTGTACGACCCACACAGTGTGTAAGTGTGTACACGAAGCTCACAACTCAGTGTGCATGCTTGACCCACAGTACGCACACAATTAACGTACATAACGAATTGTAGTGCATCAAAGTAGTGCATCTGAAAATGAAAAAAGTGCACATAACAGTGGGACAAGTGTGCATGAAACCACATATAACAGATATCAACATATATTATGTACATAAAATAAGGATCATAGCTGGTACCGATGACAACGCCTGGGTTTTTTTTTTTTTCCTTAAGTAAACAGTCTGAAATAAATTTCTGGTCCACTGAAGATATACAGTGGGTACGGAAAGTATTCAGACCCCTTTAAATTTTTCACTCTGTTTCATTGCAGCCATTTGGGAAATTCAAAAAAGTTTTTTTTTTTTTTTTTTTTAAATGTACAATACACTCTGCACCCCATCTTGACTGAAAAAAACAGAAATGTAGACATTTTTGTAAATTTATTAAGAAAGAAAAACTGAAATATCACATGGTCATAAGTATTCAGACCCTTTGTTCAGACACTCATATTTAAGTCACATGCTGTCCATTTCCTTGTGATCCTCCTTGAGATGGTTCTAATCCTTCATTAGAGTCCAGCTGTGTTTAATTAAACTGATAGGACTTGATTTGGAAAGGCACACACCTGTCTATATAAGACCCAACAGCTCACAGTGCATGTCAGACCAAATGAGAATCATGAGGTCAAAGGAACTGGCCAAGGAGCTCAGTTGTGCCAAGGCACAGATCTGGCCAAGGTTACAAAAGAATTTCTGCAGTACTCAAAGTTCCTAAGAGCACAGTGGCCTCTATAATCTTTAAATGGAAGAATTTTGGGACCACCAGAAGTCTTCTTAGACCTGGCCGTCCAGCCAAACTGAGCAATCGTGGGAGAAGAGCCTTGGCAAGAGAGGTAAAGAAGAACCCCAAGATCACTGAGGCTGAGCTCCACAGATGCACTAGGGAGATGGGAGAAAGTTCCACAAAGTCAACTATCACTGCATTCCTCCACCAGTCGAGCCTTTATGGCAGAGTGGCCCGACAGAAGCCTCTCCTCAGTGCAAGACATATGAAAGCCCACATAGATTTTGCTAAAAATCACATGAAGGACTCCCAGACTATGAGAAATAAGATTCTCTGGTCTGATGAGACGAAGACAGACCTTTTTCGTGATAATTCTAAGCGGTATGTGTGGAGAAAACCAGGCACTGTTCATCACCTGCCCAATACAATCCCAACAGTGAAACATGGTGGTGGCAGCATCATGCTATGGTGGTGTTTGTCAGCAGCAGGGACAGGACAACTGGTTGCCATTGAAGGAAACATGAATGCGGCCAACTACAGAGATATCCTGGTTGAAAACATCTTCCAGAATGCTTTGGACCTCAGACTTGGCCGAAGGTTCACCTTGCAACAAGACAATAACCCTAAGCACACAGCTAAAATAACAAAGGAGTGGCTTCAGAACAACTCTGTGACCGTTCTTGACTGGCCCAGCCAGAGCCCTGACCTAAACCCAACTGAGCATATCTGGAGAGACCTGAAAATGGCTGTCCACCAACGTTCACCATCCAACCTAATGGAATTAGAAAGGATCTGCAAGGAAGAATGGCAGAAGATCCCCAAATCCAGGTGTGAAAAACTTGTTGCATCATTCCCAAGAAGACACTCTGGGGTGCAGAGTGTACATTTAAAAAAAACTTTCTTGAATTTACCAAATGGCTGCAATGAAACAGAGTGAAAAATTTAAAGGGGTCTGAATACTTTCCGTACCCACTGTACAACCATGGATAGAAGCATGGAAAATTAAATACGACCTAGATGTATATAAAAAATATATAAGTGAAAGACACTAAAGCATAATTAATAACACATGGATGCATGCTAAACCAATCCGTTGTGGCAAATTGTCTCAGCACTTGGGTCAAATGGAGACCTGGTGGATTTGGACCCTACAGACCATTCATCCACAAGGATTAAATGAAAATCTTAGGTTTGTTCCTTTTCTGTGATCGCCTTACTGCTGTGCTTAGCATGGTGGTTTAGCATGCATCCATGTGTTTTTAATTATGCTTTAGTGTCTTTTTTCACATATATATATTTTATATACATCTAGGTTGTATTGAATTTTCCACGCATCTATCAATGGTTGTACACACGTGGTCAAAATTGTTGGTACCTCTCATTTAATGACAGAAAAACCCACAATGGTCACAGAAATAACTTGAATCTTATAAAAGTAATAATAAATAAAAAAAATATATGAAAATGAACATAAGAAAGTCAGATATTGCTTTTCAATCATGCTTCCCCAGAATTTAAAAAAAAAATAAAACTCATGAAATAGGCCTGGACAGAAATGATGGTACTCTTGAAAATGTAGCAAAAGGGACATGTTAAATCAAGGTGTGTCCACTAATTGGCATCACAGGTGTCGACAATCTTAGAATCAGTGAGTGGGCCAGTATAGAAGGCTACATATACTCACTGTGTGTTTGGTGACATGGTGTGTATCATACTCAACATGTACCAAAGGAAGCGAAGGAAAGAGTTGTCTCAAGAGATTAGAAGGAAAATTATAGACAAACATGTGAAAGGTAAACGTTATAAGCCAATCTCCAAGCAGCTTGATGTTCCTGTGACTACATTTGCACATATTATTCAGAAATTTAAGATCCATGGGACTGTAGCCAACCTGCCTGGACGTGGCCGCAGGAGGAAAATTGATGACAAATCAAAGAGACGGATAATACGAATGGTAACAAAAGAGCCCAGAAAAAATTCTAAACAGATTAAAGGTGAACTTCAAGCTCAAGGAACATCAGTGTCAGATCACATCATCCGTCGTTGTATGAGCCAAAGTGTACTTCATGGGAAACGACCAAGGAGGACACCATTGTTGAAAAAAATAAAAATGCCAGACTGGAATTTGCTAAGCCACATGTTGACAAACCATAAAGCTTCTGGGAAAATCTCCTATGGACAGATGAGACAAAAATTGAACTTTTTGGCAAGGCACACCAACTCTATGTTCACAGACGGAAAAATAAAGCATATCAAGAAAAGAACACTGTCCCTACTGTGAAACATGGAAGAGGCTCTGTTATGTTCTGGGGTTGCTTTGCTGCATCTGGCAGAGGGTGTCTAGAATCTGTGCAGGGTACAATTACATCTCAAGACTATCAAAAGATTCTAGAGAGAAATGTGCTGCCCAGTGTCAGAGAGCTTGGTCTCAGTTGCAAGTCAAGGGTCTTGCAACAGGATAATGATCCAAAACACACAGCTGAAAACACCCAAGAATGGCTAAGAGGAAAACATTGGACTATTCTGAAGTGGACTTCTATGAGCCCTGACCTAAATCAAAGAGAGCATCTTTGGAAAGAGCTGAAACATGCTGTCTGGAAAATGCAACCTTCAAACACGAGACAACTGGAGCAGTTTGCCAAAATACCTGTCGAGAGGTGCAGAAGTCTCATTGACAGTTGCAGAAATTGTTTGATTGCAGTAATTGCCTCAAAAGGTTGTGCAACAAAATATCAAATAATGCCAGGATCACACATGCAGACGAGTCTCACATGTTAATACCCAGTACTGCTGCCGGCACTCAGGATTGGAGCGTGCGATTGCATGTATTGCTATGTGGCTGCACGCTCCAATCCGAGTGCTGGCGGCAGTGCCGGGTATTAACATGCTAGACTCGTCCGAGTGTTTCGCATGTGTGATCCCTGCCTTAAGAGTACCATCATTTCTGTCCAGGCCTACTTCATGAATTTTATTTTATTTTTTTAAATTCTGTGGAAGCATGGTTGAAAAGCAATGTCTGACTTTCATTTGTTCATTTTCATAGATTTTTTATTTCTTTTGTTATATTCAAGTTATTTCTGTGACCATTGTGGGTTTTTCTGTCATTAAACGAGGGGTACCAACAATTTTTACCATGTGCATATCTTCAGACTGTATACTTAACCCCTTAACAACCGCCGATACGCCTTTTAACGGCGGTAGTTAAGGGTACTTAAACCACAGCACTATTAACGGCACTGTGGAAAAAGTGTATAGCGGCCCCCAGAGTCGGATTTTCTCCGGGGGTAGCCGAGACCCCAGAGAATATGATTTGGGTCAGTTTTTACCGACCCCAGTTTTGAAATTGCCGTTATTAACCGTCTAACGGTGAGTGCAAAAAAAAAAAAAAATGTCCGATGTGCCATTTAAATTCTCTTTCCTCTGATGTGATCGCACATCATTACGGGCTAAAAATCATTTTTGTGGGAAAAAAATTATTTTTATTTTCACGGCTCTGCGTTATAAACTTTAGTGATACACTTGGGGGTTAAAAGTTCTCACAACACATCTAGATAAGTTCCTTGGGGGGGTCTAGTTTCCAAAATGGGGTCACTTGTGAGGGGTTTCTACTGTTTAGACACATCAGGGGCTTTGCAAACGCAACATGACGCCCGCAGACCATTCCATCAAAGTCTGCATTCCAAAATGGTGCTCCTTCCCTTCAGAGCTCTGCCATGTGCCCAAACAGTGGTTCTTCCCTACATATGGAGTATCAACGTACTCAGGACAAATTGCACAACAACTTTTGTGGTCCAATTTCTCCTGTTACCCCTGTGAAAGCAAAAATTTGGGGGTGAAAACTTCATTTTTGTGGAAAAAATATGATTTTTTATTTTCATGGCTCTGCATTATAAACTTCTGTGAAGCACTTGGGGGTTCAAAGTGCTCATCACATATCTAGATAAGTTCCTTAAGGGGTCTAGTTTCCAAAATGGTGTCACTTGTTGGGGGTTTCCACTGTATAGGCACATCAGGGGCTCTCCAAACGCGACATTGCGTCCGATCTCAATTCTGTATTTGAAAATGTGAAACGGCACTTCTTCCCCTCCGAGCTCTGCCGTACGCCCAAACGGTGGTTTATTCCCACATATGGGGTATCAGTGTACTCAGGACAAATTGCACAACAACTTTGGGGGGTCTAATTTCTCCTGTTTCTCTAGTGAAAATAAAACTTTTGGGGCTAAAAGATCATTTTTGGGGAAAAAATATGATTATTTTCACGGCTCTACGTTATAACCTTCTGTTAAGCACTTGGAGGTTCAAAGTGTTCACCACACATCTAAATAAGTTCCTTAAGAGGTATAGTTTCTGAAATAGTGTAACTTGTTGGGGATTTCCACTGTTCCACTTGTCAGGGTCTCTCCAAGCGCGACATGGCGTCCGATCTCAATTCCAGACAATTCTGCATTGAAAAAGTCAAACAGCACTCCTTCTCTTCCAAGCTCTGCTGTGCTTGCTGGATCATGAGTGGCGCAGGTCCATTTTTTTCATCCGGGCCCTCAGCCAAGAACTGCCCCACTTCTTTTAGTATGTTCATGTCCAGGGTTACAATTGGGTCCTCTTCCTCCGGACCCCTTGGTCAACACTATTCCCTTTCCACTCAGGTCCTTTGCACACACCGGACAAACAACCACACCACTCCCGCTACTGGAATAGGTGTTTTGCCAAGTACTTAAAGGGCTCAGATACAGCTTTAAAGAAGGTGATTAATTTTATTACAATAATTAAATGATTACATAAAACAGGAAATAGTGTGATATTGCGTACACTTTTGCATAATATAAACCACAAAGGTAAAGTACTTACATTGCACACTACATAAGCAAAAAGCAAAACTTCACCAGATATAGCGACATTATCTGTCCGGAAACATAACAGTAAGAAGCGAACAGCAAAGACAGAGAAATACCTGGGATCCACACTGTAGACCCGTACAGGCGTCCCCTCCAGTCTACAAGTTAACAGGCTTCTGTCTTTGCTGCAGTCGTCTCCAGGTTATGTATTGTTTAGAAACAACAATCCTAGCATAGCTTAACTAAGTGTTACACAAACTCTAACATATTCTATTTGTTCAATATAAAATCTCTTTGCTCAGTGGCCAACCCTTCAGATGTCAAATAACACTGGATAAATACATCATTGGATGTGACATGCCAAAGACCTTCCTGGTTCCGGATATTCTACCATTCTATAAACACGACACTACTCACCAATCATTAATAAGGAAACTATGCAGTAATTGGATGAATATTATAAACATACACTTTCTCACTGAAGAATATAAACATACAACGTTCTCACCAAACATTGATAGTGAAACTAAGTGATGATTGGATGAATACTATGAACAAGCATTTTCTCATTAAAGAGTTATGCAACCTCCAGGTGTTAGAAAAATTGTAGAAAACTACAAGGCTAATATGAGCTGAACTGTTACTATCTAAATTCTTTAAGAGGTCTTTAAAGACAGGCTACCAATATGGGTTCCTGATGGTCATTAATATCTTAGCACTACATATAGGTAGTTGATTTGCCACCACCAGTCAGATTGTGTGTTCTTTTCTAAAACTAGCAACCTCAGGTAAGTGACTCCTCTGCCTTCTGAGTCTCGAAATACCACAGTGTGCTTCACTACCAGGGCCGCACTAGCTTAATGGGTGCCCCCATCTTCTCCTTTCTCAACTCGGACAGTCTCTTGAGATATGCCCCCTCCCTATGCAGGTTCAACACTCTGGCCCACATTCTGTTGTTGGACTATGTGGGCAAAGTGGTGGGGCTCGGAAGAAACTACTTTCCCATTCTGATCTCCTTTCACACAGGGCCGTGTGATCAGTTTTAAGAATGGCAGCAGGGATCCCCTTCATACACCACAGCTCACCTCGAATGTCCCTGAACTCTCAACGTATCTTCTGTCCCCAGTCAGACTCATTACAGGTTGAGTCGAAGATGACCACTTCATGACATCCGACTGCGCTGGTCAGAACAGAGGCCTCTCTTTCCAGGATTCTAGCTTCGGCCCAGACCTCAAGGAAGCCCAGATCAGAATTCAGGCATAGTCGTTCCCTTAAGACCTGCCTCAGGGAGGGATCTCTCAGTCCAACAACTAGTTGATCCCATAGCACTTCGTCCAATGGACCCAGTCCTCGGTGGTTATCTTGGCTCTTCTTTGTGATATGGGCCATCACTTCCTGCAATGCATTAACATACTGAGCTTTGGTCTCACTTTCCCCTTGGTCCTGCTGAAATAATCGCATACGGAGGCGCCCGAAGTCTACGGTGTTGCCATGCATGTCCTCCAGGTTTTCTACCACCTTATCCACAATGTCACAGTCCCTAGGTGGGTGATAGGTAATCATATGACGTGCCTTCCGATCAATTGTCAGGAGGGCTACCTCGGCCTGAGAGGCAGGGGTCAAGGGATACATGCACATTATGCTTTTCAGTCTTTCTTCCCAGTCCCACAGCAACACGCTGCTCCCCATGAAATTTGGAAGATTGCGGAGCATAGACGCCAAGGGTAAATATCCCCTGTCGGGCTCGACTAAGGACTGGTCCACCATCTCTATGGCTAAATGTTGCATCTTGCCGACTATGTCAAATGTGAAGCAGGTGTCTGGATGCAATGCAGAGAGGCACGTAAGTTCTCCCTGCAATTCTAGCCATAGTGGAGGTCACCTGAATTTCCCGCTAGGCCGCAAGTCTCTCTCTGACGTAGTCTATAAAAGATTGCACCAATTGGCCTCCTCCCAACCTAAAACACTAATCTCATCTGGCCCCCGGTACCATAGAAGACAGTGGAAAGTGACAATCCTGCTCACACACCGTCTTTTCGCAGTCGCGTCCCACCTGTTGCACTCTCCTCACATATCTTCTTGGCTTGACTATTGATGGAAGTTTCTCAGGATTGGAACAGGTCGTGGCTCCAGCCGAGCAATGTCCGGTCTCTTAAGCTTTACTGGAGTGAAGCACAGATCCTGGTAATAACTGGCACAGGCAGTACTAGAAAATATCCTGTGCGAAATCCGGGCCTTGTTAGGCGATGGCTGACACTTTGCGGTCATAGGCTTTCCACTGAAGCTTGTTATGCTGGCCTCAGCGATATTCCTGGAGCAGGTCTGGGGCCAACCCGCCTGTGATTTGGCTCACAGGGCCTTTATATTTAGAAAGTCCTTCTTGTGGGTCACCTGATCAGATTCAGCACCCAAAGTCGTTGCCCCTGCAAATCTTCTAGCATCATATGGTTACATTTGATTTCTCATGGCCAGCAGATGGCAGTCTCTTATTAATGGCTCATCCTGCAAGGGCTCTTTAGGGGTTTCACTGCTTCTTATTACAATTCTTTAGAAAAAGTTTTTCATCCAATAAGGGCTGGAAATTGGCAGAAACAATTAGAATTACGTGAAGCTTTTTGCATATTCCCCATCTCAATTCCAAGCATCCTTTCTATTTATTAAAATTCCTCAGATCTACTTCAGTATCTGACCAATCATTCAGTTGGAGTAACAGCTCCTATTCCAAAGATGATTATGCTTGAAATAGCAGTTCAGACTAGATGTTTTCTTTCCTCAGGTATAGTTTGAACGCAGTTCAGATCAAGATTTTTTTCTTCTTCAGGTTTGCAGAAAAGGATTTCCAGTTTGTAAAGGAGCGCTTCCGGCTGATTCATTAATTACTCCGAATATTTAAAGGAATATCCAGTTTATTATTAGACATAAAAACACAACGCGTTTCTGCTATACATAAAATTAGCCTTCATCAGGTAAAATACTGGATATTCCTTTAAATATTCGGAGTAATTAATGAATCAGCCGGAAGCGCTCCTTGACAAACTGGAAATCCTTTTCTGCATTCTCTGACGAATCTCCTACAAGGTAGTTCGTTCCACCTGTTTTGAGCTGCAGGCCAGCAGATCCAGACGATTACTCCAGTACCCAAACACAGGGTTACACGCTGAGCAACAAGACACCAAAAAGGTGAGAATTTTTTATTTCTATCTGACATAATTAAAACTCTGCACTTAGATCTGCACCCCCCTTCTTTTTCTGGATATTCCATGAAATACTCGAAGTAATTAATGAATCAGCCGGAAGCGCTCCTTGACAAACTGAAAATCTTTCTCTGCATTCTTCTTCAGGTTTATAACATGTATTTTCAACTTCATATGAGAACAGTTCTGAAAATGTTCCCATGGTTTCTTATTTTAATTTTTTGAAATACAGATCTAAAAAAACTAGTTTTTGCAATTCTTATTTTTCATGTATGCACCTCTAAATATTTTTTCTCCCGAATGATCATTTTATATATTGTCACATATTTCAAATCTGCCCTCTATGTATGGAATGTCTCATATGCCCTAGTGTCATTATCCTTTAGTCCTTATTGCATACGCTAAAGCCCCACATGTTTAGCAATTTGGGTTAGCCTTCAATACCGTGTATCCTGCTTACAGCGGTGTCATCCATCATTATATCCCTAAGTAATTGTATGGATCGTAAACCAGGAGTATCTAACTATGGACCCCAGACTTTTTCATATTTACGCATAGCCTCTCTTTTCTTATGTATGCTCTTCTTCATTCTAATTATGGGATGCATTCTGTTATTAAAGTCTGATAACGGCGGAGTGTACTTTGAATCCTTCAAATAGTTATGCAGTTTCTGGCCAGGAATAAGATTCTAGAGATACCTATTTGTATCAGGTCAAAATCCATTTCATCCACTAGCATTCCCAGGTTACATATTTTAGGATTTATCTGTAAGTCAATAATCTATATAATACTTATATACTCTGTGAATTAAAGGGAATCTGTCACCTAATTTTTTGCATATAAGATGCGGCCACCGCCATCAGGGGCTTTTCTACAGCATTCTGTAATGCTGTAGATAAGCCCCTGATGTAACCTGAAAGATAAGAAAAACGAGTTATATTATACTCACCCAGGGGCGGTCCGGGTCTGGTCAGGGTCCAATGGGTGTCACGATCTGGTGCGGCGCCTCCCATCTTCTAGCGATGACATCCTCTTCTTTGCTTCCTGTTGCAGCTCCGCAGGACCTCTCTGACCTTTCCCAGCGCCTGCGCACTGCAGTACTCAGATTATACTCACCCAGGGTGAGGGCAGAGCAAACTCATTTTTCTTCTCTTTCAGGTTGCATCAGGGGTTTATCTACAGCATTACAGAATGCTGTAGATAAGCCTCTGATGGCGGTGCCCACATCTCATATACGAAAAAATAGGTGACAGATTCCCTTTAGCCTAAGTATCCCCTTCCAGTAATTTCCCAGAGCAGGGCATGCACAAATCATATGCATTAAATCTGCATTTTTCCTTTTACACATTAATCATCTGATCTTATTCCTATTTTATATAAGTAGCTAGGAGTTCTATACTTTCTATGTATGAGATATAATTGTGACAACCTTTGCGCTTCGTATAATGATAAATGTGGAGTAAGTACCATAATTGTACTCCATTGTCCTTCATTTAAATGGCCGACATCATCTTCCCATTTATTTGAGTCTTAGAGGGAACTGTTTCAGAATGTCAGATATTAGGTATTTATATATGAGGGATATCGGTGATTTAGAGGAAGATGCCGGAAAATGGAACATTTTATGATGCTAGGTCCGGACCAATTACTGTTGAGCTGATCCATAACTCTGTAAAGAAGGCCTCACTCTGTATATACATCTGTGTGGAACAACCCGACGCCACCCGAATTCCTACATCTAGAAGGGTTTGAATATTTCATCAGGTATTATGAGACTCAGACGTCTATAGTCCGATAATGCTTTCTGTTCTTCTCAGCAATTACAGGAGGAATAGAAGCTCCTCAGATGATTTCATCATTATATTCAGGTACGACAAACCTTTGATGCACAAAACAGCATAGACAAAACACAATAGTAACGGTATATAAACGCATCCTGTATGTCCTGAATTAACACACAGGTGCTTATTCAGTTGGACAATCAAGGATCAATTGCTATAATATATAAAACGAGAATGTGGAAAACCACAAAATATTGCGACCAAAAATCCATATTGTTGAATATATAAATCACTTTTTTATTATTAAACAACAGACAAAATAGGACAAATGGGGGACTTGTGCAAACAGCAAACAAGGTGCAGCAGTGCAAAAACGCGCAGGACTTGGCCACAGTTAAACATAGACTGTAAACATAGCTATTACCAAGATATTCAAATCTATATAAAGAGGCATATATTACACCCACATGGGCTAAGAAGACTTAAATAAATGGTTAAACAGTGTGAAGGATGAGCTACCATACATCACTAGGACAGCTGCGCATGTCCAATTCAATGATCATGACACTAAGCGAACCAATCCCCATCAGATATTATCCGCATGTGCTGTATACAACATCCAGCTAAATGCCAGAAAACATCTAATTTTGCTGCCACAAGGCACGACCGACTATGCCATTAAAACACATGTTAAAAGGAGCAGCTAATTGTTCCTACCACTGAGGGATATATGTACAGCCCACCCAGATGGGGTAAACACCCCGAAAAACCATTACCTCAGAACAGCCTACAGTATTACCGGGCGGTCCGCTCGTGTCCCCGACGCGCGTTTCAGAGCGCTGGGCTTAAATGCAGTCAGACATGTTACTGAACACAATAGAAAATTCAGGGAGAACGTCTGGCATGACATCAATAATCAAGGACCGATTGTGATACAAATGAGACAAGTCTGAGTGCGTGACTGGGTTACGATATTTATCCAGTTTTCAGAATAGTTGATTATGGAAGTCATGCTGCCCATATTCTACCATCTTAGAGCGTTATCCTATGATCATGAAGAGTTAACTTTGTGACAAGCAACATATGGGGGGAACTTTGAACAGTGACCGACAACCTTGAAGCATTGTGCTATTGTTAAGAGACATGCCAGTGGCAAATAAATCTTGGATTGGTGCAAACAAACTTTAAGATTGTAGCAGTCTATAACAAACAGACCTTGAAGTCTTGTGCTGTTATCAAGACAACAACCTACTGTGCAATTGCAAGATACTGATGATTTAGCCTAAACATACTGCACAGATGTAATAGGGGAGGATGTGGGAGTTTTGTATAAAAAAGGGGACCCGGTTCAGCGAGGTAGGGACATTTCCAGAAGGTATCGTGGATGCACGGTTTCTGTGATGACAAGACCAGAGTATTTCCTTCTCGCTGACACTGTGGTCCCTCCAGTGGAGAAGTGATGTTACACTACTTGGTAATGTATTGATGCTTATTTCTCTATGTACTATAATTCATATTATTTACATGAAATGAATTAACACAAAACAGGGTAATATTATATCTGCCATTCCATAAATCAGCATTATCCTGATGTAATCTTAATAAATTGTTACATTATTGTTTTACCATAAAACTGTATTCAGTGAGCCTAATTTGCATATTAGTGAGCGTTACGTAAGTAAGGGCGTACCCGCCCTGTCACTTTGACGTAAAACATAAATCTAAATATTTGGAAAATTATTCCATTGTAATTATGGGCAAATGGAAAAGGGACATTGGACCCAATACTGATGAGACAATGGACAAGCATCCTTGCAGTGGTCAGTTCTATATACAGTATCTAAGACATACATAACAGTCTGTCACAATTATATTATCCATAGGGGATATATGACCCCTGTTTCTCCACAAGATCGGAATACGTACATACGTCAAAGGTCTGAAGTTCTTAGCGGAACCTGTTTATCTTATAAACATGCTGCGGGATTATAAATACTGTTTAGGAGTAAAGTTATTACAATTGTGTAATCATAAGTAGCATTTTGGGTGGAGACACCAAGGTTTTTTTTAGGGAATGTAGAATAACTGACACTGGACACACATGGTAAAACTGCGGTAGGACATTTATTGTTTCTTGCAAATTAATTGATAACATTTAGATGGATTCAGATGAACTCTCCTACAAAACGCGATAACAAAGTCATTACTACAGGACTGTATGAGAAAGTGATTTATTCTAAAAGAAACGCTAGAAGTAAACATGAGAGACCCCGTGGCTGGATACTTCAGGCCTGGCTTCCAGAGTATTAGTTAGAGATAGGGACTTTGTCCCGGGAGCTTCTCTACTCGGTATAATGAGACTCACTGATATTGTTGATATACAGAGCGTTTGAGTAAAGTAGAAACTGCCTAAATACGAGGACCTTGTCTCATCTATATATTATTGTGCAAAGAACTATGGAGATCGCGCTAATCTTCTGGATAAAATATGTGATGTCGCTGTAGCCCCAATATTTCCGTACATGAGGTCTCTGAATAGATAATCTTACCCCAGCATTACAAATTTGGATAAGGGAGGTGAGGAGAGGGAGATATTTTATTTTAAAAGGAATGGATAACACCGGATTATCCAACAAAGAAGGAATGGATCATTCAAGTAAATAGTAATTTACAATATCAACAATGTTTATCATTGTAGTAAAGAAAAGTTAAAGACTTTGTTGTGGATTGAAAGAGATTGATGAATGGTGGATCGCGGAGATTGGGAGTTAGAAAGAAGAGGTTGAAAATATCAGGTATTTTTAAGAAGGTTTAAGGGAAGGTGTTGAAATACCCTTGTATATATAGTGAATATATCAAAATATGTTACTGAAATATTCAAGAGAATATTACATATAATTTAACTTTTAGCTAATATACATCTGTTAATAACTTCATATGTTTTAATTCAAATGTAAGATCTAACTTATTTTCTAGTTTACTTGTTACTTTGACTCTCTATAGGTGTTTTCTTGCACAGTTTATCAAAATATATGGTTTATTCCTGTGTGAGTTTTAATTTATGGTCAACAAATATGATTTTCAAGTAAAGCATTTCCTACCTTCTAGGTACAATAATGGCTTCTCACTTTGTGAGATATTTGATGTTTAGTAAGATTCCTTTTGTTGGTAAACATTGTTAGAATGAAAACGGCTTCTCTCTTGTGTGAATTCTCTGATGTCTAACAAAATATGAGCTATCTGCAAAACATTTACCACATTCTGAACATGAAAATGGCTTCTCCCCTGTGTGAGTTCTCTGATGTCTAACAAAATGTGCTCTATTTGCAAAACATTTACCACATTCAAAACATGAAAATGGCTTCTCTCCTGTGTGAGTTCTCTGATGTCTAACAAAATGTGAGCTATCTGCAAAACATTTCCCACATTCTGAACATGAAAATGGCTTCTCTCCTGTGTGAATTCTCTGATGTATAACAAAATATGATTTACGTGCAAAACATTTCCCACATTCTGAACATGAAAATGGCTTCTCTCCTGTGTGAATTTTCTGATGTGTAATAAAATATGATTTATGTACAAAACATTTACCACATTCTGGACATGAAAATGGCTTCTCACCTGTGTGAGTTCTCTGATGGGTAACAAGATATGATTTATTTACAAAACATTTTCCACATTCTGAACATGAAAATGGCTTTTCTCCTGTGTGAGTTCCATGATGTTTAACAAGATAGGATTTATTTGCAAAACATTTCCCACATTCTAAACATGAAAATGGCTTCTCCCCTGTGTGAGTTATCTGATGTCTAACAAGATATGATTTATCAGCAAAACATTTCCCACATTCTGAACATGAAAACGGCTTCTCAGGTCTATGAGATCTCTGATGTGTAATAATATGTGACTTCTCTGCAAAACATTTCCCACATTCTGAACATGAGTATGGCTTCTCCCCTGTGTGAGTTCTCTGATGTTTAATAAGACATGATATATCAGCAAAACATTTATCACATTCTGAACATGAAAATGGCTTCTCCCCTGTGTGAGTTCTCTGATGTGTAACAAGATATGATTTATCTGCAAAACATTTCCCACATCCTGAACATGAAAATGGCTTCTCCCCTGTGTGAGTTCTCTGATGTCTAACAAGATATGATTTATCTGCAAAACATTTCCCACATTCTGAACAGGAAAATGGCTTCTCCCCTGTGTGAGTTCTCTGATGTTTATTAAGTGCTTTCTTGTTAAATAGTTTTCCACATTCTGAACATGAAAACAGCTTCTCTATTGCTTGAGTTTTCTGATGTCTAACAATTTTCTTCTTACTTGTGAAACATTTCTCAGAGGAGAAATTTTTTTCTTCAATGTGAATTTTTTGATGTGAAACAAAAGATGTTTTGAGTGAAAAACTTTTTTCACATTCTACACTTGATAATGGCTTGTTTGCTGTAAGAGCAGTTACATTTTTAACACCTCTTTTGTGACTTTTATTTTTCTTAATAGTTTGAGAGAAATTGGAAGATAGGACCTGTTTTGCATAGATGTCAGTTACATCTTGAATGAAATCAAGGTCATCTGATTTAAAAACTGAAGATGTCACTTGTCCCACTGATCTCTTGGTGTAGTCACCTGTCAAGAAAAAAAATTATTTTTTAATAAATTATGTTGAAATATTTTTATAAGATTTCTAAAATACCCACAGAAATTGCAAGTTATGTAGCAAAATCAAATTACCGTATTTTTTGCACTATAAGACGCACCAGACCATAAGACGCACCCCAAGTTTTCAGAAGGAAAATAGAGAAAAAAATAATAATGTGTCAAATGGTGGTCCGAATTCAGCTTACCAGGGAAGGGATCTGGCAGAGGTGGAGGAATGGTCACAGGGCTCATTCAGTGGTCCAGGCTGGTGCGGTGGCTCTGTGCTGGGGCAGTTGTGCTGTGCTGGGGCAGGTGGGCTGTGCTGGGGCAGGTGGGCTGTGCTGGGGCAGGCGGGCTGTGCTGGGGCAGGCGGGCTGTGCTGGGGCAGCTGGGCACTGTGGTGTGGTGGTGGCGGCAGGCTGTGCTCCGGTGCAGGGGCAGCGGCTCCAATGCAGGAGCAGCGGCTCCGATGCAGGAGCAGCGGCTCCGCCGGCATTTCTTCAAAGCCCGGAGGCCCCTGCCCATCCGTTGCTGGCTGCCGCCATGTTGTGGTGGCCTCCGGGAACATGGACGCCGGGAAGATGGCCGCTGATCCGGGGACGGCGCCTGCTCAGATTCAGATCTCATCCCGAGATCTCGGGATGAGATCTCGTTGCCGAGATTTGAATCTCGTCTCCCGAGATCTCGGGACGAGATCTGAACCTGAGCATGCGCCGTCCCCGGACCGGTGGCCATCTTCCCGGCGTCCATGTTCCCGGAGGCCATGTCTTCCCGGCGTCCATGTTCCTTTGAGGAAATGTCAGCAGCACAGAGAGCCGCTGCCCCTGCACAGGAGCACAGCCCGCCGCCACCACCACACCACAGAGCCCCGCACCAGCCTCCAGCCATGGTCGGAAGTGAGAATATTGCGACCATAAGACGCCCCACCCCCCACTTTCCCCAAAAAATTTTTGGGAAAAAAGTGCATCTTATGGTCTGAAAAATACGGTATTTAACAATTAAACTGTAAAGTGCCACACAATATCAGTATGGAGGAAAGAAAAGCCATACAATCGTTAAAAGCTAACAATATCATCATAATCAAACAAGCCGACAAAGAAGGAGCTGTAGTCATCATGAACATGTCAGATTACATCCAGGAAGACTCATCAAGAATAAATATAAATATTTAGTGGAAATCCTCTGCGCTGCTGAATGATTGAAGAGACATCAGTCCATGTGTGGCTTATTAATAAACTGTTACAAGAACTTCTTCCTCAGGAAAAAGAAGGACCACATGTACATCGAAGATACAATGGTGGATTTCTTATAAGTGCACTTCTTAAATCTAGGAACCAAAAAGATACCACCTGATAGTTCAGGCTATGTCAAAGTCCAATGCAAGCATATCTGATCTTATGATGAATAAACAAAAATTCACATACAATATATTGCATACGATTGTTAAAATGGTCCAAAGTAATTAACACAAAAATAAAGGTAAAATAGTTAAAATACATAGGAATTTTGTTCTGGTCTTGAACCCTTGTTACATTAGTTAAAAAAAGAACACACATTTAATGTCCTGCTGCTCTACGTTGTCAGCTATTCTGTCTGATGCTGGGTGATTAGTATGGGTGAGAACTCATTTAGATCAGAGACAAGTTTCTCGTTTATGTTCTAATAAATTACTGATGTTTAAAACTCAGGTGGTATCTTTTTAGCGCCTAAATTTAAAAAGTGCACCTATAAAAAATCCTACGTTGTATCTTCTATGTACATGTGGTCCTTCTTTTTCCTGAGGAAGAAGTTCTTGTAACTTCGAAATGCGTAGAATAAAGCCACAATTTATTAATAAGCCACGCTGTAACCCGTGGATCTGCAGCAGCTTAAAACTACTACAAGAGTAAAAGAAATCTAATCAATTTAGCACACTTCTTTATATGGATAAAACCATAATTTGCACCATATTCTCTCTCCCAGCATTTTTACATCCAGGAAGCACACAGACAACTCTTGGACAGAAAATACTACACTCCACTTCAGATCTGAAGAAGAAATGGAGAGTGGTGGTCATGGGGGATTCCCTGTTGAGAGGAACAGAGGCCCCTATCTGCAGACCGGATAGAACCTCAAGAGAAATGTGCTGTCTTCCAGGTGCAAAAATTAAAGATTTGTCTGACAGGATATCAGGACTCTTCAGACCTACAGATGACTACCCATTCCTGCTAATACATGTGGGAACAATTGACACAGCAAGAAACGACCTGGAAACCATCTGCAGAGACTTTGAAGACTTAGGTAAGAAAGTGAAAGAGCTGGGAGCGCAGGTGGTCTTCTCTTCCATCCTCCCAGTGGATGGCCAAGGAACAAGGAGGTGGAATAAGATTCTGCAGGTGAACAACTGGCTACGTCGATGGTGCAGTCAGCAAGGATTTGGATTTCTGGATCACGGAGTGAATTACCTATACGATGGACTACTTGCTAGAGATGGGGTGCACCTTACGAAGACTGGAAAACATGTATTTGGAAGTCGCCTTGCTACACTTGTAAGGAGAGCTTAAAACTAGAACAATGTGGGAAGGGAAGCAAAAGGCCAGAAAAAGCCATACACCTGACAAATACTATTGAGAACTCTGCTATTAGAAGTGGAAAGGAAGAACAAAGACAAAAAAAATCTAAATAATAAAAATATTGGAGAAAGAGAAACCAATCACAAACTAAAATGTTTCTATACTAATGCACAAAGCATGGGCAACAAACAAGGAGAATTGGAACTATTAACACAGGAAAAAAAAATATGATGTCATTGGAATCACTGAAACTTGGTGGGAAAATACACATGATTGGAATACAAGGCTAGAAGGATACAACTTATTTGCAAGAAACAGACTTGATAAACGAGGAGTAGGTGTCGCATTATATGTTAGAAACGCGCATATCTGCACAGAGATTGAAGCTTCAGAGACTGGGAGTTCTGTGGAAACTGTTTGGGTAAGAATACAAGGAGAGAACAACGGAAAGGACACCATTGGAGGCATTTACTACAGGCCGCCTGTGCAAGCTGAAGATATGGATGAACTCTTTATGCATCAAATGGCCAAGTTCTCCAAAAAATATGACATAGTGGTCATGGGAGATTTCAACTATCGAGACATTTGTTTGGAATCTCTTTCAGGCAAAATTAACATGTCAACCAAATTCTTATCCTCTCTTGACTTTATCTTCCAAAAGGTAGGGGAGAAAACAAGGGGATCTGTTACCTTGGACCTAATCCTTATAAACAGGGAGGAAATGGTTGAGGAGGTAAGAGTGGTTAGCGCCCTAGGAGGTAGCAACCATGCTATATTAGGATTTTGGATAACTAGAGGAGGAAGACTGTGAAGACTCAGACTTCAAGGTTAGATTTGTGAAAGGCAGATTTTAAGGGACATAGGGAGAATCAGAGGGATCCTATGGCTAGATATCATTAAGGACAAAAATGTCCAGGAAGGATGGTAAATCTTGAAAAAATAGATTCTCAAAGCACAATCATTAACAATTCTGAAAAGAGGAAAGAATAGGAAGCATTTAAAGAAACCAGGATGGATAAACACAGAACTTAAACACGTGATAAAAAGGAAGAAACAAAAAATTATCAAATGGAAAGAGGGAGGCATATCGAAAGAAGAATATAACACTGTCTGCAGAGCCTGAAGGGCACAAATCAGATTAGTTAAAGCTGACAATAAATTAAGGCTTGCAAGATACGTCAAAAGCAATAAAAAAAATTTTTGGGGATATGTCAAAGGTAAAAGAAAAGTCAAAGATGCTAAAGGATTTTTACAGGATGAAAATAATGAAATGATAAGACAGGATGTTGAGATGGCCTAACTTTTAAATTCCTATTTTCCATCTGTTTTCGCTTAGAAAGGAAATGTAACATGAACTGATCTTCACTGTCCTATTAAAGGAATAGAAGAATCCAGAATATCTATAAACAGAAAGATAGTGAGGAAACACTTAGCTAACATAAATGAATTCAAGTCTCCAGATTCAGATGAATTACACCCCAGAAAACTGAAGGAAATAGCAGAAGAAATTTTTGAACCACTCTCCATAATCTTTAAAAATTCTTGGAGAATGGGAGAAGTCCCAGAAGACTGGAGAAGAGCAAATGATGTTCCTATCTTCAAAAAGGGGAAGAAGGTGGACCCAGGGAACTATAGGCTGGTGAGTTTGGCTTCTATACCAGGAAAGATATTTGAACAAATTATTAAACATGTATGTAAGTACCTGGATAAGAATGAAGTGATTAACCAGAGTCAGCATGGGTTTGTAACTAATAAGTCATGTCAGAATAACTTAATTTCCTTCTATGACAGAATCACTGACTGGGTGGATGAGAGAAATGCTGTAGATATAGTATATCTTGACTTCAGCAAAGCATTTGACAAAATATCTCACACAATCCTTATTGAAAAAATGACTAAGTATCGAATGGACAAGGCAACTTTTAGGTGGATTCATAACTGGCTTAGTGATCGGACCCAAAGAGTGGTCATAAATGGCTGCACATGGAAGAATATCTCAAGTGGGGTACCACAGGGTTCTATTCTGGGCCCTGTATTGTTAGACATCTTTATAAATGATTTTGATGAAGGAATTGAGGGCAAACTGATTAAATTTGCTGATGGCACAAAGCAAGGAGGGATTAGCTAATACTAAAGAAAAGAGAGATGATTCAAAAAGATATAAATAAACTGGAGCAGTGGGCAGCAACTAACACAATGGTTTTTAACAGGAAAAAATGCAAAGTACTACATTTGGGCAATAAAAATGAAAAAAGCATATACAAATTGGGAGGAATAGGGCTAAGCAACAGCACATGTGAAAAAACTTGGGTATACTAATAGATCACAGACTGCACGTGAGTCAACAGTGTGATGCAGCAGCAAATACAATTCTGGGATGTATTAACAGAAGCATACAGTTTAGATCACGTGAAGTCATTATTGCCCTCTACTCTTTGATCAGAACTCATCTGGAATACTGTGTCCTGTTTTGAGCACCACATTTTAAAAAAGACATCAACAAACTGGAGCAAGTTCAGAAAAGAGCGACCAGAATGGTGACAGGTCTGCAAACCATGTCCTATGAGGAACGGTTGCAGGATTTGGGAATGTTTAGCTTGCAAAAAAGAAAACTGAGAGACTTAATAGCTGTCTACACATAACTCAAGGGCTGTCACATTGTAGAAGGATCATCTTTATTCTCATTTGCACAAGGGAAGACGAGAAGCAATTCGATGAAACTGAATGGGGGGAGACACAGATTAGATATTAGGAAAAACTTTTTGACAGTTAGGGTGATCAATGAATGGAACAGGCTGCCATGAGGTGGTGAGTTCTCCTTCAATGGAAGTCTTCAAACAGAGGGTGGACAGACATCTGTCTGGGATGATTTAGTGAATCCTGCTATGAGCAGGGGGTTGGACCAGATGACCCAGGAGGTCCCTTCGAACTCCACCATTCTATAATTCTATGAACCCACCAAAAAATACAAAGAGGAACTAACACATATCATCAATTCATTTGATTCTACTTCATCACCACTACTGGAACTAATACCAAACAATCCCCAAACATTTACCTTCTACATGTTGCCTAAAATACATAAAGAAGGTAATCCTGGGAGTCCAATTATATCTGATATTAGGACATTAACTGAAAATATCTCAGACTGGGTGGAGAACATTCTGAAACCCTTGGTGAGGCGCACACCCAGCTATATCCAGGACACCACGGATATTATCTGCAAATTGTCAGCCCTGGGCCCATTTCCTGAGGACACAATACTAGCCACCATGGATGTAGAGTCTCTCTATTCCAACATTCCTCATGAGGATGGGATTGCAGCATGCAAATATTTCCTTAAAAAAAAAAATCTAGCCACAGAACCAACACTGCAATTTATCAGGTTTGTGCTCCATCACAACTATTTTTCCTTTGGGAACAATTTATACCAACAGTGTATGGGCAGCGACATGGGAAGAAAAATGTCCCCACAATATGGTAACCTATTTATGACTAAACTAGGAGGAGGAGATTTTGTCATCTTGCTCTATTAAACCTCTGGCATACTTCCGCTACATTGATGATCTGCTAATAAGCTGGACAGGCGCAAAAGATGAGCTGCTTACCTTCCACAATAACTTCAACAAGTTCCACCCAACCATCAAGCTCACCCTCAACGTCTCAAAGTCCCAAATACATTTTCTGGACACAACCATATACATCAATGACAACAGCATACTGTACAAACATCAATTTGCAGTGCCTTGCGATAGTATTCAGCCCCCTGGAACTTTTCAACCTTTTCCCACATATCATGCTTCAAACATAAAGATAACAAATGTAAATTTTTGGTGAAGAATCAACAAGTGGGACACAATTGTGAAGTAGAACGAAATTTATTGGTCATTTTAAATTTTTGTGTAAAGTCAAAAACTGAAATCAACTTCACAATTGTGTCCCACTTGTTGTTGATTCTTCACCAAAAATTTACATTTGGTATCTTTATGTTTGAAGCATGATATGTGGGAAAAAGTTGAAAAGTTCCAGCGGGCCGAATACTTTTGTAAGACACTGTAAGCCCATAGGACGTCCGGCGTATCTTAGATGGAATAGCTTTGATCCAAGACACACAAAAAAAATCCATCAACTACACTCAAGTTCTGAGGTACAAGTGCTTTTCATTAAATTAGAATATCATCAAAAAGTTAATTTAGTTCTTCAATACAAAAAGTGAAACTCATTTTATATAGAGCAGACCTGGGCAAAGTGCAGCCCTCGGGCCACATCCGGCCCTCTGACTGTCTCAGTCTGGCCCGCGGACCGAAACAGCCGTGGGGCTGGAAACCAGAGGTCCGCGGGCCACACCATGCCCGCTCGCTGGCTCTCTCCGTTTTCATCCTAGGAGCAGTCAGCATTGGTGGAGGAGGGGCCTCCAGCCACTTCCTCCACCAGTGTGTGAAACAGCTGTTGCGATGACGTCATCTCATCGCGTCAGCTGTGTATCGCCGGAGAGTCAGCGCACCGGAGGCAGAGAGAAGAGCAGAGCACCAGGGAACAGGACCCTGGTGAGTATATGGTGGTCTTTTTTCATATGTGTGAACATGGGGATTCTATGGGGGGTGACAGACAGCACATGGGGATTCTATGAGGGTGACATACAGTACATGGGGATTCTATGAGGGTGACATACAGCACATGGGGATTCTATGGACATGAGAGACAGCATATGAGGATTCTATGGGGGTGACAGACAGCACATGGAGATTCTGTGGGGGTGACAGACAGCACATGGGGATTCTATGGGGTTGTCGTGCAGAACATGGGAATTCTTTGGGGGGGGACATGCAGCACACCGGGATTCTATAGGGCTGTCATGACATGGCATATGGGGAGGCTACGGGGGTGACATGTAGCACATGGGGAGGCTATGGGGGTGACGTAGCACATGGAGAGGCTATGGGGGGGGTGACATGCTGTGCATGGGGATGCTATGGAGCTGTCGTGCAGAACATGGGGATGCTATGGGAGTGAAATGTTGCACATGGGGAGGCTATGGGGCTGTCATGCAGAACATGGGTAAGCTATGGGGGTAATATGCTGCACATGGGCAGGCTATGTGGTTGTCATGCTGCACATGGGGAGGCTATATGGGTGTCATCCTGCACATGGGGATGCTATGGGGCTGTCGTGCAGAACATGGGGATGTTATGGGGGTGAAATGTTGCACATGGGGAGGCTATGGGGCTGTCGTGCAGAACATGGGTATGCAATGGGGGTAACATGCTGCACATGGGCAGGCTATATGGTTGTCATGCTGCATATGGGGAGGCTATGTGGGTGTCATGCTGCACATGGGGAGGTTATGGGGGTATCATGCTGCACATGGGAAGGCTATGGGGTATCATGTTGCACATGGGAAGGCTATGGGGGTGACATGCTGCACATGGTGAGACTATGTTGGCCTCATTCAGTATATGGGAAGGCTGTGTGGGGACTCATTCAGTATGTGAAGAGACTGTGGGGCTCATGCTGTATATGGGAAGGCTGTGTGGAGCTCATGCTGTATATAGGAAGGCTGTGTGGGGCTCATGCAATATATGGGGAGGGCTGTGTGGGGCTCATGCAGTTTATGGGGAGACTGTGGGGCTCATGCAGTATATATAGGTAGGCTGTGTGGGGTTCATGCAGTATAAAAGGAGGCTGTGCTGGGCTCATGCTGTATATAGGTAGGCTGTGTGGGGTTCATGCAGTATAAAAGGAGGCTGTGCTGGGCTCATGCTGTATATAGGAAGGCTGTGTGGGGCTCATGCTGTATAAGGGGAGGCAATGCGAGGCTCATGCTGTATATGGGGAGGCTGTATGAGGCTCATGTATATAAGGGGCAGTGGGGGGTTCATACAATATACAGAAGGGGCTGTACTTGGGTTCAAAGATATATAGGGGGGTGTCACCATACTTAATTTTGCTCAATATTAAGTGACACAAATAATATTAATAAATTAATATTGAGGAGAATTAATTTCAAGCTATTGGTTCGGCCCTCCACAACAGTCATAGTCTCTCATGTGTCCCCTTGGGAAAATTAATTGCCCACCCCTGATATAGAGTCATTACAAACAGAGTGATCTATTTCAAGTGTTTATCTCTGCTAATGTTGAGGATTATGGCTTACAGCCAATGAAAATCCAAAAGTCATTATCTCAGTAAATTAGAATAATTAGGCTTCCTAAGTATTTAAAAATGTCCCTTAGTATGTTTCTATAGGCACCACAATCATGGGGAAGACTGCTGACTTGACAGATGTCCATAAGGCAGTCACTGACACACTCCACAAGGAGGGTAAGCCACAAAAGGTAATTGCTAAAGAAGTTGGCTGTTCACAGAGTGCTGTATCCAAGCATATTAATGGAAGGTTGAGTGGAAGGAAAAAAGTGTGGTAGAAGAGGTGCACAAGCAACTGAGATAACCGTAGCCTTGAAAGGATTGTTAAGAAAAGGTTATTTAAAAATTTGGGGGAGACTCACAAGGATTGGACTGCTGCTGGAGTCATTGCTTCAAGAGCCACCACAAACAGACGTATCCAGGACATGGGCCACAAGTGTCACATTCCTTGTGTCAAGCCACTCATGACCAATAGACAATGCCATAAGTGTCTTACCTGGGCCAAGGAGAAAAAGAACTGGACTGTTGCTCAGTGGTGAATGATGAAAGTAAATTTTGCATTTACCGTATATACCCGTGTATAAGCCGAGATTTTCAGCCCATTTTTTTGGGCTGAAAGTTCCCCTCTCGTCTTATACACGAGTCATATACCTGGGGGTCGGCAGGGGAGGGGGAGCGGGGGTGTCAGAGATCATACTTACCTCCCCTGGCGCGGTCTCTGCAGCTCCCCTGTTTCTCCACGGTCCCCCTTCCCACCTTCAGCGTCACATGGTACCGCTCATTAAACTTATGAATATGCGTATATTCATGAGTGTAATGAGCGGTACCACGTGACCGCTGAAGGCAGGAAGGGAGACCGTGGAGAAGCGGTGCTGCCACTGCAGAGACCGCGCCAGTGGAGGTAAGTATAGCGATATTCACCCCTCCGGGGTGTTCATCGCTGCTCACTCCTGTCTGTGACGTTTAGGCAGCAGGGGGTGCGGTGACGTGGTTAGTGCGCGCCGTGCCTTCTGCTGCCTGAACGTCACTGACAGACGACATGGCAAACAGCGGTGAGCAGTGATGGCCCCCAGACAGGTGAGGTCCTGAGCAGAAGGTGAGTATGGCATTTTTTTTTTTGCAGCAGCATATGGGGGCATAATATATGGAGCATTTTATGGGGGCAGCATATGGGGGCATATTCTATGGAGCAGCATATGGGGGCATATCCCATGGGGCAGCATATGGGGGCATATCCTATGGGGCAGCATATGGGGGCATATCCTATGGGGCAGCATATGGGGGCATATCCTATGGAGCAGCATATGGGGGCATAATCTATGGAGCAGCATATGGAGGCATAATCTATGGAGCAGCATATGGAGGCATAATCTATGGAGCAGCATATGGGGGCATAATCTATGGAGCATCTTATGGGGCATAATCTATGAAGCATTTTATGGGGCATATTATTCTATGGAGCATCTTGTGTGGGCATTATTAACCTTTGCGCAGCATTATATGGGGTGTATTTTGTATGTATTTTGTATGGAGCATCTTATGGAGTATCTTATGCGGCATAATCTATGGAGCATCTTATGGAGTCATAACCTTTATGGAGCATTATATGGGGCATATTATTCTATGGAGCATCTTATGGGGCCCATCATGAACTGTATGGAGCATTATATGGGGCTCCTGATTCAATATGGATATTCAAAAACATTTAACCTACTGATGTCTCAATTAATTTTAGTTTCTTTGCTATCTATTTTTATCTTTGAAATTTACCAGTAGCTGCTGCATTTTCCACCCTAGGCTTATACGCGAGTCAATAAGTTTTCCCAGTTTTTTATGGCAAAATTAGGGGAGTTGGCTTATACAAGAGTATATACGGTAATTTGGAAATCAAGGTCCCAGAGTCTGGAGAAAGTGTGGAGAGGAACATAATCCTAACTGCTTGAGGTCTAGTGTGAAGTTTCCACAATCAGTGATGGTTTGGGGAGCCATGTCATCTGCTGGTGTAGGTCCACTGTGTTTTATCAAGACCAAAGTCAGTGCAGCCGTCTACCAGGAAATTTTAGAGCACTTCATGCTTTCCTCTGCTGACAAGCTTTTTGAGGATGGAAATTTCATTCTCCAGCAGGACCTGGCACCTGTCCACACTGCCAAAAGTACCAATACCTGGTATAAAAACAACAGTATCGCTGTGCTTGATTGGCCAGCAAACTCGCCTGACCTTAACCCCATAGAGAATCTATGGGATGGAGTATTGTCAAGAGGAAGATGAGACACACCAGACCCAACAATGTAGATGAGCTGAAGGATGCTATCAAAGCAAGCTGGGCTTCCATAACAACTCAGAGGTGCCACAGGCTGATCGCCTCCATGTCACACCGCATTGATGCAGTAATTGATGCAAAAGAAGCCCCGACTAAGTATTGAGTGCATTTATTGAACAGACATTTCAGTAGGCCAACGCTTCAAATTTTAAAATAATTTTTCAAGGTGGTGTTATAAAGTATTCTAAGTTACTGAGATAATGACTTTTGGTCTTTCATTGGCTGCAAGAAATAATCATCAACATTACCAAAAATAAACACTTGAAATAGATCACTCTGTGTGTCATAACTCGATATAATATAGGAGTTTCACTTTTTGTAATTGAAGAACTGAAATATAATTTAGTGAGAAGCACTTGTACATTCGAATCTGTTCACATAGTAAAGACAGAAAACTACAGCTGCTATCACTGAGGAATACATTGCTACAACAAGGATACCATCCACTGGTGATAGGGGACCAGATCCACAGAGCTAAAATGTTGCCAAGAAGCAGCCTCCTGGATTACAGACAGAGAGGACAACAACAGGGTGCCTCTTGTGGTCACATACAACCCCCATATGAGCATCCTAAGGAAAATTAATTGGTGCTTATCTCCAGCCCATATTCCACAGAGACCACAAACGAATATATATATTCTCAGAACTATCACTTCTCACCTACAAACAGCCCCCTAACTTAAGGAATCTCCTTGTCAGAAGTGTTGTCTCATCACCATCAGTGACAGCCACATTCCCATGTAACAATACAAAATGCAAAACTTGTAACCACTGTGACAGAGTCACTGGTGAAGTTGGTGAAGTGATGTAAAGGAGATACGTGTCACTGTGCATGATGGCGTCAGTGATGTGAAACCAGAATAGTTTCCTCCAGCACACTGGGTGTTGAGACGTTTTATATAAAGTTATATAATGGGTTGGTTTTAGTGGACCTCAGTAGAATGGGTGGGGGGAGGATCACATATCTCCATCGGCAGTGTTGTTACAGGGCATGCGTGATGTCAGCATCATGAGATGAATCACATGATGGAGTCACATAGTCTGAGCTTAAATGGCTGACTGCCTGAGCTAATACCCCATATGTGGGGGTAAACCACTGTTTGGGTGCATGGCAGAGCTCCGAAGGGAAGGAGCACCATTTGACTTTTTCAACGCAAAATTGGCTGGAATTGAGATCGGATGATGCCATGTCACGTTTGGAGAGCCCTGATGTGCCTAAACAGTGGAAACCTCCCAACAAGTGACACCATTTTGGAAACTAGACCCCCCAAGGAGCTTATCTAGAGCACTTTGAACCCCCAAGTGCTTCACAGAAGTTTATAACATAGAGCCGTGAAAAAAAAAAAAATCATACTTTTTTCCACAAAAATGATCTTTTTGCCCCCAAATTTTTATTTTCACAAGGGTAACAGTAGAAATTAGACCCCCAAAGTTGTTGTGCAATTAATCCTGAGTACGCTGATACCCCATATGTGGGGGTAAACCACTGTGATTGCCTTTTCTGTGATCTTTGGGGGGCAGAATGAACAAATCCACAAAAGGTGAAGAATTGGTTTTATTTTTTACGCCATTCCTCGTGCGGTATTAGTGATTAGGTGACTTTGTTCTTCAGGTGGGTGCGATTACAGAGATACCAGATTTATATCCTTTTTTATGCTTAGCTTCTGTCACACACTAAAAGACGCTTTTTTTCTAAGAATTTTTTGTAATAAATTTTTGCATCGCTGTATTTTCGGCTGACAGTCATGTGCTGGCTTGTTTTTTGTGGGACGAGCTGACGCCTCTATTAGTACATGACATTTTCGGGCACATGACATTTTTTGATCGCTTTCAATTCTAGTTTTTGTGGAGGCAGAATGAACAAACACCAGCAATTCAGGAATTGTTTTTTTTTTCTTCTCCGTTCCGCGTGTGGTAAAATTGGTAAGGCAGCTTTATTCTTCGGGTCAGTACAATTACAGCGATACCTCATTTATGTAGTTTTTTTTCATGTTTTGATTTTTTTTTTTTTTTTTTACACAATAAAAAGTTTTATAGAAAAAATAATTATTTTTGCATCATTTTTTTCGGAGAGCTATAACTTTTTAATTTATCCGCTGATGGAGCTGTATGGTGGCTTGTTTTTTGCGGGACAAGATGGCACTTTCAGTGATACTATTTTTATTACCATTCGTTTTTTTGTTCGCATTTATTCCACTTTTTCCAAGCGATATGATGATACCGCTTGGAAAAAGTATAATTTGCTACTTGTTTTTTTTTTTAAAGCGATCACTGAAGGGGTTAACTAGGGTGACACTTTTATAGATGGGATTTCTACGGACGCAGCGATACCAAACATGTGTATTTTTTGTATATTTTATTTTTTTTACATAAAAATGTGTATTTTTAGGGGAATTTTTTAAAATTATTTTTTACGTATTTTTTTTTTTACATTTATGGGATATTCACTTTGATTTGCAGGTATAATACATTGCAATGTTCCAGCATTGCAATGTATTATACACTATGCTGAAAGCTTCTGAGATCATGCTGTGAGCATGGTCTCAGAGGCTTTCCGTAGCTGGATGACCCGGGGGTTGTCATGACAACCCCAGGTCATCATGGCACAGATCGGGCCCTGCGATTACATCGCGGGGACGCCGATCTGAAGGCAGAGGGAGCCCCCGACCCTCTGCCTCCCAGGGGGTTAAAAGCCAGGGGCGGCGCGGGCGCCACTCCTGTTAGTGCAGGAAGCTCAGCCACAGGCAGCACTGAGCTCCTGCACTTACCGGGCAGGAGATGCTAAAATTTCAGTATCTACAGGCGCCTGTGCTCATAGTTAAATAAAAAATAAAATTACAAACATTCATATAAAAATACAAAACAATTAACTGTTATAATATAGCTATGAGAGTCCTGTTTCAATCACACAAAATTTACCTTTATTTATAACTATTAAAATTTCCTATTGACCAATAAAGACAGTGACACAAAAACAATACCAATAAAGTGCTTGTGCATAACAGTGCTCAATTAAAGTTTGGTCTTACCCATAGATGTTTTCCCATAGCAAGTTCACCATGGACAGAAGCAATAATCCAATATGTTTGCGTGAGAGGGAAAAGTAAATTCCTATTATTCCCTGTCATGCCCCTGCATTGCTCCCATCCTAACAAGGACAGTCCCCAAGTGAGTGCTGCTACGGGATGCCCACCATCACTCAGTAAATGTATGTTCCCTACGCGTTTCTTCCCCAATAAAGGAAATTCATCAGGGGAATTCGAAGATCACGCAGTAAGTGGGAAAGAGATATATGTTTCTCCACTCCAATGTAAACTATATAGAGTAAAACCCTACAGTGGCAGGTGTCCTCTTATCTAGGTGTGACCTGTTGCATCGCAGACCCTATTCAAGTGAATGGCATCAATGGATTACACCATCAGGAGTCCCTTAAATAGGGGCATCTCATACCAATCCTGCCCTCGGCGTCTGACCTCACATTCTCATTTCCGGGTCCGTATCTCCACTTCAATAGGTGCTCGAGGACCTTCCAGGGGCGGTGTTTCAGTTGTGTCCTGTCCGGCTACTTAGGATAACGGTTCCCTGCGGTTCACCGCATGGAACGCGCCGAGGCCGGAAGTAACTCCGCCAGTAACTGTCCATGGTCAACTTGCTATGTATGGGAAAACATCTATTGGTGAGTTCAAACCAATTTTTTAATTGAGCACTGTTATGCACGAGAACTTTATTGGTATTTTTTTTGTGTCACTGTCTTTATTGGTCAATAGGAAATTTTAAAAATTATAAATAAAAGGTTAATTTTATCTGATTGAAAAAGGACTCTCATAGCTATACTCTACTGGCACCAAGAGGGTAAAAGAATAGTGGTTTGGAATAAATCACTAGAGCTTATTACAAAACCATTATACTCCCCTAACACGAAATCCCTGACACCCTCGTCTCCTAGAAATAATGTAAAATAATAAACCAACATATGCTCCCTGTCTGCCATAGTCCAGGTAATCCAGATTGTCCCACGGCGATCTCACATATAGAACAGTCACATCGGGAGACTGGCTGTCTACCTGGCAGCTGGCGATACACTGACAAGAGATAATCGCTCTCGCAGTGTATCAGCTGATCAGCTCCGGTACTCTCACGGCACCGCTGCGTGGGAAAGTTCTCACACAGCGGTAGTGCCGTAAGTGAGAACACCGGAGCTGATGAACCTCGGTGAACTCTCACGGCAGTGATACACTACGGAAGGGATTACCTCCTGTCAGAGTATCACTGGAGGCCGGGTAGAGCAGTCACATCTCCCGATGTGACTGTTCTACACGTGAGGTCGTTGTGGGACACTCGGTAAATGGACTACATCAGACAGGGAATATTATATGTTGGTTTACAATTTTATTTTTCCTCACTATGCTCCGCTTTATAGGCCTCAAGGACACAGCCCTCTCCTGGTTCTCCTCCTACCTCTCTGACCGCTCCTTCACTGTATCTTTTTCCGGCTCCTCTTCCTCTTCTCGTCCCCTTACCATCGGGGTCCCGCAGGGCTCAGTCCTAGGCCCCCTCCTCTTCTCTTTATACACTGCCCCTATTGGACAAACAATCAGCAGATTTGGGTTCCAGTATCATCTCTATGCTGATGACACCCAATTATACACTTCTTCCCCTGACATCACCCCTACCCTAATTCAAAATACCAAGGATTGTCTGTCTGCTGTCTCTAGCATCATGTCCTCCCTCTATCTGAAACTAAATCTCTCTAAAACTGAACTTCTTGTGTTTCTCCCCTCTACTAACCTCACTCTACCTAACATCGAAATAACCCTGGAGGGTTCAACCATAACTCCCAAGCAGCATGCCCACTGTCTTGGGGTCATATTCGACACTGAACTTTCCTTCACTCCATACATCCGATCACTCAGTCGCTCTTGTCACCTGCATCTTAAAAACATCTCCAGAATCCGACCTTTTCTCACCTTTGAAACTGCTAAGACTCTGTCGCTCTTATTCATTCTCGTCTGGACTACTGCAACTCTCTTCTGATCGGTCTCCCTCTTACCAAACTTTCTCCTCTCCAATCCATCTTGAATGCGGCAGCCAGGGTCATATTTCTGTCCAGCCGCTTCACCGATGCCTCCATCTTGTGCCAGTCATTACACTGGCTACCTATTCGCTACAGGGTACAGTATAAACTCATCTCTCTCACCCACAAAGCTCTCCACTGTTCTGCACCGCCTTATATCTCCTCTCTCATCTCTATCGCCCTACACGTGCCCTCCGTTCTACAAATGACCTAAGACTAACATCCCCCGTAATCCGAACCTCGCACCTCCGTCTCCAAGACTTCTCTCGTGCTGCTCCAGCTCTCTGGAATGCACTTCCCCAGACGATCAGACTGATACCTAGCCCTGACCTATTCAAGCGCGCTTTGAAAACCCATCTCTTCAAACAAGCCTACCACATCAACTACTCATCAAGCTAACTTTGCCCTGTTCCCTCCTTCCAAATATTATTCTGAATTTGCACCCTACTATTCATCTGTCTCCACACCCTTCATGCACATGATAACTGCACTTGATACTTGTCTATTGCACTTAAACACACGGGCTGATGACCGGATCATGCAGCTTTATATGAAAATCCCTATTATAATTGCCAGACCTGAATTAACAAGCATTTCTCACCTACTGTGTCCCCCCATTTCCTTGTAGATTGTAAGCTTGCGAGCAGGGACCTCACTCCTAATGTCACTGTTTGAATTGTCTTAACTGGTATTGAATTTATTGTCTGTACATGTCCCCGCTTAATTGTAAAGTGCTGCGGAATATGTTGGCGCTATATAAATAAAAATTCTTCTTCTTATTATTATTTTTGTTACAAGAGACGAGGGAGTCACGGATTAGGCATTCAGTAAGTATGGTAAATTAAGATTCAATAAAGGAGTCTGTGTGACTATTTCAAAAAAGGACTTTATTCTGGCTGTGTCATTATTTACCATATAATTATAGGATTAATGTTTTGCAGTCACTGCAGCTTGCACCTATTCACAGTTATTAGGTGCTGGTCAGGTTTTTTTGTATAGCTATTTTGGGGGGTGTGACTCCCTCTGCTCTGACACTTGCACTCCTCCCATTAACTTGCAGGTGTTCTCAACCAGTTCTACTTGCCCATTCAAATTGTAGGCTTGTAGCCCAGGAGAGACATGTTTGTCCATTATTGTAGGTTTTTTAACCAGAAAGTGGCATGTACAGTAGGATATGGAAGGGTTAAGACAGGATCCATCAGAGAAGTGTCACCTTGCCGCGGTTGACGGGCACACATGAATTGGCCAAATCATGTGCTAAGAACCTTTGCTTTTTTTGTAAGTACATCCTGCTGAGGGACAGAGCGTTTGGAAGTTATTTCCATTGACATCATATGTCTTGGCATTCACAGTGTGCTGCTGTTTCTTTTTCATATATGTTTTGCAGTCACTGCAGCTTGCACCTATTCACACTTCGGAGATGCTGGTCAGGTTTTTTTGTATAGGATTAGTAATCGATTGGTGTCTTATAGACGCCACTCCCATTACTAAGCCGTGGGCCTGATTTCACCGGAAAATACAAAGGTGACAAAACCCTCACAAATATGAACCCCACTTGCCACCGCTACAGGGCAAGTTGGAAGAGCGAGGCAAAGTGCCAGAATTGGCGCATCTATAAGATGCGCCATTTCTGCGGCGGCTGAGAGCTGATGTTTTTAGCCTGGGGGGGGTGCCAATATCCATGGCCCCTTCCCAGGCTATTAATATCAGCTCGCAGCTGTCTGCCTAGTCTTTGCTGGTTTGATTTTATAGGGGGACCCTATTTCAATTTTTTTCTGGGGTTACCCTGTAAAATAGCCAGTAAAGGAAAGGTTAAGCAAATCTGTGAACTGATATTAATAGCCTGGGAACCTTTATGGCTATTGGCTACTTCCCAGATTAACATCAGCCCCTAGCCGTAAGCTTTCCCTCTGCAGAATATGAAAATTATGTGGGAGCCCACGCAATTTAATTTTTTTTTTTTTTTGAAAAATAAACAGATACTGGGTTTCACACAGATTTCGTGTGTCTTTATTTAACTCTTTATGTACAGTTTTATTAATGAGGGTATCTGGCTGACACCTGTTCATTAATAAACCTAGAGCTTGGTATTATATATATATATATATATATATATATATATATATATATATATATATATATATATATATATATATATATATATACACACACACACATACACACACAGTACAGAGCAAAAGTTTGGACACACCTTCTCATTCAAAGAGTTTTCTTTATTTTCATGACTATGAAAATTGTAGATTCACTCTGAAGGCATCAAAACTATGAATTTACACATGTGGAACTATATAATTAACAAAAAAGTGTGAAACTGAAAATACTGTATGTCTTATATACTAGGTTCTTCAAAGTAGCCACCTTTTGCTTTGATTACTGCTTTGCACACTCTTGATGACCTTCAAGAGGTAGTCACTGAAAATGGTTTTCACTTTACAGGTGTGCCCTGTCAGGTTTAATAAGTGCGATTTCTTGCCTTATAAATGGGGTTGGGACCATCAGTTGTGTTGTGCAGAAGTCTGGTGAATACACAGCTCATAGCAAGAAAAAAGCAGCTAAGTAAAGAAAAACGAGTGGCCATCATTACTTTAAGAAATGAAGGTCAGTCAGTCTGAAAAATTGGGAAAACTTTGAAAGTGTCCCCAAGTGCAGTGGCAAAAACCATCAAGCGCTACAAATAAACTGGCTCACATGAGGACCGCCCCAGGAAAGGAAGACCAAGAGTCACCTCTGCTGCGGAGGATAAGTTCATCCGAGTCACCAGCCTCAGAAATCACAGGTTAACAGATTAGAGACCAGGTCAATGCCAGAGTTCTAGCAGCAGACACATTTCTACAACAACTGTTAAGAGGAGACTTTGTGCAGCAGGCCTTTATGGTAAAATAGCTGCTAGGAAACCACTGCTAAGGACAGGCAACAAGCAGAAGAGACTTGTTTGGGATAAAGAACACAAGGAATGGACATTAGACCAGTGGAAATCTGTGCTTTGGTCTGATGAGTCCAAATTTGAGATCTTTGGTTCCAACCATCGTGTCTTTGTGCGACACAGAAAAGGTGAACGGATGGACTTTACATGCCTGGTTCCCACCATGAAGCATGGAGGAGGAGGTGTGATGGTGTGGGGGTGCTTTGCTGGTGACACTGTTGGGGATTTATTCAAAATTGAAGGCATACTGAACCAACATGCCTACAACAGCATCTTGCAGCGGCATGCTATTCCATCCGGTTTGCGTTTAGTTGGACCATCATTTATTTTTCAACAGGACAATGACCCCAAACACACCTACAGGCTGTGTAAGGGCTATTTGACCAAGAAAGAGTGTGATGGGCTGCTATGCCAGATGACCTGGCCTCCACAGTCCCCAGACCTGAACCCAATTGAGATGGTTTGGGGTGAGCTGGACCGCAGAGTGAAGGCAAAAGGGCCAACAAGTGCTAAGCATCTCTGGGAACTCCTTCAAGACTGTTGGAAGACCATTTCTGGGGACTACCTCTTGAAGCTCATCAAGAGAGTGCCAAGAGTGTGCAACGCAGTAATCAAAGGCAAAAGGTGGCTACTTTGAAGAACCTAGAATATAAGACACATTTTCAGTTGTTTCACACTTTTTTGTTAATTATATAATTCCACATGTGTTAATTCATAGTTTTGATGCCTTGAGAGTGAATCTACAATTTTCATAGTCATGAAAATAAAGAAAACTCTTTGAATGAGACGGTGTGTCCAAAGTTCTGGTCTGTATTGTATATATATATATATATATATATATATATATATATATATATATATATATATATATACATATACACACACGCAAAAAAAAAAAAGAAAACTTAGAGCAGCACAATGAAAAGATAGGGAGTCCGGGTGCAAAAAATCTCCCAAAGGCAAATCCCAAACCTTGAAATGCAGGAATCCAAAGAACAGGAACAGCACACCGTTTTTAGAGTGAATAAGAGCTATTTTATTTAGCCCATGAATGCCACATTTTGGTTCAAAAAGTGAACCTTTTTCAACTGTGTTTTCTGCCAAGAGATGTAGCATCCGTGCAGAAATTTCCCCAGGCAAATCCACAACGTGTGCACATAGCCTTATTTTCTGGCCTTGCAGATTGAACAATGAATGGCTCCAGTACAATTTCTTACATACCGTACATGCTCTGATTAACAGGGGCAGTTTTGGGTGTAGGAGCATGCAGTGGTATAGTGGCAGAATGGTGACCTTTAATTCTGATATGGTCGGACTACATCAAATGAGCAACAGCCAGTGACTGAGCAGAATCTGTGACTTCTCTGCACTTAGTAGTTACTACTCACCGGTGCTGTTATCTGTAGGAATCTCCTCTTTACACTGATCATCACCCTTCACAAATATCTCTGTAGTATTAATGTGTGTCAGATCTGTACCCTGAAATACATATCGTAAAAGTCACAGACAGATGGAGAAGTCACATCTACGATCAGCTCTAATCCTGCCATCTCCACCGTTCTCATTACACAAGTATAAAACATATAATACTGGTGGATAAATCAAGACTGAGCACAAGACCTTCACAGCCGTCTACACATCATAGGGGAGATCTCATGACACCTTCTCTCCATCTACCTGATGATCCTGAGGAACATTGGGATTTTCTTCCTTACAGTCTTGTGGAAAAAGAGGACGGGGACATCTCTCTGGTGTTGTTCTCATACTGGATAGAACTGGAGGAAACACATACAGGGACTGAATTCATTCTCTACATACAGATAATTATAGGCCGTGTGTATTTAGTCCTGTCTATTACCTGGTGATGTGAGGGGCTGAGGAACCTCCATGAGGATGTCCTTGTACAGATCTTTATGTCCTTCCAAATACTCCCACTCCTCCATGGAGAAATAGACTGTGACATCCTGACACCTTATAGGAATCTGACACACACAATAATACCATCATTTTCTCGATCCCTTCATAGCATTACTGCATAATGTCCCAGCTTTCTCAGCAACGTCACCTTTTCCGTTAGCAACTCAATCATCTTGTAGGTGAGTTCTAGGATCTTCTGGTCATTGATGTCCTCATGTATCAGGGTGTGAGGTGGAGGCCTCGTGATTGGGCTCAGGTGTCTTCCGCATCCCTCAGACACAGGGTCCTGACAGCACTCACTAGAGGTCTTCTTCATTACTGTGTAAACCTGGATATGGAGAGACACATTAACAAATCTCACTACAGACATTTCCAGAGTCCTCACCTCTCCCGTTCTCCCCATCTGTTATTCCCATAGATAAGAATGATGAAATGTGACGTTAACAGAATCTCTCACCTCTCCAGTAAGCCAAAAGAGGATCTCTAGGGTGAGGTGTAATATCCTCTCCGCCATCTTCTCCTTGTCCATATCCATCTTTGATGGATCAATCATGAAAAGTCTCTTATATAGAAGATTTCCACTGAGAGAATCCGATATTGTAGGGACCTGAATGGGAAGATGACGATGTAGCATCATAAAGATCCCGTGTAATAACACAATTACAGGAGACAATAAGGAGAACATTTGAGGAGATAGAGCGTGTCCTATTCTCAGATCATATAAACTGAACGTCATAAACATCATCCACTTGCTGCACTCGTGATTTGGATGTGATTGTAAAGCAGGACTCTGCTTCTCACAATCACTTGTCCATTCAACTACCACAATAGGCTAAAAAGGAGCTAAGCGCCTCCCACAGTCATCTCACACATCCACAACACACTTCTCAAAGCCATCACTCTCCATTTTGATACGCCAACTGCCCTGGGTGGCACACTAGATCACATGCACAGCGAACTTTTCAAAGTATCGATAGCTACTTCTTGCACTTTGGCATACACTGGGTAAAAGAACCAAGCTATACTTTTCCTCCTTGATGTTGGTACGTTTAGAACAGCAAAGAACAAACTGATTAAATTTTCGATGTAATATAAAAAAAATAAATTACAGTGCTTAAAAAAGGACAAATAAATGAAATTATAAGATTTACACACAAGAAAAAAAACAGTACAAACATACAGGAATGTATTATGTTTTCAGATCCTTAACCCTCACAGCACAACAAATAGCCCATTTCTTAAATCACAAACAGATATAGCAGTCACATCTATGATCAGCTCTAATCCTGCCATCTCCACCGTTCTCATTACACAAATATAAAACATAGAGTGGGTACGGAAAGTATTCAGAACCCTTTAAATTTTTCACTCTTTATTTCATTGCAGCCATTTGGTAAATTCAAAAAAGTTCATTTTTTCTAATTAATGTACACTCTGCACCCCATCTTGACTGAAAAAAACACAGAAGTGTAGAAATTTTTTGCAAATTTTTTAAAAAAGAAAATCTGAAATATCACATGGTCATAAGTATTCAGACCCTTTGCTCAGACACTAATATTTAAGTCACATGCTGTCCATTTCCTTGTGATCCTCCTTGAGATGGTTCTACTCCTTCATTGGAATCCAGCTGTGTTTAATTAAATTGATAGGACTTGATTTGTAAAGGCACACACCTGTCTATATAAGACCTCACAGTGCATGTCAGACCAAATGAGAATCATGATGTGAAAGGAACTGGCCAAGGAGCTCAGAGACAGAATTGTAGCAAGGCACAGATCTGACCAAGGTTACAAAAGCATTTCTGCAGTACTCAAGGTTCCTAAGAGCACAGTGGCCTCCATAATCCTTAAATGGAAGAAGTTTGGGACCACCAGAAGTCTTCCTAGACCTGGCGTCCAGCCAAACTGAGCAATCGGGGAAGAAGAGCCTTGGTGAGAGAGGTAAAGAAGAACCCCCAAGATCACTGTCCACAGATGCAGTAGGGAGATGGGAGAAAGTTCCACAAAGTCAACTATCACTGCAGCCCTCCACCAGTCAGGCCTTTATGGCAGAGTGGCCCGACGGAAGCTTCTCCTCAGTGCAAGACATATGAAAGCCCGCATAGAGTTTGCTAAAAAACACATGAAGGGGGTGTGTGGCCTAGGACACAGCACATTTGAGCAACAGAAAAGCAGAGCTCCTGATGGATAAACTCAGAATCTACTCCCATCCCGACCAAAAATCACTCAAAACTCAATTTTTCTTTTGGATCCTACTAAGGATTTGATAAAGAACATTTTGAGCCCAATTTGGACTGTTTCGGATATTTACAAGCAGAGATTTTTTACTTGGAACTGGAGAGAGACTTCAGGAGTGAGGCCTAGGCCTCTTCTCACCGCTACAGGCCTCATCTAGGCCCTGCCGGCTAATGGATTATATACAGAACTCATACATCTGTGCTATAGTTACCTAGGCAGTGCCAAAGTACCCGGACCTAAAGCTTTCCTTCCGGCACCACAGGAACGGCGTGAGACATAAGAGACACTGCTCTGGCTTGAAAAACAACAGGGACAACCATCTGCTTCACTGGAGGCCCCACCAGGCCACAACAGGAAAATTGCCTCAGGCACAGGGCACTAGACCCTTCAGCAGACAGGTACTTAACATTATCAAATAGGGGAAAATTTCATTTAATTAATAGCGGGAAGGACAGCGGGAGCTAGGTTGTGGACCACTTGTAGGATCCTCCCTGCTCAGCAGAGCACCTGAGGGGATTGCAGGAGCCTTCCTGTCTCTCCCAGACCTGACTGTTAAAGGGCTGTGTGTTCTATCTTGTCCCCAGCTGAAAGTGAAGCTATAGGACTATAAGAGTTAATACAATCTCCATAGATACCTTATTTTATGTATAAAGGTGTGGGATTCCCTCTGCTGGCCATTTGACGCAATTGCCCATACTTAAAAAGAAGGAAGAGAGAGGTTTTTTTCCTTTCCCCTGTTTTGGGATGTTGCTCTGACTTATAGGCTCACACACCCCCTTGCTCTTGTGATATTAAAGGGGTATTGCAGCAGAACTGCACCAGAGGCATACTCTGTTCTATAAAATTTTCCAACACGGAGGGCATGGACGATGCTGGTGGACGAAAATTATGGAACACTAGTTCTGTCACCACGGGCACAAATATGCACCCACCTATATGAGTAATTGTCATGCGATAACTTTCAGAAAGCAGGAGGTCACTGAGCAATGCGTCCCAAAAAGTCTGTTTCGTCAGAAAACAATATCCGTCCGATCACACAACTGATGACTCACCGTACAAAATCAGCTAGTCACACTATGTCAGCGTCACAACCTCACTGAACACTGGGAGCTCCCTCCAGAGGTCACAGCAAACTAACTTGACTGCTCCAACAAACATGATCCCAATGACAATGGAGGCTCTCCTGACTACCATTCAGAAAACGCTCAGAGCCGAATTATCCTTTGCTGAAAGCAACGTCACGCAGCAAATCCAGGATATTGCTCAAAGAACCAATCATTTGGAAAGAAGAATGGATGACACAGCAGATGCCGCTGAACATAATAGTTAACAACTACAGGAACAAGATGCTAGACTCGAGATCCTAGAGCTAAAGTGTGAAGACTTGGAACATCGATCTCGGAGGTAATATCAGAATTAAAGGACTACCGGAAAGTAGCTACAATCCACTGGAGGTTGCCTCAAACCTCTTCTGTACCCTCCTGCCCCAAGCAGATCCTAATTCTTTAAAAATAACCAGAATTCACAGGGCTTTGGGAGGTCCCAAATCTGATGCCTCACCTAGGGCCGTTGTCCTTAAAATGCATCATGAGGAATCCAGAAACCTGATTCTATCCACAGCTCGTAAACTGAACAATTTACCGGGTGTCCCAGATACAGTATCTCTGTTCCCTGACATCTGCCCAGCAACCTTGATAAGGAGAAAAGCCATGAAAGACATAACTCTGACCTTAATAAAAGCAAAGATTACGTATAGATGGGGATTCCCACATGCTTTAATTTTCTCCTATGGCAACACCACCTATTCTCCAAGAAATCTCGAGGAAGGGAGAAAAGCACTGGAGAAGGCAGGCATCCCGATTTCTGATTCGGGAGCCCTACTACAGAGACAGAGACCGTGTAGAGAGTGGGTGGAAGTTCGCCATACCAGACTCAATAAATCACAGCACAACAAATAGCCCATTTCTTGAGTCCACTATCGACGAATGTGCTGGAATATTCTCAAAGAACGACCAAAATGCTGAGCTATCGTTCTGATAGTATTGCTATTTGATGTTTCTAATGAAAATTTATGAATAATATTGTTTTCTTTTTCTACTAGTGGAGTATTGTGCCCCTGGAGTAAGTATGCCACTCGATTTTGGGCCATTACTGCCTCTGGTCCTACCACAAATTGGTCATTGGTTGCGACCATTTTTCTTGTTGTTGTATTTTCTGTTACCCTCCCTTCACTCCTTTTCCCTACAAGAGTTTCGATGAGATGTAAAAATATTTTTGGATATGTGACTAAGGTGAAGATGCCTGTTCCAGGCCGTAGTTTAATTAGAAATTTCATTAGAGTCTCTTTATGCAACCTTAACGTATAAGGTACTATCACACAATGTTAGGGGATTCAATTCCCCGATAAAAAGAAAACACGCCTTTATTGATTACCAGAAACATTCCCCTGATGTGTTATTCCTACAGGAAACTCATTTCTCTAATAACTCATCTCCCAAATTTTTCCATAAGCTCTACTCGAGATTTTTTCTTGCAACTCATGATAAAAAAAACGAGAGATGTCGCCATATTGCTGCATAATTCTTTTCCATTTGAGCAGGAGGGTTTGGTTGCGGAAGGTAGATATATAATTCTTTGGGGCACGGTCCAGGAGAAGCGATTCTGTCTTGTTAACTGCTATGCACCCCCGACACTTCAAATGAAAACGATTAAATCTATTGCAGGATCCCTAAGATCTATACCCTTATGATACTATTATATGGGGGGGGGGGGGGGGCGATTTTAACCTGACTGTAAACCCAACCCTTGATAGATCTAATAAGGGGAGGCCTGACCTGACAAGGAGGGAAAAAACTATCTTTGATGGTATCTTGCAAGCTCACCATCTGGTGGATACATGGAGAGAGTCTCATGGGCAATCCAGAGGTTATACCTATTTTTCTAGAGCTTTCCATTCATACTCCAGGATTGACTGGATTCTAACTAATTCGGAAAACATACCATCATTGATGTATTCCAGACATGTCCCCTCCTCTTGGTCCGACTATGATAGCGTACTCTCTGTGTTTAAATTAGGCATGAAGACTGCACGCCTGTATAAGTGGAGACTGAATGAATCCTTGCTTTCTGACCCTCAAACGCAAATAATGGTCGAACAAGAGCTCAAGGCCTTCTTCCACTCTAATATCACCCTGGACCCCTCTATGGGTAATATATGGATGGCCCATAAAAAATACATCACTGGTGTACTCATTAGGATAGCATCCCAAAAAAGAGGAATCATCTTAAGGAGCAATTGACTCTCAAGAATGAACTTTATAAATTAGAAACCGCCAATCAGTCACACCCCTCCCTATACTTAACTAAACAAATCTATGACTTAAAACTACAACTAAATACTTTGCTAACAACTCGTACGGAAAGAGAAATCAGGTGGACGCAAGCGACATTCTATCGGTTCTCTAATAAAATGGACCGAATGCTTGCCCGAAATTAAAACAGAAAGAGCGATTAAACTCTATCTTCTCCATAAAAGACGAACAGTCCCAAACTACTTTTAACCCGAACAAAATCTACAAAATATTTCAAACTTATTATCAAAAACTATACACTGATAGAAGAATTTTTCTTTGCCCAAATTGGATGACTTCCTAACTAATGTACCACTACCTTCCCTAACTCCGGCTTACGCTGCTACATTGCATTCTCCTATCACTGAAGAGGAAATCATATCTACTATAAATCATCTAAAAGCTGGGAAGGCTCCGGGCCCCGACGTGCTGACCGCATTATACTATAAAAAAATTTCAAATATTTTATTAAAGCATATACAAACAAACTGCAATAATATGCTAACTGGCCAAACAATGCCGCCGAATTCTATACGGCGCATATCACTGTCATCCTAAAACAAGGGAGAGACCCATTGGTCGCAAAAAACTACAGGCCAATATGCCTTTTGAACGTGGACCTCAAGATTTTCTCCTCCATAATAGCCAATAGAATTAATAAATGTCTGCCTGGTCTTGTCCATAAAGATCAGGTTGGATTCATCCCAACTAGACAATCCCCGGATAATATCCGTAAAAACCTAAACCTCATACATAATGCCAACAAACATAAAACCCCCTTAACTTTGCTAGCTTTAGATATAGAAAAAGCTTTCGATACCGTCACTTGGACATACATGTTTAATATCTTGCGTAAAATGGGGATTTCACAACAGTTAATCGATTCACTTAAACTTCTATATAATAACCCGGTTGCTTATTTAAAATTACCTTAGACCACTCCAGAGCCAATAATTATCAGCAGAGGAACCAGGCAAGGGTGCCCCCTATCTCCGGCCCTATTCGCTTTGGCGATGGAACCACTGGCGCAGAAGATCCATCTGCACCCCGATATCACAGGCCAAACAATAGGTAGACATGAATACAGGGTCAGTCTGTTTGCCGACGACCTTCTTTTGACTTTGACAAATCCCCAAATATCCCTACCTAATCTTTTAAAAACACTTAAATCCTTTGAGGAAATCTCAGGCTTAAAAGGTCAATATCGATAAATCAGAGATTATGTTTCTGAACACCCCTCCTGCTGAACAAAGCTCAATAGTAGAGAACTTTCATTTCCGACAAGCAAAACATTATATTACATACCTAGGAATTAACCTTACATTATGTAAATCCATGCTATTTAAATATAATTATGCTCCTCTCCTCCAAAAAGTAACACAATCTTTGTCAAAATGGTCCTCCCCATCTCTTTCCTTTTTGGGAAGGGTGCACTCGATTAAAATGGTTACCTTATCTCAATTTCTATATCTGTTCCGATCCTTGCCTATTTCAATACCTCTGATGACATTCAAATTGATACATTCGCACGTGGTACGTTTTATCTGGAATAATAAAAAGCCCCGCATCTCCCAGCAAATCCTGTTTAGTCACAAAAGACAGGGAGGAGTTTCGCTACCAAACTTTACTCTCTATTATAGGGCAGCTCAGATCGCCCAGCTGGCAGGGGTAAACGCGGAACAACACACGCCCATATGGCCACAAATAGAAAACTCCCAAATAGCACCTTACTCCTTGAAGAGTCTAATTTGGGCCATGGGGCCTTTACCGAAAGATCTGGCTCTACATTCTCCGTATACCTTTTACTCCCTGCAAATCTGGAGAGCGAATAGATTCCAATTTGCGTTGCAGTCTCATACCTATCCTCTCCTGAACCTGTTTAATAATCCCATGTTCCCGCCAGGAGTTACATCTCGAAATCACGTATGGTGGCAGCAGAATAAGCTAACTAGGCTACAAAATCTAACTACCCATTTTAAGATAATGACAAAACAAGAGTTCATCGCAAAATAGCAAGTCCCGAGGTCTGAGAGATTCCAACTTGAACAAATTTTTCATTTTCTGCAAAGCCTAACGGTTGGTTCTTCAAATGTACAACCTACAAAGTATGCATTAAAATGTCTATATGACCCATTGGGCAATGGTCTCATATCTTTATTCTATATTTAACAAACCCAGGGATGGCTCGAAATTGAAGACCATGGAACAATGGGAGGCAGATCTACGAATCTCCTTCACACCTCAAAGGTGGTTCAGGTGTTATGAAAATATAATGAGGGGAAGTAATCAAGCTTCACTTACTGAGATATCTCTTCAATTATTCTTTAGAATACACTATGTACCTAGCTTCCTGCACAATATTTACCATTCAGTCCCTGGCAATTGATTTAGAGGGTGCACTGACGATGGAGATACTCTCCATATTTGGTGGACATGTCCGATAGTAAAGTCACTGTGGAAAGATGTAGTAAAATTAATTGATAATATCTTGGGTAGGAAACTACCTCTGTCACCGTCAGTTCTTCTGTTGGGGGACAGACCAACCAATGCCAACAATAAAATTTGCCGTCTCGTTGATTTTATTGCTATGGCGATGAGAAACCACATAACTAGTAGATGGAAAACCAGTGCGCTCTCTTTAACACAGGTGAACAATAGGGTCAATTTGATAATGTTATACGAGAAAATAGAAGCTATTAGATCTGATTCTTTCGATAACTTTGGAGGTATCTGGGACCCTTGGATTCAGGCACATACCACCATGGTTACTTACCGGTAGCCGGTTTTTCCGGAACCCATGACAGCACCACATGAGAGAGGGATCTGCCCCGCCAGGACAGGAACCTACTGAAACATAAGGGGCGGCACCTCTCCCCCGCTTCAGTTGGATTACAGAGCATTTGAGAGGACTTCCCGGTTAGTTACATATTTATCCAACACCACATCACACAAATACACCCGACTATTGTGCACACCCAAACGGTGAAAAAAGAGGGGGAAATATACGGGTGCTGTCATGGGTTCCGGAAAAACCGGCTACCGGTAAGTAACCATGGTGGTTTTCCCTTCACCCATGACAGCACCACATGAGAGATTCTGGAGACTTCGAACACCTTAGGGAGGGACCACCGCTTGCAGCACCCTTCTACCAAAGGTCAAGTCAGCAGAGGAGGATAGATTTAGTCTATAGTGTCTAAAGAAAGTTGAGGGTGAGGCCCAGGTAGCGGCCTTACAAATTTGCTCTATTGATACCTCTGCTTTCTCAGCCCAGGAGGTCGCCACGGCTCTGGTGGAATGAGCCTTGATGCCGTCAGGAACCGGGACGCCACTAGCTGAATAGGCTACACTAATGGCCTCCCTAATCCATCGGGCAATAGTCCCCTTTGACACTCCATAACCTTTCCTAGCCCCCTGGAAGGCTACGAATAGGGACTGGGACCTCCTCCACTGGCTGGTTATAGACATATACTCTACTAGGGTTCTTTTAACGTCTAGGCTATGAAATTTCTCCTCCCCTGGGTTTTTCGGATTCTCACAGAAGGAAGGGAGGACAATTTCTTGGTTTCGGTGAAAGTTAGTTACTACTTTCGGCAAGTAAACAGGGTCTGTTCTCATAACCACCCTATCCTGGTATATCTGGGTATATGGTGGGTTGACTGAGAGGGCCTGCAAGTCACTAACTGTACGTGCTGACGTTAGAGCTACCAAAATGATGGTTTTTAGGGTGAGGTTTTTAGTTGAAATCTGCTGTATGGGTTCAAACGGCTCCTTCGTAAGGGCTTCCAGCACCAGATTTAGATCCCATGGAGCTATTTTTGGTAAGGAAACTGGCCTAGATCTGTGGCAAGATTTTATGAACCTGGCTACCCATCTGTTTGCCGCTATATTGCAATTGTATAATGCACCCAGCGCTGAAACCTGTACCTTGTGGGTATTAACCGCCAGGCCTAGCTGTAGACCTGTCTGCAAGAACTCCAAGATGGACTCGATTGGGGGTTCTTGACCTAACGGTTTTCCCAGGAATTGTAGAAACTTCTTCCACGTCCTGCCATATATGTTGGTTGTTATTGGTTTTCTACTTTTCATTAGAGTAGTCACCAACCCCGGGGAAAAACCTTTATCTCTCAAAAGTGCCCTCTCAAATTCCACGCCGTCAGATGGAACCCCTTGACTTGTTTGTGGAATATCGGCCCCTGAGCTAATAAATCTGGAATTTCTGGCAGTACCCACGGGTCCGAGAGAGACATCATTTGCAGTAGTGAAAACCACGGTCTTTTTGGCCAGAACGGGGCTATGAGGATTACTCTGGCTTGCTCGTCTCTTATCTTTTTTACCACTGCCGGGATTAACGCTACTGGGGGAAAGGCATAGCTCAGTTTGAACAGCCACGGGATTTGCAGCGCGTCTACTGCCCACGGGTTTTCCCCTGGGTTTAATGAGCAGAACCTCCTCACCTGCCGGTTGTTTTTGGTAGCAAAGAGGTCGATCACTGGCTGCCCCCATAACTGTACTATCTTCTGGAATATTACACGATTTAAGGCCCACTCTCCCTGTTTTAACTTGTTGCGGCTTAAAAAGTCGGCTTGAACATTTTCTGTCCCTTTGATGTGTAGGGCCGTCAGGGAGGTTAGATGTTGTTCTGCTTTGAGAAAGATTCTTTTGGCTTCGTCCATTAGGGAGTTTGACCTTGTCCCTCCCTGGTGGTTGACATACGCCACTGCCACCCTGTTGTCTGACATAATTCGGACATTTTGACCCTGTAGCCTGGGAATGAATGCCCCCAAGGCTCTGTTTACCGCTCTTAACTCTCTTAAGTTGGAGGAAGCCTTCTGCTCTAGGTGACCCCAGGACCCTTGGGCTATTTGTTCTCTCAGGTGTGCCCCCCATCCCAAGGAGCTTGCGTCCGTCAATATTACATCGGACACGGGCCTGTGCCACAAAGTTCCCCCTGCTAAATTTGTGCTGTCTAGCCACCAAGTGAGAGAGTTTTTCCCCTTTTCGGAAAGTTCCAGCTTCCCTTCTAAACGCCCTTCCAATCGTTTCTGGGCTGACAATATTTCCGCCTGCAGTTGTCGGGTATGAAACTGTGCCCAGTTGACCGCAGGGATACAGGCTGTTAGCGTGCCCAACAGGGACATTGCCCTTCTTAGGGTCATGCGCGGTTGTTGTATTGCTGTAAGGGTCATTTCTCTCACTTTCTCTAGTTTTTTCTCTGGCAAGAGACAAACTTGACGGTCGGAGTCCAAGACGAAACCTAGAAATGTTTGTTTCCTTAGGGGTTGAAGTTTTGATTTCTTTAAGTTTACCATCCAACCCAGTCTTTGCAGGGTTTCTGTTATTTTCTCTACTTGATGTGCGCAGTGACGTTCTGAATTGCCAATGACCAAAAAATCGTCCAAGTAAGGCACCATAATCACATTGTGGATTCGAAGGAAAGCTGTAATTTCCGCTATTACTTTCGTAAAAATCCTTGGCGCTATGGAGATGCCAAACGGAAGAGCTGTAAATTGAAAGTGCCTGAGGTCGCCCTGGATGTATAGGGCTACCCTCAGGTATTTCTGGTATTCTGGGTGCATCGGGATGTGGTAATAGGCATCCTTCAAATCTATTACGGCCATGAAGCAGTTGTGGTGTAACAGCTTTATGGCCGAAGACACTGATTCCATTTTGAATGTTTGGTTCATGATCCATTGATTGAGGCGCCTGAGATTTATTATCGTTCTGAAGGAGAGGTCTGGTTTTCTTATTAGGAAGAGGGGAGAATAGAACCCCCTTCTCTCTTGATCTTTTGGGACCTCTATTAGAACTTGTTTCTCCAACAGTCCTAAAATTTCTGTTTCTATGGCTGCTTGCTCCCCTGGTTCCTTTCTGACGGGGGTCACCACAAATGAAGCTCTTGGATGCTGGAAAAAAGGGATTTTTAGGCCATTCTTTATAATGCTCAGAATCCAATTGTTGGCCGATATTTTCTCCCATTCTTGAGAAAAGAGCTTCAATCTTCCCCCCACCGGAGGGCTGGCGTCATTGCGGGGATTTTTTGGCGGTTGAGGTAGATCCCCCAAACATGAACCCTGGTTCTTTTTTCCTCTTGTCGTCCCACCTTTTCCGCTCTCCCGGGGGACGGCCCCGATTGAACTTTCTCCTCCGAAAGGGCGGTCTCCTTTGATCACCCATGAATCTGGGGAAGCCCTTCTTTTTATCCCCGGCCTTCTCCAAGATGTCATCCAGGTTTTTCCCAAACAGGAACTGCCCATCACATGGTAACGAGCATAATTTCGCCTTAGATTGAATGTCCCCAGGGCAGCCTTTGAGCCATAACGCCCGTCTTGCGGCGTTCGATAGCCCCGCTGCTCTTGCCGTTAACCTCATCGAGTCGGCGGAGGTGTCAGCCAAGAAAGCGGCAGCTCCGTGTAGCAAGTACATTTCTCCTAATATTTTCTCTCTTGGTACCTTGGAGACTAATTTTTCTTCAAGTTGTTGCAACCAGACCATTAATGACCGGGCTGTGCAGGTGCCGGCTATTGCCGGTTTCAGACCCCCTGCCGCTGCCTCCCAAGTGTGCCTTAGGTATGAGTCCGCTTTTTTATACAAGGGATCTCTCAAAACCCCTGAATCCTCCAGGGGCAGGGCCGACTTCTTTGAAGACCTAGACACTGCTGCGTCAATCTTTGGGACCTTGTCCCAGACGTCCGTGTCTTTAGCCTCAAAGGGGTATCTTCGCTTTGAAGAGGAGGGAAGGCTACCTGACTTCTCCGGTTTCTTCCATTCTCTTTCGATTAGGGCCTGAACCTTGTCATTGACCGGAAAGGTACACTTCTTCCTTTCTTGCAGGCCGCCAAACATTACATCCTCCAGTGATCTCTCTACCTTCTCCTCTTGCAGGCCCATAGTGGACCTGATGGCTTTAAGGAGAGCGTCCGTATCTTCTACGGGAAAGCAAGGTCTGCCCCCCGTATCATTGTCTGAGGATGAAGATGACCCGTGCTCAACTTGATACTCCGAAGAGGAGGAGCCTGACGAGGAACTCGGGGAGGCTTTCCTACTCTTACTCTTCTTTTTTAACAATTTTTTAAGTGAGCCCTGTACCTCAGATTTTATCATCGATCTGAGGTTTGTTGCCAGGCTCGGCACCTCTTCAGCCATAGTTCGCTGGATACAGCTGACACATAAGTCCTTTTGGTAGTCTTTTGCTAAAGGGCTGTGGCATATGGCACATTCTCTATTTTTCTTTTTGCTTATAGCTTTTTTGCCTCCCTAAAAAAAAAAAAAAAGACAAGACATAGGAAAGCCTATTATTGTCTAACTTTCATGGAGATCACTCACCACCCAGGAAAGACGGATACCGGGCTCTGGGGCTGCGAAGGAGCGTGCGCTCTGCGCTCTTTTGATCTCGAGGAATCCCTCGATCGGTGACTCGGACGGCTGCTGCTTTTGCCACTTGAGCGGCTCTTGCGACCAGAAGCTTGCGAAGGGGGCAGAGACAATGGGGATGGTGAGCGATCCTCCTGAGACGCCATTGTCGCCCCTGCAGCCGCTTCTGCTCCTTTTATGCGGTGAGTGAGCCCCTCATTACCCCTCCCCCCCGCGACCGCCAGCCGTTTCTCCTGGCCGGCGTCGTGCCCGGCGCCATGACCGTCGCGTCTTGATGACGTCAGCGGTCGCGCTCCCACGTCAGACGCCGGTCTCTGCCCCCGGCTTCCCCTGCATGCAGGGGAAGGAACGGGCGCGCGCGCAGGGGGAGGGCGGCACAGGGAGGAACCTCCGAAGGGAGGACATCGGAACGTGCCCGCACGAACCCGGGGCCCGTATGAGGAAAACCCCGGGGACTGCGCTACCAGCTGCCGACGGCCAGCGTCGCAGGTAAGCCAGCCCTGCATTTTTACATGCCGGGACGGCCCTGGGTCTTTTCATCCTGACAGGCACCGCCGCTGTCAGAGGGATTCCTTTCCAGGACAGGAACCCAACTGAAGCGGGGGAGAGGTGCCGTCCTTTATGTTTCAGTAGGTTCCTGTCCTGGCGGGGCGGATCCCTCTCTCATGTGGTGCTGTCATGGGTGAAGGGAAAAAAGACGATGATCTTTACAAAATGATACCTTTACAATTAGAGACTCAAACAGGTACACTGGCGCCCCACGTTTGTGTATCTCGCATTATCGACACTCACTTTGAACCCCCCACTTTCCCTCCCCATCCCATTAAGTCTAACTTAGTTGTGTTATAATTGTTTTTCTACACATATTCTAAGCGAAGATTTTGTAGTCAAGGATACCGTATGACCTTAAGTGCCTTTTTTTTCTATGTATTTCCCCCTGCAAGGGGATCCTTGTACTTTAATATGAATATCTCTCATGTTAAATGATGCTTTAATTTCAATAAAACTGTTAAAGCTAAAAAACACATGAAGGACTCCCAGACTATGAGAAATAAGTTTCTCTGGTCTGATGAGACAAACATAGACATTTTTGGTGATAATTCTAAGCGGTATGTGTGGAGAAAAGAAGGCACTGCTCATCAACTGCCTAATACAATCCCAACAGTGAAACATGGTGGTGGCAGCATCATACTATGGAGGTGTTTTCAGCTGCAGAGACAGAACGACTGGTTGCCATTGAAAGAAATGTGAATGCGGCCAAGTACAGAGATATCCTGGATGAAAACCTCTTCCAGAGTGCTCTGGACCTCAGACTTGGCCGAAGGTTCACCTTCCAACAAGACAATGACCCTAAGCATACAGCTAAAAGAACATAGGAGTGGTTTCAGAACAACTCTTTGACCATTCTTGACTGGCCCAGCCAGAGCCCTGACCTAAACCTAATTGAGCATCTCTGGAGAGACCTGAAAATGGCTGTCCACCAACGCTCACCATCCAACCTGAAGTAACTGAAGAGGATCCCCAAATCCAGATGTGGAAAACTTATTGCATCATTCCCAAGAAGACTCATGGCTGTACTAACTCAAAAGGGTGCTTCTACTCAATACTGAGCAAAGGGTCTGAATACTTATGACCATGTGATATTTCAGTTTTTCTTTTTTAATAAATTTGCAAAAATGTCTACATTTCTGTTTTTTCAATCAAGATGGGGTGCAGAGTGAACATTAATGAGAAAAAATGAACTTTTTTGAATTTACCAAATGGCTGCAATGAAATAGAGTGAAAAACGTAAAGGGGTCTGAATACTTTCCGTACCCACTGTATAATACTGGTGGATACAACAAGACTGAACACAAGATCTTCACAGCCATCTAAACATCATAGGGGAGATCTCATGACACCTTCTCTCCATCTACCTGATGATCTTGAGGAACATTGGGATTTTCTTGTTTACAGTCCTGTGGAATCTGATGGGAACATCTCTCTTGTGTTGTCTTTTTACTGGATAGATCTGGAGGAAACACATACAGGCACTGAATTAATTCTTTACATAGAGATAATTATAGGCCGTGTGTATTTAGTCCTGTCTATTACCTGATGATGTGAGGGGCTGGGGAACCTCCATCATGATATCCTTATACTGATCTTTGTGTCCTTCTAAATACTCCCACTCCTCCATGGAGAAATAGACAGCGACATCCTGACACCTTATAGGAACCTGACACATACAATGATATCGTCATCAACCAGATCCCTCCATAGCATTACTTTATAATGTCCCAGCATTCCCAGCAGTGTCACCTCTCCAGTCAGCAGCTCAATCATCTTGTAGATGAGTTCTAGGATCTTCTGGTGATTGATGTCCTCATGTATCAGGGGGTGAGGTGGAGGCCCCGTGATTGGGCTCAGGGGTCTTCCCCATCCCTCAGACACAGGGTCCTGACAGCGCTCACTAGAGGTCTTCTTCACTACTGTGTAATCCTGGTTATGGAGAGACACATTAATAAATCTCACTACAGACATTTCAAGAGTCCTCACCTCTCCAGTTCTGTCCATCTGTTATTCCCATAGATAAGAATGATGTAATGTGACGTCATCAGAATCTCTCACCTCTCCAGTAAGCAGGAAGAGGATCTCTAGGGTGAGGTGTAATATCTTCTCCACCATCTTGTCTCTGTCCTTATCCAGCCTTGACTGGTCAATCAAGAAAATTCTCTTATTCAGAAGAGCTCCACTGAGAGAATATCCTATTGTATGGACCTAAATGGGAAGAGGACAATCTAACAAAATAAAGATCCCATGTAATAATACAATTACAGGAGATAATAAGGGAACATATAAGGTGATAGATCATGCAGATGTTCTATTCTCAGATTATATAAACTGAATGTCATAAACATCACCCACTTGCTGCACTCGTGACTTGAATATGATTGTAAAGGGGAACTCCGCTTCTCACAATCATTTGTCCATTAAAGTACGACAAGAGGCAGAAAATGAGCTATGCGCCCCACAAAGTCATCTCACACATCCACACCACACTTCTCGCACCCACCACTTGCCATTTTGATTAGATGCCTACCCTGGGTGGCACACCAGCTCACATGTACAGCTAACTTTTCAAAGACCCAGATCGGTACTTCTTGCACTGTGGCATACAATGGGTGAAAAAACAGTCCACCGCTCCTTCCACTTCTATGGGAGCTGTGGTGTAATGTGTGACCGCGCTCAGCTGAGTCAGTGCTGATTACACTGCTGTGCTCTTAACACAGCGGCGGCGGGGAGCGGTGATCAGCAGCCTGAACTGTACTTGTAAAGTCATGCTGTGACTACCGCTGCCAATACTCACCTCATACCGGCGGACCTCCGCATCTCGACATCTACTGACACTGAGCGGTGACAGGCTTTAAGAAAATGGCGCAGATCTCCTCCAACAGCTATAACCTGGACAGCCCAGGTCACAGCAGGAGGCAGCCAAAGTGCAGCAGATGCGGTCAGACACTGATCACAGGCTACTATGTACAAGGGCTGCCATATTTGAGGGGTCAGTCACTTACACACCAGCACATGGCAGTCCACAGTGGCTGCTGTTAATTTTGTATTTAAAATTTATTGTTTTTATAATCAATAATTATTAACCACTTCACCACCCAACCTTTTTTCACCTTCCTGACCAGGCTAAATTTTACAATTCTGACCAGTGTCACTTTATGTGGTAATAACTCTGGAACACTTCAACGGATCCCACTAATTCAGAGGAGGATTTTTTTTGCAACACATTGTACTTCATGTTAGTTGTACATTTAGGCAGATATTATTGGTATTTATTTGTGAAAATTTTGGAAGTTTGCAAAAATTTTGAAAATTTCACAATTTTCAAACTTTAAATTTGTATGCCCTTAAAGCGAACCTATCAGCAGGATTTTGCTAAGTAAGCCACAGACACTGTCAGATAGGCAGTGTTAAAATGATTAAAATGATACCTGGGGTGACAAAATCCATCTTGTGGTTCTTGTGTAATCAGTGTCAGAAGTTTTCAGTTAATGAGATGCTCGTGCTTCGGGGCGGGACTGTAGGCAGAGTCTCATCTTCCTGCTCTAAGCCAGAGAAACCAAGGAAAGACCTGACCACAGGCCGTCCTGGAGCAGAAACAGTCTGTCTCTATGATGAGGACCATGTGTGTGCTTCGGGGTGGCCTGTGGGCTTGTTTCTCTGGCTTAGGGCTCATATCCATCTGCGAGAGAAAAAAAAAACGATCTGATTTCGAGACCGAAAAAACGGGCGAGTGTCATGCGATTTTTGTACTATTTTTAAACGCAACATCCGTATGACATGCGTATGCAATCCGTATGCAATGCGATTTTAACATGAGCTTGTACACACAGCAGTTTTTTGTCCTTTACACATTGTTTTATAACAAAAGATTCTTCAAAATATGTACATATATACACACACATGGTGGGCCATTTATATGAATACACTTATCAACTTCATGCTTATGGCACATTAGTATCTGGGAGGGGGGGAACCTTTCAAGATGGGTGATGACCATGGCGGCCATTTTGAAGTCGGCCATTTTGGATCCAACTTTATTTTTTCAATGGGAAGAGGGTCATGTGACACATCAAACTTATTGAGAATTTCACAAGAAAAACAATGGTGTGCTTGGTTTTAAAGGGGATTTGTCACCCCATTTTAGCGCTATAAGCTAAGGTCACCGACATCAGGGGCTTATCTACAGCATTCTGAAATGCTGTAGATAAGCCTCTGATGTAACCTGAAAGATAAGAAAAAAGAGTTAGATTATACTCAACCCGGTGTTCGGTCCGGTCCAATGGGTGTCGCCGTCCCGTCCGGCGCCTCCTATCTTCATATGATGATGTCCTCCTCCTTGCTTCTCCCTTGGCTCCTGCACACACGTACTTTATCTTCCCTGTGGAGGGCAGAGCAGAGTACTGCAGTGCGCAGGCGCCGGACCTCTCTGACCATTCCTGCTGCCTGCGCACTGCAGTACTTTACTGTGCCCTCAATAGGGCAGAGAAACTACGCCTGCGCAGGAACCGAGGGAGAAGCAAGGAGGAGGACATCATCATATGAAGATGGGAGGTGCCTGACCGGACCACGACACCCACAGCACCCGCCCCCCGGTGAGTATAATCTAACGTGTTTTTATTATATTTCAGGTTTCATCGGGGGCACATCTACAGCATTACAGAATGCTGTAGATAAGCCCCTGATGGCGGTGGCCGCAGCTTATAGCGCTAAAATGGGGTGACAGATTCCCTTTAACGTAACTTTATTCTTTCATGAGTTATTTACAAGTTTATGACCACTTATAAAATGTGTTCAAAGTGCTGCCCATTGTGTTGGATTGTCAATGCAACCATCTTCTCCCGCACAGGCTTCCATTTATTATTATTATAGAGAATATTTGCATAAATACAATTAAAAAACAAATAATGTTTCACATGTGACCCTAGATGTTATACTAATGGTGCAGGACAAATATCAGGCATGTATTATAAGAAAAGCACAAAAACAAATACCATCTATATCAATGTCATATAAATATTCAGTATTATTACAAACAATTATGACCATTAATCGATAGGATTACAGTGGCGTTTAACATATATAGGGACCTGCCCATAGTTCAAAGCCAAAATAACCACTTAAAAAAATAAATAAAAAACTGGTGCTTTTAGTGCTTACCCATGTGGTATGGTGCTTGAGTGCCCTGGAGCCACGTGTCACCCCTGACGCGCGTTTCGCGTTTGCTTTTTCGAAAAGGAATACACAATTACTCCATTTGCCGGCATTTTATAGTGAACATAATTGCATGGCGTGCTTCTACTGCGCATGCGCTCCGACGTCATCGCTCGAAGACGCCCACCGCCTCCCAGTATTCACCGGTGCTTGAGTACCCTGGAGCCACGTGTCACCCCTGACGCACGTTTCAAGTTTGCTTTTTCGAAAAGGAATACACAATTACTCCATTTGCCGACATTTTATAGTGAACATAATTGCATGGCGTGCTTCTACTGCGCATGCGCCCCGACGTCATCGCCGGAAGACGCCCACCGCCTCCCAGCATTCACCGAGCGTGCACGTCATGGGGAAATCCCCATTTGACGTCATATGACCTGTGCGCTGAGCATTGTGATGCCGGAAACACAGTGTTTCCCCAGAGATCTCAGGGCACATGCGTCAGACCACAAACTTTGTACAGGAAAAATAGAATCATTTGTGTATTAAGCATACTGGGCATATGCGCATATCGCACAACCACGTAGCACAACTAGAAGATAGAGAAAGGATAGAACTGGCGGCCATTTTTGGGAAGTCTAATTCGGACAATCAATTTTAAATATCAATAAAGTGCAAATATGAAAGTTCAAGGTGCAAAAACAATAAACATGCAATATAACAATTTATATATATTAATAACAATACTTCATAATAAGACAAATTTTTATATATAATAGTGCAAGAAATATTACATAAAGTTAAATAAAGTGTCAATAAATATAAATGTACGTATGATAAATTCAATAATGAGATATGTGATGCAACATAATTAATATACATAATAACACACACATGTAATAAATATATGTAGTACATATTAATAATAAGGACAAACAGTCCAAAACTCTAAAAAAAAACGACAGCCAGCACATCCAAAGTTCTTTTTCTCTCATTTTTTCATGGAAAGTTCTTATATATGTTCTCAATGGCATAGGGAAGTCCATAATATTAATTTATAAATTTCTCCACCTCCATCTTTCCATATGTAAACTAGAAAACACTATAAAACATTTTTATGTATAGTACTCCTTTTTCTTTTTTCGTATAAATATATTTTGGAGTTTACATTACTGAACTTTTGAATTTATGGGTATATAAAAAGGTTTAAATCAAATTGGATTGTTGATTATTGAATATAGGCAGTGTTTATGCCCATACTTGTCTTTGGGAATTCTATTGTAAGGCTTCCAGTATCTGTTGTGTCAGATGCTGCACATCTCGTATCTTCACAGCATAGACAATTGCCTTCAGATGACACCAAAGATAAAACTCTAAGGGGGTCAGATCGGGAGACCTTGGTGGCCATTCAACTGGCCCACGACGACCAATCCACTTTCCAGGAAACTGTTCATGTAGGAATGCTCGGACCTGACACCGATAATTGATGGTATGGGGTGGTATATGGGGTGCAAAGATAGTGGGGCCATTCTTCATCAATGCAAACCTCAATGCCACTGGATATTTGAAATTGCTACATGATGATGTGTCGGCCTCTTTATGCACTGAAGATGGCACGTTCCCTGAGTTTTTCCAGCAAGATTGTGCACCGCCACATTATGGGTGTCAGGTCCGAGCATTCCTACAAGGAATCTCACCCCCTTAGACTAGCATTTCTTCTGCGGTGATGCCATCAGTGTGTCAGTGGGAGGAGAGGATTGCATTGACAATCCAACACAATGGGCAACACTTTAACCCCTTTACCCCAAGGGTGGTTTGCACGTTCATGACCGGGCCAATTTTTACAATTCTGACCACTGTCCCTTTATGAGGTAATAACTCTGAAACGCTTCCATGGATCCCGGTGATTTTGACTTTGTTTTCTCGTGACATATTGTACTTCATGTTAGTCGTAACATTTCATTCATATAACTTGCGTTTGTGGAAAAAACGGAAATTTGGCGAAAATTTTGAAAATTTCGCAATTTTCCAACTTTGAATTTTTATGCCCTTAAATCACAGAGATATGGCACACAAAAATATTTCACATGTTTACTTTACATCAGAACAATTTTGGAACCAAATTTTTTTTTTTTTTTTTTAGGAAGTTATAAGGGTTAAAAGTTGTCCACCATTTTATTTTTACGGGCCACATCACATTTGAAGTCACTTTGAGGGGTCTATATGATAGAAAATACCCAAAAGTGATACCATTCTAAAAACTGCACCCCTCAAGGTGCTCAAAACCACATTCAAGAAGTGTATTAACCCATCAGGTGCTTCACAGGAATTTTTTGAATGTTTAAAAAAAACAAAAAAAAAATGAACATTTAACTTTTTTTTCACAAAAATATTACTTCAGGTCCAATTGTTTTATTTTACCAAGGGTAACAGGAGAAATTGGACTGCAAAAGTTATTGTGCAATTTGTCCTGAGTACGCTGATACCTGATATGTTGGGGGGGCACTGTTTCGGCGCATGGTAGAGCTCAGAAGTGAAGGAGCGCCATTTGACTTTTTCAATGTAAAATTGGCTGGAATTCAGCTCGGACGCCATGTCACGTTTGGAGAGCCCCTGATGTGCCTAAACAGTGGAAACCCCCCACAAGTGACCCCATTTTGGAAACTAGACCCCCCCAAGGAACTTATCTAGATATTTAGTGAGAACTTTGAACCCACAAGTGCTTCACAGAAGTTTATAACGTACAGCCGAACAATTAAAAAATCATTTTTTCCACAAAAATGATCTTTACACCTCTAATTTTTATTTTCCCCAAGAGTAACACGACCCTAAAAGTTATTGTGCAATTTAACCTGAGTACGCTGATACCCCACATTTTTGGGCGCATGGCAGAGCTCAGAAGGGAAGCAGCGCCATTTGACTTTTTTTACTGGAATTGGGATCGGATGCCATGCCACGTTTGGAAAGCCCCTGATGTGCCTAAACAGTGGAAACCGCCGACAAATGACACTATTTTCGAAACTAGACCCCCCAAGGAACTTATCTAGATGTGTGGTGAGCACTTTGAACCCCCAAGGGCTTCACAGAAGTTTATAACGCCAGGGCGTGAAAATAAAAAAAAATCATATTTTTTCCACAAACATAATCTTTTAGTCCCCAATTTTTTTATTTTCCCAAGGGTAACAGGAGAAATTGGACCCCAAAAGTTGTTGTCCAATTTGTCCTGAGTATGCTGATACCCCATACAGTTGTGGCCAAAAGTATTGACACCGCTGCAATTTTGTCAGATAATACTCAGTTTCTTCCTGCAAATGATTGCAAACACAAATTCTTTGGTAATATTATCTTCATTTAATTTGTCTTAAATGAAAAAAAACACAAAAGAGAATGAAGCAAAAAGCAAAACATTGATCATTTCACACAGAACTCCAAAAATGGGCCAGACAAAAGTATTTTCACCCTCAGCCTAATACTTGGTTGCACAACCTTTAGCCAAAATAACTGCGACCAACCACTTCCGGTAACCATCAATGAGTTTCTTACAATGCTCTGCTGGAATTTTAGACCATTCTTCTTTGGCAAACTGCTCCATGTCCCTGATATTTGAAGGGTGCCTTCTCCAAACTGCCATTTTTAGATCTCTCCACAGGTGTTCTATGGGATTCAGGTCTGGACTCATTGCTGGCCACCTTAGAAGTTTCCAGTGCTTTTTCTCAAACCATTTTCTAGTGCTTTTTGAAGTGTGTTTTGGGTCATTGTCCTGCTGGAAGACCCATGACCTCTGAGGGAGACCCAGCTTTCTCACACTGGGCCCTACATTATGCTGCAAAATTTGTTGGTAGTCTTCAGACTTCAGAATGCCATGCACACAGTCAAGCAGTCCAGTGCCAGAGGCAGCAAAGCAACCCCAAAACATCAGGGAACCTCAGCCATGTTTGACTGTAGGGACCGTGTTCTTTTCTTTGAATGCTTCTTTTTCTCTCCTGTAAACTATGTTGATGCCTTTGCCCAAAAAGCTCTACTTTTGTCTCATCTGACCAGAGAACATTCTTCCAAAACGTTTTAGGCTTTTTCAGGTAAGTTTTGGCAAACTCCAGCGTGGCTTTTTTATGTCTCGGGGTAAGAAGTGGGGTCTTCCTGGGTCTCCTACCATACAGTCCCTTTTCATTCAGATGCCGACGGATAGTGCGGGTTGACACTGCTGTACCCTCGGACTGCAGGGCAGCTTGAACTTGTTTGAATGTTAGTCGAAGTTATTTATCCAACATCTGCACAATCTTGCGTTGAAATCTCGTCAATTTTTCTTTTCCGTCCACATCTAGGGAGGTTAGCCACAGTGCCATGGGCTTTAAACTTCTTGATGACACTGCGCACGGTAGACACAGGAACATTCAGGTCTTTGGAGATGGACTTGTAGCCTTGAGATGGCTCATGCTTCCTCACAATTTGGTTTCTCAAGTCCTCAGACAGTTCTTTGGTCTTCTTTCTTTTCTCCATGCTCAATGTGGTACACACAAGGACACAGGACAGAGGTTGAGTCAACTTTAATCCATTGTCAACTGGCTGCAAGTGTGATTTAGTTATTGCCAACACCTGTTAGATGCCACAGGTAAGTTACAGGTGCTGTTAATTACACAAATTAGAGAAGCATCACATGATTTTTCGAACAGTGCCAATACTTTTGTCCACCCTCTTTTTTATGTTTGGTGTGGAATTATATCCAATTTGGCTTTAGGACAATTCTTTTTGTGTTTTTTCATTTAAGACAAATTAAATGAAGATAATACCAAAGAATTTGTGTTTGCAATCATTTTCAGGAAGAAACTGAGTATTATCTGACAGAATTGCAGGGGTGTCAATACTTTTGGCCACAACTGTACCAGAGATTTGGTGAGTCGGTCTTTTTGGTGGACTGCCTTATCTCATGATGTCAGGAATTTTGTGCAGTCCTGTGGGACTTGTTCTTGGTCTAAGCTCTGTTCTCGTGCAAGTGGTTTGTTGATGCCCCTGCCGGTGCCCAGGAGGCCATGGACCCATATCTTAAATCCTTAACCCCGTTTCTTTTTGTCAATCAATCTTTGTTGAAAAGGTTTGTGGAGCCAGTCGTTCCCATGGCAGCGCCCCCTGACCCTGTACTAGTTAAGGGTAATTTGGAGTAATGAGGTAGAGAAGATATTGGATTCTCGTCTGGCTAGACGGAGGCTTCAGCACTTGGTCAAGTGGAAGGGTAAAGGCCAGGAGGATAATTCTTAGGTCTCTGCTTCTGGCATCCATGCCAAGAGATTGATTCGTGCCTTTCACCGGGCCCATCCTGATCGGCCTGGTGGCGTGGATGAGGGTTCGGTGACCCCTCCTCAAGGGGGGGGTACTGTTGTGAACTCCCTTGCTCAGATTTCTGAGCCGAAGCTCCCTCTGCTCCCTCTGGTGGTTACTGAGAGTAGTGGAGCTGGCCAGGTGGATGGAGGTTCTCCACCTTACAATGATAATTGGGAATCTGGGATTGCTGGCTGGGAGCATATAATGGAGCTGGCTACTCTTGAAGGTTGCTGGTGATTTTTTCCTCTGTGTGCATTTGGAGCTCTTTGGTCCCCTGCCTGATCTGCATGTTCAGCTAAGTGATTCTTTTGCTAATCCTTTGCATCTAATCTGGTTGTGTCTTTTTTTGCTTTCCGTTTTGCTGTTAGGGTTCAGCGTGATCCCTGCTGAGGGCAGCGCTGGGCCCTGCTTCATATGTTGCAGCTTGTTCAGTCCCCTGTTATGTTAGTATCTTTTTGCTTGCTGCCAGTTTATACCAGAGTGCTGATCTAGTGGGGGTGAGATTGTGTGATCTCAGGTTTTTTTGTATATCAGAAGTGTTGGACTTTTTCAGGGTTTTGTGCGTGATTGCAGACAGTATCTTTTTCTGTCCTGTCTAGACAGCTTGGCCCCACTGTTTGCTCAGTCTGTTCTCTGCCTGTGTTTGTGTCTCATCTTGTCTCACGACAATTTGTTTGGGGGCTGTCTATTCCTTTGGGGATCTGCTCCGGGGCAGTTTAGATTTCATCTTTCTGTCTTTAGGCTTAGTTAGTCCTCCGGCTGTGACGAAGCGTCTAGGGCATCGTAGGAACACTCCACGGCTACTGCTAGTTGTGCGGATAGGATCAGGGTTCTGCAATCCGCTTAGTTACCAACCTCTCTGGTCTTCTGGTGGCTTAGCCTGTTCCTGCCATCCTCTTCGGTGACTCATTCATAACAGAGCACCATTTGACTTTTTCAACGCAGAATTGGCTGTAATTGAGATCAGACGCCATGCTGCGTTTGGAGAGCACCTGATGTGCCCAAACAGTGGAAACCCCCAAATTCTAACTCCAACCCTATTCCCAACACACCCCTAACCCTAATCTCAGCCCTAACCCTAGCGCTAACCGTAATGGGAAAATGGAAATAATAAAATACAAAAAAGTATTTATTTTTCTAAGGGGGTGATAAAGGGGGGGTTTGATTTACTATTTATGGCGGGTTTTTATGCTTGGTAGCTGTCATACACTAAAAGACGCTTTTTATTGTAAAAATAGTTTTTACATCACCACAATTTGAGAGCTATAATTTTTCCATATTTTGATCCACCGAGTCATATGAGGTCTTATTTTTTGCGGTACAAGTTGATGTTTTTATTGGTACCATTTTCGGGCACGTGACATTTTTTGATTGCTTTTTATTCCGATTTTTGGGACGCAGAATGAACAAAAACCAGCGTTTCAAGAATTTCTTTTGGGGGGGGTGCATTTACACCGATCCGCTTGTGGTAAAATTGATAAAGCGGTTTTATTCTTCGGGTCAGTACGAGTACAGCGATTCCTCATTTATGTCTTTTTTATGTTTTGGCGCTTTTATGCAATGGAAACAATTTTATATAAAAAATAATTTTTGCATCGCTTTATTCTGCGAGCTATAACTTTTTATTTTTTCGCTGATGACGCTGTGTGGAGGCTCGTTTTTTGCGGGACAAGATGACGTTTTCAGCGGTACCATGGTTATTTATATCCGTCTTTTTGATCGTGCGTTATTGCACTTTTTGTTCGGCGGTACGATGATAAAGCTTTATTTTTTGCTTTGTTTTTTATTATTTTTTAAGGGGTTCGCTACGGACGCGGCGATACTAAATATGTGTACTTTTATTGTTTTTATTTCCAAAAAATGAATTTATTAGGAAACATTTTATGTTATAAATCATTTTTACACTTTTTTTTTTTTTTTTTAACTTTATTACATTGTCCCGGGGGGGGGGGGGACATCACTGTCATCGCTGGTCTGACACATCACAAAGCTGGGCCAGATGAGTGGTCTGACACAGGCACTGCAGCAGGCTTCCTCACGCCTGAGGAAGGCCGCCTCACTGCAGGCCCCCGAAGGTCCTCGCCACCATATTGGATCAAGGGACCTGCAGGGATGGAGGCCCCTGCAGCAATGCTGCACATCGCGCTGCTGCTGGCGTCTCAGGGAAGCACGAAGGGAGCTCCCTCCCTGACGATGCTTCCCTAAACCCCCGGTACGCTGCGATAGTGTTTGATCGCAGTGTGCCAGGGGCTAACTTGCCAGGGGCGGTCCGTGACCGCCCGAGACATAGTGCCGGGTGTCAGCTGTGACAATCAGCTGACACCCGGCCGCGATCAGCGGCGCTCCCCCCGCTATGACGTACTATCCCGTCCATGGGCATAAGGGCCCGGGTCCCATGGACCGGATAGTATGTCAGATGTCTGGAAGGGGTTAAACACATTTTTTATTGATCAATATATTTTTATTAAACAGATAAGGTAATATTAACAAACATTACAACTTTTAACGCTCATTAGTAGAGTAGAGATTGTGACGAACAGCCCACAGCCGTTCGTCCACTTACGGGCGACTAACGGGGTGTCCCGCTGCCACCAATATGCGACGGACAGCGGACCCTGTGTCACCACTATGTCACAGTCCCACCACTGACACGGGTGTATCAGCGGACGGAGGGACGAGACACACTGCCGGCACACGGCTATCACAGGCACAGTTGGGGCTTATCTTAGTATCCCACCCCTGGCACCATGTGACCAAAATATCCAGCAAGCTACTCTCGCTCTACAATTTTGCCGCAGGGGGGGTTTTATTTTGGATGCCCCACCACTGCTATCAACCTTCCAAGTACTGCGGGGATTTATGTATATCCCACTTTCTCAGTTCCACTTTGGAACTCGCAGCTCTCCGGCGCCCCCCTTACCCTCAGGTCAGTCAGGGAACTGCACCTAGGATAATTGGTCGCCGGACGGGCTGCCTGTTGTGAACTGGCAATTAGGCTTCTGCAGTAAGGGAATTATCAATGCTGTGGCCGCAGACCCTTATTCAGCAATATAAGACCCTTCTGGACTGCCAGCAAGCCGCAATAGCCGTGCACAACGCGCTGCCACCAGTCACGGTTACTTAATTCACAGTGTTAAATTAAGAGGGTCCGTGGCAAACCCCTTGAATTAGTAGCGATTATCTATCAAAGGCGTATAGTTCGATTCTTAGAGCATGGAGACAGATCTAAATAATTATTTCATTTATTTTCCGAAAGAGGACAGTGATTACAGATAAAAGTTGCTATAAAATTGAGACCTAAAATATGTACAGTACAGGTATAAAATAAAAGTGGAGAAAACAAAGAGATTACACTCTCAGTTCCATATTGTTCCTTAGGCAGACCATGCGGATTTAAGGGGGGTGGAGGCGGAGCTGCCCGTCTCCGCTCATCTGGGGTCTTTCTAGCACGACGACTTGAGCTGTTCTGCTCTGGTTTTGTCCAGGAAATGCTTTATAGACTTGCTATGTGACATCACGGAGAGATGCATGCTGGGTTAATCCCACCTCTCCCTTTTGGATTTAGAATTACACTAGAAAACTTATACTAATCATAACTCCGTGGGGGCAGCCCGCACAGACACATATAGGGCATCATTGGTTGTGATTTCTGGAGTACAATAATTCAAGACCAAATATGCAGTAGTTCTGATACACCGTTTAGCTGGAACACATATCTCAGGTTCTGAAAGGATTAGGCTTCGCAAGAACCACGGCAGCGACGCTGTGACCGCCCGGATTACAAAAATGTGATTTTCATATCTCTAGGGTATTTGGTTCTTATGGTATAGTCTCTCATAGTTTTATTCGTTTCAAACAAAGAAGTTTTTCCCGCTCTGAAGAGGAGCCAAATGGTGATAGCAGGAAGTATCCTATTGCTAGCTGGAGAGGTGATAACACTTGGGGGAGGGTAGGCACTGCTATAGCTTCAGTGTGCCATGTAACTCAGAAGGGAAGGGGAGATTTCTAGCACATTCCAACAGAAAACATATTTTGCAGACATTTGTACATCACACCTCCCCCCTTAAGAGGGCGCTAAGGAGGCATTACCTCTCGGTAATCGGCCATGCGCAGCTCAGCGGGTTCGCCCCGGCGGGACAACCCATCGGCATTGCCATTTTCGCTGCCCTTCCTGTGTTTTACAGTAAAGTCGTACTGTTGAAGGGCAAGGCTCCAGCGGAGCAACCTTCCATTGGTTCCGAACACTGTGTGCAACCAGCTCAGAGGATTGTGGTCAGTTACCACCGTGAAGGCGCGCCCGTACAGGTAGGGCTGCAAACGCTGCAGTGCCCACACCATGGCCAGACACTCCTTCTCGATGGTCGAGTATGCCACTTCCCTCGGCAAAAGCACAGCACCGAGGCCAAACTCGCTGGCGTCGGTCTGTACCAGAAACGGGCGACTGCTGTCGACTGCTCTCAACACTGGAGAGTTGCACAGGGCTGCTTTCAAAGCTTGGAAAGCCGCCTCACAGTCATCTGTCCAGTTGACTGTTTGGGGTAGCCTCTGCTTGGTGAGGTCAGTCAAGGGTTTGGCAAGGGCGCTATAGTCCTGTACGAACCGCCTATAGTACCCGGCAGTGCCCAAGAAGGACTTCACCTGTTTCTTGGTCCTGGGGGTGGGCCAGGACACGATTGCGTCCACTTTTTCTGGCTCCGGACTCATGGAACCCCCGCCTACCCGGTGCCCCAGGTAGTGGACCTTGCGCATGCCTATCTGGCACTTCCCCGGCTTGATGGTCAGGCCTGCCTGGTGAAGACGCTTGAGCACCTCCTTGAGGTGCTGAAGGTGTTTCTCCCAGGTGGAACTGAAGACGGCAATATCGTCTAAGTACGCCACCGCGTACTCCTCCAGTCCCCGAAGCAGGTGGTTGACCATCCGCTGGAAAGTGGCAGGGGCATTCTTCATGCCGAAGGGCATGACCGTGGACTCGTACAGTCCAAAGGGGGTGATAAAGGCGGATTTCTCCTGCGCCTCAGGGCTCAGGGGAATCTGCCAGTATCCCCAACTCAGATCCATGATGGATATGTAGTTGGCGTTTGTCAACCGCTCGAGCAGATCCTCGATGCGCGGCATCGGGTGGGCATCAGAGGTTGTGATGGCGTTGAGCCCCCTGTAGTCCACGCAGAACCGGGTGGTTCGATCCTTTTTAGGCACGAGGACTACAGGTGAAGCCCACGCGCTTTTTGACCGTCGAATCACCCCCAGCCTTAACATCTCATCGATCTCTTGGCGCATGACTTGTTGCACCGTTTCAGAGATCCGATAAGGTGTTCGCCGTAATGGGGCGTGATTCCTGGTGTCCACCTCATGAACCGCTAACTCCGTCCTCCCAGGACGGTTAGTGAACACGGGCCGGAAGAGTTCCAGGGTGGCCATCAACTGCAACTGCTGGGACACGGTGAGCGAACCACTTATCTCCATGTCCTCAATGGACCCATTGGCCTTGGCCTGGGCCAGCATGTCCAGGAGATGATCTTCCTCCCCATCCTCTGGCAGATTGCAGACCGGTAGGACGCAAGCTTCACGTTAGTAGTGCGCCTTCAGCATGTTGACGTGAAAGGCCTTGCGCCTACCCCGAGCATGGTCAAGCGTGACCACGTAGGTGACCGGATTGAGCTGTTGGTGGACGACGTACGGGCCTTCCCAGGCTGCCTGAAGCTTATCCGTTGGTACAGGGACCAGCGCCCACACCTTTTGACCCACCTGGTAGGTCCGCTCCCGGGCGTTCTGGTCGTACCAGCGCTTCTGGTCAGCCTGAGCCTGCGTCATGTTGTCATGCACCAACTGCGTCAAGGTCTGCATCTTGTCACGGAAGCGCATGACATAATCCACGATGGACACTTCTGTGGGGTTTGGCTCATCTTCCCAGGATTCTCTTATCAACCCAAGGGGTCCCCGGACTCGCCTGCCATACAGGAGCTCGAAGGGGGAGAACCCGGTCGAGGCCTGCGGAACTTCTCTGTAAGCGAACAGCAGGTGTGGGAGGTACCGCTCCCAGTCGCGCCCTTGGGTCTCAACCAGTATGCGGAGCATCTGTTTGAGGGTACCATTGAAACGTTCACACAAACCATTAGTCTGTGGGTGATACGGACTCGATACCAGCTGCGTCACCTGCATTTTCTCACAGAGAGCCTCCATTAGGCGAGACATGAATTGGGGCCCTTGATCGGTAAGCATCTCCCTGGGAAATCCTACTCTTGAAAAGATGGTCACCAGTGCGTCAGCCACCTTATCTGCCCTGGTTGAAGACAGAGCTACTGCCTCTGGGTACCGGGTAGCGTAGTCTACCACGGTGAGAATGTATCGCTTTCCGGAGCTGCTGGGGACGGACAGCGGTCCTACAATGTCCACCGCGATTCTCTGGAAAGGCTCCTCTATCACCGGCAAAGGAATAAGGGGAGCCTTAAGAGCAGGCCCCGCCTTACCCACTTTTTGACAGGTGGCGCAGGAGCGGCAGTAGTGTGTTACATCTGTCCCCATCTTGGGCCAATAGAAGTGTTGAGACAGCCGTGCCTTTGTTTTGCTGATCCCCAAGTGTCCAGCGAGTGGAATCTCATGGGCAATCCGCAACAACTCGGTTCTGAACTGATAGGGGACGACCAGCTGTCTTTCCCTCAACCACTCCTTTTTAGGATCTCCGGGTACTGTCTCCCGGTACAACCTTCCTCGTTCCCAGAACACCCTCTCCTTATCAGACTCGGAGGTGGGCGTCTCGGCGAGACCTCTCAATTTCTCCAGGCTGGCATCTGAGTGCAGAGCAGCCTGGAACTCCATGCTGGAGGCTGCCAGAAGTGACGTCAGGGTACCTCCTTTACTGGGACCCTCTGGAACCGGCTCTGGGTTCACCTCTTGTTCAGTCTCTCCTGTAGCAGCAGAGGGTCCAGAAGACAGTGCGTTACCTGCGATCTGGGCACTCTGACTGCGTGTGACAGCTGCTATGTACGCTGCCTCCCTGGGGATTTCTACAGACCCACCAGCCGGTGCTGCCCTGGGCTCTACCTCCCCATCCACCCCCAACACTTCAGGAGCAGTGCTACTTATGGGCCAGTTACCTTCCTCGGTGGCACTGGTCAGCTGCATGGCATTACCTTCCTCATGGTCCCCATGCACCTCCCCATTCTCTTGAGCACCGTTGCTTACTCCTGCCAGGGGTTCCTCAGCCGTCTCACTCCGCAGAGTGACGGGGCTGAGCACTTCGGTACCTGTGGACACATCTACCGCTTCAAAGAAAGGGTTAACGGGTTCAGTCGGCACAGATACATCAACATCATCATCATCCTTCCTAGGTGAAGAATGGTTATCAGTTTGCTTTGGTACATTCACATCAGCATCATACCTGGGGAAAGAATGGTTGTTAGTTACATCATTACTCATCAAGGCATTAGCAGGTAACACATTCAGTTTCCCATCATCAACATCATCATCAGGGTTAACGTTACCCTTATTATCAGTTTGGGGAAGGGTGTCAGGGACGTAGTATGCAACCATCCGCCCCAAGTCAGTCCCCAATAAAACATCAGTGGGCAGGTTTTCAGACACTCCCACCTCCCTCAACCCGCTCCCGGCACCCCAGTCAAGAAAAACTCGTGCCACTGGCAAGGGACAACGGGTGCCTCCAATCCCGGTGACAGTCAGGGTTTTCCCCTCAACAAACTCTTCAGGGGCCACCAGTCCAGGACGGATGAGGGTTCGTTCAGCCCCGGTGTCCTTGAGGCCTGTAGCAAGACAGGCCCCCACCTGAACAGGTTGAACGTTGTCGTCAGCCCTCCCAACCACACCTCCCACCAAAAGAACAGAGGCGTTGGGCCCGGGGGCCTTGGCTGGGGGGTTCTTCGGCCTATTCGGACAGGTGTAAAAGAAGTGACCAGGCCGCTGGCAGTGGTGACACAGGCGACTGTCAGTAGCCGGCCTGCTGTTGGCAACAGGGACTGGGCCTCCGGAGGGACAGCTAGCTGGGGCACTGGGGTTGGTTGCTGGCTTACCCCCTTTCCAGCTGGTGGCGACTGGCCTCCGAGTCTCGGGCTTCCGGTTGGCCTCGTAGTTGTCGGCGATCTGCGCCGCTTTGTCGGCGTTCGTTGGTCCGCGTTCGTCCAGGATGAACTCTCGGACCTCAGCTGGGCAGAGATGCAGGAACTGGTCTTTGATCATCAGGTCCCGTAGCTGCTCAAAGGATTCAACGGACAGTCCATGGATCCACTGGTCAAAGTGGGTCCTGAGTCCTTGCACCACATCACTGTAGCTATCATGTGGGCCACGTTGGAGGTGCCGGAACTTCTTTCGGTATACCTCAGGTGTCAGCCGGTATTTGGCGATCAGCGCCTGCTTTATGGCGTCATAGTCATCATCATGCGCTTGCGGAAGAGAAGCAAACGCCTCCAGAGCTTTGCCTTTTAGCCCTGGGGTCAAGTACCTGGCCCATTGGTCTTCGGGCAGTCGGTACTGTCTGCAGGCTTTCTCAAAGGCTCGCAGAAACGTGTCCAAGTCCCCATCCTTTTCCATCACGGGAAAATGCTCTAGCCGGGGTTTAGGAATCTGGACGCTGCTGGGCTCACTGCTTCGGGCTGTGGGGGCATTCCCACCCCGCTGGAGTACCTCCAGTTCATGGGCCCTCTATGCCTGGCGCTCGGCTCTCTCAGCCTCTCTTTGGCGCTCAGCTCTCTCCTGAGCTTGCTGGATCAGCTGCAGACGTCCAACATGGTCTTCGGCAGGGAGTTGCTGTAGAGCCAATTGCAGATAGGGGTCCAGGACTTCCCGGCTGGCGGTCTGCACCATCTGGACCCCTGCGGCTGCACAATCGGCACTGGTGCTGCCTTCTGCGCCCTGGCTCTCTTCCCATTGCACTAGAGCCGCGACCAACTGGGCTTTGGTCTTGTCGGCGACATCAATCTGCTTTGACGTGCACAGGGACCTCAGGATGTCCTTATTAAGCTGCTTATAATAAGATTCTCCCCATGTAGCCATGGTTGCCAAATAAAAGATAGAAAAGAAAAACGAAGAAATGGGAGGGAATACTTGTACGTACACACAAATGTCTCAGAACTAGTAACCACTGAGTCTGTTCTCCAAACCTATGAAGCAGGATTCCCGCAGGAACCGTGCAGGTTTTTAGTGAGATGAATGATTGCTCAAACCAAATCACTAATGCTCTAGGATTATCCCACCGCTCTGCCACCAATATGTGACGAACAGCCCACAGCCGTTCGTCCACTTACGGGCGACTAACGGGGGGTCCCGCTGCCACCAATATGCGACGGACAGCGGACCCTGTGTCACCACTATGTCACAGTCCCACCACTGACACAGGTGTATCAGCGGACGGAGGGACGAGACACACTGCCGGCACACGGCTATCACAGGCACAGTTGGGGCTTATCTTAGTATCCCACCCCTGGCACCATGTGACCAAAATATCCAGCAAGCTACTCTCGCTCTACAATTTGCCGCAGGGGGGGTTTATTTTGGATGCCCCACCACTGCTATCAACCTTCCAAGTACTGCGGGGATTTATGTATATCCCACTTTCTCAGTTCCACTTTGGAACTCGCAGCTCTCCGGCGCCCCCCTTACCCTCAGGTCAGTCAGGGAACTGCACCTAGGATAATTGGTCGCCGGACGGGCTGCCTGTTGTGAACCGGCAATTAGTCTTCTGCAGTAAGGGAATTATCAATGCTGTGGCCGCAGACCCTTATTCAGCAATATAAGACCCTTCTGGACTGCCAGCAAGCCGCAATAGCCGTGCACAATGCGCTGCCACCAGTCACGGTTACTTAATTCACAGTGTTAAATTAAGAGGGTCCGTGGCAAACCCCTTGAATTAGTAGCGATTATCTATCAAAGGCGTATAGTTCGATTCTTAGAGCATGGAGACAGATCTAAATAATTATTTCATTTATTTTCCGAAAGAGGACAGTGATTACAGATAAAAGTTGCTATAAAATTGAGACCTAAAATATGTACAGTACAGGTATAAAATAAAAGTGGAGAAAACAAAGAGATTACACTCTCAGTTCCATATTGTTCCTTAGGCAGACCATGCGGATTTAAGGGGGGTGGAGGCGGAGCTGCCCGTCTCCGCTCATCTGGGGTCTTTCTAGCACGACGACTTGAGCTGTTCTGCTCTGGTTTTGTCCAGGAAATGCTTTATAGACTTGCTATGTGACATCACGGAGAGATGCATGCTGGGTTAATCCCACCTCTCCCTTTTGGATTTAGAATTACACTAGAAAACTTATACTAATCATAACTCCGTGGGGGCAGCCCGCACAGACACATATAGGGCATCATTGGTTGTGATTTCTGGAGTACAATAATTCAAGACCAAATATGCAGTAGTTCTGATACACCGTTTAGCTGGAACACATATCTCAGGTTCTGAATGGATTAGGCTTCGCAAGAACCACGGCAGCGACGCTGTGACCGCCCGGATTACAAAAATGTGATTTTCATATCTCTAGGGTATTTGGTTCTTATGGTATAGTTTCTCATAGTTTTATTCGTTTCAAACAAAGAAGTTTTTCCCGCTCTGAAGAGGAGCCAAATGGTGATAGCAGGAAGTATCCTATTGCTAGCTGGAGAGGTGATAACACTTGGGGGAGGGTAGGCACTGCTATAGCTTCAGTGTGCCATGTAACTCAGAAGGGAAGGGGAGATTTCTAGCACATTCCAACAGAAAACATATTTTGCAGACATTTCAAACATTACAACTTTTAACGCTCATTAGTAGAGTAGAGATATTCAACCCTCCTCCCCTTTGGCAGCAGTATCGCCATTACTAAGATTGACCTATCCCATTTACATCATCATACATATCTCAAATGGCTATATCAAGGGAAGAGGGAGACAGACTTGGTTATGTAGAAGAAAAAGAGAAAGAAAATATAGAGAAAAAAGAAAGAAAAGCAAGACAAAGATATTGATTAAATGTCCGAGGCCCAGCACCCCAGTGTTATTCGCTATGGGAGACGTGGTAGTGTACCTTGTGTTAGCCAGGACTGAAAGTGACGTGACTCTTTAAATTGAATCCAAGGATGCCACACCGCAAACCAACTGGTACCCGACGTGTCATCAAAAGTCCCCATCTCCTCCATCCAACACAGAACATCCACCGCCTCCACCCAGTCAATCCGCCCAGGCACAAACGAAGACCTCCAAAGCCTGGGTATAATTTGACGCATTGCAGTCATGAGATATGGCAACATACTCTTCTTAATGTTGGATAATGAGCCTGGGAAAACGGAGAGCAATGCTTATCTTTGGGGCCGCCTCCACTTGTTTATTAGCAATATAATTATAGAGTGAGAATATTTCATTCCATAGGGGTCTGACACCCGACAGCTCCACCAGATATGTAGCATGGATCCCACTGACCCATTACACCGCCAACATAAGTCCGGGACTGTCGGACACATCCTGTGCAACTTAACAGGTGTTCTGTATCACTAGGAAAAAGCAATTAGTTCCAGCTGCGTGTAAAAAATTTTATTCTTTATTTCAACATTAAAATTATGTCATCTTCATAGTATGCCATACACACGGACACGGCAACGCGTTTCGATCTGTAAGATCTTTGTCAGAGCCATAGAGATACACTGATCTCAGCTGCATATATACTACATTTGATCCAATGACATGCACAAATACAATCACATGACAATTAACTCATTAAAATTACATAGCAATGTACAAATTAAATTAAAACACATGTTGCAAGAGAAATATTTATCTTTTCAACAATAATGAAGCATTAGGTCATTTCGTTTATTTAAACCATTCGGGGATCGGACATCTAGGTGATAAATCCAAAAAGCCTCTCTTGTTAACAGGCGTCGCTTTGAATCTCCGCCGCGGAAAGGAATTTTAACCTGTTCTATTCCTTGCACTTTAAAACTCGAGGTATTTCTAGCATGGTGCCTAATGAAATGCTGCGACACAGCTGATATATTACGATTCATGTTATTCGTATTCTCAATATCATGTAGATGTTCCCTAATGCGCATCTTCATTTTTCTAGATGTGCACCCTATATATGATAATTTGCAAATAGTGCAATCTATCTTGTATATTACATTAGTTGAATTACAATTGATATATTGTTTTATGGTATATTGCACTTTATTTGCCGCATCAGAAAATTTTTTTGTGACATTTGCATATCTACATGTTTTACATTTTGTAGCTCCACATCTGAAAAAACCATTGCAGGTTAACCAGGTTTTATTAGTTTTATTATTGAGAGAAAATAATTTATCTCCCAATGTAGGAGCTCTTCTCGATACTATATTAATACCTGGCTTTAATATATCTGCCAATTTACTATCTTCATATAAAATGGGCAAATATCTATTAATGATTCCCTTGATTTGTGGAAATTGGCGACTAAACTGAAAACAAATATACGGTTTTTTTCCAATAACTGTCTCATTTGCATTGCCATCAGAAAAAATCATTTTATTGCGTTTTTTATTTTTTACTATTTGTTGTGCTCGATTTAAAGACCAATCCGGATACATGCGATTTTTTAATTTTTTCTTTACATGTTCCAGTTCACTATCTAGATTACTCTCTTCACTACAATTACGTTTAACCCTTGTGAGTTCTCCTACTGGTATTGCTTTGAGGGTATGTTTATTGTGACTGCTAGTCGCATGTAAGATGGTATTCCCACTATAGGGTTTATGATGTGTTTTCGTAGAGATTATTTCCCCCTCAACACCAAATAAATCCAAATCCAAAAAAGATATATGTTCCATATTATGTTCATGCGTAAATTTAATATTGTATTGGTTAGAGTTTAGATATAGCATAAAGGCAGGTATGGCAGATACATCTCCATCCCAAATTAATAGGGTATCATCGATATATCTGCCATACCATGCCACCTGTCCATAAAAAGGATTGGAATCTGAGAAAATAAATTCATATTCCCAATACGACATAACCAGATTTGCAAGGGACGGTGAAAATTTGGCTCCCATGGCTACTCCCTTCAACTGTAAATAATAACACTGGTTGAAGGAGAAAAAATTATGTGACATCAAAAATATTACTACTTGCAAAATATAATTAATTAGATCCATAGAGTAGTTACTAAACCTTTTTAAATGAAATTGCAAAGCTCTTATTGCTAAATCGCAAGCACCACAGGCACAGTAGGAATTACTACCCGCAAGAAGCATTACATGACCAAGTAATTAAGAATGTGCAAAATTATTCATCCAGAGATTTAACTCCAAATCAAATTGAGATCTTATCTTTGGGGTTAAACTTTGCTCCGGATCAGGACTTTGATTTGTTCACAACTATACTAGATGTGAATAAGTTCATGCGGAACTTGACTGTTAAAAAACACTTTATGAATGATTCACAATCAACAATGAATGAAGAAGGAGAATGTGATGACAACACTCAGACAATAACTAACGAATTTTTACATATGAACTTTCAGGAGCAGGTGTCATTGGTAACTTTACAAGATTTGGATACAGAAAAAAATAGAGATATGGAATATGTTAATCAGTCATTAAATTTTTCCACAAAAAATCCCTATTTCTATCCGGTCCACGCGAGATCTGAATGTATGGACCGATTTCAAGATATAGTGGAAAAGGAATTGCAAATTTTGTTTAATCAAAAAAATAGTAAATTTAAAAATCTATCTGGCAAGCAATTTATAGCCCTAAGAGAATTAAAATCAATGACAGATATTGTTATAAAAATGTCAGATAAAGGTGGGGTAGTTGTGGTTCTAGATTCTAAAGATTATTATGATAAAATGATTGAGTTATTGTCAGATGAATTGACATACAGGAAACTGGATTATAACCCTTTAGAACAATTTAGGGATAAAACTAATCAAATTATCATGGAAGGTTTGGAGTTAGGAGTTATTACTAAAAAACAGGCAGAATATCTGCAAGTGAAAAAACCGGTGCTTCCAATTATATATGGAGTACCCAAAATACACAAAGGCTGTGGCATTCCTCCTATGCGACCGATTGTCTCGGGCATCGGTTCAGCACATGAGCATTTGTCACAATGGGTTGACACATTGTTGCAACCCCTTGTACAGAGGATGCCTGGCTATATTAGAGATTCCAAACAGGTGTTACAAATGTTTTCTAGTAAGATGTGGCTGTCATCATATTCATGGCTTAGTTGTGATGTAGTATCATTATATACATGTATCCCTCATGATTTAGCAATAAGAGCTTTGCAATTTCATTTAAAAAGGTTTAGTAACTACTCTATGGATCTAATTAATTATATTTTGCAAGTAGTAATATTTTTGATGTCACATAATTTTTTCTCCTTCAACCAGTGTTATTATTTACAGTTGAAGGGAGTAGCCATGGGAGCCAAATTTTCACCGTCCCTTGCAAATCTGGTTATGTCGTATTGGGAATATGAATTTATTTTCTCAGATTCCAATCCTTTTTATGGACAGGTGGCATGGTATGGCAGATATATCGATGATACCCTATTAATTTGGGATGGAGATGTATCTGCCATACCTGCCTTTATGCTATATCTAAACTCTAACCAATACAATAATAAATTTACGCATGAACATAATATGGAACATATATCTTTTTTGGATTTGGATTTATTTGGTGTTGAGGGGGAAATAATCTCTACGAAAACACATCATAAACCCTATAGTGGGAATACCATCTTACATGCGACTAGCAGTCACAATAAACATACCCTCAAAGCAATACCAGTAGGAGAACTCACAAGGGTTAAACGTAATTGTAGTGAAGAGAGTAATCTAGATAGTGAACTGGAACATGTAAAGAAAAAATTAAAAAATCGCATGTATCCGGATTGGTCTTTAAATCGAGCACAACAAATAGTAAAAAATAAAAAACGCAATAAAATGATTTTTTCTGATGGCAATGCAAATGAGACAGTTATTGGAAAAAAACCGTATATTTGTTTTCAGTTTAGTCGCCAATTTCCACAAATCAAGGGAATCATTAATAGATATTTGCCCATTTTATATGAAGATAGTAAATTGGCAGATATATTAAAGCCAGGTATTAATATAGTATCGAGAAGAGCTCCTACATTGGGAGATAAATTATCACCCAATTTATTTTCTCTCAATAATAAAACTAATAAAACCTGGTTAACCTGCAATGGTTTTTTCAGATGTGGAGCTACAAAATGTAAAACATGTAGATATGCAAATGTCACAAAAAAATTTTCTGATGCGGCAAATAAAGTGCAATATACCATAAAACAATATATCAATTGTAATTCAACTAATGTAATATACAAGATAGATTGCACTATTTGCAAATTATCATATATAGGGTGCACATCTAGAAAAATGAAGATGCGCATTAGGGAACATCTACATGATATTGAGAATACGAATAACATGAATCGCAATATATCAGCTGTGTCGCAGCATTTCATTAGGCACCATGCTAGAAATACCTCGAGTTTTAAAGTGCAAGGAATAGAACAGGTTAAAATTCCTTTCCGCGGCGGAGATTCAAAGCGACGCCTGTTAACAAGAGAGGCTTTTTGGATTTATCACCTAGATGTCCGATCCCCGAATGGTTTAAATAAACGAAATGACCTAATGCTTCATTATTGTTGAAAAGATAAATATTTCTCTTGCAACATGTGTTTTAATTTATTTTGTACATTGCTATGTAATTTTAATGAGTTAATTGTCATGTGATTGTATTTGTGCATGTCATTGGATCAAATGTAGTATATATGCAGCTGAGATCAGTGTATCTCTATGGCTCTGACAAAGATCTTACAGATCGAAACGCGTTGCCGTGTCCGTGTGTATGGCATACTATGAAGATGACATAATTTTAATGTTGAAATAAAGAAGAAAATTTTTTACACGCAGCTGGAACTAATTGCTTTTTCCTATTGAATACACGTCAGTCCAGACGGAGCTCCGAGGTCTGCGATGAACACTTGGTGAGCTGGCTTTTGTTTGCTTTTATGTTCTGTATCACTGTGTCAATATTTTATAGTCCAGCTCCTGGATTCCGCAGGACACCGACAGCCTATGCGCAGAGGTGAACGCCTTTCACACATTTCAGATGTAATTTCTCTGTTTAATTCCTTTTTGCCACTGGATCGTAAATCTGAGAGGCCCAACCCCCATACCCCTGGACACTATCATACCGTACATCAAAGAAACAGCATGTTCCAGCCCCTGTGGTAGGGAACATAGTCGCTCAAAAAAGGTGGACATGTGGTACGAGCCCCCCCAAAGCTAAAGACCTAACTGAACACATTTTTTAAGAGGTCATAAACTTGTAAACAACTCATGAAATAATAAAGTTATGTTAAAACCAAGCACACCATTGTTTTACTTGTGAAACTCTCACTAAGTTTGATATGTCACATGACCCTCTTCCCGTTGGAAAAAATAAAGTTGGATCCAAAATGGCCGACTTCAAAATGGCCACCATCCATCTTAAAAAGATTCCCCCTCTCATATACAAATGTGCCACAAACAGCCATTCCCATTTTATTTAGGTGTATACATATAAATGGCCCACCCTGTATATGTTAGGCGTTGGATTCCTGTAGCTACACAGGAGCCCAGAGCCTCACATACTGCTTTGCAGCAAGTCATTCCTGAGCCTAAGTACCGCTGCCGCTCCACTGAGCATGCTCATGAGACGATCTCCCATTGGAGCTCGGGAGTCACGTGCTCAGGTCCTTCCCCTGATCTGATTGGTCCATCTCAGAGGTCTGGAAGGTCCCGGCAGCGCACAGCTATAAAAGGCCCGCATGGCCTCTCAGCCATGCGCTAGTATAGACATTACTTGCTAGATGTGTGAATGGTGACGGATGTATGATTATGGTGACTGACTCATTTGAAACCCCTTCCCTCTGATATTACGCATGTGGATAGAGAATTAGTTCAGCAGTCAGCGCCAGTCAGTGGCAAGCCTTAGGCCACTGTGCACACCACGGCTCTACACTAGCGTCCAATTGTGCTACTCCTCACGGCACTATCGTCTCACGGCAGTCTCCTACGCCGCGCTGCAGCTCTCTTTGGCGCCCGCAGTAGCGATGCTGCACACATGGTAAGTCTGGACGGACGCAGTTCCTTCTGCCTTTGGTCCTGCACCTGTGACCTGATACCGTGTGTGCATATATCTGAGACCTGTGACGCTAACAGGCTCAGCCTTTTTGTGTTTACCCTTACTGGCATCTCTGTGATTAAACAGTGATTGCTCTGCACACCTGGGTGACGTTTAACCCCGTGCGCATTATACGGCCATATTGTGTGTCTGCCATTACTCAGCAGCAGTTATAACACCTTCTGCACAGTGGACCCCGAGCGGCGAACACACTTTATTTATTTTATTTAGTGCGTTCCGCCGTTCCTAACTATATATATTATATATATATCACTAACCCTGTAACTCATCCTGTCACCTAAGTACCTGCCTACGAGCCCTTGGTACCGTTTACTCTGTACCCTTACCCGTGCCTCAGTGACTACGTCACGCTGAAACGCTGAGGTCCTCACCAGCAACTCTGAGCATCCATCTTTATCACGTCGCACCCGAACCTGAGCCTCCCGACACTGCTGTCTAGCAAGCGCTCTGTTTTACCCTGACCCCTGGCCACATCCTTGGCCGGTGCTAGAGGCTTCCTCGTGCGTACATCCCCAGTTGCCTCCACAACCACACACTCCCGGTTCTTCCCGGATTTCTTTTTAAACCTGCGGTTTTCACACAAGTTTCTCTGCGTGAGACCCTGGAACTGAGCTGTCCCGAACTTACCAGGGGACATTTCCAGCTCTGGGTCCAGTGGGGTCTCCACGACCTCTACTGCCACAACCTCTAGGGGAAGCCTATCGGTGTTACACTCTGTCCCTAAGTTGGCGACCCCCTGTGGCAGATATCTCTGACTTGACATCTTCGGGTTCTGCGCCTGAAACAACATTTTCATCCTCCCTTGCCAATACCTCTATGGGGAGCCTATCAGGAGTACAATCTTTCCCTACGTTGGCGACCCCTATGACAGGTATCTCAACATCTTCGGGTTCTATGCCCGGCACAACCTTTACCGTGAGAGGGTTGACCTTGGTCTCCCACAGGTACCAGAACAGGGGCAAATCTCTACCCAACACAGTCCCATATGGAAGGGTCTTTACCACTCCCACCACATGTTTAATGTCCCAAGTTGGTGTGGAAAAATTAACCTCAGCGGTCAGGTACTCTCGGATTTCCCCATGGATACCCACCACCTACACTTTCCATCCTTTGGGTTTGTTTGCTGCTGCAGAACCTCTTGCTGCGACCGCTGAAACTGCAGCGCCTCTTGCTGCTGCTGTAGAACCTATTGCTGCGACTGCTGACTGAGCACAAACTGCTCCAAAAGTTCCTCCATTTCTCCAGCAGACTTGCAGAACTATCTGCAGCACTCTCTGGGGTATGTCTCAGTTCACACTGCCGCATTCTCCACCATATGTAAGGCAGCGATAGCACCGTACGCAGTGAAGAGGCAGTGAACCACAAAATTCAAAGACAAAAGTCTCTTTAACGTGTTATCTTCACACATAAAAGTCCAATCCACACAATGCATATAACTTCTGTGCATATAATTAGTATCCATTTCACCATTTGCAGAATATAGATTACTAGATGGAGGCTCGATGCTATTGCATCAGGTGGGCAGTAATGTCACGATGGTGGCATTCTTTGCAGTATTGAGAATCTCTTCTCCCCATGTGCTCACCCACCTATCCACTCTCTCTTTCCCCATGTGCTGACTTCTCCCATCTGTGCTCTTCTTTAACCGGTCTACCCCATGTGCTATCCCCCTTGTCTGCTGTCTCCTTCCTGTGCTGTCCTGTTTGAGCTGTCTCCTCCCTGTGCTCTGTCTCTCTCACCCCTGTGCGCTCTCTCTCTCCCCCATCTGCTGTCTTCTCCTCTCATGTCATCTCTTCTTTGACCTGTGTACCCTGTGTGTGTGTGTGGTGCATACGGCGTATACAGTGTGTGTGTGAGTGGTGAGAACAGCATACACAGCGTGTTTGTGTGTGCTGTGTACAGCGTATACAGTGTGTGTGTGTGTGTGTGGTGCGACGGTGTTCCGCTGGTGGTACCGCGCAAGAAGCTGGAACCACCAGCAGTTTCCATATTGAGACACCCATCACTTGGGTGTCTCAATATGGTGGTCGATGAACTTCCGCCACTTGGAATTCTGGGTTCCGGACACATCAGGATGGAACAGGATGTGAAGACACTACAAGGTAAGTATACATTAGATACGGCATCCTTCATTTTACAGGCACTAAACACACCAGTCTTCCTCTGACTTGTTCTCGTGGGTGTCTATGCGCCGTATCCAAGACTCTATTCAAACAGCATTACATGTTGCAGGCACTACACAGGCTAGTCTTCCTCTGACTAGTTCCCGTGGGTGTCTTGCTGCGTCACAGTCTCCTTACTCACACAGCCGTACACAGTCCAGGATATCCTCCGGATCGCAGCCGGGCACCATATCCACCTGTTTTGCAAACGTTACACACACCAGTCTACTTTCAGGCAAAGGACATCCACCTCCGGTTCACCTGCAGGAACAGGACTGTCTACATCCGAGACTAGTCACTGTGGACGACTTGCATCTCTGTGTACGCTGTGAGTTCCCAAGCCTCTTTCTGGCCCTGACACACCTGAGACTTACTAAGCCCTCTCTCAGACTTCACTAACCCTTTCCTGCAGGGCTTTTATCTTTCAGCCACATGGAAACCCTAGGTCCGGAATGGAACAGACTGGAACACTATCATACTGCAATCTGTTTCATTCACAACATCCAGAGCAGGTTTTCCCTACCTCTGTTGTGGACACTAACATGTCCAAGAATTACACTTACTTTTATTATCAGTCTGCATTGCAGTCACAGCAACGCCCATGACTGCCATGCACACCTATGGCCTTCATACGCCTCCATGCACATCCTGGGGAGAACACCTACCTGTGACATCGGTCACTGCTTCCCCATTGCAATCCCAGCTACGCCCATGACCGCAATGCATTCCCATAGCCTCAATACGCCTCCGTGCGCATCCTGGGGAGAACATGCAGCGCTCCCTAGCTGTAACAGGGGTCACTGCCTCATAATACACACACACATATTTTTTTTTTTGCCTTGTAATGATTTAATTTCCTATTCTGTCCAGATGTCACCGTATCCCAGAATTTCAAGCGGAGGAAGTTCACCGACTGCCATATTGGGACACCCTAGTGATGGGTGTCTCAATATGGAAACTGCTGCTGGTACCAAGCTATTGCGTGGTACCACCAGCGGAAAGTTGTCGCACCACACACACTCTATACGCACCACACACACACACTCAGGCTCACACACTCACTCACAATCTCACACACACTCAGTCACACTCACACACTCTCACGCAGCCTCTTGCGCGGTACCACCAGCGGAACACCGTCGCACTGCGCCTTTGCGAATTCCGCACACAGTGAATCATTCAGCTGATCCCTGCGACAGATGGAGCGTCTTATGGGGCATATTCTATGGAGCATCTTATGGGGGCATAATCTATCGAGCATTTTATGGAGCATCTTATGGGGGCATAATCTATGGGGCATAATCTATGGAGCATCTTAGGGGGCATAATCTATGGGGCATAATCTATGGAGCATTTTATGGAGCATAATCTATGGGGCATTTTATGGAGCATCTTATGGGGGCACACTCTATGGAGCATCTTATAGGGGCAAAAGATATGGAGCAGCATATGGGGCCTAATCTATGCAGCCTCTTATGGGGCCATAACCTTTATGGAGCAGCATATGGGTCATATTACTCTATGGAGAATCTTATGGGTCCATTATTAACCTTTGTGCAGCATTATATGGGGTGTATTTTGTATGGAGCATCTTATGGGGCCCATGATGAACTGTATGACTATGGGATGGAGGTTATGTATGATGAGTATATGGGCACAGGACTATGGGATGGAGGATATGTATGATGGGTATATGGGCACGGGACTATGCGATGGCGGATAAGTATGATGGATATATGGGCACGGGATTATTGGATGGAGGATATGTATGATGGGTATATGGGCACGGGACTATGGGATGGAGAACATGTATGATGGGTATATGGGCACTGGACTATGGGATGGAGGATAATCATTATAATTTGTTATAGATAACTACAGTTAGTTTCTATTCCCGGGCAATGCCGGGCTCTTCAGCTAGTATAATATATATACAGTATATATACCGGGGTTGGACAAAATAATGGAAACACCTAACGTTTTGGCATCATAATCTTCGAACATGTTATAAACATGCAAACCGTGACATATGGCAATGTTTTGTAGTTGATTATTTGTGTTATGTGTATGTAAATTAACTGTTTGTTTTGCAGAATTGTAAGAACATTGATGAGAACCTGATGGCAGACCACTCGGATTTTCAAAGAGGCCAAATTGTTGGTGCTCGTATGGCAGGCGCTAGTGTAACAGAAAGTGCCTGAATGCTTGGCGTGTCGAGATACTGTCTCCAAAGTAATGACTGCGTTTGAAAGAGGAGGAAAAACGTCCGCAGCAAAGCACAGGTCCGGCCGAAAGTCAAAGTTGACTGAGAGAGACCGTCGGACTCTAAAGCGAATTGTGAGAGAGGATCGCAAGACCACGACTCTGAAAATCACTGCTGAGCTCAATGAACACCTACAGAACCCAGTTTCCAAGAAAACTCTTCGTTGGGTGCTGCACAAATCTGGATTCCACGGAAGAGCTGCAATTAGAAAACCGCTGCTCTCAATGACAAATGTTTCCAAGCGTTTAGAGTGGTGTAGAAACCTCCAGAATTCGTCCCTCGAGCTGTGGAAACATGTGATATTCTCAGACGAATCATCGTTTACCTTATTTCCGACCTCTGGCCGAGTGTACGTTTGGAGACAGCCGAAAGAAGCATTCCATCCAGACTGCCTTCTCCCAACCGTAAAACATGGCGGAGGTTCTGTGATGATCTGGGGTGCTATTTCGTGGAGATCCGCTGGGCCAATGATATCCCTTCATGGAATAATTAACAGCAGAGGTTATTTAGGCATTGTGGGCGACCAAGTGCATCCTATGGTTCAAGCACTGTTCCCGGAGGGGAACACCATCTTTCAGGATGATAATGCACCAATTCATACAGCTAGAATCGTTAAAGCATGACACAAGGAACATTCTAATGAAGTTGAGCATCTCATCTGGCCCCCACAATACCCAGACCTCAACATTATTGAGCATTTATGGTCGATTTTAGAGATTCAAGTTAGACGTCGATTTCCGCCGCCATCGTCGCTCAAAGAACTGGAGGGTGTTTTAACTGAAGAATGGGCTAAAATTCCTTTGGAAACAATTCACACCTTGTATGAATCCGTACCTCGGAGAATTGAGGCTGTAATCGCCGCAACGCAAAATGTTGACCTACACCATATTAAACTAACTTTTGTTGATGTTTCCAGGTGTTTCCATTATTTTGTCCAACGTGTGTGTGTATATGCCGCATACACTCGTGTATAAGCCGAGATTTTCAGCCCATTTTTCTGGGCTGAAAGTCCCCCTCTCACTTATACACGAGTCATATACCTGGGGGTCGGCAGGGGAGGGGGAGCGGGGGTGTCAGAGATCATACCTATCCCCTCCTGGCACGGTCTCTGCAGCCCTCCCCCCAGCTTTTCCCACGGTCTCTCTCCCTTCCTTCCTTCAGCGGTCACGTGGTACCGCTCATTAAACTCATTAATATGCGCATATTTAATGAGCAGTACCATGCGACCGCTGAAGGAAGGAAGGGAGACAGTGGGAGAAGCGGTCGGGCTGCAGAGACAGTGCCAGGAGGGGGTAAGCATATCCAATATTCACCTGTCCCTGGTCCATCACTGCTTGCTGCTGCATCCTCTGTCAGTGACGTTTAGGCAGCAGAGAGCGCGATGACGTGATTGGTGCACGTTGCACCCTCTGCTGCCTGAATAGTCACTGACAGGACGTGGCAGACAGCGGCGATGAAACGGAGACAGGTGAATATCTCAGGTGCTTGGTCCTGAGCGAGCGGTGACACCGGCACCTGTCCCCCATAGCGCGCCGGTGTCTCAGCCTGCTCAGGACCCGACACTTGGCCCCCAGTCACAAGAGGTAAGCATGCCTTATTTTTTTTTAGCAACAACAGCAGCAGCATATGGGGTCTATTCTATGGAGAAACTTATTGGGGCAGATTATGGGGGCATATTCTATGGAGCAGCATATGGGGGCAGCATATGGGAGTATCATCTATGGAGCATTTTATGGGGGGCATTATCTATGGAGCAGCATATGGAGGCATAATCTATGGAGCATTTTATGAGGGCATAGTCTATGGGGCATTTTATGAGGGCATAATCTATGGGGCATAATCTATGGAGCATCTTATAGGGGCATAATCTGTGGAGCAGCATATGGGGCATAATCTACGGAGCATCGCATGGGGGCATAATCTATGTAGCGTCTTAAGGGGCATAGTCTATGGAGCATCTTACGGGGGCATAATCTATGGAGCATCTTATGGGGGCATAATCTATGGAGCATAATCTATGGGGCATTTTATGGAGTATCTTATGGGGGTATAATCTATGGAGCATCTTATGGGGGCATAATCTATGGGGCATTTTATGGGGCCTAATCTATGGAGCCTCTTATTGGGGCATAATCTATGGAGCGTCTTATGGGGTCATAACCTTTATGGAGCAGCATATGGGGCATATTACTCTATGGAGCATCTTATGGGGCCATTATTAACCTTTGTGCAGCATTATATGGGGTGTACTTTGTATGAAACATCTTATGGGGCCCATCATGAACTGTATGGAGCATTATATGGGGCTCCTGATTCAATATGGATGTTCAAAAACATTTAACCTACTGATGTATATCTATAATATAACGCTGTAAGCGTCACTCTGTCCGAAGCCTTTATAGACTGCGCAAGTGCAACGCGCTTGCGCAGTCTGGCCCCAAACAGAATGAGGCATCCAGCGGTGAGGAGTGTGTATGGCGCCCGGAGATGGCAGTATGCGTACATACCGCAATCTCGGGCGCCATACTTAGCTGACCAGGAGGAGCGTTGCCGCGGCGCTTCTCTTCGCCGGAGACCGGGGCAGGCGTGCAGCCGGAATCGCGCATGTGCATAGCGTGATCCAGCGCCATTTTACTGAAGACACATTTGCAGTGTGTCTTCAGCAATATGGCGCCGGACAGCACTATGAGCATGCGCGTACTCCGGTGCCAGACTCCTCCCCTGGCCTCCAGCAGAACATGACAGCACTGGAGCACAGGAAAGAACAGTGAGTATATATTTTATTTTGTATGTGTGCAGTTTAGTAGGGTGAGGGGGACCACGCATACCACGAAAGGGGGGGTGAAGGGACCACGAGTACCACGAAAGGGGGGTGAGGGGACCACGAGTACCACGAAAGGGGGGTGAGGGGACCACGAGTACCACGAAAGGGGGGGTGAGGGGACCACGCGTACCACGAAAGGGGGGGTGAGGGGACCACGCGTACCACGAAAAGGGGGGTGAGGGGACCACGCGTACCACGAAAGGGGGGGTGAGGGGACCACGCAAGGGGGGGTGAGGGGACCACGCGTACCACGAAAGGGGGGGTGAGGGGACCACGCGTACCACGAAAGGGGGGGTGAGGGGACCACGCGTACCACGAAAGGGGGGGTGAGGGGACCACGCGTACCACGAAAGGGGGGGTGAGGGGACCACGCGTACCACGAAAGGGGGGGTGAGGGGACCACGCGTACCACGAAAGGGGGGGGTGAGGGGTCCACGCGTACCACGAAAGGGGGGGGGTGAGGGGACCACGCGTACCACGAAAGGGGGGGGGTGAGGGGACCACGCGTACCACGAAAGGGGGGGGGTGAGGGGACCACGCGTACCACGAAAGGGGGGGGGTGAGGGGACCACGCGTACCACGAAAGGGGGGGGTGAGGGGACCACGCGTACCACGAAAGGGGGGGGTGAGGGGACCACGCGTACCACGAAAGGGGGGGTGAGGGGACCACGCGTACCACGAAAGGGGGGGTGAGGGGACCACGCGTACCACGAAAGGGGGGGTGAGGGGACCACGCGTACCACGAAAGGGGGGGTGAGGGGACCACGCGTACCACGAAAGGGGGGGTGAGGGGACCACGCGTACCACGAAAGGGGGGGTGAGGGGACCACGCGTACCACGAAAGGGGGGGTGAGGGGACCACGCGTACCACGAAAGGGGGGGTGAGGGGACCACGCGTACCACGAAAGGGGGGGTGAGGGGACCACGCGTACCACGAAAGGGGGGGTGAGGGGACCACGCGTACCACGAAAGGGGGGGTGAGGGGACCACGCGTACCACGAAAGGGGGGGTGAGGGGACCACGCGTACCACGAAAGGGGGGGTGAGGGGACCACGCGTACCACGAAAGGGGGGGTGAGGGGACCACGCGTACCACGAAAGGGGGGGTGAGGGGACCACGCGTACCACGAAAGGGGGGGGTGAGGGGACCACGCATACCAGGATACGGGAGTGAGAGGACCATGCATACCAGGATAGGGGGGGTGAAGGGACTATGCATACCACGAAAAGGGAGGTGAGGGGACCATGCATACCACGAAAAGGGAGGTGAGGGGACCATGCATACCAGGTTTGGGGGGTGACGGGACCATGCATACCACGAAAAGGGGGGTGAGGGGACCATGCAATCCAGGATTGGGGGGTGAGGGGACCATGCATACCACGAAAATGGGGGTGAGGGGACCATGTATACCAGGATTGGGGGGTTGGGGGACCATGCATACCAGGATTGGGGGGTGAGAGGACCATGCTTACCAGGATTGGGGGGTGAGGGGTAGCATGCATACCAGGATTGGGGGGTGAGGGGTAGCATGCATACCAGGATTGGGCAGTGACGGGACCATGCATACCACGAAAAGGGGGGTGAGGAGACCATGCATACCAGGATTGGGGGGTGAGGGGACCATGCATCAAACAAAAAGGGGGGTAAGGGGACCATGTATACCAGGATTGGAAGGTGAGGGGACCATGTATACCAGGATTGGAAGGTGAGGGGACCATGCATACCAGGATAGGGGGGTGAGAGGACCATACATACCAGGATACGGGGGTGAGGGGGCCATGCATACCAGGATACGGGGGTGAGGGGACCATGCATACCAGGATTGAGGGATGAGGGGGGCCAAGCATACCAGGATAGGAATAAGGGGGTACTGTTATGAATGGGTCACCGAGGAGGAAAAAACAAAACAAGCTAAGTCACAGAAAACCAGAGAGGTTGGTAACTATGCAGATTGCAGATCCTTGATCCTAACTACACAGCTAGCAGCAGCCGTGGAGCGTACCTACGATGAACCTAGATGCCTCGTCACGACCGGAGGACTAAATAAGCCTAAAGCAAAAAAAGGGGAAAACTAACTGCCCCAGAGCAGACCCCAAAGGAATAGACAGCCCCCACACATATATTGACGGTGAGACAAGATGAAAACACAAACACAGGCAGGAAAATAGGCTGAGCAAACGATGGGGCCCAAACTAACTAGAAAGGATAGGAAAGGAAAGACACTGTCTACAATCAGCCAAAAACCCTACAAAAATAATGTCCAACACTTCTGATAACAAAATTAACCCTGAAGTCACAAGACATCTCCCACTATATCAGCACTCTGAAATATTCTGAGACAGAGCAAAAAGAGGCCAATCTAATAAGGGACAAAAAGCAAATTGGCAAATACAGATAAATAAGAGTGGAAATTCAGCACAGCCCCAGCCGAGGCTGGCTGACCACACAAAAAACTGAATAGACCAGCAAAATCAAGTGTGAACATTAGCAGAAAAACTTAGCTTGAGCTGACAGGAACAGAGCTGAGAACCAAGACCTGACAAGCCAGAAGGAATCACCAGCACCAGAATAGGGCGTCGGCTGTCTTAAAACCAGTCTGAGATTCCTGAGGTCCAATTGTCATCCTCCTTATCAGGTGGCAGCTCTCCACTGATTAAATCAGCCTCACCACCTACTGTTACCACCAGAGGGAGTCTGGAAGGAGAACTCACAACTGGTAGACCAGAAAATGAACTCATAACAGGGTACCATGCATACCAGGATTGGGGGGTGAGGGGACAATGCATACCGGGATGAGAAATAAGGTGCCATGCTTACCAGGATTGGAGGGGGGTGATGGTACCATGCATACCAGGATAGGGATGAGGGGTGCCATGCACACCAGGATAGGAGGGGGCAGCACACACCAGGATGGGAGACCATATACCAATAAAAATGCTCGCCACCCGGGCGTAGAACGGGTTCATAGTTATATATATATATATATATATATATATACACACATATACACACACACACACACACACACGGTGGTCCAAAAGTAGGTGGACAGAAAATATTTATTTTTATTTATATATAAAATTATATTTACAAAGACAAGCATAACATTGACAAGCAAATTTTATTCTAAACAATAATACAAAAGCCCTTACATTTTATCAACGCAGGTGCTCAAACTGTTTTCCATCACAATTTGCACAGCTCTGAAGTCTGCCTCTTGCGCTTCAACAAACATTTTTGCACAAGTCTCTTTGGGTATTAATTTCTAGAAATGCATCTCTTATGTAATTTTTCAAGTCACTGACACTTTTTGGTTTTCGACTATAAATTTTGTCATTGAGTACTCCCCAAAAGAAACAATCCAATGGGGTCAAGTCTGGTGAACGTGCCGGCCAATCAAGTGAGCCTCTTCGGCCAATGCATTTATTAGGAAATGTTTCATCAAGATACTCACAGACTACTCTTGAATAATGTGGAGGGGCCCCATCTTGTTGGAAATAAAGGTCACTTGAATTAGGCTGTTGCACAGGACTATGGGATGGAGGATGTGTGATGGGTATATGGGCACGGGACTATAGGATGGAGAATAATCATAATTTGTTATAACTAACCACAGTTACTATGCCTGGGCAACCAACATACATACACATATATATATATATATACACACACACACACAATATATATATCTATTGTTTTTGTGAGCTGTCAGTGTGATTTTACAGTAGCCGGACATACGGTAAATTCCCGGCTTTTCGAAGGAAACCAGTGCGTAAAAACTGAACAGCACTCGCCGTTTATCACACCATCTCTGCTGAAGAACAGAATCCCCCCTTAGGTTACCCCATTTTGGAAATTACACCCCTCTGGGAATTTACCTACAGGTATAGTGACAATTTTGATTCAATGAGTGTTTTCCAGAAACAAACAGCAGAGGATGTTGCTGAGTAAAAATTGCAAATCTGTCAGTGTTGTGCCTACTACATTGTACCGCCCTGTACATTGTGCCCAGCTTGTGCTTCTGGAGATATCTGGAACCTGTAAATTAGGCGGACTCTTGTGGTTTAAGCACACTCTGGGGCTCATAAGGGAGGGGAGGCATTTGGATTGGGGGTGAAGAATTCGCTGGGTTTCTTTTTTTTTTTTTTTTTTTTGGGGGGGGGGGGGGCAATTTACATTTCCATTGTCTCTGGGTTGTGAGTAACGTGAAAGCCCCCTATATTTTTATTGATCGATCAGAGTGGGGACTTGTTTTTTTTTGTGGATGAGTTGAAGCATTTGTTTGGAACATTTTACTTAACATTTTGGATCACATTTATCCTGCCCTTTATGTTGAGCACACACAACGGCGTTTTCATCTAAATCTCTGTTACATTCACTATAATGATTTACTCTGGACTCCCGATCCCGTGAAACATCCCCCAGCATTACACGGCCCCCGATCCCACCAAACATCCCCCAGCATTACACATCCCCCGATCCCACCAACCATCCCCCAGCATTACACATCCCCCGATCCCACCAACCATCCCCCAGCATTACACATCCCCCGATCCCACCAACCATCCCCCAGCATTACACATCCCCCGATCCCACCAACCATCCCCCAGCATTACACATCCCCCGATCCCACCAACCATCCCCCAGCATTACACATCCCCCGATCCCACCAACCATCCCCCAGCATTACACATCCCCCGATCCCACCAACCATCCCCCAGCATTACACATCCCCCGATCCCACCAACCATCCCCCAGCATTACACATCCCCCGATCCCACCAACCATCCCCCAGCATTACACATCCCCCGATCCCACCAACCATCCCCCAGCATTACACATCCCCCGATCCCACCAACCATCCCCCAGCATTACACATCCCCCGATCCCACCAACCATCCCCCAGCATTACACATCCCCCGATCCCACCAACCATCCCCCAGCATTACACATCCCCCGATCCCACCAACCATCCCCCAGCATTACACATCCCCCGATCCCACCAACCATCCCCCAGCATTACACATCCCCCGATCCCACCAACCATCCCCCAGCATTACACATCCCCCGATCCCACCAACCATCCCCCAGCATTACACATCCCCCGATCCCACCAACCATCCCCCAGCATTACACATCCCCCGATCCCACCAACCATCCCCCAGCATTAGACATCCCCCGATCCCACCAACCATCCCCCAGCATTAGACATCCCCCGATCCCACCAACCATCCCCCAGCATTAGACATCCCCCGATCCCACCAACCATCCCCCAGCATTAGACATCCCCCGATCCCACCAACCATCCCCCAGCATTACACATCCCCCGATCCCACCAATCATCCCCCAGCATTACACATCCCCCGATCCCACCAATCATCCCCCAGCATTACACATCCCCCGATCCCACCAATCATCCCCCAGCATTACACATCCCCAGATCCCACCAATCATCCCCCAGCATTACACATCCCCCGATCCCACCAATCATCCCCCAGCATTACACATCCCCCGATCCCACCAATCATCCCCCAGCATTACACTCCCCCGATCCCACCAATCATCCCCCAGCATTATACAGCACCCGATCCCACCAATCATCCCCCAGCATTACACAGCCCCAGATCCCACCAATCATCCCCCAGCATTACACAGCCCCAGATCCCACCAATCATCCCCCAGCATTACACAGCCCCCGATCCCACCAATCATCCCCCAGCATTACACATCCCCCGATCCCACCAATCATCCCCCAGCATTATACATCCCCCAATATCGCACTCCCCTTCAAATCCCTCCCGGGTATCCCGCTCCCCCTTCGCCCCTTCGTACCTGCAACTTCTGATAGGGTAGAGGCTAACTCCAAGTGCCGGGTAAAGGACCTTTGATGACGTCATGGCCATGTGACCGGAAGTTGCCACAGGAAGGGGCGGGGCCTCCCAGTACAGCCCTGAAACCAGGATGTACGTGGTGCTGATGACAGCGAGAGGACTGAGGGATCCGGGGTCGGATGAGGGGAGGTTCCTGCACGGGGGCTGCACAGGGAACGGGGGAGTGTATGTGTGGGATAGAAGGGGGTCTGCGTGGGGAAGGAGGTGGTATTACTTGTGTGGGTCTGGATGTGGGTGGGGAGTGAGCAGGGAAGCAGGTGATGGTGATATTCCTTATATGATTCTCTTCCTGTAGGGGGCGCTGAGTCCTGGTTTGTACATGAAGCTCTTTATCTCAGTAATAGTATTGGGTGACACAGGACTGCAGGTCCCTAGCCACGCTGATATTAGATAGTGATCAGCATGTTATTGTATGCAAGCTGTCATTATGTCTGCAGATTTTGGCTCTGTGCTATTGTAGTATTAATTTCACAGATAGGGTGAAGTGCAATGAATAAACTTTGATTAGAGTAATGCACTTTATATTTATACTAGCTGAAGAGCCCGGCGTTGCCTGGGCATAGTATCCAACTGTGGTTAGTTCTAACAAATTATAATGATTATATTGCACATAAAAACAGTGCATCTAATCCTATCCTGTGTGTTGCTGACTGCTGAGCTGTGTATCTAATCCGATCCTGTGTAATACTGACTGCTCAGCCGTGTATCTAATCCTATCCTGTGTGATACTGACTGCTGAGCCGTGTATCTAATCCTATTCTGTGTGATACTGTCTGCTGAGCCGTGTATCTAATCCTATCCTGTGTGATACTGACTGCTGAGCCGTGTATCTAATCCTATCCTGTGTGATACTGACTGCTGAGCCGTGTATCTAATCCTATCCTGTGTGATACTGACTGCTGGGCCGTGTATCTAATCCTATCCTGTGTGATACTGACTGCTGGGCCATGTATCTAATCCTATCCTGTGTGGTACTGTCTGCTGAGCCGTGTATCTAATCGTATCCTGTGTGATACTGACTGCTGAGCCGTGTATCTAATCCTATCCTGTGTGATAGTCTGATGAGTTGTGTATCTAATCCTATCCTGTGTGACACTGTATGCTGAGCCATGTACCTAATCCTATCCTGTGTGATACTGACTGCTGAGCCATGTATCTAATCCTATCCTGTGTGACACTGTGTGCTCAGCCATGTATCTAATCCTATCCTGTGATACTGACTGCTGAGCCGTATATCTAATCCTATCCTGTGTGACACTGTGTGCTGAGCCATGTATCTAATCCTATCCTGTGTGATACTGACTGCTGAGCCGTGTATCTAATCCTCCCCTGTGTGATAGTCTGATGAGTTGTGTATCTAAACCTATCCTGTGTGACACTGTGTGCTGAGCCGTGTATCTAATCCTATCCTGTGTGACACTGACTGCTGAGCCATGTATCTAATCCTCCCCTGTGTGATAGTCTGATGAGTTGTGTATCTAATCCTATCCTGTGTGACACTGTCTGCTGAGCCATGTATCTAGTCCTATCCTGTGTGATACTGACTGCTGATCTGTGTAACTAATCCTATCCTGTGTGATACTGACTGCTGAGCCATGTATCTAGTCCTATCCTGTGTGATACTGACTGCTGAGCCGTGTATCTAATCCTATCCTGTGTGATACTGACTGCTGAGCCGTGTATCTAATCCTATCCTGTGTGATACTGACTGCTGAGCCGTGTATCTAATCCTATCCTGTGTGATACTGACAGCTGGGCCGTGTATCTAATCCTATCCTGTGTGATACTGTCTGCTGAGCCCTGTATCTAATCCTCCCCTGTGTGATAGTCTGATGAGTTGTGTATCTAATCCTATCCTGTGTGACACTGTGTGCTGAGCCATGTATCTAATCCTATCCTGTGTGATACTGACTGCTGAGCTGTGTATCTAGTCCTATCCTGTGTGATACTGACTGCTGGGCCGTGTATCTAATCCTCCCCTGTGTGATAGTCTGATGAGTTGTGTATCTAATCCTATCCTCTGTGACACTGTGTGCTGAGCCATGTATCTAATCCTATCCTGTGTGATACTGACTGCTGGGCCGTGTATCTAATCCTATCCTGTGTGATACAGACTGCTGGGCCGTGTATCTAATCCTATCCTGTGTGATACTGACTGCTGGGCCGTGCATCTAATCCTATCCTGTGTGATACAATCTGCTGAGCTGTCTGCTGAGCTGTGTATCTAATCCTCTCCTGTGTGATACTAACTGCTGAGCTGTGTATCTAATCCTATCCTGTGTGCTGCTGACTGCTGAGCCGTGTATCTAATCCTATCCTGTGTGATTCTGTCTGCTGAGCCGTGTATCTAATCCTATCCTGTGTGATACTGTCTGCTGAGCTGTTTATCTAATCCTATCCTGTGTGATGCTGACTGATGAGCCATGTATCTAATCCTATCCTGTGTGATGCTGTCTGCTGAGTCGTGTATCTAATCCTATCATGTGTGTTACTGACTACTCAGCCATGTATCTAATCCTATCCTGTGTGTTGCTGACTGCTGAGCCGTGTATCTAATCCGATCCTGTGTGATGCTGTCTGCTGAGCCGTGTATCTAATCCTATCCTGTGTGATACTGTCTGCTGAGTCGTATATCTAATCCTATTCTGTGATACTGTCTGCTGAGCCGTGTATCTAATCATATTCTGTGTGATACTGTCTGCTGAGCTGTTTATCTAATCCTATCCTGTGTGATGCTGACTGATGAGCCATGTATCTAATCCTATCCTGTGTGATACTGACTGCTGAGCCGTGTATCTAATCCTATTCTGTGTGATACTGTCTGCTGAGCTGTGTATCTAATCCTGTGTGATGCTGACTGCTGAGCCGTGTATCATCCTATTCTGTGTGATACTGTCTGCTGAGCTGTGTATCTAATCCTATCCTGTGTGATGCTGACTGCTGAGCCATGTATCTAATCCTATCCTGTGTGATACTGAGTGCTGAGCCTTGTATCTAATCCTATTCTGTGTGATACTGTCTGCTGAGCTGTGTATCTAATCCTGTGTGATGCTGACTGCTGAGCCGTGTATCTAATCCTATTCTGTGTGATACTGTCTACTGAGCCGTGTATCTAATCCTATCCTGTGTGATACTGACTACTGGGCCGTGTATCTAATCCTATCCTGTGTGATACTAACTGCTGAGCTGTGTATCTAATCCTATCGTGTGTGATACTAACTGCTGAGCTGTGTATCTAATCCTATCGTGTGTTACTGACTGCTCAGCCGTGTATCTAATCCTATCCTGTGTGACACTGATTGCTGAGCTGTGTATCTAATCCTATCCTGTGTGATACTGACTGTTGAGCCGTTTATCTAATCCTATTCTGTGTGATACTGTCTGCTGAGCTGTGTATCTAATCCTATCCTGTGTGATACTGACTGCTGAGCCATGTATCTAATCCTATCCTGTGTGATACTGACTGCTGAGCTGTGTATCTAATCCTATCCTGTGTGATACTGTGTGCTGAGCTGTGTATCTAATCATGTCCTGTGTGATACTGACTGCTGAGCCATATCTAATCCTATCCTGTGTGATACTGACTGCTGAGCCGTGTATCTAATCCTATCCTGTGTGATACTGACTGCTGAGCTGTGTATCTAATCTTGTCCTGTGTGATACTGACTGCTGAGCCGTGTATCTAATCCTATCCTGTGTGATACTGACTGCTGAGCCGTGTATCTAATCCTATCCTGTGTGATACTGACTGCTGAGCCGTGTATCTAAACCTATCCTGTGTGATGCTGACTGCTGGGCCGTGTATGTAATCCTATCCTGTGTGATACTGACTGCTGAGCCCTGTATCTAATCCTCCCCTGTGTGATAGTCTGACGAGTTGTGTATCTAATCCTATCCTGTGTGACACTGTGTGCTGAGCCATGTATCTAATCCTATCCTGTGTGATACAATCTGGTGAGCTGTCTGCTGAGCTGTGTATCTAATCCTCTCCTGTGTGATACTAACTGCTGAACTGTGTATCATCCTATCCTGTGTGATGCTGTCTGCTCAGCTGTGTATCTAATCCTATCATGTGTGTTACTGACTGCTCAGCCGTGTATCTAATCCTATCCTGTGTGCTGCTGACTGCTGAGCCGTGTATCTAATCCTATCCTGTGTGATGCTGTCTGCTTTGCCGTGTATCTAATCCTATCCTGTGTGATACTGTCTGCTGAGTCGTGCATCTAATCCTACCTGTGTGATACTGTCTGCTGAGTCGTGTATCTATTCCTACCTGTGTGATACTGTCTGCTGAGTCGTGTATCTAATCCTATCCTGTGTGATTCTGCCTGCTGAGCCGTGTATCTAATCCTATCCTGTGTGATACTGTCTGCTGAGCCGTGTATCTAATCCTATTCTGTGTGATACTGCCTGCTGAGCCGTGTATCTAATCCTATCCTGTGTGATACTGCCTGCTGAGCCGTGTGTCTAATCCTATCCTGTGTGATACTGACTGCTGAGCCGTGTATCTAATCCTATTTTGTGTGATACTGTCTGCTGAGCTGTGTATCTAATCCTATCCTGTGTGATACTGACTGCTGAGCCGTGTATCTAATCCTATTCTGTGTGATACTGTCTGCTGAGCTGTGTATCTAATCCTGTGTGATGCTGACTACTGAGCCGTGTATCTAATCCTATTCTGTGTGATACTGTCTGCTGAGCTGTGTATCTAATCCTATCCTGTGTGATGCTGACTGCTGAGCCATGTATCTAAAACTATCCTGTGTGATACTGACTGCTGAGTCGTGTATCTAATCCTATTCTGTGTGATACTGTCTGCTGAGCTGTGTATCTAATCCTGTGTGATGCTGACTGCTGAGCCATGTATCTAATCCTATCCTGTGATACTGACTGCTGGGCCGTGTATCTAATCCTCTCCTGTGTGATACTAACTGCTGAGCCGTGTATCATCCTATCCTGTGTGATGCTGTCTGCTCAGCTGTGTATCTAATCCTATCCTGTGTGATACTGTCTGCTGAGCCCTGTATCTAATCCTCCCCTGTGTGATAGTCTGATGAGTTGTGTATCTAATCCTATCCTGTGTGACACTGTGTGCTGAGCCATGTATCTAATCCTATCCTGTGTGATACTGACTGCTGAGCTGTGTATCTAGTCCTATCCTGTGTGATACTGACTGCTGGGCCGTGTATCTAATCCTCCCCTGTGTGATACAATCTGCTGAGCTGTCTGCTGAGCTGTGTATCTAATCCTCTCCTGTGTGATACTAACTGCTGAGCTGTGTATCTAATCATATCCTGTGTACTGCTGAGCCGTGTATCTAATCCTATCCTGTGTGATACTGTCTACTGAGCTGTGTATCTAATCCTATCCTGTGTGATGCTGAGTGCTGAGCCATGTATCTAATCCTATCCTGTGTGATACTGACTGCTGAGCCGTGTATCTAATCCTATTCTGTGTGATACTGTCTCCTGAGCTGTGTATCTAATCCTGTGTGATGCTGACTGCTGAGCCGTGTATCTAATCCTATCATGTGTGTTACTGACTGCTCAGCCGTGTATCTAATCCTATCCTGTGTGCTGCTGAGCCATGTATCTAATCCTATCCTGTGTGATGCTGACTGCTGAGCCGTGTATCTAATCCTATTCTGTGTGATACTGTCTGCTGAGCTGTGTATCTAATTCTATCCTGTGTGATACTGACTGCTCAGCCATGTAGCTAATCCTATCCTGTGTGATACTGACTGCTGAGCCATGTATCTAATCCTATCCTGTGTGATACTGACTGCTGAGCCGTGTATCTAATCCTATCCTGTGTGATACTGTGTGCTGAGCTGTGTATCTAATCCTGTCCTGTGTGATACTGACTGCTGAGCCATGTACCTAACCCTATCCTGTGTGATACTGACTGCTGAGCTGTGTATCTAATTCTATCCTGTGTGATACTGACTGCTCAGCCATGTAGCTAATCCTATCCTGTGTGATACTGACTGCTGAGCCATGTATCTAATCCTATCCTGTGTGATACTGACTGCTGAGCTGTGTATCTAATCCTGTCCTGTGTGATACTGACTGCTGAGCCGTGTATCTAATCCAATCCTATCCTGTGTGATACTGACTGCTGGGCCGTGTATCTAATCCTATCCTGTGTGATACTGACTGCTGAGCCCTGTATCTAATCCTCCCCTGTGTGATAGTCTGATGGGTTGTGTATCTAATCCTATCCTGTGTGACACTGTGTGCTGAGCCACGTATCTAATCCTATCCTGTGTGATGACTGCTGAGCCGTGTATCTAATCCTATCCTGTGTGATACTGACTGCTGGGCCGTGTATCTAATCCTATCCTGTGTGATACTAACTGCTGGGCCGTGCATCTAATCCTATCCTGTGTGATACAATCTGCTGAGCTGTCTGCTGAGCTGTGTATCTAATCCTCTCCTGTGTGATACTAACTGCTGAGCTGTGTATCTAACCCTATCCTGTGTGCTGCTGACTGCTGAGCCGTGTATCTAATCCTGTCCTGTGTGATTCTGTCTGCTGAGCTGTGTATCTAATCCTATCATGTGTGTTACTGACTACTCAGCCATGTATCTAATCCTATCCTGTGTGTTGCTGACTGCTGAGCCGTGTATCTAATCCGATCCTGTGTGATGCTGTCTGCTGAGCCGTGTATCTAATCCTATCCTGTGTGATACTGTCTGCTGAGTCGTGTATCTAATCCTATTCTGTGTGATACTGTCTGCTGAGCCGTGTATCTAATCATATTCTGTGTGATACTGTCTGCTGAGCCATGTATCTAATCATATTCTGTGTGATACTGTCTGCTGAGCTGTTTATCTAATTCTATCCTGTGTGATGCTGACTGATGAGCCATGTATCTAATCCTATCCTGTGTGATACTGACTGCTGAGCCGTGTATCTAATCCAATCCTATCCTGTGTGATACTGACAGCTGAGCCGTGTATCTAATCCTATCCTGTGTGATACTGACTGAGCCCTGTATCTAATCCTCCCCTGTGTGATAGTCTGATGGGTTGTGTATCTAATCCTATCCTGTGTGACACTGTGTGCTGAGCCACGTATCTAATCCTATCCTGTGTGATACTGACTGCTGAGCCGTGTATCTAATCCTATCCTGTGTGATACTGACTGCTGGGCCGTGTATCTAATCCTCCCCTGTGTGATAGTCTGATGAGTTGTGTATCTAATCCTATCCTCTGTGACACTGTGTGCTGAGCCATGTATCTAATCCTATCCTGTGTGATACTGACTGCTGGGCCGTGTATCTAATCCTATCCTGTGTGATACAGACTGCTGGGCCGTGTATCTAATCCTATCCTGTGTGATACTGACTGCTGGGCCGTGCATCTAATCCTATCCTGTGTGATACAATCTGCTGAGCTGTCTGCTGAGCTGTGTATCTAATCCTCTCCTGTGTGATACTAACTGCTGAGCTGTGTATCTAATCCTATCCTGTGTGCTGCTGACTGCTGAGCCGTGTATCTAATCCTATTCTGTGTGATTCTGTCTGCTGACCTGTGTATCTAATCCTATTCTGTGTGATACTGTCTGCTGAGCCGTGTATCTAATCATATTCTGTGTGATACTGTCTGCTGAGCTGTTTATCTAATCCTATCCTGTGTGATGCTGACTGATGAGCCATGTATCTAATCCTATCCTGTGTGATACTGACTGCTGAGCCGTGTATCTAATCCTATTCTGTGTGATACTGTCTGCTGAGCTGTGTATCTATTCCTGTGTGATGCTGACTGCTGAGCCGTGTCATCCTATTCTGTGTGATACTGTCTGCTGAGCTGTGTATCTAATCCTATCCTGTGTGATGCTGACTGCTGAGCCATGTATCTAATCCTATCCTGTGTGATACTGAGTGCTGAGCCTTGTATCTAATCCTATTCTGTGTGATACTGTCTGCTGAGCTGTGTATCTAATCCTGTGTGATGCTGACTACTGAGCCGTGTATCTAATCCTATTCTGTGTGATACTGTCTACTGAGCCGTGTATCTAATCCTATCCTGTGTGATACTAACTGCTGAGCTGTGTATCTAATCCTATCGTGTGTTACTGACTGCTCAGCCGTGTATCTAATCCTATCCTGTGTGACACTGACTGCTGAACTGTGTATCTAATCCTATCCTGTGTGATACTGACTGCTGAGCCGTTTATCTAATCCTATTCTGTGTGATACTGTCTGCTGAGCTGTGTATCTAATCCTATCCTGTGTGATACTGACTGCTCAGCCGTGTAGCTAATCCTATCCTGTGTGATACTGAATGCTGAGCCATGTATCTAATCCTATCCTGTGTGATACTGACTGCTGAGCTGTGTATCTAATCCTATCCTGTGTGTTACTGTGTGCTGAGCTGTGTATCTAATCCTGTCCTGTGTGATACTGACTGCTAAGCCATATCTAATCCTATCCTGTGTGATACTGACTGCTGAGCCGTGTATCTAATCCTATCCTGTGTGATACTGACTGCTCAGCTGTGTATCTAATCTTGTCCTGTGTGATACTGACTGCTGAGCCGTGTATCTAATCCTATCCTGTGTGATACTGACTGCTGAGCCGTGTATCTAATCCTATCCTGTGTGATACTGACTGCTGAGCCGTGTATCTAATCCTATCCTGTGTGATACTGACTGCTGGGCCGTGTATCTAATCCTATCCTGTGTGATACTGACTGCTGGGCCGTGTATCTAATCCTATCCTGTGTGATACTGACTGCTGGGCCGTGTATCTAAACCTATCCTGTGTGATACAGACTGCTGGGCCGTGTATCTAATCCTATCCTGTGTGATACTGACTGCTGGGCCGTGTATCTAATCCTATCCTGTGTGATACAATCTGCTGAAGTGTCTGCTGAGCTGTGTATCTAATCCTCTCCTGTGTGATACTAACTGCTGAGCTGTGTATCTAATCCTATCATGTGTGTTACTGACTTCTCAGCCGTGTATCTAATCCTATCCTGTGTGATACTGACTGCTGAGCCCTGTATCTAATCCTCCCCTGTGTGATAGTCTGATGGGTTGTGTATCTAATCCTATCCTGTGTGACACTGTGTGCTGAGCCACGTATCTAATCCTATCCTGTGTGATACTGACTGCTGAGCCGTGTATCTAATCCTATCCTGTGTGATACTGACTGCTGGACCGTGTATCTAATCCTCCCCTGTGTGATAGTCTGATGAGTTGTGTATCTAATCCTATCCTGTGTGACACTGTGTGCTGAGCCATGTATCTAATCCTATCCTGTGTGATACTGACTGCTGAGCCATGTATCTAATCCAATCCTGTGTGATACTGACTGCTGGGCCGTGTATCTAATCCTATCCTGTGTGATACAGACTGCTGGGCCGTGTATCTAATCCTATCCTGTGTGATACAGACTGCTGGGCCGTGTATCTAATCCTATCCTGTGTGATACTGACTGCTGGGCCGTGTATCTAATCCTATCCTGTGTGATTGTCTGCTGAGCTGTGTATCTAATCCTATCATGTGTGTTACTGACTACTCAGCCATGTATCTAATCCTATCCTGTGTGATGCTGTCTGCTGAGCCGTGTATCTAATCCTATTCTGTGTGATACTGTCTGCTGAGCCGTGTGTCTAATCCTATCCTGTGTGATACTGACTGCTGAGCCGTGTATCTAATCCTATTCTGTGTGATACTGTCTGCTGAGCTGTGTATCTATTCCTGTGTGATGCTGACTGCTGAGCCGTGTCATCCTATTCTGTGTGATACTGTCTGCTGAGCTGTGTATCTAATCCTATCCTGTGTGATGCTGACTGCTGAGCCATGTATCTAATCCTATCCTGTGTGATACTGAGTGCTGAGCCTTGTATCTAATCCTATTCTGTGTGATACTGTCTGCTGAGCTGTGTATCTAATCCTGTGTGATGCTGACTACTGAGCCGTGTATCTAATCCTATTCTGTGTGATACTGTCTACTGAGCCGTGTATCTAATCCTATCCTGTGTGATTCTGACTACTGGGCCGTGTATCTAATCCTCTCCTGTGTGATACTAACTGCTGAGCTGTGTATCTAATCCTATCGTGTGTTACTGACTGCTCAGCCGTGTATCTAATCCTATCCTGTGTGACACTGACTGCTGAACTGTGTATCTAATCCTATCCTGTGTGATACTGACTGCTGAGCCGTTTATCTAATCCTATTCTGTGTGATACTGTCTGCTGAGCTGTGTATCTAATCCTATCCTGTGTGATACTGACTGCTCAGCCGTGTAGCTAATCCTATCCTGTGTGATACTGACTGCTGAGCCATGTATCTAATCCTATCCTGTGTGATACTGACTGCTGAGCTGTGTATCTAATCCTATCCTGTGTGTTACTGTGTGCTGAGCTGTGTATCTAATCCTGTCCTGTGTGATACTGACTGCTGAGCCATATCTAATCCTATCCTGTGTGATACTGACTGCTGAGCCGTGTATCTAATCCTATCCTGTGTGATACTGACTGCTGAGCTGTGTATCTAATCTTGTCCTGTGTGATACTGACTGCTAAGCCGTGTATCTAATCCTATCCTGTGTGATACTGACTGCTGAGCCGTGTATCTAATCCTATCCTGTGTGATACTGACTGCTGAGCCGTGTATCTAATCCTATCCTGTGTAATACTGCTGGGCCGTGTATCTAATCCTATCCTGTGTGATACTGACTGCTGGGCCGTGTATCTAAACCTATCCTGTGTGATACAGACTGCTGGGCCGTGTATCTAATCCTATCCTGTGTGATACTGACTGCTGGGCCGTGTATCTAATCCTATCCTGTGTGATACAATCTGCTGAGCTGTCTGCTGAGCTGTGTATCTAATCCTCTCCTGTGTGATACTAACTGCTGAGCTGTGTATCTAATCCTATCATGTGTGTTACTGACTTCTCAGCCGTGTATCTAATCCTATCCTGTGTGGTGCAGACTGCTGAGCCGTGTATCTAATCCTATTATGTGTGATACTGTCTGCTGAGCTGTGTATCTAATCCTATCCTGTGTGATGCTGACTGCTGAGCCGTGTATCTAATCCTATTCTGTGTGATACTGTCTGCTGAGCTGTGTATCTAATCCTATCCTGTGTGTTACTGACTGCTCAGCCATGTAGCTAATCCTATCCTGTGTGATACTGACTGCTGAGCCATGTATCTAATCCTATCCTGTGTGATACTGACTGCTGAGCCGTGTATCTAATCCTATCCTGTGTGATACTGTGTGCTGAGCTGTGTATCTAATCCTATCCTGTGTGTTACTGACTGCTGAGCCATGTATCTAATCCTATCCTGTGTGATACTGACTGCTGAGCTGTGTATCTAATCCTGTCCTGTGTGATACTGACTACTGAGCCGTGTATCTAATTCTATCCTGTGTGATACTGACTGCTGGGCCGTGTATCCAATCCTATCCTGTGTGATACTGACTGCTGAGCCCTGTATCTAATCCTCCCCTGTGTGATAGTCTGATGGGTTGTGTATCTAATCCTATCCTGTGTGACACTGTGTGCTGAGCCACGTATCTAATCCTATCCTGTGTGATACTGACTGCTGAGCCGTGTATCTAATCCTATCCTGTGTGATACTGACTGCTGGACCGTGTATCTAATCCTCCCCTGTGTGATAGTCTGATGAGTTGTGTATCTAATCCTATCCTGTGTGACACTGTGTGCTGAGCCATGTATCTAATCCTATCCTGTGTGATACTGACTGCTGAGCCATGTATCTAATCCAATCCTGTGTGATACTGACTGCTGGGCCGTGTATCTAATCCTATCCTGTGTGATACAGACTGCTGGGCCGTGTATCTAATCCTATCCTGTGTGATACAGACTGCTGGGCCGTGTATCTAATCCTATCCTGTGTGATACAGACTGCTGGGCCGTGTATCTAATCCTATCCTGTGTGATACTGACTGCTGGGCCGTGTATCTAATCCTATCCTGTGTGATTGTCTGCTGAGCTGTGTATCTAATCCTATCCTGTGTGTTACTGACTACTCAGCCATGTATCTAATCCTATCCTGTGTGCTGCTGACTGCTGAGCCGTGTATCTAATCCGATCCTGTGTGATGCTGTCTGCTGAGCCGTGTATCTAATCCGATCCTGTGTGATGCTGTCTGCTGAGCCGTGTATCTAATCCTATCCTGTGTGATACTGTCTGCTGAGTCGTGTATCTAATCCTATTCTGTGTGATACTGTCTGCTGAGCCGTGTGTCTAATCCTATCCTGTGTGATGCTGACTGCTGAGCCGTGTATCTAATCCCATTCTGTGTGATATTGTCTACTGAGCCGTTTATCTAATCCTATCCGGTGTGATACTGACTGCTGGGCCGTGTATCTAATCCTATCCTGTGTGATACTGACTACTGGGCCGTGTATCTAATCCTATTCTGTGTGATACAATCAGCTGAGCTGTCTGCTGAGCTGTGTATCTAATCCTGTGTGATGCTGACTGCTGAGCCGTGTATCTAATCCCATTCTGTGTGATATTGTCTACTGAGCCGTTTATCTAATCCTATCCGGTGTGATACTGACTGCTGGGCCGTGTATCTAATCCTATCCTGTGTGATACTGACTACTGGGCCGTGTATCTAATCCTATCCTGTGTGATACAATCTGCTGAGCTGTCTGCTGAGCTGTGTATCTAATCCTCTCCTGTGTGATACTAACTGCTGAGCTGTGTATCTAATCCTATCATGTGTGTTACTGACTGCTCTGCCGTGTATCTAATCCTATCTTGTGTGACACTGACTGCTGAGCTGTGTATCTAATCCTATCCTGTGTGATACTAACTGCTGAGCCGTGTATCTAATCCTATTCTGTGTGATACTGTCTGCTGAGCTGTGTATCTAATCCTATCCTGTGTGATACTGACTGCTCAGCCGTGTAGCTAATCCTGTCCTGTGTGATACTGACTGCTGAGCCATGTATCTAATCCTATCCTGTATGATACTGACTGCTGAGCCGTGTATCTAATCCTATCCTGTGTGATACTGTGTGCTGAGCTGTGTATCTAATCCTGTCCTGTGTGATACTGACTGCTGAGCCATATCTAATCCTATCCTGTGTGATACTGACTGCTGAGTCGTGTATCTAATCCTATCCTGTGTGATACTGACTGCTGAGCCGTGTATCTAATCCTATCCTGTGTGATACTGACTGTTGGGCCGTGTATCTAATCCTATCCTGTGTGATACTGACTGCTGAGCCCTGTATCTAATCCTCCCCTGTGTGATAGTCTGATGAGTTGTGTATCTAATCCTATCCTGTGTGACACTGTGTGCTGAGCCATGTATCTAATCCTATCCTGTGTGATACTGACTGCTGGGCCGTGTATCTAATCCTTTCCTGTGTGATACAATCTTGTGAGCTGTCTGCTGAGCTGTGTATCTAATCCTCTCCTGTGTGATACTAACTGCTGAGCCGTGTATCATCCTATCCTGTGTGATGCTGTCTGCTCAGCTGTGTATCTAATCCTATCCTGTGTGATGCTGACTGCTGAGCCATGTATCTAATCCTATCCTGTGTGATACTGACTGCTGGGCCGTGTATCTAATCCTATCCTGTGTGATACAATCTGGTGAGCGGTCTGCTGAGCTGTGTATCTAATCCTCTCCTGTGTGATACCAACTGCTGAACCGTGTATCATCCTATCCTGTGTGATGCTGTCTGCTCAGCTGTGTATCTAATCCTATCATTTGTGTTACTGACTGCTCAGCCGTGTATCTAATCCTATCCTGTGTGCTGCTGACTGCTGAGCCGTGTATCTAATCCTATCCTGTGTGATGCTGTCTGCTGAGCCGTGTATCTAATCCTATCCTGTGTGATACTGTCTGCTGAGTCGTGCATCTAATCCTACCTGTGTGATACTGTCTGCTGAGTCGTGTATCTAATCCTACCTGTGTGATACTGTCTGCTGAGTCGTGTATCTAATCCTATCCTGTGTGATTCTGCCTGCTGAGCCGTGTATCTAATCCTATCCTGTGTGATACTGTCTGCTGAGCCGTGTATCTAATCCTATCCTGTGTGATACTGGCTGCTGAGCCGTGTATCTAATCCTATCCTGTGTGATACTGCCTGCTGAGCCGTGTGTCTAATCCTATCCTGTGTGATACTGACTGCTGAGCCGTGTATCTAATCCTATTTTGTGTGATACTGTCTGCTGAGCTGTGTATCTAATACTATCCTGTGTGATTCTGACTGCTGAGCCATGTATCTAATCCTATCCTGTGTGATACTGACTGCTGAGCCGTGTATCTAATCCTATTCTGTGTGATACTGTCTGCTGAGCTGTGTATCTAATCCTGTGTGATGCTGACTACTGAGCCGTGTATCTAATCCTATTCTGTGTGATACTGTCTGCTGAGCTGTGTATCTAATCCTATCCTGTGTGATTCTGACTGCTGAGCCATGTATCTAATCCTATCCTGTGTGATACTGACTGCTGAGCCGTGTACCTAATCCTATTCTGTGTGATACTGTCTCCTGAGCTGTGTATCTAATCCTGTGTGATGCTGACTGCTGAGCCATGTATCTAATCCTATCCTGTGTGATACTGACTGCTGGGCCGTGTATCTAATCCTATCCTGTGTGATACAATCTGGTGAGCTGTCTGCTGAGCTGTATATCTAATCCTCTCCTGTGTGATACTAATTGCTGAGCCGTGTATCATCCTATCCTGTGTGATGCTGTCTGCTCAGCTGTGTATCTAATCCTATCCTGTGTGATACTGTCTGCTGTGCCCTGTATCTAATCCTCCCCTGTGTGATAGTCTGATGAGTTGTGTATCTAATCCTATCCTGTGTGACACTGTGTGCTGAGCCATGTATCTAATCCTATCCTGTGTGATACTGACTGCTGAGCTGTGTATCTAGTCCTATCCTGTGTGATACTGACTGCTGGGCCGTGTATCTAATCCTCCCCTGTGTGATACAATCTGCGGAGCTGTCTGCTGAGCTGTGTATCTAATCCTCTCCTGTGTGATACTAACTGCTGAGCTGTGTATCTAATCATATCCTGTGTACTGCTGAGCAGCCGTGTATCTAATCCTATCCTGTGTGATGCTGTCTGCTGAGCTGTGTATCTAATCCTATCATGTGTGTTACTGACTGCTCAGCCATGTATCTAATCCTATCCTGTGTGCTGCTGACTGCTGAGCTGTGTATCTAATCCTATCCTGTGTGATGCTGTCTGCTGAGCCATGTATCTAATCCTATCCTGTGTGATACTGACTGCTGAGCCGTGTATCTAATCCTATTCTGTGTGATACTGTCTGCTGAGCTGTGTATCTAATCCTATCCTGTGTGATGCTGACTGCTGAGCCATGTATCGAATCCTATCCTGTGTGATACTGACTGCTGAGCCGTGTATCTAATCCTATTCTGTGATACTGTCTGCTGAGCTGTGTATCTAATCCTGTGTGATGCTGACTGCTGAGCCGTGTATCTAATCCTATTCTGTGTGATACTGTCTACTGAGCTGTGTATCTAATCCTATCCTGTGTGATGCTGACTGCTGAGCCATGTATCTAATCCTATCCTGTGTGATACTGACTGCTGAGCCGTGTATCTAATCCTATTCTGTGTGATACTGTCTCCTGAGCTGTGTATCTAATCCTGTGTGATGCTGACTGCTGAGCCGTGTATCTAATCCTATCATGTGTGTTACTGACTGCTCAGCCGTGTATCTAATCCTATCCTGTGTGCTGCTGAGCCATGTATCTAATCCTATCCTGTGTGATTCTGACTGCTGAGCCGTGTATCTAATCCTATTCTGTGTGATACTGTCTGCTGAGCTGTGTATCTAATTCTATCCTGTGTGATACTGACTGCTCAGCCATGTAGCTAATCCTATCCTGTGTGATACTGACTGCTGAGCCATGTATCTAATCCTATCCTGTGTGATACTGTGTGCTGAGCTGTATATCTAATCCTGTCCTGTGTGATACTGACTGCTGAGCCATGTACCTAATCCTATCCTGTGTGATACTGACTGCTGAGCTGTGTATCTAATCCTGTCCTGTGTCATACTGACTGCTGAGCCGTGTATCTAATCCAATCCTATCCTGTGTGATACTGACTGCTGAGCCGTGTATCTAATCCTATCCTGTGTGATACTGACTGCTGGGCCGTGTATCTAATCCTATCCTGTGTGATACTGACTGCTGAGCAATGTATCTAATCCTCCCTTGTGTGATAGTCTGATGGGTTGTGTATCTAATCCTATCCTGTGTGACACTGTGTGCTGAGCCACGTATCTAATCCTATCCTGTGTGATACTGACTGCTGAGCCGTGTATCTAATCCTATCCTGTGTGATACTGACTGCTGGGCCGTGTATCTAATCCTCCCCTGTGTGATAGTCTGATGAGTTGTGTATCTAATCCTATCCTGTGTGACACTGTGTGCTGAGCCATGTATCTAATCCTATCCTGTGTGATACTGACTGCTGGGCCGTGTATCTAATCCTATCCTGTGTGATACAGACTGCTGGGCCGTGTATCTAATCCTATCCTGTGTGATACTGACTGCTGGGCCGTGCATCTAATCCTATCCTGTGTGATACAATCTGCTGAGCTGTCTGCTGAGCTGTGTATCTAACCCTTTCCTGTGTGCTGCTGACTTCTGAGCCGTGTATCTAATCCTATCCTGTGTGATTCTGTCTGCTGAGCTGTGTATCTAATCCTATCATGCGTGTTACTGACTACTCAGCCATGTATCTAATCCTATCCTGTGTGTTGCTGACTGCTGAGCCGTGTATCTAATCCGATCCTGTGTGATGCTGTCTGCTGAGCCGTGTATCTAATCCTATCCTGTGTGATACTGTCTGCTGAGTCGTGTATCTAATCCTATTCTGTGTGATACTGTCTGCTGAGCCGTGTATCTAATCATATTCTGTGTGATACTGTCTGCTGAGCCGTGTATCTAATCATATTCTGTGTGATACTGTCTGCTGAGCCGTGTATCTAATCATATTCTGTGTGATACTGTCTGCTGAGCCGTGTATCTAATCCTATCCTGTGTGATGCTGACTGATGAGCCATGTATCTAATCCTATCCTGTGTGATATTGACTGCTGAGCCGTGTATCTAATCCAATCCTATCCTGTGTGATACTGACTGCTGAGCCGTGTATCCAATCCTATCCTGTGTGATACTGACTGCTGAGCCCTGTATCTAATCCTCCCCTGTGTGATAGTCTGATGGGTTGTGTATCTAATCCTATCCTGTGTGACACTGTGTGCTGAGCCACGTATCTAATCCTATCCTGTGTGATACTGACTGCTGAGCCGTGTATCTAATCCTATCCTGTGTGATACTGACTGCTGGGCCGTGTATCTAATCCTCCCCTGTGTGATAGTCTGATGAGTTGTGTATCTAATCCTATCCTGTGTGATACTGACTGCTGAGCTGTGTATCTAATCTTGTCCTGTGTGATACTGACTGCTGAGCCGTGTATCTAATCCTATCCTGTGTGATACTGACTGCTGAGCCGTGTATCTAATCCTATTCTGTGTGATACTGACTGCTGAGCCATGTATCTAATCCTATCCTGTGTGATACTGACTGCTGGGCCATGTATCTAATCCTATCCTGTGTGATACAGACTGCTGGGCCGTGTATCTAATCCTATCCTGTGTGATACTGACTGCTGGGCCATGCATCTAATCCTATCCTGTGTGATACAATCTGCTGAGCTGTCTGCTGAGCTGTGTATCTAATCCTATCCTGTGTGATACTGTCTGCTGAGTCGTGTATCTAATCCTATTCTGTGTGATACTGTCTGCTGAGCCGTGTATCTAATCATATTCTGTGTGATACTGTCTGCTGAGCTGTTTATCTAATCCTATCCTGTGTGATGCTGACTGATGAGCCATGTATCTAATCCTATCCTGTGTGATACTGACTGCTGAGCCGTGTATCTAATCCTATTCTGTGTGATACTGTCTGCTGAGCTGTGTGATGTACAATGTCTGTGAGGTATGGGGTTTTGTCCACAAAATATGATGTTTTCGGTTGTAACTTTCCAGAAAGATCCGGCAGATATGACAATCCAGGCTGCTAGCTCTGCAGCTTCATCCCTCCTCCCTTCACACACACACAGAGCAGTGCCACCCCCCCTCCTCTACAGCCTGTGTTCGCACTAGTAATAGGAGACCCCCCTGCTGTTACAACCATTTGTTTCCTTCTCTCCTCTTCAGAGCGGGAAAAACTTCTTTGTTTGAAACGAATAAAACTATGAGAGACTATACCATAAGAACCAAATACCCTAGAGATATGAAAATCACATTTTTGTAATCCGGGCGGTCACAGCGTCGCTGCCGTGGTTCTGGCGAAGCGTAATCCTTTCAGAACCTGAGATATGTGTTCCAGCTAACCGGTGTATCAGAACTACTGCATATTTGGTCTTGAATTATTGTACTCAACAAATCACAACCAATGATGCCCTATATGTGTCTGTGCGGGCTGCCCCCACGGAGTTATGATTAGTATAAGTTTTCTAGTGTAATTCTAAATCCAAAAGGGAGAGGTGGGATTAACCCAGCATGCATCTCTCCGTGATGTCACATAGCAAGTCTATAAAGCATTTCCTGGACAAAACCAGGGCAGAACAGCTCAAGTCGTCGTGCTAGAAAGATCCCCAGATGAGCGGAGAAGTGCAGCTCCGCCTCCACCCACCTTAGCCGCATGGTCTGCCTAAGGAACAATATGGAACTGTGAGTGTACTCTCTTTGTTTTCTCCACTTTTATTTTATACCTGTACTGTACATATTTTATGTCTCAATTTTATAGCAACTTTTATCTGTAATCACTGTCCTCTTTCGGAAAATAAATGAAATAATTATTTAGATCTGTCTCTATGCTCTAAGAATCGAACTATACGCCTTTGTTAGATAATCGCTACTAATTCAAGGGGTTTGCCACGGACCCTCTTAATTTAACACTGTGAATTAAGTAACCGTGACTGGTGGCAGCGCGTTGTGCACGGCTATTGCGGCTTGCAGGCAGTCCAGAAGGGTCTTGTATTGCTGAATAAGGGTCTGCGGCCACAGCATTGATAATTCCCTTACTGCAGAAGCCTAATTGCCGGTTCACAACATGCAGCCCGTCCGGCGACCAATTATCCTAGGTGCAGTTCCCTGACTGACCTGAGGGTAAGGGGGGCGCCGGAGAGCTGCAAGTTCCAAAGTGGAACTGAGAAAGTGGGATATACATAAATCCCCGCAGTACTTGGAAGATTGATAGCAGTGGTGGGGCATCCAAATTAAACTCCCCCTGCGGCAAATTGTAGAGCGAGATTAGCTTGCTGGATATTTTTGGTCACATGGTGCCAGTGGTGGGATAACTAAGATAAGCCCCAACGGTGCCTGTGATAGCCGTGTGCCGGCAGTGTGTCTCGTCCCTCCGTCCGCTGATACACCCGTGTCAGTGGTGGGACTGTGACATAGTGGTGACACAGGGTCCGCTGTCCGTTGCGTTTTGGTGGCAGCGGGACCCCCGTTAGTCGCCTCCGTAAGTGGACGAACGGCGGTGGGCTGTTCGTCACATATTGGTGGCAGCGGTGGGATAATCCTAGAGCATTAGTGATTTCGTTTGAGCAATCATTCCTCTCACTAAAAACCTGCACGGTTCCTGCGGGAATCCTGCATCATAGGTTTTGGAGAACAGACTCAGTGGTTACTAGTTCTGAGACATTTGTGTGTACGTACAAGTATTCCCTCCCATTTCTTCGTTTTTCTTTTCTATCTTTTATTTGGCAACCATGGCTACATGGGGAGAATCTTATTATAAGCAGCTTAATAAGGACATCCTGAGGTTCCTGTGCACGTCAAAGCAGATTGATGTCGCCGACAGGACCAAAGCCCAGTTGGTCGCGGCTCTAGTGCAATGGGAAGAGAGCCAGGGCACAGAAGGCAGCACCCGTGCCGATGGTGCAGCCGCAGGGGTCCAGATGGTGCAGACCGCCAGCCGGGATGTCCTGGACCCCTATCTGCAATTGGCTCTACAGCAACTCCCTGCCGAAGACCATGTTGAACGTCTGCAGCTGATCCAGCAAGCTCAGGAGAGAGCTGAGCGCCAAAGAGGCTGAGAGAGCCGAGCGCCAGGCACAAAGGGCCCATGAACTGGAGGTACTCCAGCGGGGTGGGAATGCCCCCACAGCCCGAAGCCGTGAGCCCAGCAGCGTCCAGACTCCTAAACCCCGGCCAGAGCATTTTCCCGTGATGGAAAAGGATGGGGACTTGGACACGTTTCTGCGAGCCTTTGAGAAAGCCTGCAGACAGTACCGACTGCCCGAAGACCAATGGGCCAGGTACTTGACCCCAGGGCTAAAAGGCAAAGCTCTGGAGGCGTTTGCTTCTCTTCCGCAAGCGCATGATGATGACTATGACGCCATAAAGCAGGCGCTGATCGCCAAATACCGGCTGACACCTGAGATATACCGAAAGAAGTTCCGTCACCTCCAACGTGGCCCACACGATAGCTACAGTGATGTGGTGCAAGGACTCAGGACCCACTTTGACCAGTGGATCCATGGACTGTCCGTTGAAACCTTTGAGCAGCTACGGGACCTGATGATCAAAGACCAGTTCCTGCATCTCTGCCCAGCTGAGGTCCGACAGTTCATCCTGGACCGCGAACCAACGAACGCGGACAAAGCGGCGCAGATTGCCGACAACTACGAGGCCAACCGGAAGCCAGAGACGCGGAGGCCAGTCACCACCAGCTGGAGAGGGGGTAAGCCTGCACCCAACCCCAATGCCCCAGCTAGCCGTCCCTCCGGAGGCCCTGTCCCTGTTGCCAACAACAGGCCGGCTACTGACAGTCGCCTGTGTCACCACTGCAAGCGGCCTGGTCACTTCTCTTACACCTGTCTGGATAGGCCGAAGAACCCCCCAGCCAAGGCCCCCGGGCCCAACGCCTCTGTTCTTTTGGTGGGAGGTGTGGTTGGGAGGGCTGACGACAACGTTCAACCTGTTCAGGTGGGGGCCCGTTTTGCTACAGGCCTCAAGGACATCGGGGCTGAACGAACCCTCATCCGGCCTGGACTGGCGGCCCCTGAAGAGTTTGTTGAGGGGAAAACCCTGACTGTCACCGGGATTGGAGGCACCCGTTGTCCCTTGCCAGTGGCACGAGTTTTTCTTGACTGGGGTGCCGGGAGCGGGTTGAGGGAGGTGGGAGTGTCTGAAAACCTGCCCACTGATGTTTTATTGGGGACTGACTTGGGGCGGATGGTTGCATACGACGTCCCTGACACCCTTCCCCAAACTGATAATAAGGGTAACGTTAACCCTGATGATGAAGAGTTTGTTGAGGGGAAACTGAATGTGTTACCTGCTAATGCCTTGATGAGTAATGATGCAACTAACAACCATTCCTTCCCCAGGTATGATGCTGATGTGAATGTACCATAGCAAACTGATAACCATTCTTCTCCTAGGAAGGATGATGATGATGTTGATGTATCTGTGCTGACTGAACCCGTTAACCCTTTCTTTGAAGCGGTAGATGTGTCCACAGGTACCGAAGTGCTCAGCCCCGTCACTCTGCGGAGTGAGACGGCTGAGGAACCCCTGGCAGGAGTAAGCAACGGTGCTCAAGAGAATGTGGAGGTGCATGGGGACCATGAGGAAGGTAATGCCATGCAGCTGACCAGTGCCACCGAGGAAGGTAACTGGCCCATAAGTAGCACTGCTCCTGAAGTATTGGGGGTGGATGGGGAGGTAGAGCCCAAGCCAGCACCGGCTGGTGGGTCTGTAGAAATCCCCAGGGAGACAGCATACATAGCAGCTGTCACACGCAGTCAGAGTGCCCAGATCGCAGGTAACGCACTGTCTTCTGGACCCTCTGCTGCTACAGGAGAGACTGAACCAGAGGTGAACCCAGAGCCGGTTCCAGAGGGTCCCAGTAAAGAGGGGACCCTGACGTCACTTCTGGCAGCCTCCAGCATGGAGTTCCAGGCTGCTCTGCACTCAGATGCCAGCCTGGAGAAATTGAGAGGTCTCGCCGAGACGCCCACCTCCAAGTCTGATAAGGAGAGGGTGTTCTGGGAACGAGGAAGGTTGTACCGGGAGACAGTACCCGGAGATCCTAAAAAGGAGTGGTTGAGGGAAAGACAGCTGGTCGTCCCCTATCAGTTCAGAACCGAGTTGTTGCGGATTGCCCATGAGATTCCACTCGCTGGACACTTGGGGATCAGCAAAACAAAGGCACGGCTGTCTCAACACTTCTATTGGCCCAAGATGGGGACAGATGTAACACACTACTGCTGCTCCTGTGCCACCTGTCAAAAAGTGGGTAAGGCGGGGCCTGCTCTTAAGGCTCCCCTTATTCCTTTGCCGGTGATAGAGGAGCCTTTCCAGAGAATCGCGGTGGACATTGTAGGACCGCTGTCCGTCCCCAGCAGCTCCGGAAAGCGATACATTCTCACCGTGGTAGACTACGCTACCCGGTACCCAGAGGCAGTAGCTCTGTCTTCAACCAGGGCAGATAAGGTGGCTGACGCACTGGTGACCATCTTTTCAAGAGTAGGATTTCCTAGGGAGATGCTTACCGATCAAGGGCCCCAATTCATGTCTCGCCTAATGGAGGCTCTCTGTGAGAAAATGCAGGTGACGCAGCTGGTATCGAGTCCGTATCACCCACAGACTAATGGTTTGTGTGAATGTTTCAACGGTACCCTCAAACAGATGCTCCGCATACTGGGTGAGACCCAAGGGCGCGACTGGGAGCGGTACCTCCCACACCTGCTGTTTGCTTACAGAGAAGTTCCGCAGGCCTCGACCGGGTTCTCCCCCTTCGAGCTCCTGTATGGCAGGCGAGTCCGGGGACCCCTTGGGTTGATAAGAGAATCCTGGGAAGATGAGCCAAACCCCACAGAAGTGTCCATCGTGGATTATGTCATGCGCTTCCGTGACAAGATGCAGACCTTGACGCAGTTGGTGCATGACAACATGACGCAGGCTCAGGCTGACCAGAAGCGCTGGTACGACCAGAACGCCCGGGAGCGGACCTACCAGGTGGGTCAAAAGGTGTGGGTGCTGGTCCCTGTACCAACGGATAAGCTTCAGGCAGCCTGGGAAGGCCCATACGTCGTCCACCAACAGCTCAACCCGGTCACCTACGTGGTCACGCTTGACCATGCTCGGGGTAGGCGCAAGGCCTATCACGTCAACATGCTGAAGGCGCACTACGAACGTGAAGCTTGCGTCCTACCGGTCTGCAATCTGCCAGAGGATGGGGAGGAAGATCCCCTCCTGGACATGCTGGCCCAGGCCAAGGCCAATGGGTCCATTGAGGACATGGAGATAAATGGTTCGCTCACCGTGTCCCAGCGGTTGCAGTTGATGGCCACCCTGAAACTCTTCCGGCCCGTGTTCACCAACCAACCGGGGAGGACGGAGTTAGCGGTTCATGAGGTGGACACCGGGAATCACGCCCCATTACGGCGAACACCTTATCGGATCTCTGAAACGGTGCAACAAGTTATGCGCCAAGAGATCGATGAGATGTTAAGGCTGGGGGTGATTCGACGGTCAAAAAGCGCGTGGGCTTCACCTGTAGTCCTCGTGCCTAAAAAGGATCGAACCACCCGGTTCTGCGTGGACTACAGGGGGCTCAACGCCATCACAACCTCTGATGCCCACCCGATGCCGCGCATCGAGGATCTGCTCGAGCGGTTGACAAACGCCAACTACATATCCATCATGGATTTGAGTTGGGGATACTGGCAGATTCCCCTGAGCCCTGAGGCGCAGGAGAAATCCGCCTTTATCACCCCCTTTGGACTGTACGAGTCCACGGTCATGCCCTTCGGCATGAAGAATGCCCCTGCCACTTTCCAGCGGATGGTCAACCACCTGCTTCTGGGACTGGATGAGTACGCAGTGGCGTACTTAGACGATATTGCCGTCTTCAGTTCCACCTGGGAGGAACACCTTCAGCACCTCCAGGAGGTGCTCAAGCGTCTTCACCAGGCAGGCCTGACCATCAAGCCGGGGAAGTGCCAGATAGGCATGCGCAAGGTCCACTACCTGGGGCACCGGGTAGGCGGGGGTTCCATGAGTCCGGAGCCAGAAAAAGTGGACGCAATCGTGTCCTGGCCCACCCCCAGGACCAAGAAACAGGTGAAGTCCTTCTTGGGCACTGCAGGGTACTATAGGCGGTTCGTACAGGACTATAGCGCCCTTGCCAAACCCTTGACTGACCTCACCAAGCAGAGGCTACCCCAAACAGTCAACTGGACAGATGACTGTGAGGCGGCTTTCCAAGCTTTGAAAGCAGCCCTGTGCAACTCTCCAGTGTTGAGAGCAGTCGACAGCAGTCGCCCGTTTCTGGTACAGACCGACGCCAGCGAGTTTGGCCTCGGTGCTGTACTTAGCGAGGTCGACTCGGGGGACCAAGAGCACCCCGTGTTGTACCTGAGCCGGAAACTTTTGCCGAGGGAAGTGGCATACTCGACCATCAAGAAGGAGTGTCTGGCCATGGTGTGGGCACTGCAGCGTTTGCAGCCCTACCTGTACGGGCGTGCCTTCACGGTGGTAACTGACCACAACCCTCTGAGCTGGTTGCACACAGTGTCCGGAACCAATGGAAGGTTGCTCCGCTGGAGCCTTGCCCTTCAACAGTACGACTTCACTGTAAAACACAGGAAGGGCAGTGAAAACGGCAATGCCGATGGGTTGTCCCGCCGGGGCGAACCCGCTGAGGTGCGGATGGCCAATTACCGAGAGGTAATGCCTCCTTAGCGCCCTCTTAAGGGGGGAGGTGTGATGTACAATGTCTGTGAGGTATGGGGTTTTGTCCACAAAATATGATGTTTTCGGTTGTAACTTTCCAGAAAGATCCGGCAGATATGACAATCCAGGCTGCTAGCTCTGCAGCTTCATCCCTCCTCCCTTCACATACACACAGAGCAGTGCCACCCCCCCTCCTCTACAGCCTGTGTTCGCACTAGTAATAGGAGACCCCCCTGCTGTTACAACCATTTGTTTCCTTGTCTCCTCTTCAGAGCGGGAAAAACTTCTTTGTTTGAAACGAATAAAACTATGAGAGACTATACCATAAGAACCAAATACCCTAGAGATATGAAAATCACATTTTTGTAATCCGGGCGGTCACAGCGTCGCTACCGTGGTTCTGGCGATGCATAATCCTTTCAGAACCTGAGATATGTGTTCCAGCTAAACGGTGTATCAGAACTACTGCATATTTGGTCTTGAATTATTGTACTCAACAAATCACAACCAATGATGCCCTATATGTGTCTGTGCGGGCTGCCCCCACGGAGTTATGATTAGTATAAGTTTTCTAGTGTAATTCTAAATCCAAAAGGGAGAGGTGGGATTAACCCAGCATGCATCTCTCCGTGATGTCACATAGCAAGTCTATAAAGCATTTCCTGGACAAAACCAGGGCAGAACAGCTCAAGTCGTCGTGCTAGAAAGATCCCCAGATGAGCGGAGAAGTGCAGCTCCGCCTCCACCCACCTTAGCCGCATGGTCTGCCTAAGGAACAATATGGAACTGTGAGTGTACTCTCTTTGTTTTCTCCACTTTTATTTTATACCTGTACTGTACATATTTTATGTCTCAATTTTATAGCAACTTTTATCTGTAATCACTGTCCTCTTTCGGAAAATAAATGAAATAATTATTTAGATCTGTCTCTATGCTCTAAGAATCGAACTATACGCCTTTGTTAGATAATCGCTACTAATTCAAGGGGTTTGCCACGGACCCTCTTAATTTAACACTGTGAATTAAGTAACCGTGACTGGTGGCAGCGCGTTGTGCACGGCTATTGCGGCTTGCTGGCAGTCCAGAAGGGTCTTATATTGCTGAATAAGGGTCTGCGGCCACAGCATTCATAATTCCCTTACTGCAGAAGCCTAATTGCCGGTTCACAACAGGCAGCCCGTCCGGCGACCAATTATCCTAGGTGCAGTTCCCTGACTGACCTGAGGGTAAGGGGGGCGCCGGAGAGCTGCAAGTTCCAAAGTGGAACTGAGAAAGTGGGATATACATAAATCCCCGCAGTACTTGGAAGATTGATAGCAGTGGTGGGGCATCCAAATTAAACTCCCCCTGCGGCAAATTGTAGAGCGAGATTAGCTTGCTGGATATTTTTGGTCACATGGTGCCAGTGGTGGGATAACTAAGATAAGCCCCAACGGTGCCAGTGATAGCCGTGTGCCGGCAGTGTGTCTCGTCCCTCCGTCCGCTGATACACCCGTGTCAGTGGTGGGACTGTGACATAGTGGTGACACAGGGTCCGCTGTCCGTCGCCTTTTGGTGGCAGCGGGACCCCCGTTAGTCGCCTCCGTAAGTGGACGAACGGCGGTGGGCTGTTCGTCACAAGCTGTGTATCTAATCCTGTGTGATGCTGACTGCTGAGCCGTGTATCATCCTATTCTGTGTGATACTGTCTGCTGAGCTGTGTATCTAATCCTATCCTGTGTGATGCTGACTGCTGAGCCATGTATCTAATCCTATCCTGTGTGATACTGAGTGCTGAGCCTTGTATCTAATCCTATTCTGTGTGATACTGTCTGCTGAGCTGTGTATCTAATCCTGTGTGATGCTGACTGCTGAGCCGTGTAGCTAATCCTATTCTGTGTGATACTGTCTACTGAGCCGTGTATCTAATCCTATCCTGTGTGATACTGACTACTGGGCCGTGTATCTAATCCTATCCTGTGTGATACAATCTGCTGAGCTATCTGCTGAGCTGTGTATCTAATCCTCTCCTGTGTGATACTAACTGCTGAGCTGTGTATCTAATCCTATCCTGTGTGTTACTGACTGCTCAGCCGTGTATCTAATCCTATCCTGTGTGACACTGACTGCTGAGCTGTGTATCTAATCCTATCCTGTGTGATACTGACTGCTGAGCCGTTTATCTAATCCTATTCTGTGTGATACTGTCTGCTGAGCTGTGTATCTAATCCTATCCTGTGTGATACTGACTGCTCAGCCTTGTAGCTAATCCTATCCTGTGTGATACTGACTGCTGAGCCATGTATCTAATCCTATCCTGTGTGATACTGACTGCTGAGCTGTGTATCTAATCCTATCCTGTGTGATACTGTGTGCTGAGCTGTGTATCTAATCCTGTCCTGTGTGATACTGACTGCTGAGCCATATCTAATCCTATCCTGTGTGATACTGCTGAGCCGTGTATCTAATCCTATCCTGTGTGATACTGACTGCTGAGCTGTGTATCTAATCTTGTCCTGTGTGATACTGACTGCTGAGCCGTGTATCTAATCCTATCCTGTGTGATACTGACTGCTGAGCCGTGTATGTAATCCTATCCTGTGTGATACTGACTGCTGAGCCGTGTATCTAATCCTATCCTGTGTGATACTGACTGCTGAGCCGTGTATCTAATCCTATCCTGTGTGATACTGACTGCTGGGCCGTGTATCTAATCCTATCCTGTGTGATACTGACTGCTGGGCCGTGTATCTAATCCTATCCTGTGTGATACAGACTGCTGGGCCGTGTATCTAATCCTATCCTGTGTGATACTGACTGCTGGGCCGTGTATCTAATCCTATCCTGTGTGATACAATCTGCTGAGCTGTCTGCTGAGCTGTGTATCTAATCCTCTCCTGTGTGATACTAACTGCTGAGCTGTGTATCTAATCCTATCGTGTGTTACTGACTTCTCAGCCGTGTATCTAATCCTATCCTGTGTGCTGCAGACTGCTGAGCCGTGTATCTAATCCTATTCTGTGTGATACTGTCTGCTGAGCTGTGTATCTAATCCTATCCTGTGTGATGCTGACTGCTGAGCCGTGTATCTAATCCTATTCTGTGTGATACTGTCTGCTGAGCTGTGTATCTAATCCTATCCTGTGTGTTACTGACTGCTCAGCCATGTAGCTAATCCTATCCTGTGTGATACTGACTGCTGAGCCATGTATCTAATCCTATCCTGTGTGATACTGACTGCTGAGCCGTGTATCTAATCCTATCCTGTGTGATACTGTGTGCTGAGCTGTGTATCTAATCCTGTCCTGTGTGATACTGACTGCTCAGCCATGTATCTAATCCTATCCTGTGTGATACTGACTGCTGAGCTGTGTATCTAATCCTGTCCTGTGTGATACTGACTGCTGAGCCGTGTATCTAATTCTATCCTGTGTGATACTGACTGCTGGGCCGTGTATCTAATCCTATCCTGTGTGATACTGACTGCTGAGCCCTGTATCTAATCCTCCCCTGTGTGATAGTCTGATGGGTTGTGTATCTAATCCTATCCTGTGTGACACTGTGTGCTGAGCCACGTATCTAATCCTATCCTGTGTGATACTGACTGCTGAGCCATGTATCTAATCTTGTCCTGTGTGATACTGACTGCTGAGCTGTGTATCTAATCTTGTCCTGTGTGATACTGACTGCTGAGCCGTGTATCTAATCCTATCCTGTGTGATACTGACTGCTGAGCTGTGTATCTAATCCTGTCCTGTGTGATACTGACTGCTGAGCCGTGTATCTAATTCTATCCTGTGTGATACTGACTGCTGGGCCGTGTATCTAATCCTCCCCTGTGTGATAGTCTGATGAGTTGTGTTTCTAATCCTATCCTGTGTGACACTGTGTGCTGAGCCATGTATCTAATCCTATCCTGTGTGATACTGACTGCTGAGCCATGTATCTAATCCAATCCTGTGTGATACTGACTGCTGAGCCGTGTATCTAATCCTATCCTGTGTGATACTGTCTGCTGAGTCGTGCATCTAATCCTACCTGTGTGATACTGTCTGCTGAGTCGTGTATCTAATCCTACCTGTGTGATACTGTCTGCTGAGTCGTGTATCTAATCCTATCCTGTGTGATTCTGCCTGCTGAGCCGTGTATCTAATCCTATCCTGTGTGATACTGTCTGCTGAGCCGTGTATCTAATCCTATCCTGTGTGATACTGCCTGCTGAGCCGTGTATCTAATCCTATCCTGTGTGATACTGCCTGCTGAGCCGTGTGTCTAATCCTATCCTGTGTAATACTGACTGCTGAGCCGTGTATCTAATCCTATTCTGTGTGATACTGTCTGCTGAGCTGTGTATCTAATCCAATCCTGTGTGATACTGTCTGCTGAGCTTTGTATCTAATCCTGTGTGATGCTGACTACTGAGCCGTGTATCTAATCCTATTCTGTGTGATACTGACTGCTGGGCCGTCTATCTAATCCTATACTGTGTGATACAATCTGTTGAGCTGTCTGCTGAGCTGTATATCTAATCCTCTCCTGTGTGATACTAACTGCTGAGCCGTGTATCATCCTATCCTGTGTGATGCTGTCTGCTCAGCTGTGTATCTAATCCTATCATGTGTGTTACTGACTGCTCAGCCGTGTATCTAATCCTATCCTGTGTGCTGCTGACTGCTGAGCCGTGTATCTAATCCTATCCTGTGTGATGCTGTCTGCTGAGCCGTTTATCTAATCCTATCCTGTGTGATACTGTCTGCTGAGTCGTGCATCTAATCCTACCTGTGTGATACTGTCTGCTGAGTCGTGTATCTAATCCTACCTGTGTGAAACTGTCTATCTGAGTCGTGTATCTAATCCTATCCTGTGTGATACTGCCTGCTGAGCCGTGTATCTAATCCTATCCTGTGTGATACTGCCTGCTGAGCCGTGTATCTAATCCTATCCTGTGTGATACTGCCTGCTGAGCCGTGTATCTAATCCTACCTGTGTGAAACTGTCTATCTGAGTCGTGTATCTAATCCTATCCTGTGTGATACTGACTGCTGAGCCGTGTATCTAATCCTATTCTGTGTGATACTGTCTGCTGAGCTGTGTATCTAATCCTGTGTGATGCTGACTGCTGAGCCATGTATCTAATCCTATTCTGTGTGATACTGTCTGCTGAGCTGTGTATCTAAACCTATCCCGTGTGATGCTGACTGCTGAGCCATGTATCTAATCCTATCCTGTGTGATACTGACTGCTGGGCCGTGTATCTATTCCTATCCTGTGTGATACAATCTGGTGAGCTGTCTGCAGAGCTGTGTATCTAATCCTCTCCTGTGTGATACTAACTGCTGAGCCGTGTATCATCCTATCCTGTGTGATGCTGTCTGCTCAGCTGTGTATCTAATCCTATCATGTGTGTTACTGACTGCTCAGCCGTGTATCTAATCCTATCCTGTGTGCTGCTGACTGCTGAGCCTTGTATCTAATCCTATCCTATGTGATACTGCCTGCTGAGCCGTGTATCTAATCCTATCCTGTGTGATACTGTCTGCTGAGCTGTGTATCTAATCCTATCCTGTGTGATACTGCCTGCTGAGCCGTGTATCTAATCCTATCCTGTGTGATACTGCCTGCTGAGCCGTGTGTCTAATCCTATCCTGTGTGATACTGCCTGCTGAGCCGTGTGTCTAATCCTATCCTGTGTGATACTGTCTGCTGAGCTGTGTATCTAATCCTGTGTGATGCTGACTGCTGAGCCGTGTATCTAATCCTATCCTGTGTGATGCTGACTGCTGAGCCATGTATCTAATCCTATCCTGTGTGATACTGACTGCTGAGCCGTGTATCTAATCCTATTCTGTGTGATACTGTCTGCTGAGCTGTGTATCTAATCCTGTGTGATGCTGACTGCTGAGCCGTGTATCTAATCCTATTCTGTGTGATACTGTCTGCTGAGCTGTGTATCTAATCCTATCCTGTGTGATGCTGACTGCTGAGCCATGTATCTAATCCTATCCTGTGTGATACTGACTGCTGAGCTGTGTATCTAATCCTCTCCTGTGTGATACTAACTGCTGAGCTGTGTATCTAATTCTATCATATGTGTTACTGACTGCTCAGCCGTGTATTTAATCCTATCCTGTATGCTGCTGACTGCTGAGTCATGTATCTAATCCTATCCTGTGTGATACTGACTGCTGAGCCATGTATCTAATCCTATCCTGTGTGATACTGCCTGCTGAGCCGTGTATCTAATCCTATCCTGTGTGATACTGCCTGCTGAGCCTTGTATCTAATCCTATCCTGTGTGATACTGACTGCTGAGCCGTGTATCTAATCCTATTCCGTGTGATACTGTCTGCTGAGCTGTGTATCTAATCCTGTGTGATGCTGACTGCTGAGCCGTGTATCTAATCCTATTCTGTGTGATACTGTCTACTGAGCTGTGTATCTAATCCTATCCTGTGTGATGCTGACTGCTGAGCCATGTATCTAATCCTATCCTGTGTGATACTGTCTGCTGAGTCGTGTATCTAATCCTATCCTGTGTGATACTGACTGCTGAGCCATGTATCTAATCCTATCCTGTGTGATACTGACTGCTGGGCCGTGTATCTAGTCCTATCCTGTGTGATACTGACTACTGGGCCGTGTATCTAATCCTATCCTGTGTGATACAATCTGGTGAGCTGTCTGCTGAGCTGTGTATCTAATCCTCTCCTGTGTGATACTAACTGCTGAGCCGTGTATCATCCAATCCTGTGTGATACTGTCTGCGCAGCTGTGTATCTAATCCTATCATGTGTGTTACTGACTGCTCAGCCGTGTATCTAATCCTATTCTGTGTGCTGCTGACTGCTGAGCCGTGTATCTAATCCTTTCCTGTGTGATGCTGTCTGCTGAGCCGTGTATCTAATCCTATTCTGTGTGCTGCTGACTGCTGAGCCGTGTATCTAATCCTATTCTGTGTGCTGCTGACTGCTGAGCCGTGTATCTAATCCTATCCTGTGTGATGCTGTCTGCTGAGCCGTGTATCTAATCCTATCCTGTGTGATACTGTCTGCTGAGTCGTGCATCTAATCCTACCTGTGTTGTACTGTCTGCTGAGTCGTGTATCTAATCCTATCCTGTGTGATACTGCCTGCTGAGCCGTGTATCTAATCCTATCCTGTGTGATACTGCCTGCTGAGCCGTGTATCTAATCCTATCCTGTGTGATACTGACTGCTGAGCCGTGTATCTAATTCTATTCTGTGTGATACTGTCTGCTGAGCTGTGTATCTAATCCTGTGTGATGCTGACTGCTGAGCCGTGTATCTAATCCTATTCTGTGTGATACTGTCTGCTGAGCTGTGTATCTAATCCTATCCTGTGTGATACTGACTGCTGGGCCGTGTATCTAATCCTATCCTGTGTGATACTGACTGCTGGGCCTTGTATCTAATCCTATCCTGTGTGATACAATCTGCTGAGCTGTCTGCTGAGCTGTGTATCTAATCCTCTCCTGTGTGTTACTGACTGCTCAGCCGTTTATCTAATCCTATCCTGTATGCTGCTGACTGCTGAGTCATGTATCTAATCCTATCCTGTGTGATACTGACTGCTGAGCCATGTATCTAATCCTATCCTGTGTGATACTGACTGCTGGGCCGTGTATCTAATCCTATCCTGTGTGATACTGACTACTGGGCCGTGTATCTAATCCTATCCTGTGTGATACACAGCTCAGCAGACAGCTCACTAGATTGTATCTAATCCTCTCCTGTGTGATACTAACTGCTGAGCCGTGTATCATCCAATCCTGTGTAATGCTGTCTGCGTAGCTGTGTATCTAATCCTATCATGTGTGTTACTGACTGCTCAGCCGTGTATCTAATCCTATTCTGTGTGCTGCTGACCGCTGAGCCGTGTATCTAATCCTATCCTGTGTGATGCTGTCTGCTGAGCCGTGTATCTAATCCTATCCTGTGTGATACTGTCTGCTGAGTCGTGTATGTAATCCTACCTGTGTGATACTGTATGCTGAGTCGTGTATCTAATCCTATCCTGTGTGATACTGCCTGCTGAGCCGTGTATCTAATCCTATCCTGTGTGATACTGTCTGCTCAGCCGTGTATCTAATCCTATCCTGTGTGATACTGCCTGCTGAGCCGTGTATCTAATCCTATCCTGTGTGATACTGCCTGCTGAGCCGTGTATCTAATCCTATCCTGTGTGATACTGCCTGCTGAGCCGTGTGTCTAATCCTATCCTGTGTGATACTGACTGCTGAGCCGTGTATCTAATCCTATCCTGTGTGATACTGACTGCTGACCCGTGTATCTAATCCTATTCTGTGTGATACTGTCTGCTGAGCTGTGTATATAATCCTATCCTGTGTGATGCTGACTGCTGAGCCATGTATCTAATCCTATCCTGTGTGATACTGACTGCTGAGCCGTGTATCTAATCCTATTCTGTGTGATACTGTCTGCTGAGCCATGTATCTAATCCTGTGTGATGCTGACTGTTCAGCCGTGTATCTAATCCTATTCTGTGTGATACTGTCTAGTGAGCCGTGTATCTAATCCTATCTTGTGTGATACTGACTGCTGGGCCGTGTATCTAATCCTATCCTGTGTGATACAATCTGCTGAGCTGTCTGCTGAGCTGTGTATCTAATCCTCTCCTGTGTGATACTAACTGCTGAGCTGTGTATCTAATCCTATCATGTGTGGTACTGACTGCTCAGCCGTGTATCTAATCCTATCCTGTGTGATACTGACTGCTGAGCCGTGTATCTAATCCTATTCTGTGTGATACTGTCTGCTGAGCTGTGTATCTAATCCTATCCTGTGTGATACTGACTGCTGAGCCGTGTATCTAATCCTATCCTGTGTGATGCTGACTGCTTGGCCGTGTTTCTAATCCTTTTCTGTGTGATACTGTCTGCTGAGCCGTGTATCTAATCCTATCCTGTGTGATACTGTCTGCTGAGTCGTGCATCTATTCCTACCTGTGTGATACTGTCTGCTGAGTCGTGTATCTAATCCTACCTGTGTGATACTGTCTGCTGAGTCGTGTATCAAATCCTATCCTGTGTGATACTGCCTGCTGAGCCGTGTATCTAATCCTATCCTGTGTGATACTGTCTGCTGAGCCGTGTATCTAATCCTATCCTGTGTAATACTGCCTGCTGAGCCGTGTGTCTAATCCTATCCTGTGTGATACTGACTGCTGAGCCGTGTATCTAATCCTATCCTGTGTGATACTGAGTGCTGAGCCGTGTATCTAATCCTATTGTGTGATACTGTCTGCTGAGCTGTGTATCTAATCCTGTGTGATGCTGACTGCTGAGCCGTGTATCTAATCCTATTCTGTGTGATACTGTCTAGTGAGCCGTGTATCTAATCCTATCCTGTGTGATACTGACTGCTGGGCCGTGTATCTAATCGTATCCTGTGTGATACTGACTGCTGGACCGTGTATCTAATCCTATCCTGTGTGATACAATCTGCTGAGCTGTCTGCTGAGCTGTGTATCTAATCCTCTCCTGTGTGATACTAACTGCTGAGCTGTGTATCTAATCCTATCCTGTGTGATACTGACTGCTGAGCCGTGTATCTAATCCTATTCTGTGTGATACTGTCTGCTGAGCTGTGTATCTAATCCTGTGTGATGCTTACTGCTGAGCTGTGTATCTAATCCTATTCTGTGTGATACTGTCTGCTGAGCTGTGTATCTAATCCTATCCTGTGTGATGCTGACTGCTGCCGTGTATCTAATCCTATTCTGTGTGATACTGTCTGCTGAGCTGTGTATCTAATCCTGTGTGATGCTGACTGCTGAGCCATGTATCTTATCCTATTCTGTGTGATACTGTCTACTGAGCCGTGTATCTAATCCTATCCTGTGTGATACTGACTGCTGGGCCGTGTATCTAATCCTATCCTGTGTGCTCCTGACTGCTGAGCCGTGTATCTAATCCTATCCAGTGTGATACACAGCTCAGCAGACAGCTCACCAGATTGTATCTAATCCTCTCCTGTGTGATACTAACTGCTGAGCCGTGTATCATTCTATCCTGTGTGATGCTGTCTGCTCAGCTGTGTATCTAATCCTATCATGTGTGTTACTGACTGCTCAGCCGTGTGTCTAATCCTATCCTGTGTGCTCCTGACTGCTGAGCCGTGTATCTAATCCTATCCTGTGTGATGCTGTCTGATGAGCCGTGTATCTAATCCTATCCTGTGTGATACTGTCTGCTGAGTCGTGTATCTAATCCTACCTGTGTGATACTGTCTGCTGAGCCGTGTATCTAATCCTATCCTGTGTGATACTGTCTGCTGAGCCGTGTATCTAATCCTATCCTGTGTGATACTGCCTGCTGAGCCCTGTAACTAATCCTATCCTGTGTGATACTGACTGCTGAGCCGTGTATCTAATCCTATCCTGTGTGATGCTGACTGCTGAACCATGTATCTAATCCTATCCTGTGTGATACTGACTGCTGAGCCGTGTATCTAATCCTATCCTGTGTGATACTGACTGCTGGGCCGTGTATTTAATCCTATCCTGTGTGATACAATCTGCTGAGCTGTCTTCTGAGCTGTGTATCTAATCCTATCATGTGTGGTACTGACTGCTCAGCCGTGTATCTAATTCTATCCTGTATGCTGCTGACTGCTGAGTCATGTATCTAATCCTATCCTGTGTGATACTGAATGCTGAGCCGTGTATCTAATCCTATTCTATGTGATACTGTCTGATGAGCTGTGTATCTAATCCTATCCTGTGAGATGCTGACTGATTGGCCGTGTATCTAATCCTATTCTGTGGTGATACTGTCTGCTGAGTCGTGTATCAAATCCTATCCTGTGTGATACTGCCTGCTGAGCCGTGTATCTAATCCTATCCTGTGTGATACTGTCTGCTGAGCCGTGTATCTAATCCTATCCTGTGTAATACTGCCTGCTGAGCCGTGTGTCTAATCCTATCCTGTGTGATACTGACTGCTGAGCCGTGTATCTAATCCTATCCTGTGTGATACTGAGTGCTGAGCCGTGTATCTAATCCTATTGTGTGATACTGTCTGCTGAGCTGTGTATCTAATCCTGTGTGATGCTGACTGCTGAGCCGTGTATCTAATCCTATTCTGTGTGATACTGTCTAGTGAGCCGTGTATCTAATCCTATCCTGTGTGATACTGACTGCTGGGCCGTGTATCTAATCGTATCCTGTGTGATACTGACTGCTGGACCGTGTATCTAATCCTATCCTGTGTGATACAATCTGCTGAGCTGTCTGCTGAGCTGTGTATCTAATCCTCTCCTGTGTGATACTAACTGCTGAGCTGTGTATCTAATCCTATCATGCGTGGTACTGACTGCTCAGCCGTGTATCTAATCCTATCCTGTATGCTGCTGACTGCTGAGTCATGTATCTAATCTTATCCTGTGTGATACTGACTGCTGAGCCGTGTATCTAATCCTATTCTGTGTGATACTGTCTGCTGAGCTGTGTATCTAATCCTATCCTGTGTGATGCTGACTGCTTGGCCGTGTATCTAATCCTATTCTGAGTGATACTGTCTGCTGAGCCGTGTATCTAATCCTATCCTGTGTGATACTGTCTGCTGAGTCGTGCATCTAATCCTATCCTGTGTGATACTGTCTGCTGAGTCGTGTATCTAATCCTACCTGTGTGATACTGTCTGCTGAGTCGTGTGTCTAATCCTATCCTGTGTGATACTGCCTGCTGAGCCGTGTATCTAATCCTATCCTGTGTGATACTGTCTGCTGAGCCGTGTATCTAATCCTATCCTGTGTGATACTGCCTGCTGAGCCGTGTAACTAATCCTATCCTGTGTGATACTGACTGCTGAGCCGTGTATCTAATCCTATCCTGTGTGATGCTGACTGCTGAACCATGTATCTAATCCTATCCTGTGTGATACTGACTGCTGAGCCGTGTATCTAATCCTATCCTGTGTGATACTGACTGCTGGGCCGTGTATTTAGACTGCAGAGACCTGTGTGCCATATGCAGTGCCATCCTGCCTCCCACCAATCCCGTAATAACAAAACACCGACAAGCATGGATGGGTTGAACAGGTCGGTCACAGTTTATTAATAAGCAGAGTGAGGCAAGTACAATTCGCAACAGACTCACAGCTGTAGGCCCGCGACCGCTGGGCACGTCGGCTGATGAGAGGTTACGAACCTTGCCCCCCTCTACACTACCGCTGTGACATAGTAACCAGATAACATGAATAATATATGTGCACAACCAATTATGTAAAAATATATATACATTGTGTTGTTTTTTTTTTTTTTTTTTGTTGAAATTATAGATTTTAATACAAAACCACCGCATATCTTCTAATCTATAAGGGAGGGAGGGTGGGACAAAAGCTTCTAGGTATCAGCCGGGGAGGAAAGAGAGAGACCCCCACCCAGCATCTGAATTTAACCCCTGGGGGTATGGCCGGACGCCCCTTCCATTCACTTTCCATTGGTCCGTGGGGCGTCCTAATCACCTGGGGAGGGGGATTAGTGTGAGAGGAGGAGGCACTGCACAGAGTTTACTTATCATCAAATCCATGGGGGCTCTACAGTCAGAGGCACCATCCTTATTCAGTACAGTGCCTGCCAGACTGCAGAGACCTGTGTGCCATATGCAGTGCCATCCCGCCTCCCACCAATCCCGTAATAACAAAACACCGACAAGCATGGATGGGTTGAACAGGTCGGTCACAGTTTATTAATAAGCAGAGGCAAGTACAATTCGCAACGGACTCACAGCTGTAGGCCCGCGACCGCTGGGCACGTCGGCTGATGAGAGGTTACGAACCTTGCCCCCCTCTACACTACCGCCACGGAGGATCATGTGTATGACCTACACAGGACTCCGACCCCCACACAACATCATTAAGGCCTGTTCAACCCCGTCCTGCAAGATTAATAAAAACATATCTAGCCCGATATCTGTTAGATGAACGCCGTCCGGTCTCAGGAGGGGTGAGATGTTTTCTTCCAGATTGTGGTGGTGAACCACGATGCCGAAGTTCTCTTTGACAAACTTTGCCATTTTCGAGTTTATCTTTATCCTTGACTTGTCAATGGCTTTAGGGTCTTTAGCTCCGTGCCAGACTGTTCGTGATATTATATCAGACCACACCACCACCATATCTGGTATAAGACAAACAGCCCTCTTTATGTCGGTTTTCATTGTTGTGAAGAGCTCCGCTCCTGTTGTCTTGCACAAATCATTACCACCAGCATGTAACACCAATATCAGCGGCCCTTTAGCCGATTTAGAAATTTTAACCAACTCCGGGAAAATCTGCTCCCACTGGAGCCCTCGGATGCCTCTCCAGTTGACCTCTAGTTGTGGGAAGTAAAAATTCTTTCCACCGGGGCGTATCTCGGCTCTTTTGCACGCCCAATAAATAAAAGAATGTCCCAACACCCAAACAGCGGGCTTATAATCTCCTGTAAGAAACAAGATGTGTTATAGCAGGTCTGGTCTTATGTATCTTCCAAAGCATGCGGATTTCCAACGACCCAATCTCTGTACTTCAGCTTCAGCTGCACCGGCCCTAGCTGCTTCAGTGGCTGCTCCGATTCTAAAAGAATGTGTTCCGTATTCTTTGGGGTCTACACCGACAGCTTGTAGACATTTTTTAAAAATTGTGTGAAATTGATATTTAGTAAGTGGGGACCCGTCGGTGTGTGAGAGGAAAAAACGACTTTCGTGTCTTATAATCGCGTAGTGTCTTACTATTTTAACAGGACATATGGGGCCTTCTAGAGCCTTGACCAGGACCCACGACCCTCTACCGGTGGGATCGCATTTGGATTTCCGCACTCTAATGCGCAGAGCGTCGCTGCATATTACGAGATCCTCATTAATTAACCCGCCTATTAGTGCTGTTTTAGAATGCGGCACCAGTTCACTAATCCGCAGCGCCCCGAAGAATGCGATTGCAAACGCTGTAGATATTAGGGCAGATTCGTATTGAGACTTGCACACCGTTTCAGATTTTGTTATAATATCGTGCAACAGACTTAAAGAAATGGGGCGACGACATTCCTGACTGGGTTGGAGCCTTCTCCAGCCTTTAACGGCTTGCTTGATGAAAAAATATTTAGTTACGTCGGCCCATCCCATTAGCTGAAAGGAAAAAAGGCTATTCCCGTTAAATTACGCTGCGCTAATGTGCCCGACGCGCTTCTAATCTTGAGCAGATTCAGGAGTTCTACCACCACGTCGCATCTCGTCCGAACACACGTATCAACTGGCCTCCCTTTTACTAGCGAGCACCACTCTTCCCATGCCTTACCATAGACCTGCCAGGTAGCCGGTGTCACTGAGGCTCGAATCAAGGGCATCAGTGATTGGCCACTGTGTCCCAGAGGGAGGGAGGACACAGTAGGCCCGTTGGTTCTGCGCTGGGAAGGAAGACTTTGAAGGCCTGCCAATCGGAAGACAACAGAGAGTTAACCATTTTATCATCCACAGTAGGCGTCACTCTGGCTCGGCACCAGATGTTGTGTCTAAGGCATAATAGTGCAAGGCGGCGCAACAGCGCAAGAATCGGTGGTGATGAGGAAGACATACTGTTCAAGCATTTGGCGGTTCCCGGATTTTTGATTAGAAATCTGAGATTTACATTTTTTAGTTTGTCACCCCATAGTTCGACAGATGTAACTATAGCAAATATCTCCCACAAGACGGGGTTGCGGCCCCAGTTGGCAGAGGTCCATATGTCCGGCCATCTGCTTTTGCACCATTGGTTGCAGTAGATTGCAACAAAACCATTTGTGAGATCCGCACCCACCAGTAGACCTAGGGCGCTGTTTAGCCTTTCCTGAGACATGACACATGTATGGCCATTGTAGTTTTCCAAGAATGCATTCCACACGGACAAATCCGCTCTCATTGAGCGATTAATTCTGATTCTGTGGCCCGGCTGGGCGATGCCCTTTGTAGCTAATGATAACCTGCGTGAGAAAGCCCTGCCAACTGGCATTACCCGGCAAGCAAAGTTGAGTAAACCTAGTAAGGACTGCATCTACTGGAGGGTGACTTTCTTTACAACGAGGAAACTTTTAACCATTTGGAGTGTTTTTTCTATTTTATCCGCTGGTAAACGAAAAATCATCTCGTTTGTGTCTATTTCAATACCTAGGAAAGGGAGAACAGTACACGGACCGAGCGTTTTCTCCGGCGATAGTGGGACACCGAAAAGCCTAGAAATAAATTTAAACTTTTGAAGCAGAAAAGAACAGAGTTTCGATTCCTTGGGACCCACAAACAAAAAATCATCGAGGTAGTGGATTGTGGAATTGCTGCCTGTTTCGTGACGTATTACCCAGTCTAAGAAGGTGCTGAAAAGTTCGAAATAGTGACAGGAAATGGAGCAGCCCATGGGCAGGCACATGTCGAAATAAAAAAGCTGGTCCACCTTACAACCCAACAAATGAAAGCATTCGGGGTGCACGGGTAATAGACGGAAAGCTGACTCTATATCGGTCTTTGCCAACAGGGCACCGGGCCCCGCTCCTCGCACAAGCTCAATTGCTCTGTCGAACGACGCGTAAGTTACCGACGAGTCTTCGGGGGGAATTGCGTCGTTGACCGAATCGCCTTTAGGGTAAGATAGATGGTGAATTAGCCGATATTTACCGGGTTCTTTTTTGGGCACAATACCTAAGGGCGAAATCCTGAAATTTTTAAATGGTAATGATTGAAATGGGCCCGCCATTCTGCCGAGTTCGACCTCTTTCATGATTTTTTGTTGTAAGACCTCCGGGAACTCCCGAGCTGATTTTAGATTCTTAGCTGATGTTGGTGCTAGGTTAAATTTAAAGGGGATGAAAAAACCGGACCTAAAACCGTCAGATAATTGCTGAGCAGCTTCTTTATTGGGGTAAAGGCTTAGCCAGGGGCCCATGGCGGCTACGCTCACCGGGGTTTTGCCTCGTAGAATTTGCGTTTGCGAAGCGTGTACACCTTGATGCAGGGTGTCCGCCACCGCAGGTTGCGCAATGATGTCTATATCTGCATGCCGCCTGAAAGCGACAGTTTCCTTCATTGTATAACAAGCAGGCCCCTGGTCTCCGTACGACCACTGAGTTCTGGCCTGCGGCTGCTGACAAACTAGTGGCCGATGATGAAAAGGGGGGGTGTTTTTGAGTAAGCATTAATCGTAGCCAGACATCTGTGGCTTTTACTCCCCATCCTAGATCTGGTTGCAGGGCCAGCCGCCTGCGGAACTCCTCGTCATAGCGCCTCCAAGCAACACCGCCATGAGACTTATAGGAGTTATATATTAAATCCTGGTATATGAATAACTCAGAGCAACGTTCTGGGTGTTTTTGACCCATTATACATCCTAGGACTGCGAAGGCCTGCAGCCAATTGTTCATGGTATGCGCTATTTTACCTCTATTTCTATCGTATGACCATTCGCCAGTCCTCCTTTCCTTATCTACTGACTGCTGGTCTGCTGATAACAGAGACCATATGTCAACGTAATCATTATTCCAAATTTTTTCTTTTGAATCTTGGTCTATGTGTGTACCTAGTGGACTAATTCCACAGAAAAAAGCATCTTTGTGTAAACTAGCTAATTGAGGTATATTCCTAGTAACGGTTTGACCTCCCGGCTGGTGTAAGTGGTCAACTAACGCCCTGATAGCAGATACCAGGCTGTTTTCCACAGCGTCATGTGTATTATTAGATACGTTGATTACGCCAAACTCACCGCTGTTCCTCGCTGATCGAGAGTCTCCAGGAGATGGAGGTACCCCGACTCCGGTGGTGGTGATGTCCTGCCCATGACTGGTGACCTTTGATGACTCTGCGCTCCCAAGACCCGTTGAATGTTGCTGGACTTCCATCTCAGAAATGGAACCTGAAATGGGTTGAAGTGATAGCTCCTCCCGGCTTGTGGGCAATGGTGGAGCATGTGGCAGCCGATGACTGCTGTCTGCCCGTGGTGGATATGATGGTGGAGCATGTGGCAGCCGATGACTGCTGTCTGCCCGTGGTGGATATGATGTTGGAGCATGTGGCAGCCGATGACTGCTGTCTGCCCGTGGTGGGTATGACGGTGGAGCATGTGGCAGCCGATGACTGCTGTCTGCCCGTGGTGGGTATGACGGTGGAGCATGAGGCAGCCGATGACTGCTGTCTGCCCGTGGTGGGTATGACGGTGGAGCATGTGGCAGCCGATGACTGCTGTCTGCCCGTGGTGGATATGATGTTGGAGCATGTGGCAGCTGATGACTGCTGTGTGCCCGTGGTGGATATGATGGTGGAGCATGTGGCAGCCGATGACTGCTGTCTGCCCGTGGTGGATATGATGGTGGAGCATGTGGCAGCTGATGACTGCTGTCTGCCCGTGGTGGATATGCTGTCGATGATAGCTGCGCACTGGTTCCGACCACGATCTGACCGGAGGTCCCAATTGGTGTTGAGGAGGCCCTCCGTCTGGCTGACTGGGATGGAGATCTCGTACGCCGTCTTCTGGATGCCCCCGACCGCCTGCTGCGACAACTCTCGGGTGCGTCGGACTGTTCAGAAGTAGAAGGTGACCGCCACCTGGATGACCGCGATCTGTGACGGCTTCTATTGGAGCTTCGCTTTTGACTGAAACGGGAACAGCGACAGACAGAGGGACAGCGAGAATGGTGATGGGAATCCCCTGAGGAGGGGGATAAAGACCTGTGGTGTATGGAATTTCGACTACCAAGGTTAGAGCTTATATGCTGACTTGGTGCCTGCCTAAGGGTAGTTTCTGGTACCAGTTGAAGAGGAATATTCTGAGGGCTCTGGGCGATTGCTGTCTGTGTGGCGTTTAGCAGGGAGGATGGCGTAATCTCCGCCAATAATGTGGGGTGTGCAGAGCGGGATTGTCTCATTGGTGGGTCGGCGGTGTATAGTGTGTTGTGCTTGCTATACATGTTTCACCTTGTTGTTGGAGCAGAGCGCGCTGAACGGTCGGATTGGTCCGGACAGTGCGCTCGGCCGCAGCATTGTTTCTTCTGCATCCCACGTCATCCCGCACTGGCGGCAGAGCTGCGCCCGCAGGGATGATGTTGCAGACCGGGTGTACCTGAGATGGCTGGCTATTGGAGTGGCTGCGCTGCCTCCTCTGTAGAGGCTGCTCTACAGGACTTGCCATTGCTGCAGACATAGAGGAAGTAGAGATGGGACGCTGCTTGGGTGGATCTAGGGGCCGGCTCAGATGCCTGGCCCTAAACAAAGGATTAGGGGTGGGACTGGAGATGGGCGGGCCTATGTGGTGACGCTGGGCTGAAGTGGGTGGAGCTACAGGCCAGCTATAACGCCCAGGTCCCAGCAAAAGTGAAGGGGTGGGTGTGTGAGTGGGAGGAAGTGGGCGTAACGCCGGGGGAAGAAGTGGGCGGAGCCACCGTCCGACTCACACCACTAGAAGAACACAGTAATGGCGTCCGGTTCTGCGGCCTACATGCGACGCCCCGGGCTGATACAAGTGGGGAAGAATCCTGTATCTGAGCAGCAGCCCAGGCGCGACGCCGAACAGCAGAAATCTCGCCCACATGCAGACGCTCAGGCTGGTGCTTAGTTCTGAATGAGCGTCTGCTGGAGCGCGGCCTCTGAGAGGAGGTGGTGGGAGCAGCGTGTGCCCGACTAACTGGAGATGGCAGGGGAGAGGACAGTATAAGAACTGGGTGGCAGGTGGACGGGCCAGGGGAGGACGGGACATGCAAGGATAGAGGGGAAGCATTCGGAGGCAGAGCAGGCGTGGTGGGTAACTCAGGGGCGGCTTGTACAAAGGGCAGCGCCGGGGCCGACAAAGGAGCTGGAGGGGACGCAGTGGACGGGCCAGCAGAGGACGGCGCATGTGAGACTACAAGGGAGGCATGCAGAGGCAGGGCAGAAGGAGTGGGAGACACAGGGTCTGCGTGTGCTGCAGGCATCACCGGAGCGGGGGGAGACAAAGGACCCTGTGGCCTTGGAGTGGACTGAGCCTCAGGGGATAAAGGAGAGGCCAGCGGCGACAGGGGATTAAGAGAGGGCACAGGTGGGTGATAATCTAATTCAGATTAAAGGGCTAAAATACATGGATCACCCACCTGTGCTGCTCTCTGCCGCAGGGCCGCAATCACTGCCTCAGACATGGCTCCAGGGGTCCTCAGGAAAACAAAAGCTTCTAGGTATCAGCCGGGGAGGAAAGAGAGAGACCCCCACCCAGCATCTGAATTTAACCCCTGGGGGTATGGCCGGACGCCCCTTCCATTCACTTTCCATTGGTCCGTGGGGCGTCCTAATCACCTGGGGAGGGGGATTAGTGTGAGAGGAGGAGGCACTGCACAGAGTTTACTTATCATCAAATCCATGGGGGCTCTACAGTCAGAGGCACCATCCTTATTCAGTACAGTGCCTGCCAGACTGCAGAGACCTGTGTGCCATATGCAGTGCCATCCCGCCTCCCACCAATCCCGTAATAACAAAACACCGACAAGCATGGATGGGTTGAACAGGTCGGTCACAGTTTATTAATAAGCAGAGGCAAGTACAATTCGCAACGGACTCACAGCTGTAGGCCCGCGACCGCTGGGCACGTCGGCTGATGAGAGGTTACGAACCTTGCCCCCCTCTACACTACCGCCACGGAGGATCATGTGTATGACCTACACAGGACTCCGACCCCCACACAACATCATTAAGGCCTGTTCAACCCCGTCCTGCAAGATTAATAAAAACATATCTAGCCCGATATCTGTTAGATGAACGCCGTCCGGTCTCAGGAGGGGTGAGATGTTTTCTTCCAGATTGTGGTGGTGAACCACGATGCCGAAGTTCTCTTTGACAAACTTTGCCATTTTCGAGTTTATCTTTATCCTTGACTTGTCAATGGCTTTAGGGTCTTTAGCTCCGTGCCAGACTGTTCGTGATATTATATCAGACCACACCACCACCATATCTGGTATAAGACAAACAGCCCTCTTTATGTCGGTTTTCATTGTTGTGAAGAGCTCCGCTCCTGTTGTCTTGCACAAATCATTACCACCAGCATGTAACACCAATATCAGCGGCCCTTTAGCCGATTTAGAAATTTTAACCAACTCCGGGAAAATCTGCTCCCACTGGAGCCCTCGGATGCCTCTCCAGTTGACCTCTAGTTGTGGGAAGTAAAAATTCTTTCCACCGGGGCGTATCTCGGCTCTTTTGCACGCCCAATAAATAAAAGAATGTCCCAACACCCAAACAGCGGGCTTATAATCTCCTGTAAGAAACAAGATGTGTTATAGCAGGTCTGGTCTTATGTATCTTCCAAAGCATGCGGATTTCCAACGACCCAATCTCTGTACTTCAGCTTCAGCTGCACCGGCCCTAGCTGCTTCAGTGGCTGCTCCGATTCTAAAAGAATGTGTTCCGTATTCTTTGGGGTCTACACCGACAGCTTGTAGACATTTTTTAAAAATTGTGTGAAATTGATATTTAGTAAGTGGGGACCCGTCGGTGTGTGAGAGGAAAAAACGACTTTCGTGTCTTATAATCGCGTAGTGTCTTACTATTTTAACAGGACATATGGGGCCTTCTAGAGCCTTGACCAGGACCCACGACCCTCTACCGGTGGGATCGCATTTGGATTTCCGCACTCTAATGCGCAGAGCGTCGCTGCATATTACGAGATCCTCATTAATTAACCCGCCTATTAGTGCTGTTTTAGAATGCGGCACCAGTTCACTAATCCGCAGCGCCCCGAAGAATGCGATTGCAAACGCTGTAGATATTAGGGCAGATTCGTATTGAGACTTGCACACCGTTTCAGATTTTGTTATAATATCGTGCAACAGACTTAAAGAAATGGGGCGACGACATTCCTGACTGGGTTGGAGCCTTCTCCAGCCTTTAACGGCTTGCTTGATGAAAAAATATTTAGTTACGTCGGCCCATCCCATTAGCTGAAAGGAAAAAAGGCTATTCCCGTTAAATTACGCTGCGCTAATGTGCCCGACGCGCTTCTAATCTTGAGCAGATTCAGGAGTTCTACCACCACGTCGCATCTCGTCCGAACACACGTATCAACTGGCCTCCCTTTTACTAGCGAGCACCACTCTTCCCATGCCTTACCATAGACCTGCCAGGTAGCCGGTGTCACTGAGGCTCGAATCAAGGGCATCAGTGATTGGCCACTGTGTCCCAGAGGGAGGGAGGACACAGTAGGCCCGTTGGTTCTGCGCTGGGAAGGAAGACTTTGAAGGCCTGCCAATCGGAAGACAACAGAGAGTTAACCATTTTATCATCCACAGTAGGCGTCACTCTGGCTCGGCACCAGATGTTGTGTCTAAGGCATAATAGTGCAAGGCGGCGCAACAGCGCAAGAATCGGTGGTGATGAGGAAGACATACTGTTCAAGCATTTGGCGGTTCCCGGATTTTTGATTAGAAATCTGAGATTTACATTTTTTAGTTTGTCACCCCATAGTTCGACAGATGTAACTATAGCAAATATCTCCCACAAGACGGGGTTGCGGCCCCAGTTGGCAGAGGTCCATATGTCCGGCCATCTGCTTTTGCACCATTGGTTGCAGTAGATTGCAACAAAACCATTTGTGAGATCCGCACCCACCAGTAGACCTAGGGCGCTGTTTAGCCTTTCCTGAGACATGACACATGTATGGCCATTGTAGTTTTCCAAGAATGCATTCCACACGGACAAATCCGCTCTCATTGAGCGATTAATTCTGATTCTGTGGCCCGGCTGGGCGATGCCCTTTGTAGCTAATGATAACCTGCGTGAGAAAGCCCTGCCAACTGGCATTACCCGGCAAGCAAAGTTGAGTAAACCTAGTAAGGACTGCATCTACTGGAGGGTGACTTTCTTTACAACGAGGAAACTTTTAACCATTTGGAGTGTTTTTTCTATTTTATCCGCTGGTAAACGAAAAATCATCTCGTTTGTGTCTATTTCAATACCTAGGAAAGGGAGAACAGTACACGGACCGAGCGTTTTCTCCGGCGATAGTGGGACACCGAAAAGCCTAGAAATAAATTTAAACTTTTGAAGCAGAAAAGAACAGAGTTTCGATTCCTTGGGACCCACAAACAAAAAATCATCGAGGTAGTGGATTGTGGAATTGCTGCCTGTTTCGTGACGTATTACCCAGTCTAAGAAGGTGCTGAAAAGTTCGAAATAGTGACAGGAAATGGAGCAGCCCATGGGCAGGCACATGTCGAAATAAAAAAGCTGGTCCACCTTACAACCCAACAAATGAAAGCATTCGGGGTGCACGGGTAATAGACGGAAAGCTGACTCTATATCGGTCTTTGCCAACAGGGCACCGGGCCCCGCTCCTCGCACAAGCTCAATTGCTCTGTCGAACGACGCGTAAGTTACCGACGAGTCTTCGGGGGGAATTGCGTCGTTGACCGAATCGCCTTTAGGGTAAGATAGATGGTGAATTAGCCGATATTTACCGGGTTCTTTTTTGGGCACAATACCTAAGGGCGAAATCCTGAAATTTTTAAATGGTAATGATTGAAATGGGCCCGCCATTCTGCCGAGTTCGACCTCTTTCATGATTTTTTGTTGTAAGACCTCCGGGAACTCCCGAGCTGATTTTAGATTCTTAGCTGATGTTGGTGCTAGGTTAAATTTAAAGGGGATGAAAAAACCGGACCTAAAACCGTCAGATAATTGCTGAGCAGCTTCTTTATTGGGGTAAAGGCTTAGCCAGGGGCCCATGGCGGCTACGCTCACCGGGGTTTTGCCTCGTAGAATTTGCGTTTGCGAAGCGTGTACACCTTGATGCAGGGTGTCCGCCACCGCAGGTTGCGCAATGATGTCTATATCTGCATGCCGCCTGAAAGCGACAGTTTCCTTCATTGTATAACAAGCAGGCCCCTGGTCTCCGTACGACCACTGAGTTCTGGCCTGCGGCTGCTGACAAACTAGTGGCCGATGATGAAAAGGGGGGGTGTTTTTGAGTAAGCATTAATCGTAGCCAGACATCTGTGGCTTTTACTCCCCATCCTAGATCTGGTTGCAGGGCCAGCCGCCTGCGGAACTCCTCGTCATAGCGCCTCCAAGCAACACCGCCATGAGACTTATAGGAGTTATATATTAAATCCTGGTATATGAATAACTCAGAGCAACGTTCTGGGTGTTTTTGACCCATTATACATCCTAGGACTGCGAAGGCCTGCAGCCAATTGTTCATGGTATGCGCTATTTTACCTCTATTTCTATCGTATGACCATTCGCCAGTCCTCCTTTCCTTATCTACTGACTGCTGGTCTGCTGATAACAGAGACCATATGTCAACGTAATCATTATTCCAAATTTTTTCTTTTGAATCTTGGTCTATGTGTGTACCTAGTGGACTAATTCCACAGAAAAAAGCATCTTTGTGTAAACTAGCTAATTGAGGTATATTCCTAGTAACGGTTTGACCTCCCGGCTGGTGTAAGTGGTCAACTAACGCCCTGATAGCAGATACCAGGCTGTTTTCCACAGCGTCATGTGTATTATTAGATACGTTGATTACGCCAAACTCACCGCTGTTCCTCGCTGATCGAGAGTCTCCAGGAGATGGAGGTACCCCGACTCCGGTGGTGGTGATGTCCTGCCCATGACTGGTGACCTTTGATGACTCTGCGCTCCCAAGACCCGTTGAATGTTGCTGGACTTCCATCTCAGAAATGGAACCTGAAATGGGTTGAAGTGATAGCTCCTCCCGGCTTGTGGGCAATGGTGGAGCATGTGGCAGCCGATGACTGCTGTCTGCCCGTGGTGGATATGATGGTGGAGCATGTGGCAGCCGATGACTGCTGTCTGCCCGTGGTGGATATGATGTTGGAGCATGTGGCAGCCGATGACTGCTGTCTGCCCGTGGTGGGTATGACGGTGGAGCATGTGGCAGCCGATGACTGCTGTCTGCCCGTGGTGGGTATGACGGTGGAGCATGAGGCAGCCGATGACTGCTGTCTGCCCGTGGTGGGTATGACGGTGGAGCATGTGGCAGCCGATGACTGCTGTCTGCCCGTGGTGGATATGATGTTGGAGCATGTGGCAGCTGATGACTGCTGTGTGCCCGTGGTGGATATGATGGTGGAGCATGTGGCAGCCGATGACTGCTGTCTGCCCGTGGTGGATATGATGGTGGAGCATGTGGCAGCTGATGACTGCTGTCTGCCCGTGGTGGATATGCTGTCGATGATAGCTGCGCACTGGTTCCGACCACGATCTGACCGGAGGTCCCAATTGGTGTTGAGGAGGCCCTCCGTCTGGCTGACTGGGATGGAGATCTCGTACGCCGTCTTCTGGATGCCCCCGACCGCCTGCTGCGACAACTCTCGGGTGCGTCGGACTGTTCAGAAGTAGAAGGTGACCGCCACCTGGATGACCGCGATCTGTGACGGCTTCTATTGGAGCTTCGCTTTTGACTGAAACGGGAACAGCGACAGACAGAGGGACAGCGAGAATGGTGATGGGAATCCCCTGAGGAGGGGGATAAAGACCTGTGGTGTATGGAATTTCGACTACCAAGGTTAGAGCTTATATGCTGACTTGGTGCCTGCCTAAGGGTAGTTTCTGGTACCAGTTGAAGAGGAATATTCTGAGGGCTCTGGGCGATTGCTGTCTGTGTGGCGTTTAGCAGGGAGGATGGCGTAATCTCCGCCAATAATGTGGGGTGTGCAGAGCGGGATTGTCTCATTGGTGGGTCGGCGGTGTATAGTGTGTTGTGCTTGCTATACATGTTTCACCTTGTTGTTGGAGCAGAGCGCGCTGAACGGTCGGATTGGTCCGGACAGTGCGCTCGGCCGCAGCATTGTTTCTTCTGCATCCCACGTCATCCCGCACTGGCGGCAGAGCTGCGCCCGCAGGGATGATGTTGCAGACCGGGTGTACCTGAGATGGCTGGCTATTGGAGTGGCTGCGCTGCCTCCTCTGTAGAGGCTGCTCTACAGGACTTGCCATTGCTGCAGACATAGAGGAAGTAGAGATGGGACGCTGCTTGGGTGGATCTAGGGGCCGGCTCAGATGCCTGGCCCTAAACAAAGGATTAGGGGTGGGACTGGAGATGGGCGGGCCTATGTGGTGACGCTGGGCTGAAGTGGGTGGAGCTACAGGCCAGCTATAACGCCCAGGTCCCAGCAAAAGTGAAGGGGTGGGTGTGTGAGTGGGAGGAAGTGGGCGTAACGCCGGGGGAAGAAGTGGGCGGAGCCACCGTCCGACTCACACCACTAGAAGAACACAGTAATGGCGTCCGGTTCTGCGGCCTACATGCGACGCCCCGGGCTGATACAAGTGGGGAAGAATCCTGTATCTGAGCAGCAGCCCAGGCGCGACGCCGAACAGCAGAAATCTCGCCCACATGCAGACGCTCAGGCTGGTGCTTAGTTCTGAATGAGCGTCTGCTGGAGCGCGGCCTCTGAGAGGAGGTGGTGGGAGCAGCGTGTGCCCGACTAACTGGAGATGGCAGGGGAGAGGACAGTATAAGAACTGGGTGGCAGGTGGACGGGCCAGGGGAGGACGGGACATGCAAGGATAGAGGGGAAGCATTCGGAGGCAGAGCAGGCGTGGTGGGTAACTCAGGGGCGGCTTGTACAAAGGGCAGCGCCGGGGCCGACAAAGGAGCTGGAGGGGACGCAGTGGACGGGCCAGCAGAGGACGGCGCATGTGAGACTACAAGGGAGGCATGCAGAGGCAGGGCAGAAGGAGTGGGAGACACAGGGTCTGCGTGTGCTGCAGGCATCACCGGAGCGGGGGGAGACAAAGGACCCTGTGGCCTTGGAGTGGACTGAGCCTCAGGGGATAAAGGAGAGGCCAGCGGCGACAGGGGATTAAGAGAGGGCACAGGTGGGTGATAATCTAATTCAGATTAAAGGGCTAAAATACATGGATCACCCACCTGTGCTGCTCTCTGCCGCAGGGCCGCAATCACTGCCTCAGACATGGCTCCAGGGGTCCTCAGGAAAACAAAAGCTTCTAGGTATCAGCCGGGGAGGAAAGAGAGAGACCCCCACCCAGCATCTGAATTTAACCCCTGGGGGTATGGCCGGACGCCCCTTCCATTCACTTTCCATTGGTCCGTGGGGCGTCCTAATCACCTGGGGAGGGGGATTAGTGTGAGAGGAGGAGGCACTGCACAGAGTTTACTTATCATCAAATCCATGGGGGCTCTACAGTCAGAGGCACCATCCTTATTCAGTACAGTGCCTGCCAATCCTATCTTGTGTGATACAATCTGCTGAGCTGTCTTCTGAGCTGTGTATCTAATCCTATCATGTGTGATACTGACTGCTCAGCCGTGTATCTAATTCTATCCTGTATGCTGCTGACTGCTGAGTCATGTATCTAATCCTATCCTGTGTGATACTGAATGCTGAGCCGTGTATCTAATCCTATTCTGTGTGATACTGTCTGATGAGCTGTGTATCTAATCCTTTCCTGTGAGATGCTGACTGATTGGCCGTGTATCTAATCCTATTCTGTGTGATACTGTCTGCTGAGCTGTGTATCTAATCCTATCCTGTGTGATACTGACTGCTGAGTCATGTATCTAATCCTATCCTGTGTGATACTGAATGCTGAGCCGTGTATCTAATCCTATTCTGTGTGATACTGTCTGATGAGCTGTGTATCTAATCCTTTCCTGTGAGATGCTGACTGATTGGCCGTGTATCTAATCCTATTCTGTGTGATACTGTCTGCTGAGCTGTGTATCTAATCCTATCCTGTGTGATACTGACTGCTGAACCATGTATCTAATCCTATCCTCTATGATACTGACTGCTGAGCCGTGTATCTAATCCTATCCTGTGTGATGCTGACTGCTGAACCATGTATCTAATCCTATCCTGTGTGATACTGACTGCTGAGCCGTGTATCTAATCCTATCCTGTGTGATACTGACTGCTGGGCCGTGTATTTAATCCTATCCTGTGTGATACAATCTGCTGAGCTGTCTTCTGAGCTGTGTATCTAATCCTATCATGTGTGGTACTGACTGCTCAGCCGTGTATCTAATTCTATCCTGTATGCTGCTGACTGCTGAGTCATGTATCTAATCCTATCCTGTGTGATACTGAATGCTGAGCCGTGTATCTAATCCTATTCTGTGTGATACTGTCTGATGAGCTGTGTATCTAATCCTTTCCTGTGAGATGCTGACTGATTGGCCGTGTATCTAATCCTATTCTGTGTGATACTGTCTGCTGAGTCGTGTATCAAATCCTATCCTGTGTGATACTGCCTGCTGAGCCGTGTATCTAATCCTATCCTGTGTGATACTGTCTGCTGAGCCGTGTATCTAATCCTATCCTGTGTAATACTGCCTGCTGAGCCGTGTGTCTAATCCTATCCTGTGTGATACTGACTGCTGAGCCGTGTATCTAATCCTATTGTGTGATACTGTCTGCTGAGCTGTGGATCTAATCCTGTGTGATGCTGACTGCTGAGCCGTGTATCTAATCCTATTCTGTGTGATACTGTCTAGTGAGCCGTGTATCTAATCCTATCCTGTGTGATACTGACTGCTGGGCCGTGTATCTAATCGTATCCTGTGTGATACTGACTGCTGGACCGTGTATCTAATCCTATCCTGTGTGATACAATCTGCTGAGCTGTCTGCTGAGCTGTGTATCTAATCCTCTCCTGTGTGATACTAACTGCTGAGCTGTGTATCTAATCCTATCATGCGTGGTACTGACTGCTCAGCCGTGTATCTAATCCTATCCTGTATGCTGCTGACTGCTGAGTCATGTATCTAATCTTATCCTGTGTGATACTGACTGCTAAGCCGTGTATCTAATCCTATTCTGTGTGATACTGTCTGCTGAGCTGTGTATCTAATCCTATCATGCGTGGTACTGACTGCTCAGCCGTGTATCTAATCCTATCCTGTATGCTGCTGACTGCTGAGTCATGTATCTAATCTTATCCTGTGTGATACTGACTGCTAAGCCGTGTATCTAATCCTATTCTGTGTGATACTGTCTGCTGAGCTGTGTATCTAATCCTATCCTGTGTGATGCTGACTGCTTGGCCGTGTATCTAATCCTATTCTGAGTGATACTGTCTGCTGAGCCGTGTATCTAATCCTATCCTGTGTGATACTGTCTGCTGAGTCGTGTATCTAATCCTACCTGTGTGATACTGTCTGCTGAGTCGTGTATCTAATCCCATCCTGTGTGATACTGCCTGCTAAGCCGTGTATCTAATCCTATCCTGTGTGATACTGTCTGCTGAGCAGTGTATCTAATCCTATCCTGTGTGATACTGTCTGCTGAGCCGTGTATCTAATCCTATCCTGTGTGATACTGCCTGCTGAGCCGTGTATCTAATCCTATCCTGTGTGATACTGCCTGTTGAGCCGTGTGTCTAATCCTATCCTGTGTGATGCTGACTGCTGAGCCATGTATCTAATCCTATCCTGTGTGATACTGACTGCTGAGCCGTGTATCTAATCCTATTCTGTGTGATACTGTCTGCTGAGCTGTGTATCTAATCCTGTGTGATGCTGACTGCTGAGCCATGTATCTTATCCTATTCTGTGTGATACTGTCTACTGAGCCGTGTATCTAATCCTATCCTGTGTGATACTGACTGCTGGGCCGTGTATCTAATCCTATCCTGTGTGCTCCTGACTGCTGAGCCGTGTATCTAATCCTATCCAGTGTGATACAATCTGGTGAGCTGTCTGCTGAGCTGTGTATCTAATCCTCTCCTGTGTGATACTACCTGCTGAGCCGTGTATCATTCTATCCTGTGTGATGCTGTCTGCTCAGCTGTGTATCTAATCCTATCATGTGTGTTACTGACTGCTCAGCCGTGTATCTAATCCTATCCTGTGTGCTCCTGACTGCTGAGCCGTGTATCTAATCCTATCCTGTGTGATGCTGTCTGATGAGCCGTGTATCTAATCCTATCCTGTGTGATACTGTCTGCTGAGTCGTGTATCTAATCCTACCTGTGTGATACTGTCTGCTGAGTCGTGTGTCTAATCCTATCCTGTGTGATACTGCCTGCTGAGCCGTGTATCTAATCCTATCCTGTGTGATACTGTCTGCTGAGCCGTGTATCTAATCCTATCCTGTGTGATACTGCCTGCTGAGCCCTGTAACTAATCCTATCCGGTGTGATACTGACTGCTGAACCATGTATCTAATCCTATCCTGTGTGATGCTGACTGCTGAACCATGTATCTAATCCTATCCTGTGTGATACTGACTGCTGAGCCGTGTATCTAATCCTATCCTGTGTGATACTGACTGCTGGGCCGTGTATTTAATCCTATCCTGTGTGATACAATCTGCTGAGCTGTCTTCTGAGCTGTGTATCTAATCCTATCATGTGTGGTACTGACTGCTCAGCCGTGTATCTAATTCTATCCTGTATGCTGCTGACTGCTGAGTCATGTATCTAATCCTATCCTGTGTGATACTGAATGCTGAGCCGTGTATCTAATCCTATTCTGTGTGATACTGTCTGCTGAGCTGTGTATCTAATCCTATCCTGTGTGATACTGACTGCTGAACCATGTATCTAATCCTATCCTGTATGATACTGACTGCTGAGCCGTGTATCTAATCCTATCCTGTGTGGTACTGTGTGCTGAGCTGTGTATCTAATCCTGTCCTGTGTGATACTGACTGCTGAGCTATATCTAATCCTATCCTGTGTGATACTGAGTGCTGAGCCGTGTATCTAATCCTATCCTGTGTGATACTGACTGCTGAGCTGTGTATTTAATCCTGTCCTGTGTGATACTGACTGCTGAGCCATATCTAATCCTATCCTGTGTGATACTGACTGCTGAGCCGTGTATCTAATCCTATCCTGTGTGATACTGACTGCTGAGCTGTGTATTTAATCCTGTCCTGTGTGATACTGACTGCTGAGCCGTGTATCTAATCCTATCCTGTGTGATACTGACTGCTGAGCCGTGTATCTAATCCTATCCTGTGTGATACTGACTGCTGAGCCGTGTATCTAATCCTATCCTGTGTGATACTGACTGCTGGGCCGTGTATCTAATCCTATCCTGTGTGATACTGACTGCTGAGCCCTGTATCTAATCCTCCCCTGTGTGATAGTCTGATGAGTTGTGTATCTAATCCTATTCTGTGTGACACTGTGTGCTGAGCCATGTATCTAATCCTATCCTGTGTGATACTGCTGAGCCGTGTATCTAATCCTATCCTGTGTGATACTGACTGCTGGGCCGTGTATCTAATCCTCCCCTGTGTGATAGTCTGATGAGTTGTGTATCTAATCCTATTCTCTGTGACATTGTGTGCTGAGCCATGTATCTAATCCTATTCTCTGTGACATTGTGTGCTGAGCCATGTATCTAATCCTATCCTGTGTGATACTGACTGCTGAGCCACGTATCTAATCATATCCTGTGTGATACTGACTGCTGGGCCGTGTATCTAATCCTATCCTGTGTGATACTGACTGCTGGGCCGTGTATCTAATCCTATCCTGTGTGATACTGCCTGCTGAGCCGTGTGTCTAATCCTATCCTGTGTGATACTGACTGCTGAGCCGTGTATCTAATCCTATCCTGTGTGATACTGACTGCTGAGCCGTGTATCTAATCCTATTCTGTGTGATAATGTCTGCTGAGCTGTATATCTAATCCTATCCTGTGTGATGCTGACTGCTGAGCCATGTATCTAATTCTATCCTGTGTGATGCTGACTGCTGAGCCGTGTATCTAATCCTATTCTGTGTGATACTGTCTACTGAGCCGTTTATCTAGTCCTATTCTGTGTGTTACTGACTGCTCAGCCGTGTATCTAATCCTATCCTGTATGCTGCTGACTGCTGAGTCATGTATCTAATCCTATCCTGTATGCTGCTGACTGCTGAGCCGTGTATCTAATCCTATTCTGTGTGATACTGTCTGCTGAGCCATGTATCTAATCCTATTCTGTGTGATACTGTCTGCTGAGCCGTGTATCTAATCCTATTCTGTGTGATACTGTCTGCTGAGCCATGTATCTAATCCTATCCTGTATGATACTGACTGCTGAGCCGTGTATCTAATCCTATCCTTTGTGATACTGTGTGCTGAGCTGTGTATCTAATCCTATCCTGTGTGATACTGACTGCTGAGCCGTGTATCTAATCCTATCCTGTGTGATACTGACTGCTGAGCTGTGTATCTAATCCTGTCCTGTGTGATACTGACTGCTGAGCCGTGTATCTAATCGTATCCTGTGTGATACTGACTGCTGAGCCGTGTATCTAATCCTATCCTGTGTGATACTGACTGCTGAGCCATGTATCTAATCCTATCCTGTGTGATACTGTGTGCTGGGCTGCCTATCTAATCCTATCCTGTGTGATACTGACTGCTGAGCCGTGTATCTAATCCTATCCTGTGTGATACTGTGTTCTGAGCTGCGTATCTAATCCTATCCTGTGTAATACTGTGCTGAGCTGCGTGTCTAATCCTGTCCTGTGTGATACTGTCTGCTGAGCCGTGTATCTAATCCTATCCTGTGTGATACTGTCTGCTGAGCTGTGTGTCTAATCCTCTCCTGTGTGATACTGTGTGCTGAGCTGTGTATGTAATCCTATCCTGTGTGATACTGTCTGCTGAGCCGTGTATCTAATCCTATCCTGTGTGATACTGACTGATGAGCCATGTATCTAATCATATCCTGTGTGATACTGTGTGCTGAGCTGTGTATCTAATCCTGTCCTGTGTGATACTGACTGCTGAGCCATGTATGTAATCCTATCCTGTGTGATACTGACTGCTGAGCCGTGTTTCTAATCCTATCCTGTGTGATACTGACTGCTGAGCTGTGTATCTAATCCTGTCCTGTTTGATACTCACTGCTGAGCTGTGTATCTAATCCTATCCTGTGTGATACTGACTGCTGAGCCGTGTAGCTAATCCTATCCTGTGTGATACTGTGTGCTGGGCTGCCTATCTAATCCTATCCTGTGTGATACTGACTCCTGAGCCGTGTATCTAATCCTATCCTGTGTGATAATGTGCTGAGCTGTGTATCTATTCATATCCTGTGTAATACTGTGTGCTGAGCTGCGTATCTAATCCTATCTTGTGTGATACTGTCTGCTGAGCCGTGTATCTAATCCTATCCTGTGTGATACTGTCTGCTGAGCTGTGTATCTATTCCTATCCTGTGTGATACTGACTGCTGAGCCGTGTATCTAATCCTCTCCTGTGTGATACTGTGTGCTTAGCCGTGTATCTAATCCTATCCTGTGTGATACTGACTGCTGATCCGTGTATCTAATCCTATCCTGTGTGATACTGACTGCTGAGCTGTGTATCTAATCCTATCCTGTGTAATACTGTGTGCTGAGCTGCGTATCTAATCCTCTCCTGTGTGATACTGTCTGCTGAGCCATGTATCTATTCCTATCCTGTGTGATACTGACTGCTGAGCCGTGTATCTAATCCTATCCTGTGTGATACTGACTGCTGAGCAGTGTATCTAATCCTATCCTGTGTGATACTGTCTGCTGAGCCATGTATCTAATACTATTCTGTGTGATACTTTGTGCTGAGCCGTGTATCTAATACTATCCTGTGTGATACTGTGTGCTGAGCCGTGTATTTAATCCTATCCTGTGTGATACTGACTGCTGAGCCATGTGTCTAATCCTCTCCTGTGTGATACTGACTGCTGAGCTGCGTATCTAATCCTCTCCTGTGTGATACTGACTGCTGAGCTGTGTATCTAATCCTCTCCTGTGCGATACTGACTACTGAGTTGTGCATCTAATCCTATCCTGTGTGATACTGTGTGCTGAGCCGTGTATTTAATCCTATCCTGTGTGATACTGACTGCTGAGCCATGTGTCTAATCCTCTCCTGTGTGATACTGACTGCTGAGCTGCGTATCTAATCCTCTCCTGTGTGATACTGACTGCTGAGCTGTGTATGTAATCCTCTCCTGTGCGATACTGACTACTGAGTTGTGCATCTAATCCTATCCTGTGTGATACTGTGTGCTGTGTCGTGTATCTAATCCTATCCTGTGTGATACTGACTGCTGATCCGTGTATCTAATCCTATCCTGTGTGATACTGGGCTCCCCCTGCAGTCTGTGTCAGAGGGTGGTCTGTGCTGGCACGGTAATAAATTGTGTTATTTCCAGCTTTACAGAAGGACGATAACACCATAGAAATGATAAGAATAATAGGCCTCAGTTACCACAACTGTCTACAAAGAAAACTGTTGCTGATAGCAACCAATCACAGCTCAGCTTTCATCTTTTAAACAGCTCTGGGACAGCGTGGCGAGTTTTGAGTGGCGACTTTTGTATTTCGCCTTTTATGTGGCGAGGTTGGTGTATGTGTGGTGAAATGTGTGCTGAGGGGGGTATATGCGGTGAAGCACGTGGTAATGTGTGGCGCATTTTGTGTGTGTGTTCATATCCCCGTGTGTGGTGAGTATCCCATGTCAGGACCCCACCTTAGCAACTGTACGGTATATACTCTTTGGCGCCATCGCTCTCATTCTTTAAGTCCCCCTTGCTCACATCTGGCAGCTGTCAATTTGCCTCCAACACTTTTCCTTTCACTTTTCCCCATTATGTAGATAGGGGCAAAATTGTTTGGTGAATTGGAATGCGCGGGGTTAACATTTTGCAGCACAACATAGCCTATGACGCTCTCGGGGTCCAGACGTGTGACTGTGCAAAATTTTGTGGCTGTAGCTGCGACAGTGCGGATGCCAATCCCGGACATACATAGACACCCACATTGGGCTTTATATATTAGACTAGCTGCTGGCCCGATTCTAAAGCATCGGGTACTCTAGAACAGGGGTCCCCAACCGCCGGTCCGCGGCCCAGCACCGGGCCGCTGCAGTGCCCTTGCCGGTCCGCGGACACAAGTGGAGCCAGGGGCGGTCAGTGGCGTAGCGGGGGCTGGGGCGGCGCGCAACAGTTCTTAGCGGCGGCCAGGGAGCGATCCAAGCAGCTCCGCTGCCTGCAAGAGGGAATAGCAGGAGCGGAGCTGCAAGGACCCGTCCAGCTTCCTGGCCGCCGCCCGCGCTTCCTGTCTCTGACTGACACAGAGAGGAGCGCGCCGCTGCTGTGTCAGAGTGAGGAAGCGTGGGCGGCGGGCAGGTGAGAGGAGAGAGGTAGTGTGTGTGTGTATGTATAATGTGTGTATGTATGTCTGTGTGTGTGTGTATATGTGTGTGTGTGTGTGTGTGTGTGTGTGTTGGTCTGTGTTTGTGTAGCCTGGCCCTGGAGGAGATGGGGACATGAGGAGAAGGTCATGAGGGGAGTGATGGAGAGACGGCAGTGATGGGGTGAAGGCAATGATGGGGAGAGGGGAGTGATGGGGTGAAGGCAATGATGGGGTGAAGGCAATGATGGGGAGACAGCAGTGATGGGGTGAAGGCAATGATGGGGAGACAGCAGTGATGGGGTGAAGGGAGTGATGGGGTGAAGGCAATGATGGGGAGACAGCAGTGATGGGGTGAAGGCAATGATGGGGAGACAGCAGTGATGGGGTGAAGGCAATGATGGAGAGAGGGGAGTGATGGGGTGAAGGCAATGATGGGGAGAAGGGAGTGATGGGGTGAAGGCAATGATGGGGAGACAGCAGTGATGGGGTGAAGGCAATGATGGGGAGAAGGGAGTGATGGGGTGAAGGCAATGATGGGGAGAAGGGAGTGATGGGGTGAAGGCAATGATGGGGAGAGGGGAGTGATGGGGTGAAGGCAATGATGGGGAGACAGCAGTGATGGGGTGAAGGCAGTGATGGAGAGAAGGCAGTGATGGGGTGAAGGCAATGATGGGGAGAGGGGAGTGATGGGGTGAAGGCAATGATGGGGAGACAGCAGTGATGGGGTGAAGGCAATGATGGGGAGAAGGGAGTGATGGGGTGAAGGCAATGATGGAGAGATGGCAGTGATGAGGTGAAGGCAATGATGGGGAGACAGGAGTGATGGGGAGAAGGGAGTGATGGGGAGAAGGGAGTGATGGGGAGAAGGCAATGATGGGGAGAAGGGAGTGATGGGGTGAAGGCAGTGATGGGGAGAAGGGGGTGATGGAGCACTTATTCAAAACCTATGGTGAGTTGAGTCACATTATAAATGTTATTTAATTATAAGTATGCACTGCTACACTACAACCGTGTCCATAGCCCCGGCCCCTTATGACCAAAGCCCCGCCCCTGCCACACCTCCATCCCCGCCCTGCCGGGCCATGGAAGAATGGTCTTGCTTGAAACCGGTCCCTGGTGCAAAAAAGGTTGGGGACCACTGCTCTAGAATATGGCCAGTGGCAGCTTAAAATAAAAAATGTGATATACTTACCATCCGACGGCACCCGGACTCTGTCCCTCCTCTACATGCTGCCGGCATATTCCGCTCCCAGTACTGCTTTGCGCCAAAGACCGCTGCTGACGTCCTCTTGCGAGAGCGCGACGTCATCAGCGGTATTTCGCGCAAAGCAGTACTGGGAACGGAAGATGCCGGCAGCGTGGAGAGGAGAGACAGATTCCGGAGGCCGTCGGAAGATGAGTAGATCACTATTTTTTAATTTAATTCTATTTTTTTTACACGTTTATGGTACCGAGGGTCCGAAGGAGTTTCTCCTCCGGACCCTGGGTACCGGCTGGCGCCGGGCATCTCCGGCTGCGTCGCCGCTGACACCCGTGCGCCCGGAGATGACCCGTGGCAACAGTCGGGAGATCAGTGGCTAGCGCCGCTGATCTCCCGATGGCACGGTAGTGGTGGCGTGCGTCCTGCTAATTGCAGACTGCGCCTACGCCTGTTGCTGATTGGTTGCGGCCTGGCGGGGGCCTGGCGGCCGCGACCACTCAGCACAGCATGATTTCAGTTACAGACAGACATGATAAGACGTATATATATATATATATATATATATATATATATATATATATATATATATATATATATAGATGGGGGTCTATACAAAATCCGCTATAAAGTCTTTGATACAGTCTTACATAGGTGGATTTGAGCTCACTATTGGGTAACTCCCTGTGGGATTATAGATTGGGCTGTTTCAAGAATATTAAAAGGCGCACAGTTTTGGATTTTTATCTTTATTAGTATTCATGATATGACCTTGATACTTACCTATTAGGTCATAGTGGCGGATAGACTACCAAAAGTACGGTGGATAAGGTTAAATATTTTAATAATTAAATAAAGGTTAAATATTAAATATTCTAATCCGCTAAAGTCAGTGAAATTATTAGACTGGGACAGGAACAGACACAGCTGACCGTATCAGGAGCACGGAGACCTTATAACTAACTAGCAGGAACACATACACGAAGTTGCTAAGGCACCTCCCAATAGGGGAAGGTGCCGTATATGTCTTTAGCAGCGGCACGCTGACTCTTTAAGTCAGGGAGTGTGCATGCACCCTAAGCCCACTCCCATGAGACCTGCGTGCTGAAAAGACGCCGGGGGAGCACAGACGAGTAAGTACATACATCAGCCCCCCTGTGGGTGGGAGGGAGAGGAGACGTGCAGGGGCACCAGTGGTGTCCTATCAGTACCCCGTCTTCTTCAAGCCTGCAAGAAATTTCTGCAGAAGAAGTGATGCATGAATATTTTCTTTTGACTCCCATAACCTCTTTTCAGGCCCAAATCCCTTCAAATAGACAAAAAAAAGGTTCTTCCTCTCAGCTTCTGCAAGGTAAGGATATCCTTTACTTCAAAGACATCTTCGTAGCTGATGGGAGCAGGTGTAATATATTGAAGAAGGATCTCGGGATGACTGGCTTCAGGAGAGATATATGGAAGGAACTAGGTATCCTTAAGGAGGCTGGCAGCTTCAGTTTGTAGCATACAAACATTAATCTGCTGGATTAGCTTGACAACTTCAAAGGGACCAATGAAGCAAAGACCTAACTTGTAGGATGGACCCGTAAGACGAATATACTTAGAAGATAACTATATTTTGTCTCCACTATCCAGAGACACGGGCGAGTACTGGCATAGCAAGTACAGTCTGTCCCATTGGCAATGTCATGGTAGCTTCGGGCAGTATCAACACTTTGCCAAGATGTTGGGAAGCAGCAGGAAACTTCTGGATTTGGATGACTTTCACAAGTTGCTGAAACACCTTGATGGATTACGAGTGGCGCAGGTCCAGTTTTTTTTTCCGGGGCCTCAGCCAAGAAGTGTCCCACTTCTTTTAGCATGGTCATGCCATGGGTTACAATGGCTCCTCCTACTCCGGATCCCTTGGTCAACACTATTCCCTTTCCATCCAGGTCCTTTGCACACACCCGGGCAAACATCCACACCACTCCCGCTACAGGGATAGGTATGGAACGCTTCACGAATTTTTGTGTCATCCTTGCTCATGAGCCATGCTAATCTTCTCTGTTCGGCAGCACATATACTAAAATTGGAGCGATACAGAGAATATCAGCATGGCCCCTGCGCAAGGATGACACCCAAATTCGTAAAGTGTTCCATACTGGGATAGGTAGTTAATTTGCCGCCACCAGTCCGATTGTGTGTTCTTTTCTAGAAAGAGCAACCAAAGGGATGTGACTCTTTAAATAAGCTTCTGGTTGTTATGCGAGTCATTGCAGTTAATGTATATACTACTTACTGTAAGTAAAGGAAGGTCAAATAATCCGAGGTCAGGTCCAGGAAATGGAGCAGTACAAGGAGAAGTCCAATACACGAGCAGAGGTCAGGAAAGCCAAAGAGACAAAACAGTTTACAGGGAGCAGGCACAAGCAAAGTCAAGTCACAAGCAAAGGGTCTGAGTCCGGGAAGAAATCAAGTCAAGCAGGGTCAGACACAGAGCGCAGAGGGATCAATGTTCCACAGGCAACAGCAAGTGTACGACTGACACTGGGGGGAGGAACTAGCATGCTTAAATAGAAGCCTGATTAAGGAAAGTGAACACAGTTGACTGCAGCACAGACTGACAGCCCCGACACTGTAAGGGGGGGCAGGACTGTAGACATGGCCAGAGTCACTGGAGCATCTGTGTCCTGACCTTTCCTCACAGAAAACTGTATTCTACTTCTCAGTGTACCTGCGCTTCAGTTTGAGGTCCCCCCGGGCACTTCCCAGGCGACGACGGCCCCTCTTCCAGGCGACCCCCAGTAACGGAGACACAGTCCAGGATAACTTGAACATTCTCTTTACTTAATACTTCACACGTTACATTCACAGTTGGCACATCATGGAATTCACTTGTTTTCTCATCTTTCCCTACTTCGCTGACGCTTCTGTGCAGCAAACGTCCTGACCGTCTTAGGCTAGTTTCACACTAGCGTTTCCTGGAGCTGTGTCAGGCTGCGCACGGCCGCCGGTAAGCTCCACCCACGGCCGCACCTCCTGTCAGCTCCGCCTATGAGAGCATGAAGCTGCAAGCGACCTGCGTACCCTATCTTTAGCATTGGGTATGCAGGCCGTGCTCAGGTATGCGTTTGCCGGCGCATGTGTCCTTTTGACAGTGCGCTGACCTGCGCCAAATGCACCGTGTTGCTAGTGTGAAACTAGCCTTAGACTGCTCCTCAGATCCTGGCCTATCCTCGCCATGATGACAATTCCTCCTGCCTGTTTCGCCCCAGACTCGAAATCATCAGTCACCAAGTTTGGTTGCCTCTGGAAAAGCATCCAGGCCGTATGTACCATTCTTGTCGAAGCTCAAACTTCCTTCAACTCCTCACTCCAACCAACTCCTGCCCTAAAGGCGTGCGCCCAGGCTAAGTCGCCACATCTTTCTTCTCCTGTACTGGCCCACTGCAATGATGCCTAGTGGCCGTAGATAACGAGATTTGCAGCTTACCACCCGGCAGCCCTCCTACATTAACCCCCTACAACCTTACTATGATCTACACCAACAGTGCACACTACTATGCCCCCATCTAGTGGTTCCCGCAAGTACTACAATTATCCTTTGTTATAAAGAACTGCAAACACTATAATGCCTCCCTCCAAAGAGTGTAATAGACTTTCCCTACCTAATGAACATAAATACAATACTCGATATTACATAACAGAACATACAATGATAATACGTACAGGAATGCAACATCATTTACAAAGGTATACAAGGAATGGTAACATACGAATGTGGTAGTACCATAAATGTGGGCGGTAATACATACTGCTATGTAGCAGTACCACCCAATATCGATAAAGGATATAATAACATAACACATTTAGGAACAACAGGAGGGAAGGGAGCAAGGCGGCAATTCTGTCTCACCCCCTTACAACACAAAGTAACAAAAAGAAAGAGTGGAAATCATGACACTGGTATAGTGGTCACCTGGGACCCTGTATCCATTAACCCCTTCCTTACATTGGACATACTATTCCGTCCATGTGACCTGGGACTTAAGTCCCATGGACGGAATAGTACGTCACATGCGATCAGTTGCTCTCACAGGGGGAGCGCAGCTGATCGCGGCCGGGTGTCAGCTGATTATCACTGCTGACACCCGGCACATTAACCCCTGGCACACTGCGATCAAACATGATTGCAGTGTACCGAGGGCATAGGGAAGAATCGTGCAGGGAGGGGGCTCCCTGCGTGCTTCCCTGAGCCCCTCGGAACAGCATGATGTAACCGCGCTGTTCCGAGGGCCTCCTCCCTGCAGGTCCCCGGATCTAATATGGCTGCAGAGGTCTTCGGGGTCCTGCAGGGAGGCAGATTTCTAAGTGCCTGCTGAGAAAGCCTGCAGTGCCTGTTAGATCGCTGATCTGACACAGTGCACTGCAAAGTGTCAGATCAGCGATCTGACACTATACAGTGATGTCCCCACCTGGGACAATATAATAAAGTAAAAAAAAAAAGTTAAAATATTTTTTAAAAAATTCCTAAATAAATAAAAAAATATTCCGTAATAAATTCTTTTATTTGTAAATAAAAAAACAATAAAAGTATACATATTTAGTATTGCCGTGTCCATAACGACCTGTCCCACTAGTTAACCCCTTTAGTGAACCCCTTAAAAAAAAAAAGGCAAAGAACAATGCTTTGTCATCATGCCGCCGATCAAAAAGTGCAATAACATGAAATCAAAAAGACGGATATAAATAAACATGGTACCGCTGAAAACGTCATCTTGTTCCGCAAGAGAAGAGCCACCATACAGAGTCACCAGCAAAAAAATTAAAAAGTTATAGCTCGCAGAATAAAGTGATGCAAATATAATTATTTTTTATATAAGAGTTTTTATTGTATAAAAGCGCCAAAACATAAAAAATTTATATAAATGAGGTATCACTATAATCATACTGACTTGAAGAATAAAACCGCTTTATCAATTTTACCGCACGCAGAACGGTATAAACGCCCTCCCCCCAAAAGAAATTCATGAAATGCTGTTTTTTTTTCATTCTGCGTCCCAAAAATCGGAATAAAAAGCAATAAAAAAAAATGTCACGTGCCCGAAAATGGTACCAATAAAAACGTCAACTCGTCCCACAAAAAATAAGACCTCACATGACTCGGTGGGTCAAAATATGGAAAAATTATAGCTCTCAGTGTGGTGATGCAAAAACTATTTTTACAATAAAAAGCGTCTTTTAGCGTGCGACTTTTACAAACATAAAAACCCGCCACAAATATTAAATCAAACCCTCCTTTATCACCCCCTTAGGGAAAAATAATAAAATAAACAAAAAGTATTTATTTCCACTTTCCCATTAGGGCTAGGGCTGAGATTAGGGTTACGGGTGTGTTGGGGTTAGGGTTGGAATTAGAATTGGGGGGTTTCCACTGTTTAGGCACATCAGGGGCTCTCCAAATGCAACATGGCGTCTGATCTCAATTCCAGCCAATTCTGCGTTGAAAAAGTCAAACGGTGCTCCTTCCAAGCTCTGCTATGCACCCAAACAGTGGTTTACCCCCACATATGGGGTATCAGCCTACTCAGGACAAATTGCACAACAAATTTTGGGGTCCAATTTCTCCTGTTTCCCTTGGGAAAATAAAAAAATTGGGGGCAAAAATATCATTTTTATGGAAAAAAAAAAAGATTTTTTTTATTTTCACGCCCGGGCGTTATAAACTTCTGTGAAGCCCTTGAGGGTTCAAAGTGCTCACCACAAATCTAGATAAGTTCCTTGGGGGGTCCAGTTTCCAAAATGGGGTCAGTTGTGTGGTCTTTCCACTGTTTAGGCACATCAGGGGCTCTCCAAACGCGACATGGCATCCGATCTCAATTCCAGCCAATTTTGTGTCAAACGGCGCTCCTTCTCTTCCGAGCTCTGCCATGCGCCCAAATAGTGGTTTACCCCCACATATGGGGTATTAGCGTACTCAGGACAAATTGCACAATAACTTTTGGGGTCCTGTTTCCCTTGGGAAAATAAAAATTGGGGGTGAAAAGAGCATTTTTGTGGAAAAATATTTAACGGCTGTACGTTATAAACTTATGTGAAGCCCTTGGGGGTTCAAAGTTCTCACCACATATCTAGATAAGTTCCTTGGGGGGGTCTAGTTTCCAAAATAGTGTCATTTGTGGGGGTTTCCACTGTTTAGGTACATCAGGGGCTCTCCAAATGTGACATGGCGTCCAATCAAAATTCCAGCCAATTTTACATTGAAAAAGGCAAACGGCGCTTCTTCTCTTTCGAGCTCTGCCATGCACCGAAACATTCGTTCCCCCCCACATATCAGGTATCAGCGTACTCAGGACAAATTGCACAATAACTTTTGCGGTCCAATTTCTCCTGTTACCCTTGGTAAAATAAAAAAATGAACCTGAAGTAATTTTTTTGTGAAAAAAAGTTAAATGTTCATTTTTTTTTAACATTCAAAAAAATTCCTGTGAAGCACCTGAAGAGTTAATAAACTTCTTGAATGTGGTTTTGAGAACCGTCAGGGGTGCAGTTTTTAGAATGGTATCACTTTTGGGTATTTTCTATCATATAGACCCCTCAAAGTGACTTCAAATGTGATATGTGATATGGTCACTGGTCACTAAAAAAAATGATGTAAAAATCGCTGGTCAACTTTTAACCCTTATAACTTGCTAACAAAACATATTTTGGTTCCAAAATTGTGCTGATGAAAAATAAAACATGTGAGAAATGTTACTAAGGCTGTGTGCCCACGATGCTATTTTTAAGCGTTTTTGCCGCGATTTTCGGCGCGAAAATGTTTAAAAATCGTGTACAGAACGCACCCCATGCATTCCTATGGCATTCCGCACATGCTGTGCTAATGCTGCGCTTTTTTCCGCGGCGGAAACGTATCGCTGAAAAAATCGCAGCATGGTCATTCTTTTGTGCGGAATCGCAAAGAATTGCCGCGATTCCGCACCCATAGGAATGCATGAGAATCGCTTACTTCCCACATGTGGCTATGCCCACCAGGCGGGAAGTTAAGCGTCTCATGTGCGGTTGGTACCCACGGTGTGGAGGAGAGGAGACTGTCCTCCAAGCCCTGGGTACCATACCCCCGTAAAAAAAAGAATAAAAACTAAAAAATCGGGGTATATTTACCTTCCGACGTCCCCGCGCTGCATTCCCGGCCTAAGCGTTCCCAGTAATGCCTTGCGGCAAGGTCCTGTGATGACGTGGTCTAGTGAGATCGCTATAGTAGCGCGAGACCAACGTCATCACAGGTCTCGCAAGGCATTACTGGGAACGCTGTGGCCCGGGATGGCAGCGCGGGACGCCGGAAGGTAAATATACCCCGATTTTTTTATTTTTTTATCATTTTTAATATTTTATCTTTTACTATTGAAGCCGCATAGGCGGCCTCAATAGTAAAAAGCTGGTCACACTTGTCAAACACTATGTTTGACGAGAATGACCAACCTGTCAATCACTTTCCAAGCGATGCTTCAAATCGCTTGGAAAGTGCTTGAGAAAATCACGGCAAAATCGCAAACAGAATCGCGCAGAAAAAAACGTGCGATTTCTGGGAAGGAGTCCAGTTTTTAGTGTGCGTTTTAACACGCAACGTGGGCACATAGCCTTACTAAGTTTTTTGTGTGCCATATCTCTGGGATTTAAGGGCATAAAAAGTCAAAGTTGGAAAATTGCAAAATTTTCAAAATTTTTGCCAAATTTGTTTTTTTCACAAATAAACGCAAGTTATATGAATGAAATTTTACCACTACCATGAAGTACAATATGTCACGAGAACACAATGTCAGAATCACCGGGATCCATGGAAGCGTTCTAGAGTTATGTAGCGAATGGAAGCGGAGGCAGAGATGGTGAAGTTCACATTCGTTTTTATTTTTTAAGTGGAACCTCGGGACGACGGTCTGGGGGGCTCCAAAGGGGGCGTGACTAGTGAGCCCCAGGCACCCGTAGTAAAGCCCCTCAGGCAGCGCCAGAATGGAATACCCGGATGACACAGGTGCTACCTCCAGTTAGACCCCGAACACGTGGCAGCTGTCCCAGCGGGACCAAAAGGGATAACAAAAGTTACAGCAGAGTCCGTAATGCATCCAAACGTCTCTTGTCCGCATGCCTTTTCATACGCTGGGAGGCTTTCTCCAGAGCAGTTTTGGTATCCCTCCAGACCTAAGAGAAATCTTCGGAGAAGGTTTCGGCAGCTGGAACGCCAGATGATCCGGAGATGGGAAGAGGTACTCTGGGTTGCAATCCGAAGACAATCTGAAAGGGAGACTTTCCAGAAGATTCACTTACTTGATTGTTGTAAGAAAATTCGGCCCAGGACAGCAAGTCTACCCAGTCGTCATGATGGGCGTTAACAAAGTGACGCAGGAATCCAGCCAGGATTTGATTTGTCCTCTCCACTTGTCCATTGGACTGGGGATGGTACGCTGAGGAAAAATCCAGTTCAATTCTTACCAGTTTACAAACTGCTCTCCAGAATCTTGAGGTGAACTGGACTCCTCTGTCGGACACGATGTGGAGAGAGAAACCATGGAGACGGAAGATGTGCTGAATGAACAGGTCCGCCAACTCAGGAGCAGTTGGAAGACCGGGTAGTGGAATGGAGTGAGCCATTTTAGAGAAGCGATCCACCACTTCCCACACCACAGAACGGCTAGATGAGACCGGGAGAGCTGTGATGAAGTCTATCGCGATATGTTGCCAGGGAGCAGACGGAATTGGAAGAGGCTGAAGCCTACCTGCTTGGCCATCTTGTTACGAGCACAGGAAGGACAGGCTGTGACGTACTCCAGAATGTCCTTAGCCATGGCAGGCCACCAGTAGTACCGGGAGATGAGATGCAGAGTCTTTCTCTGGCCGGCGTGCCCAGCCAACTTGGACGAGTGACCCCACCGAAGAACACGAGTACGCTCAGAAGCTGACACAAAAGTCTTCCCGGGAGGCAGCTGGGCAAGATCATTAGAAGCGACCGTGACTAGCCTTGAGGGTTCAATGATGTGCTGCGGTTCTTCTTGATCAGGAGGTAGAAAGGCTCTGGAAAGTGCATCTGCTTTGACATTTTTGTCAGCTGGGCGAAAATGAAGAACAAATTTAAAACGAGCAAAAAACAAAGCCCAGCGGGTTTGACGAGGATTCAGCCTTTGTTCAGTTTGGAGGTAAGCAAGGTTCTTGTGATCGGTGTATAGGACTACCTGATGAAGCGCTCCTTCTAGAAGATGCCTCCACTCCTGCAGAGCCAATTTGATAGCCAACAATTCCCGATCCCCAACAGAATAATTCCTCTCTGCGGAAGAAAAAACCTTGGAAAAAAACCCACAGGAATGCATTCGCCCGGAGGACGATTCCTGGGTTAGTACGGCTCCCGCACCTACTGAAGAGGCATCGACCTTAAGAAAAATTGTTCATTGGAGTTAGGGCAATGAAGAACAGGTGTGACTGCAAAGGCCTTTTTGAGAGAAACAAAGACCTCCTCAGCCTCAGGAGGCCAATCCTTCGGATTTGTACCTTTCCGGGTTAGAGCTGAGATGGGCGCCACTCGGGTGGAGAAGTTAGGAATGAATTGCCTGTAGTAGTTGGCGAAGCCCAGGAATCGCTGTATGGCCTTCAACCCAGACAAACCCATAACTTCTCCGGATCCATTTTTAATTCTGTGGAGGAAACAATGTAACCGAGGAAAGGCAAAGAAGATTGTTCAAAGAGGCACTTTTCAAACTTGGCGTACAGTCTGTTCTCCCTGAGCCTCTGTAAGACCAGGCGCACTTGTCTGCGATGCGAGACCAAGTCAGAAGAAAAAATCAGAATGTCGTCTAGGTAGACAACAACACAGGTGTAAAGCAGGTCCCTGAAAATCTCATTGACGAACTCTTGGAAAACAGCGGGTGCATTGCTTAGACCAAACGGCATTAGCAGGTACTCGTAGTGGCCATCACGGGTGTTGAAGGCTGTTTTCCATTTGTCTCCATCTCTGATTCGGATCAAATTGTAAGCACCTCTGAGATCCAGCTGGGTGAAGATCCGGGCCCCTCGGAGACGGTCAAACAGTTCTGAAATTAGAGGCAAAGGGTACCTGTTTTTTACCATGATCTGGTTCAGCCCTCGGAAGTCGATACTGGGCCGCAGGGATCCGTCCTTTTTCTTCACGAAGAAGAAGCCTGCTCCTGCCGGTGACGATGATTTTCGGATAAACCCTCTGGCCAAGTTCTCCTGGATGTAGTCCGACATAGCCTAAGTCTCTGCCTGGGAAAGAGGGTAAACTCTCCCACGGGGAGGAGATGTTCCAGGAAGAAGGTCTATTGGACAGTCATACGACCTGGGGGGGGGGAGTTTTTCAGCCTCCTTTTTCCCGAAGACTTCCGAGAAGGACCAGTAAGCGGATGGTAATCCAGGCAGGGTAGCAGGTTGGACCGGGGGTAAGCTGGTTCAGTCCGGGTTAAACAACGGTCCGAGCAGGAATCTCCCCAACGTAGAATTTTGCCTGTTCTCCAATTAAGGACTGGTTCATGTTTCTGAAACCAAGGCAAACCTAGAAGCAAGGGGTGAGACAAACCAGGGTACACATAAAAACAGATTCTTTCAGAATGCATAAGACCTACCCGGAGTTCCACTGGCTCAGTCTGGAACTGGACGGGTTCGGTGAGAGGCTGGCCATCGACAGCGGTTACTCGCAACGGGTTGGAAAGAGCCTGAACTGGTAAGTGGTAGCGATCCACAAGTGTCTGCTGGATAAAGCTTCTGGCGGCTCCGGAGTCCAACAGAGTCCAGAAAATTTTATTGCTCCACAGGTCACGGAAACTGAGATCTGCAATGAAGGAGAGGAACATTCTCTACCTAGGGTGGCCTCTCCTACCGAGCCTAGACACAGGAGTTTTCCGACTTCTTTGGACAGGAGCGGATCAGGTGTTCGGAACTACCTCAGTACAGACAGCTTCAGTCTTTGCGATGCAACTCCTGGCGGTGGCTGGCCAGACTTAGTCGATCTACCTCCATAGCCTCAGGAGAAGAGGATGAGATTGACGTTTTGGAAGAATTAGAGTCCAGGTGGTAGGACCTCCTGTCACGCTTAATCTCCATGGAACGCTCCTGAAAACGCAGGTCAATACGGGTCGCCAAGGAAATCAGGTCATCCAAGATGGTAGGCCTCTCCCGTCCCGCCAGCTCATACTTAATTTTTCCAGATAGGCCCTCCCAGAAGGTAGCCAGCAAGGCCTCATGGTTCCAAGATAGCTCAGATGAGAGGGTGCGGAACTGAACAGCATACTGAGCCACCGTGAGGGTTCTTTGACGTAAGCGAAGCAGGGCAGAAGCGGTCGACCTGACCCGGCCAGGTTCATCAAAGGTCCTGTGAAAAGTCTCTAGGAAAGATTGAAGATCATTAACCAGCGGGTCTCCTCTCTCCCATAACGGATTCAACCAGGCGAGAGCCTCTCCTGCTAGATGTGACATAATGAAGTCCACTTTGGCACGGTCAGAAGTAAACATATGCCCCAAGATTTCAAAGTGCAGGGTACACTGATTGAGAAAACCCTGACACTGAGTGGGATCACCATGGAAGCGGGTAGGAGCCAGGCGGGGGCCCTTGCTTGTCATGACAGCAGGTACCTGAGTGTTGCTAGATGAATCAGGAGCAGCCGGGTTCTGCAGGGAATCCATGCGGGTGGACAGGTTACGTAGATACGTCGTGATCTTATCCTGTTGATCTCTTAAACGGGTCACCTCTTGGCACAACTCCAACGTCGGAGGCCTCTGGGGTCCAGCGGATTTCATGGCCGGAGCAATTTGTAACGAATGGAAGTGGAGGCAGAGATGGTGAAGTTCACATTCGTTTTTATTTTCAGGGGGCTCCGAAGGGGGCGTGACTAGTGAGCCCCGGGCACCCGTAGTAAAGCCCCTCAGGCAGGGCCAGAATGGAATACACGGAGGACACAGGTGCTACCTCCAGTTAGACCCCGAACACGTGGCAGCTGTCCCAGCGGGACCAAAAGGGATAACAAAAGTTACAGCAGAGTCCGTAATGCGCTGGGTCCCGGATCCGGTTAGTTGGTAAGGAGTCGGTTCCAGTGACCTTCACACAGTCCTTGGACTTGGATGGCTGTAGGCGGAACGGGATGGCTTAGGCCCAGATAGTTGCTGATATAACCAGGTAACAAAGGATACTGATATGCTGTGGAAACAGAGAGCATTAGACAATGCACAGAGACTGCAGATGCAGCGCAGAAAGGTTAGCATGAGAACCGGATGTAGCAATGATAGATACTCGTTGCTCCGGCACTCTCCCTATGGAGGAGAGGCCAGAAATAGCAGCCAGTGAGCTGCCATTGGTTAATTATATTTTTTGAATAATGCGCGCCGCCCCTTTAAGAAGGCAAGAGAGCGGGCGGGCGTGCCCTAATAGTCTTAGCTACAGATCTCCTCACAAAGCGCCAGGAGGAGGAGGCAGGAGGGAGGACAGAACACTAAGCAGCAGCATGAGATCCAGAGGAGGCCGGCTACTGCCTATGTGAGGCTCGAGGTGAGTGCCCAGAATGGTAAGCAGCGGCAGGCCTGGGCGCAGTGCCAGGATGGGGGCCAGGTGTAACAGCGACAGACCTGGGCGCAGCGCCAGGACGGGGACCGGGTGTAACAAGTTATTACCTCATAAAGGGACAGTGGTCAGAATTGTAAAAATTGGCCCAGTCATTAACGTGCAAACCACCCTTGGGAGTAAAGGGGTTAAATAGCAGATACGCTGCTATTGAACTTATCCCAGATAATGGGTCTCTCGGAGACAATATCCTCAGAGTTCTCTCCTCTGCCCTCTGAGTCTCAAAACCCCACCGTGTGCTTCACTATCGTGGGGGCACTAGTTTAATAGTGGCCCCTGTATTCTCCTTTCTCTTGACTCGGACAGTCTCTTGAGATATGCGCCTCCCTCCTCAGGTCCAACACTCTGGCCCCCTTTCTGCTGTTGGGTTACTTGGGCGAAGTGGTGGGGCTTGGGAGAAACTACTTTCCTGGTCCGATCTCCTTTCGCACAGAGCCGTGTAATCAGCTGTAGGGATGGCAGTAGAGATCCCCTTGATACTGCAGAGCTCATCTGATCTCTCAACGTATCTCCCATACCCAGTCAGATTATGGGTTGACTCGAGGGCGACCACTACATGACTCCAGACTGCGCCGGCCAGGGCAGAGGCCTCTTTCAGCCCCAACGTCAAGAAAACCCAGATCAGGATTCAAGCATAGTTACTCCTTTAAGACCTGCCTCAGGGAGGGATCTCTCAGTCCAGGAACCAGTTGATCCCACAGCACTTCGTCCAATGGACCCAGTCCTCGGTGGTCATCTTGTGTCTTCTTGGTGCTATGGGCCGTCACTTCCGGCAATGCATTAACATACAGAGCTACAGTCATGGCCAAAAGTATTGACACCCCTGCAATTCTGTCAGATAATACTCAGTTTCTTCCTGAAAATGATTGCAAACACAAATTCTTTGGTATTATTATCTTCATTTAATTTGTCTTAAATGAAAAAACACAAAAAGAATTGTCCTAAAGCCAAATTGGATATAATTCCACACCAAACATAACAAAGAGGGTGGACAAAAGTATTGGCACTGTTCGAAAAATCATGTGATGCTTCTCTAATTTGTGTAATTAACAGCACCTATAACTTACCAGTGGCACCTAACAGGTGTTGGCAATAACTAAATCACACTTGCAGCCAGTTGACATGGATTAAAGTTGACTCAACCTCTGTCCTGTGTCCTTGTGTGTACCACATTGAGCATGGAGAAAAGAAAGAAGACCAAAGAACTGTCTGAGGACTTGAGAAACCAAATTGTGAGGAAGCATGAGCAATATCAAGGCTACAAGTCCATCTCCAAAGACCTGAATGTTCCTGTGTCTACCGTGCGCAGTGTCATCAAGAAGTTTAAAGCCCATGGCACTGTGGCTAACCTCTCTAGATGTGGCCGGAAAAGAAAAATTGACAAGAGATTTCAATGCAAGATTGTGCGGATGTTGGATAAAGAACCTCCACTAACATCCAAACAAGTTCAAGCTGCCCTGCAGTCCGAGGGTACAACAGTGTCAACCCGTACTATCCGTCGGCATCTGAATGAAAAGGGACTGTATGGTAGGAGACCCAGGAAGACTCCACTTCTTACCCCGAGACATAAAAAAGCCAGGCTGGAGTTTGCCAAAACTTACCTGAAAAAGCCTAAAACATTTTGGAAGAATGTTCTCTGGTCAGATGAGACAAAAGTAGAGCTTTTAGGGCAAAAGCATCAACATAGAGTTTACAGGAGAAAAAAGAGGCATTCAACGAAAAGTACACGGTCCCTACAGTCAAACATGGCGGAGGTTCCCTGATGTTTTGGGGTTGCTTTGCTGCCTCTGGCACTGGACTGCTTGACTGTGTGCTTGGCATTATGAAGTCAGAAGACTACCAACAAATTTTGCAGCATAATATAGGGCCCAGTGTGAGAAAGCTGGGTCTCCCTCAGAGGTCATGGGTCTTCCAGCAGGACAATAACCCAAAACACACTTCAAAAAGCACTAGAAAATGGTTTGAGAGAAAGCACTGGAGACTTCTAAGGTGGCCAGCAATGAGTCGAGACCTGAATCCCATAGAACACCTGTGGAGAGATCTAAAAATGGCAGTTTGGAGAAGGCACCCTTCAAATATCAGGGACCTGGAGCAGTTTGCCAAAGAAGAATGGTCTAAAATTCCAGCAGAGCATTGTAAGAAACTCATTGATGGTTACCGGAAGCAGTTGGTCGCAGTTATTTTGGCTAAAGGTTGTGCAACCAAGTATTGGGCTGAGGGTGCCAATACTTTTGTCCGGCCCATTTTTGGAGTTTTGTGTGAAATGATCAATGTTTTGCTTTTTGCTTCATTCTCTTTTGTGTTTTTTCATTTAAGACAAATTAAATGAAGATAATAATACCAAAGAATTTGTGATTGCAATCATTTTCAGGAAGAAACTGAATATTATCTGACAGAATTGCAGGGGTGTCAATACTTTTGGCCATGACTGTATGGTCTCACTTTCCCCTTGGACCTGCTGGAATAACCTCATGCAGAGGCGCCCTAGGTCTATGGTGTCTCCATGCATGTTCTCTAGGATTTTTACCACCTTTTCCACAGTGTCACAGACCCTAGGCGGGTGATAGATAACCATCAGACGGGCCTCCCGATCAAGGGTCAGGAGGGCTACCTCGGCCTGAGAGGCAGAGGTCAAGGGATATATGCGCAGTATGCTTTTCAACCTTTCTACCCAGTCCCACAGCAACATGCTGCTCCCTGTAAACTTGGGAAGATTGCTGACCATAGCTCCCAATGGTATATATCCCCCCCTGTCGCGCTTGGCTACGGACCGGTCCACCATCTCGTGTCTGAATGATGCATCCTGTCGACTATGCCAAATGTAATGCAGGTGTCTGGAAGCAAAGCTCAGAGGCACGTATGTTCTCTCGCTGCAATTCTAGCCATAGTTGGGGTCACCGGATTTTCCCGCTAGGCCACAAGCCTCTCTCTGACGTAGTCTATTAAAGCTTGTTGAACCTCCGACTGGCCCCCTCCCAACCTGAAACCCTAATCTCATCTGACCCAAATACCGTAGAGCAGAGGTCCCCAACCTTTCTGACCTTGAGTTACATTCATCTATGAAAGAGGATCGCGAGCCACATTCAGCTCTGAGAGAGGGTCTCGAGCCACAAACAGCTTCTGTCCCACTCCCAGTAGTGACAACTAGTGTTGAGCATTCCGATACTGCAAATATCGGGTATCGGCCAATATTCACTGTATCGGAGTTCCGATACCGAGTACAAATATTTTTACAATATCGAATACCGGAATCGGAAGTTCCCATAATGCAATGAGCCAGTTGTGTTAGCCATGATAACTAATGGCATGGCTGTGATTGGCTGCTGAAATGATGTCATCATGATGCGCGGTCTGTGCGGGCCTGCCGGGGGTCTGTGCGGGCCTGCCGGGGGTCTGTGTGGGCCTGCCGGGGGTCTGTGTGGGCCTGCCGGGGGTCTGTGCGGGCCTGCCAGGGGTCTGTGTGGCCTGCCAGGGGTCTGTACGGGCCTGCCGGGGGTCTGTGCGGGCCTGCCGGGGGTTGTGTGTGTGTGCAGGCATCATCTGATGGGACTACAAGTCCCATCGGGCTATGCCTGCTACAATGACAGTGATTGACACATTAGCCAATGATGGGACAGTAGTAATCCCATCATCCGGCTAATGTGTTGAATGTAAAAAAAACCCAAAACATACATACTACATATATACAACATACATACTACATACATTCATACAACAAACTACATATATACTACATTCATACAGCATACATACTACATACATACTACATATATACTACATTCATACAACATACATACATACTACATATATACTACATTCATACAACATACATATATACTACATAATACATACTACATGTATACAACATACATACTTACTACATACATACAACATACATACTACATGTATACTACATACAATACATTCATACAATACATACATATAGACATACAGTACATATAACAGAGTACATACTCACCATAACTTGTCACTTTGATCCCCGAAGCCAGTGTCATCTCACTGTAAAAAATATTAAAATAACAAACAACCAATATAGTCCCTGATCCACAGAAATCCACGAGTGTCCCACGACGATCTCCTGCAGTGCATCACTGAGAGGTTACTATAGTTCACTGGTCTCACTTTATGGCAAAAGCTGCGTGGGAACTTTCTCACACAGCAATGCCAAAAGTGAGACTAGGGACTAATTTTTTACTGTGGCTGAGGAATACAGTGCGGAAGGATACCTACCTCCCGTCATTGTATTCCTGGTGCCCCTAGAGAGCGGTCGCATCAGCTGATGCTGCTGTTTTCCACGGGAGATCGTCTTGGGACACTCGTGGATTTCTGCGGCTCAGGGAGTATATTGGTTGTTTGTTATTTTAATATTTTTTACAGATAACACTGGTATCGGGGATCAAAGTGACAAGTGATGGTGAGTATGTACTCTACGTTATATGTACTGTATGTCTATATGTATGTATTGTATGAATGTATTGTATGTAGTGTGTAGTATGTATGTAGTATGTATGTTGTATGTCTGTAGCATGTTTTATGTATGTCTGTAGTATGTACTATGTATGTTGTATGAATGTAGTATATATGTAGTATGTATGTACAGTATGTTGTATGAATGTAGTATATATGTAGTATTATGTAGGCCCGCACAGACCCCCGGCAGCCCGCACAGACCCCCGGTAGGCCCGCACAGACCCCCGGCAGGCCCGTACAGACCCCCGGCAGGCCCGTACAGACCCCCGGCAGGCCCGTACAGACCTCGCCCGCACACACAGACACGCACAGTCTCCGCCCATGCACCGCCCACACACTTCCCCCCTCCCGAACTGGATGTGCAAGTAAAGAAAGGGTTTATTTTCATTCCGATATTTGTGCCCCATTGACTTGCATGGGCTTCCGGTATCAGAATCGGCGATACCCGATATTTTTTGGGTATCGGTCCGATCCAATACGATATTTCCCGATATCGGAAGGTATCGCTCAACACTAGTGACAACCAAAGCCCTCATTACCAGTATAATTACAGTTAAAGCTTTTCCACTGAAATTACACCAAGGCAGTATGCCAAGCTTCAGGGTTTCCTATCTTACCGCATTCAGATCTGCTCTTCTGTGCAGGGCTACACACAAAAGTCACCATCTGGAGATCTGCTCTTAACAGCTGATTGCTACACCTAGCAATAGTGCACCAAGCTGGCAGACAGTCGCGAGCCACATATCACGGACCTGCGAGCCACATGTGGCTCCCGAGCTACAGATTGGGGACCCCCGTCATAGAGGATAGCGGAAAGTGGCGACCCTGCTCACACTCACTGACTGTTTTTTTCGCAGGCGCGTCCTACCTGTTGCAGTCTTCTCACAGATCTCGGCTTCAATATTGATGGAAGTCTCTCAGGATTGGACCATTAGTTGAACAGGTCTTGGCTCCTGACGAGCGAAGTCTGGTCTCTTGAGCTTTTCTGGAGTGGGGCACAGATCCTGGTCCCAACTCGCACAGACGGAACTAGAAATCTACCTGTGCCGAATCCGGCCTTGTCAGGCAATGGCTGACACTTTGCTTTCCGCTGAGGCTTGTTCTGCTGGCCTAAGAGATATTCCTGAAGCAGGTCTGCTCCGCTCTCCTTTCTGGGGCTAAATCTGCATGTGGTTTGGCTCGCAGGGCCTTTATATTCAGGAAGTCCTTCCTGTGGGTCACCTGATCAGGTTCACCACCCAAAGTCGCCGCCACTACAAATCTTCCAACACCATTTGGTTACATTTGATTTCGCATGGCCAGTAGATGGCAGTCTCTCCTCATTAATGGCTCATCCTGCAAGGGCTCTTGAGGGATTTCACTGCTTCTTATTACAATACTATAGAAAAAGTTTTTCTTCCAATAAGGGGAGGAGATTGGCAGAAACAATTAGCATTACGTGAAGCATTTTGCATATTCCTCATCTCAATTTCAAGCATCCTTTCATTTATTAAAATTCCTCAGATCTACTTCAGTATCTGACCAATCATTCAGTTGGAGTAACAGCTTCGCTTCCAAAGATGATTGTGCTTCAAATAGCAGTTCAGACTAGATATTTTCTTTCCTCAGGTAGTTTGAACGCAGTTCAGATCAAGCTGTAAACTTCTTCAGGTTTCTAACCTGTATTTTTAACTTCATCTGAGATCAGTTTTGAAAATTTTCACATGGAATCTTTTCATTTTATATTTTTTGCATGGCATATATAAAATCTAGTTTTTGCAATTCCTATTGTTCATGTATGCACCTCTGTATATTTTTTTTCCCTGAATGATCATTTTATATACTGTCTCATATTTCAAATCTTCTGTCTCTGTAGTTTTGCTTAATGCGGTTTCTGCTTGCACTGTGAATAGACCAATAAACTTAGTTCAGACCAGGTTTTTTGTTTTTTTCTTTTTTTCTTTTCTCAGGGATTTCCCGTGAAGCACAGTTCAGAGCTATTTTTATTTTCTTTTTTCGTTTTGCTATATATATATATATATATATATATATATATATACACACTCACTGGCCACTTTATTAGGTACACCATGCTAGTAACGGGTTGGACCCCCTTTTGCCTTCAGAACTGCCTCAATTCTTCATGGCAGAGATTCAACAAGGTGCTGGAAGCATTCCTCAGAGATTTTGGACCATATTGACATGATGGCATCACACAGTTGGCGCAGATTTGTCGGCTGCACATCCCTGATGCGAATCTCCCGTTCCACCACATCCCAAAGATGCTCTATTGGATTGAGATCTGGTGACTGAGGAGGCCATTTGAGTACAGTGAACTCATTGTCATGTTCAAGAAACCAATCTGAGATGATTCGAGCTTTATGACATGGCGCATTATCCTGCTGAAAGTAGCCATCAGATGTTGGGTACATTGTGGTCATAAAGGGATGGACATGGTCAGCAACAATACTCAGGTAGGCTGTGGCGTTGCAACGATGCTCAATTGGTACCAAGGGGCCCAAAGAGTGCCAAGAAAAAATTCCCCACACCATGACACCACCACCACCAGCCTGAACCGTTGATACAAGGCTGGATGGATCCATGCTTTCATGTTGTTTACGCCAAATTCTGACCCTACCATCCGAATGTCGCAGCAGAAATCGAGACTCATCAGACCAGGCAACGTTTCTCCAATCTTCTACTGTCCAATTTCGATGAGCTTGTGCAAATTGTAGCCTCAGTTTCCTGTTCTCAGCTGAGAGGAGTGGTACCCAGTGTGGTCTTCTGCTGCTGTAGCCCATCTGCCTCAAAGTTCGACGCACTGTGCGTTCAGAGATGCTCTTCTGCCTACCTTGGTTGTAACGGGTGGCAATTTGAGTCACTGTTGCCTTTCTATCAGCTCGAACCAGTCTGCCCATTCTCCTCTGACCTCTGGCATCAACAAGGCATTTCCGGCCACAGAACTGCCGCTCACTGGATTTTTTTTCTTTTTCGGACCATTCTCTGTAAACCCTAGAGATGGTTGTGCGTGAAAATCCCAGTAGATCAGCAGTTTCTGAAATACTCAGACCAGCCCTTCTGGCACCAACAATCATGCCACGTTCAAAGGCACTCAAATCACCTTTCTTCCCCATACTGATGCTCGGTTTGAACTGCAGGAGATTGTCTTGACCATGTCTACATGCCTAAATGCACTGAGTTGCCGCCATGTGATTGGCTGATTAGAAATTAAGTCTTAACACACAGTTGGACAGGTGTACCTAATAAAGTGGCCAGTGAGTGTATATATATATATATATACACACACATAGACTGCTTAAAAAATTAAAGGGAACACTCAAATAACACATCCTAGATCAGAATGAATGAAATATTCTCATTGGATACTTTGTTCAGTACAAAGTTGAATGTGCTGACAACAAAATCACACAAAAATCATCAATGGAAATCAAATTTATTAACCAATGGAGGCCTGGATGTGGAGTCACACACAGAATTAAATTGGAATGTAATGTCTTTAAAACAAGTCAAAATGATGCTCAGTATTGTGTGTGGCCTCCACGTACCTGTATAACCTCCCTACAACACCTGGGCATGCTCCTGATGAGGCGGCGGATGGTCTCCTGAGGGATCTCCTCCCAGACCTGAACTAAAGCATCCGCCAACTCCTGGAAGTCTATGGTACAACGTGACGTTGGTGGATGGAGCGAGACATGATGTCCCAGATGTGTTCAATCGGATTCAGGTCTGGGGAACGGCCAGTCCATAGCTTCAATGCCATCATCTTGCAGGAACTGCTGACACACTCCAGCCACATGAGGTCTGGCATTGTCCTGCATTAGGAGGAACCCAGGGCCAACCGCACCAGCATATGATCTCACAAGGGGTCTGAGGATCTTATCTTGGTACCTAATGGCAGTCAGGCTACCTCTGGCGAGCACATGGAGGGCTGTGCGGCCCTCCAAAGAAATGCCACCCCACACCATTACTGTAAAAAAATGCATATTCTTGTAAAATACTCAGGACTAGTTACCAGATAAAAATATAGTGGTTTATTTGGATTCTTCCATTAAAGAAAAGATTATTACAGAAAAACATAAAAATAGGTGCATGATTATAAAGAGAAGTCCATAGCAAAACTTATATCCTTCTTTCTCTGGAATCTCACATGGCAAAAAGGCATCTGTCTCTCTTAGGCTTCTTACATAGTAAAGTTACATACCAGCTGTTCATAATGTCATGGCCTAGCACAGATGACTCCTCGAATGTGTTTCATGGTGATAGGGAAGGAGTGAGAGCGACCTCTAGAGTGAGCCATGAATTATATACGTCTCTTAAAGCACGTGATCTCGGTATATATGGAGTTGTCCTGTACCATGAGCCAAGCTTACAAAAATAGCCTCTGTCGTGTCAGCTAAAGCAATGTACAGAACTGAGTCTTATACGAAATTAACGGATTATTAATATTTAACAATTACTGACCCACTGCCAAACCGGTCATGCAGAAGGATGTAGCAGGCAGCAGATCACTCTCCACGGCGTCTCCAGACTCTGTCATGCCTGTCACATGTGCTCAGTGTGAACCTGCTTTCATCTGTTAAGAGCACAGGGCGCCAGTGGCGAATTTGCCAATCCTGGTGCTCTGTGGCAAATGCCAAGCGTCCTGCACGGTGTTGGGCTGTGAGCACAACCCCCATCTGTGGACGTCGGGCACTCAGGCCATCCTCATAGAGTCGGTTTCTAACCGTTTGTGCAGACACATGCACATTTGTGGCCTGCTGGAGGTCATTTTGCAGGGCTCTGGCAGTGCTCCTCCTGTTCCTCCTTGTACAAAGGCTGAGGTAATGGTGGTCCTGCTGCTGGATTGTTACCCTCCTACGGCCCTCTCCACATCTCCTGGCGTACTGGCCTGTCTCCTGGTAGTGCCTCCAGCCTCTGGACACTATGCTGACAGACACAGCAAACCTTCTTGCCACAGCTTGGATTGATGTGCCATCCTGGATAAGCTGCACTACCTGAACCACTTGTGTGGGTTGTAGAGTCCGTCTCTTGCTACCACGAGTGTGAAAGCACAACCAACATTGAAAAGTGACCAAAGCATCAGCCAGAAAGCATTGGTACTGAGATGTGGTCTGTGGTCCACACCTGCAGAACCACTCCTTTATTGAGTGTGTCCTGATAATTGCCAATAATTTCCATCTGTTGTCTATTCCATTTGCACAACAGCATGTGAAATTGATTGTAAATCAGTGTTGCTTCCTAAGTGGACAGATTGATTTTTACAGAAATTTGATTTACTTGGAGTTATGCTCTGGAACCTGTCACCCTGAAGCAGCCGCCTCCCCGCCATCAATCATGTCTCTGCAGCATCTGGGCCCCGCCTCCCATAGCGGTCCATCATGCACTGTGCTGCCGTCTGACAGGCGCAATAGTACAAATTTAGAATGTCATTATGTAATGGAAAAAATTGTACACTAGAATCAACAATTACAAAAATTTTTTTAATTTTTATTAAATACTGAAAATTTATTTAACATATATAGACTAAGCATATTAAAAAGTGGGAAACCACAAGGTGGTGGGAAAAAACACTAAAAACCTCCACACACGAAGCTAGGAGAGTCATTGTTAAGTTGTGAGTGAAAATAGGGCAGTTAAACACATACCTATGGTGTGGGATATGCATAAAATAAAGGAGTAGGTACCAATAGTTAGACGTTAACCAAGGGACCTACATGGCCAAACATTACTTGCCACTGACCTACTGCAAAACAAAAGGATCATTCCATGTCAGCAGCAGTATAAGCAATACCTGTGGTGTAGGATACAGCACACACCATAAGACCTGACACACATTTCGGCAATTTGCCTTCATCACTCCCTTTGATGTGGGCTACAGCGGTGAGCCCACATCTTTCCCGGCACATGTCAGCTGTTTTGAACAGCTAACAAATGCCTGGAACAGCCGCGGGTGGAATCGCGATCCACCCACGGCTATTAACCCATTAAATACCACTGTCAAACTCTGACAGCGGCATTTAATGTGCGCTTCCGGCAATCGTGCCGGGAATCTGCCCACCCGTGACCTCCGTCATGTGATCGCAGGTCACCGGTGGGTTGGTATGACAATCGGAGGTCTCCAGCAGACCTGTATGGTTGTCACTACTGGCTGTTGTGAGTTCATTTTCCCCTTCACCATTGAGGTCTGATGAACTCCCTCTTCTGGTGAAGGAAGGTAGTGAGGTTGATTACCAAGCACCTGAGCAGGATGATGATGACTGGGTGACTGGAATTGCTGATTGGATATAAGGCAGTCGACGCCCTTCTGCCTTGCTGGTGATTTCTCAGAGGGATTCTAGGAGACCAGTCTGATTCCTGCTCCTCAAAAGCTAAGTTTTCTGCTCTGCTTTTTGCATTTGTGTTTTGGTTTTGTTTTGCCTTGTTTTTCTGGATTTCTGCCATTCCCTGCTGAGGTGAGCTGAATTCCTTTTTGCTCTGTCTTCAGAAAATACCTTAGTACTGATATAGTCTTTTTGAAGCCTAGCATCTTCAGGGCTTTTTTCCCTATCAGTCTGTTGGCTCTTGTTTTGATAGGGTTTTGGCGGATTGCAGACAGCAGCTTTTCTATCCTGTCCTATTTAGTTAGCTTGGGCCCCATCATTTGCTCAGCCTATCTTTCTATCTGTGTGAGTGTTTTTTCATCTTGCTTCACCATCATTATATGTTGGGGGCTGCCTATTGCTTTGGGGTCTGCTCTGGGGCAGTTTAGATTTCCCTTTCTGTCTTTAGGCTATTTAGTTCTCCGGCTGTGACCGAGGGGTCTAGGGCACCGTAGGAACCCCCACAGCTACTGCTAGTTGTTGTTGATAGGTTCAGGGGTCTGCAATCCGATAGCTGCCAACTTCTCTGGTTTTCTGGACTTAGCTAGTATTTCTGTTTTTGCCTCCTACGGTGACTCATTCATAACAACAGGCTTTCTGTAAGCGCCGCCTAGTGGTCGGCGCTCATAGCAAGTTAGTAATTCAGCTACATATAGGCGATGTGATCATCGCCTATCTGTAGCAGAGCTGATCGAGTTATAACAACTTCTAGCCTCCCATGGAGACTATTGAAGCATGCCAAAAGTAAACAAAAATGTTTTTTTTTTAAATTAAAAAATATAAAAGTTGAAATCACCCCCCTTTCGCCCCCATTCAAAATAAAATAATTAAAAAAAAATCAAACACATATTTGGTATCGCTGCGTTCAGAATCACCCGATCTATCAATAAAAAAGGAATAACCTGATCGCTAAACGGGAGAAAAAAAGTCAAAACGCCAGAATTCTTTTTTGGTAGCCGCGACATTGCATTAAAATGCAATAACGGGTGATCAAAAGATCTTATCTGCACCAAAATGGTCTCATTAAAAAACATCAGGTCGGCGCACAAAATAAGCCCTCACTCAACCCGAAATCACGAAAAATGGAAACGCTACAGACGCAATTTTTTTTTTTTTTAGCAAAGTTTAGACTTTTTATTCACCACTTACTGTAGATAAAAAAAACCTAGACATGTTTAGTGTCTATGAACTCGTAATATCATGGAGAATCATAATGGTAGGGCAGTTTTAGTATTTATTGAACCTAATAAAAAAGCAAAACAAAATACAAGTGTGGGATTGCACTTTTTTTTGCATTTTCTCTGCACTTGGAATTTTTTCCCGTTTTCTAGTACACGACATGATAAAACTAATGGTGTCGTTCAAAAGTACAACTCGTCCCACAAAGAACAAGCCCTCTCATGGCCATATTGACGGAAAAATAAAAAAGTTATGGCTCTGGGAAGAAGGGGAGCGAAAAACGATAACGCAATGACGAAAATACCTCCGGGGGTTAATTCTATTTATCACAAGCATTGCCATTGGTTGTGTCCATATTCCTATGAATAAGTGCGTAGTGTATGTCAGAAATGTGTAAGGTTTTATCCTCGTGATGGATCCTCCTATTTTTAAGCAGATTTCTAATAAAAAATTTAATATTATGGAAGTGTTGGAAAATCCTTTTTTTCTTCTTCTTCAATGTTGCAGGACCGTCCCATTCAAACCTGTGGCCTTATTACCTTGCAGCACAAAGCCAGCATTTAAGGTGGTGAGAGGGACTAGGAATAGGAGTTAGTGGTGACATCTTTCAATATCAAATATATGGATTTATTATCAACTTTGTAAAATGGAACTTTTTTTTAATCAGATTTTTTTTTATTAACTACAAAAATCATTTTCTATTTTCCATACGTAAATACAATTAAACATTTATATGGTACAGACATATGAAAAGAACAAACAAAACATTTTGTTATACCCCAAATATATACCCACTCACCCATATATCTCAGTGGAATGTCTCATATGCCCTAGTGTCATTATCCTTTAGTCCTTATTGCATACTCTAAAGCCCCACGTTTAGCAATTTGGGTTAGCCTTCAATACCGTGTATCCTGCTTACAGCGGTGTCATCCATCATTCTATCCCTAAGAAATTGTATGGATCATAAACCAGGAGTATCTAGCCATGGACCCCAGACTTTTTCATATTTATGCATAACCTCTCTTTTCTTCTATATGTTCTTCTTCATTCTAATTATGGGATTCATTCTGTTTTTAACTCCTTTACCCCCAAGGGTGGTTTGCACGTTCATGACCGGGCCAATTTTTACAATTCTGACCACTGTCCCTTTATGAGTTAATAACTCTGGAACGCTTCCATGGATCCCAGTGATTCTGACATTGTTCTCTCGTGTCATATTGTACTTCATGTTAGTGGTAAAATTTCATTCATATAACTTGCGTTTATTTGTGAAAAAAATGGAAATTTGGTGAAAATTTTGAAAATGTCGCAATTTTCCATCTTTGAATTTTTATGCCCTTAAATCACAGTGATTTGGCACTCAAAAAAATTAATGATTAAAATTTCCCAGCACAATTTTGGAACCAATGTTTTTTTTCTTTAGGAAGTTATAAGGGTTAAAAGTTGACCAGCGATTTCTCATTTTTACAACACCATTTTCTTTTAGGGACCACATCACATTTGAAGTCACTTTGAAGGGTTTATATGATAGAAAATAACCAAAAGCGACACCATTCTAAAAACTGCACCCCTCAAGGTGCTCAAAACCACATTCAAGAAGTTTATTAACCCTTCAGGTGCAATTTTGTTTTATTTTACCGAGGATAACAGGAGAAATTGGACTGCAAAAGTTATTGTGCAATTTCTCCTGAGTACGCTGATACCTGATATGTGGGGGGGGACCACTGTTTCGGCGCATGGCAGAGCTCAGAAGGGAAGGAGCACCATTTGACTTTTTCAACGCAAAATTGGCTGGAATTCAGATCGGACGCCATGTAGCGTCTGGAAAGCCCCTAATGTGCCTAAACAGTGGAAACCCCCCACAAATGACACTATTTTGGAAACTAGACCCCCTAAGGAACTTATCTAGATGTGTGGTGAGAACTTTGAAACCACAAGGGCTTCACAGAGGTTTATAAAGTACAGCCGTAAAATTAAAAAATCATATTTTTTCCACAAAAATGATCTTTTCACTCCCAATTTATATTTTTCCAAGGGTAACAGGACCCCAAAAGTTATTGTGCAATTTGTCCTGAGTACGCTGATACCACATACGTGGGGATAAACCACTATTTGGGCGCATGGCAGAGCTCGGAAGGGAAGCAGCGCCATTTGACTTTTTTGGCTGCAATTGAGATCGGACGCCATGCCGCATTTGGAAACCCCCCAAAAATGACCCTATTTTGGAAACTAGACCCCCCAAGAAACTTATCTAGATGTGTGGTGAGCACTTTGAACCCCCAAGTGCTTCACAGACGTTTTTAACGTAGAGCCATAAAAAAAATCATATTTTTTTCCACAAAAATGATATTTTTGCAACCAATTTTTTATTTTCCCAATGGTAACAGGAGAAATTGAACCCCAAAAGTTGTTGTGCAATTTGTCTTGAGTAGGCTGATACCCCATATGTGGAGGTAAACCACTGTTTGGGCGCATGGCAGAGCTTGGAAGGGAAGGAGTACAGTTTGACTTTTTCAACGCAGAATTGGCTGGAATGGAGATCAGATGCCATGTTGCGTTTGGAGAGCCCCTGATGTGCCTAAACAGTGGAAACTCCCCAATTCTAACTCCAACCCTAACCCCATCACACCCCTAACCCTAATTTCAGCCCTAACCCTAGCCCTAACCCTAATGGAAAAATGGAAATAAATACATTTTTTTAATTTTATTATTTTTCCCTAACTAAGGGGGTGATAAAGGGGGGTTTGATTTACTATTTATGGCGGGTTTTTATGTTTGGCAGCTGTCACACGCTAAAAGACGCTTTTTATTGTAAAAATAGTTTTTGCATCACCACATTTTGAGAGCTATAATTTTTCCATATTTTGACCCACCGAGTCATGTGAGGTCTTATATTTTGCGTGACGAGTTGACATTTTTATTGGTACCATTTTCGGGTACGTGACATTTTTTAATCGCTTTTTATTCCGATTTTTGGGACACAGAATGAACAAAATCAGCATTTCATGAATTTCTTTTGGGGTGTGCGTTTATACCCTTCCGCACGTGGTAAAATTGATAAAGCTGTTTTATTATTTGGGTCAGTACGATTACAGTGATACCTCATTTATGTCTTTTTAATGTTTTGGCGCTTTTATGCAATAATGCAATAAAAACAATTTTAAATAAAACACTGGTATTACATACCTGGTAATGTGTTTTTTCATGAGACATGATGGCACCACGAGAGAGGGAATCCGCCCAATGAGGACAGGAAGCCTTCAAGATAAAAGGGGCGGCTCCTCTCTCCGCATCAGTTGTTTTACAGAGCACGAGAGGAACTCCGCAGGTTAGTGTACATATAAATAATACATCCCTTACACTACTACATTTCTGACACCCAAGGGAGTGTATAATGCTAATAATGCACCCAACTTATGATGTGATCAATAAGGAGGGAATATAAGGGTGCCGTCATGTCTCATGAAAAAAACACATTACCAGGTATGTAATACCCGTGTTTTTCCGTTCTACATGACGGCACCACGAGAGAGTTACAGAGATTTGTATTCTCTTAGGGAGGGATCACTGCTTGTAACACTCTTCTCCCAAATATGAGATCAGAGGTAGCAAATAGGTCTAACCTGTAATGTCTGGCAAAGGTAGACGGAGCGGACCAAGTGGCTGCTTTACTGAATTGGTAAATGGGAGCGTCTGCTCTCTCCGTCCAAGAAGTCGTCACGGCCCTCGTGGAGTGGGCTTTTAGGCCTTCTGGAATAGCCCTGCCTGCACTGTTATCTGCTGGCATAATGACCTTTCTCACTCATCTAGCTATAGTTTGTCTAGAGGCATTTAAGGCCCCTCCTTGCCCCTTGGAATGAGACAAATAATGCCCCCTGTTTTCTCCAAAGTCTCGTTACCTCCAAATACTGCAGGAGACATCTCCTCATCAGTGGCGGATTAAGTGGACTATGGGCCCGGGGCTGTTCATAAAACCTGGGCCCCTGTACCCCCCTTCCCACCTGAGCGCTGCGGTCCCCGTGCGGGAATTGACAGCCGTACGGACCGCAGCACTTGGTTTGCTGCGGGTCCATACGGAAAACCCGCCACCACGTGTGGACATGGCCTAAAAAGACGTTGCACATAAGCTGTAGGCCTACGGCCAATACGCACAAGATCGCCCAACGTGATCCTGGCCATAGGGGATCCACGTTAATGTCCCCACTTTAATTTGAAGTCCCCTTACTTCATCCATTGCAGTCCCCTATCACCCACTCACTTCATCTGCAGTGCCGCTTCATCATTTGCAGCCCCTTATTCCCCCTTCCATTTCATCATGTGCAGTCCCCTTCGCCCCCAACTTCATGTGCAGCCCCACTCCCCCATCATCATGTGCAGTTAATTTTACCCCCACATCATGTGCAGTCCCCCTTACCCCCAATTCATGTGCAGTGCCCCTTACCCCCAATTCATCATGTGCAGTCCCCCTTACCCCCAATTCATCATGTTCAGTCCCTCTTACCCCCAATTCATCATGTTCAGTCCCACTTACCCCTTAATTCATCATGTGCAGTTCCCCTTACCCCCAATTCATCATGTGCAGTCCCACTTACCCCTTAATTCATCATGTGCAGTCCCACTTACCCCTTAATTCATCATGTGCAGTCCCACTTACCCCTTAATTCATCATGTGCAGTCCCACTTACCCCTTAATTCATCATGTGCAGTCCCCCTTACCCCTTAATTCATCATGTGCAGTCCCCCTTATCCCCCACTTCATCATGTGCAGCCCCACTTATCCCCCACTTCATCATGTGCAGCCCCACTTATCCCCCACTTCATCATGTGCAGCCCCACTCACCCCCCACTTCATCATGTGCAGCCCCACTCACCCCCCACTTCATCATGTGCAGCCCCACTCACCCCCCCTTCATCATATGCAGCCCCACTCACCCCCCCTTCATCATATACAGCCCCCAGTCACCCCCCTTCATCATATACAGCCCCCAGTCACCCCCCCTTCATCATATACAGCCCCCAGTCACCCCCCCTTCATCATATACAGCCCCCAGTCACCCCCCTTCATCATATACAGCCCCCACTCACCCCCCTTCATCATATACAGCCCCCACTCACCCCCCTTCATCATATACTGCCCCCACTCACCCCCTTCATCATATACAGCCCCCACTCACCCCCTTCATCATATACAGCCCCCACTCACCCCCTTCATCATATACAGCCCCCAGTCACCCCCCTTCATCATATACAGCCCCCACTCACCCCCCTTCATCATATACAGCCCCCAGTCAACCCCCCTTCATCATATACAGCCCCCAGTCACCCCCCCTTCATCATATACAGCCCCCACTCACCCCCCTTCATCATATACAGCCCCCAGTCACCCCCTTCATCATATACAGCCCCCAGTCACCCCCCCTTCATCATATACAGCCCCCAGTCACCCCCCCTTCATCATATACAGCCCCCAGTCACCCCCCGTCATCATATACTACCCCCACTCACCCCCCTTCATCATATACAGCCCCCACTCACCCCCCTTCATCATATACAGCCCCCACTCACCCCCTTCATCATATACAGCCCCCACTCACCCCCCTTCATCATATACAGCCCCCACTCACCCCCCTTCATCATATACAGCCCCCAGTCACCCCCCTTCATCATATACAGCCCCCAGTCACCCCCCTTCATCATATACAGCCCCCAGTCACCCCCCCTTCATCATATACAGCCCCCACTCACCCCCCTTCATCATATACAGCCCCCAGTCAACCCCCTTCATCATATACAGCCCCCAGTCACCCCCCCTTCATCATATACAGCCCCCAGTCACCCCCCTTCATCATATACAGCCCCCCTTCATCATATACAGCCCCCAGTCACCCCCCCTTCATCATATACAGCCCCCACTCACCCCCCTTCATCATATACAGCCCCCAGTCACCCCCCGTCATCATATACAGGCCCCAGTCACCCCCCCTTCATTGTGTACAGCCCCCACTCACCCCCTCCCCCATTTAATTCATTTTATAAATAAAAAAAAATAAAAAAAGTTCCCCATACACTTACCTCACAGCCGGCTCGCTCCCCAGCAGCGCCTCTGCTTTCAGCATCCTCCGGGACATGTCGGCGCGTGCACGATGACGTCATCGCGCACGCCTGACATCTGACCCGGAAGTACAGCCGGAGCTGAGCAGCCGTCAAGGTGACGGCCGTGCACAGCTCCCGGCCCCTCATAGAATGTGACGCGGGCGGCTGTCTGCTGCCGGTGGCGTCACAGCACAGGGCACGGCCGGCCCTGTACAGGTGCTGGGGGAGCGGTCCGGGTGGCATTTGCCTCTCTGCCACCCGGCCCAGCCCTCCCCTGCCCCTGGGCCCCTGCCCCTGGGCCCCCAAAAAACCTTGGGCCCGGGGCAACCGCCCCATCCGCCCCTATTAAAATCCGCCATTGCTCCTCATATCTAGGCCATGAAGCCTCTCCTCCTTCTGGTCGTTAGTGTCAGGACAAAAGAGATGGTAAGGTTATCTCCTGAGCCCTATGGAATTTTGATATCACCTTGAGAAGATATGCCGGATCTAATTTTTAACACCACTATCATCTATGGCCCGAGTGTAGGGAGGGTCTTGTTGATAATGCGAGTAACTCCTCAACCTACTGGCCGACGTGAGCGCCTTTAATAAGGCTGTTTAATGTTAGAATCCCTATCTAATGTTGTGTTTTTAAATGGCTCCAACGGACTCTGTCAAAGATGACAGGACTAAATTTAGATCCCAAAGAGGAGGAGTAGAGGATGGACAGAGTCAGCTCTAGTACACGCCTGGATAAACCTGGCCACCCACCTATTGTTTGTCAGGTCGCAGCTGAATAAGGCTGCCAGGGCTGAAACGTGTACTTGGAGGGTACTGACAGCTAACCCCAATCCTAAACCTTTCTGCTGAAAATTCCAGTATTGCCACTATCGGGACTTTCCCTTCCCTTATTGGGTCTGAGGTAGATAAGAATTTTCACATATCCTCTTACAAAAAATTTTTGTAGTCACTGGTTTTCAGCTACTGAGTAAGGTGGATATTAACGCTACTGAGAATCCCTTTTCCTCTAGTAGTGACCTTTTTAAATTTCAGGCTGTCAACTGCCACCCAGATCTCTGAGGGACGCTGTGTTAGAGGGTCCTAGACCTCTGTCACTGACATTACTCTCAGCCAATAGAACCATGGCCTTATCGGCCAAAAAAAGGGCTATCAAAATCACTCTGGCTCTGTCCTCCCTGATCTTCCTCAGAACCGCTGGTATGAGGCATATTGGAGGGAAGGCATACAGGAGACCTGATGTCCACTCTATCCTGAAGGCATCTACTGACGATGGTCTGTCCGCTGGACTTAGGGAGCAGAATTTCTGAACCTTCCTGTTGGCTTTTTTGAGGCAGAGAGATCTATACTGGGATTTTCCCACATGTGTCCTATCCGTTGAAAAACGGATTCTTTTTGGTACTATTTTCCTTGCCTCAAGTGGTTCCTGCTCAGACAGTCTGCCTTCAGGTTGTCTGTACCTCGGATATGCAGGGCCAATAATGAGAGGGACTGGTGTTCTGCCAGAGTCATGATCCGGTCTCAAGCTGTTTAGCGGAGGCCCTTTGACAAGAGCAGTCACCTTCAGCCTGAAAGGGCCGGTGATTATCTGCCTCAAGGACTGAGAACGGGTGTCTCCCTGGTGGTTTACCTATGCAACCACTGCTTAGTTGTACTGATAGGACTCTCACGTGCTGTCCACTTTAAGTGTGGTAACAATTCCTCTGGTGTTTTTTCGATTGTTAGAAGTTCTCAATCGTTCGAGGATAGATTCTTTTCCTCCTGGGCCCAGGGATCCTGGAGCCATAATGTGTCTAGGTGGGCTCCCCACTGCTAAGGACTAGTGTCCGTTGTGACCACCTTGGAGACAGTGTGTGTGTGTGTGCTGGGTACAGGAGGGAGGGCCTGTTGCAGACTTCTGTAGAAAAATACCAATCCTTTATTAAAGAAAGAAAACAACAGCAGTTCCAGAGGGATTTTAAGGCCTTTGGTGACAACCGGACATATAGTTTCCATCAGAATAATATTTCTGACATCTCATCATCTGACATTGAGACATCGGACACTGAACAAAATAATACCTTTATATCTCCAAGGGGGGGTACACGATACAGACAATGGAGGGGCAGAGGAAGACATTACTCGAAGGGTTCCCAAAGGGGTGGAATGGCGTATGCAAACCCAAGGGGAACCAATTTGGTAAACAATTTTCCATCAACTGCCTCTACCTCTTCCTCCTCCTCTTTTTTAGAGCAAAATGCCAAAACGGGTTATTATCTGAGACCCAAATGAGTTTGAACCAGGGCCAGATTATAAATTTATCTAATTATACCCTTTCTAGGGAGGATTATAGTGTCTTAAGAAAGGGCTTAAATTATGTCCCCACTAATAGCTTTGATTGTTTTAATTGGACAAAGGACATTAATCTCTTTTGTCGCAAACTGAGATGGAAAAAGTTTTTTGCACGCAATGATCAAATTGAATGTGAACGTCTGGGGTTACAAAAGGATGAACTAGAGGGATACAGAGCATTAGTAGGCCTATTGGAGGAAAATAACATGAGGGAGGGGTGTGGTCCTTTCACAAATCTGAGAAATAACAGCACAAAGTTGCCTCCACAATCTGACATTTCCAGTATTGACATATTTCTCAGGTTGGTGGAGAGAGATCTAAGAAAAATCCCAACTAATGTGTCTAACTCTAATCTCACATCTAATGAGCAGGAGGCATTAAATAGATTAATGGATCAGAATGAGTTAATAATCAAACCCTCAGACAAGGGTGGCTGTTATGAATGAGTCACCGAGGAGGAAAAAACAAAAAGCAAGCTAAGCCCAGAAAACCGGAGAGGTTGGTAACTAGCGGATTGCAGACCCCTGATCCTATCCACAACAACTAGCAGTAGCCGTGGAGCATGCCTACGGTGGTCCTAGACGACTCGTCACGGCCGGAGAACTAAATAAGCCTAAAGAAAGAAAGGGAAAATCTAAACTGCCCCAGAGCAGACCCCAAAGCAATAGACAGCCCCCAACATGTATTGTCGGTGAAACAAGATGAAACCACAGACACAGGTAGAAAGATAGGCTGAGCAAACTATGGGACCCTCGCTAACTAGAAAGGACAGGAAAGAAAAGCTGCTGTCTGCAATCACGCAAAAAACCCTGACAAAAAGAATGTCCAACATGTCTGATAGAAAAAGGCCCTTAAGTCGCTAGACTTCAAATCACTATATCAGCACTCAGGTATATTCTGAAGACAGAGCAAAAGAGATCAACTGATCAGAGACAAAATGGGGATTCAGCCCAGTCCCAGCCAGGGCTGGCTGAACACAAAAACTAAGTAAACCAGACAAAAACTCATATGAACAATAGCCTTTAGGAAGGCAGGAACCAAACAGGAAACCAGGAGCCAGAGTCAGGAAAAATCACCAGCAAGAAACTAGGGAGTCGGCTGCCTTAAATCCAATCAGAAACTCCTGATGTCCAATCGCTGTCCTCCTCCTCAGGTGGCCGGTCTCTGCCATTTAGATCAGCTTCATTACCTCCCTTCACCAACAGAGGGAGTCCAGATAGAGAACTCACTACTCCTCTGTCAGCACAGCCAGCTCCATAACCCTCACCAGAAGCCAGAGGCAAACCCGAAAATGAGCTCACAAAAGGTGGCAGTCTTGTAATCATGGCTGAACGGGACTATATTAAAATGTGCAACACCATTTTAACTGACATGGAAACATATGAAATTCTACGCTCGGATCCCTTGATGGAATATAAGGGTGAATTGAAAGGGATACTGGAAACAGCAAGGGCAGCTAATTTGATATCTAAAAATGAGTTTGAATTTCTATACCCATCTCAACCTCTGATTGCCACCTTTTACACCTTACCGAAGGTGCATAACGGACTCACCCCCCCTTAAAGGACGTCCAATTGTTTCGGGGTCGGACTCCCTCATTCAAAATTGTGGGGTATATATTGATCAGATACTCCGTCCTTTTGGCTTTACTGTCATACATCAGGGATACCTCAGATCTCCTACTGAAGCTTGAGGGCATTCAGTTGATGGAGAACTCCATGTTGGCTTCAATAGACGTCGAGGCATTATACAGTAATATCTCACATGATTTAGGTCTTGAGGCGATTGGATATTTTTTGAAATCAATAGCAATACAATATAAGACCCATAACGAATTTGTGCTTGAGTTATTACGGTTTACCCTTACCAAGAATTTCTTTATCTTTGATAGGAAGTACTTCCAACAGCTCAGGGGCATCGTCATGTGCAGTCCCTGTGCGCCTACATATGCTGGGTTATACCTGGGCTGGTGGGAGGAAACCTTGATTTTCCCTGATGAACCTAGATGGTGGCAGGAGCATATTGGGACATGGTACAGATTCATTGATGATGTTTTTATTATCTGGCAGGGGACTGAGAGTGGTTTCTTGAGATTCATCGATGAATTAAATGACAATACAATTGGTATGAAATTCACCTATGAATTAGGTAAGACAACCTTGCCATTTCTTGATGTTCTGATTGAGAAAGGGGAGGACGGTTTTTTGAGATCTCAAATATACCGTAAGCCAACCAGCACAAATAGTTTATTATGTTGGGATAGCCATCACCCAGAGGCACTTAAGTGTGGCAGCCCAAAAGGTCAATTTTTAAGATTAAGAAGAAATTGCTCAGACATGGAGACTTTTAAACATCAGTCAGTAGATATGAAGAGGAGATTTTTGGAGAAGGGTTACCCTAGGCCTATTATTGAAGAATCATATAATTTTGCCTCGACTCAAGTTAGGAAAACCCTGCTACAAACTAAATCTAAGAATTCTGAGAAAACATTGGATGTGACCAGGATTATTGGCACCTTTGACTGCCAGAATAAAAGAGTTAGGGGGATTTTAAATAAACATTGGGATATCCTAACATCAGATCCCGACCTGAGTGGGATTGTGGGACCACACCCCATGATAAACATTCAGGAAGGGGCGCTCCATTAATGACAGTTTGGTGCATAGCTTCTTTAGAAGAACTAATCCAGCGGGCACCTGGCTGGACCGCAAAATTTGCAGTTTCTTTAAATGTGGCAACTGTGTGAAATGTAAATATATGAAGCAATGTAAATCAATCACTAGTTCCTCAAATGGTAGAGTATCCCATCAGAGAGATTTCACTAACTGTAAGAGTTCGGGTCTGATAAATGTGGCAACATGTAGCTGCCCAAAGGATTATGAGGGCAAAACCCTAAGGGAATTTCGGCGTAGAGTAGGGGAACACATTGGTGATGTGAGGCATGACTGTGATACCCCTCTGGCAAAACATTTAAACGAGTCACATAAGGGTAACAGGAAGAGATTAATTTCTCTGTCATTGAGGTAGTCAAGAGGAACCCCAGAGGTGGCAATTTTGACAGGTTATTGTTACAAAGAGAATGTAGATGGATCCACAGGTTGGAGTCCATGGGGCCAAGTGGCCTAAATGAAAATCTGTCCTATGCGTGTTTCTTATGAGGTTTCGGTTGTTGCTGGGGCCATGCGATACTTTTTTCCACTTCTTTTGGGGATTCACAAATTATTGTGATTTATTTAAAATTTGGTATCAATTTTTTGTATATATTTTCGGTGATTATTGTATCCCTTTATTGTGAATATAATTTTTGACCTCTCCTCTTCCCCAAAATTTCCTCAAATATGCATCTCCTATTGACAGTATGTGATATTATGTTGTGTCTATATTATGGGAAATGTTAATTTTTATTCTAATATTGTCCTCCCCTCTTTTATTGTTAGACCCAAACACCTGCAACAATATATGTATTCATGTCTTATGCGGATATAGTAAGCTGTGCAATGTGCGCTTCATTTATTCCTTAATCTGTAAATGATGCATACTGTCCCCTGGAGACACCTATGGGGGTGGGTACTAATGTTTCTTGAAAACAATCAGGGCGGAATGTCCTTTGAAAACAATCAGGGCGGCTCTAATATACAAGGGGCGTGTGGTATACGTGTCTTCTGGTTGCCCGGGAGGCACCCCAGGCATGCGCGGTAGCAGCGCTCACGATTATCAGCGGTGGGCTGAGCAGGCACTGATGCGCTTCCCGGGGGGGTACTCCGGGCACGCACGTCACTGGCGTCCACATTGATTAGAGGGGGTGGAGCTTGTTGCCCGGGAGACACCCGGGACTCGCGTGGCTACAATGCCAGCATCTATTATGGCGGACATGCGCAGTAGATCATTCATCTGCGCTCCCTCATATGGAACAGGAAGCGCACTTAGTGTGACTACTTCCTGGCTGTATGTGTCATCAGCTGTGGACATAATTGCGCTCCATGTGGAACGCACGCCAAGCATTACCGCCCAGTAGCTTATTAACTCATTGGTTGCATTTGTGATTGACAGCTATGTTTTCCTATGGTGGGCTGATCCACCTATGACACAAAGCCCATTTCCGGATTAGAGAGGATAGGGGCATGGCTATGTGTATGTGTTTGTCTGTGGCTAGCCCCATTTGCTGTATCTTATTGATTGGACCTCTTCAACATGGAGGATTGATTGGCATCTATTGACTGTTATGTTATATATAAGGGGAGTTTGGTCGATCTGCACACAGCATCTGATTATCTGCCTCCTGATGATCCTAAAAGGAGAAACGCATTGAGGTTTCACTCCATCAACCACCAACTTTGAGTACCCTTTTATTGTTATCAACATGATTTAATTATTTATCATTAGTATCTTTCTCTCTTGTGGGCCAATATTGGCCTCATGGGTTAAATGTACCTTCTGGCTATCTAGCTTTTGCTATCCTTGTTTAATTTATCAGTTATATCACGGACTTCAGGGATAGCCGTCGTGGAGCGGGGGGGCGCCATTCCGCTGACAAGTAGGGTGCCAACCTTCGCTGACAGGAAGGTGTTTAGTCACAGGGAACAATATAGTCAGGTACTCATTTGTTTGCACTTGTCACTTTATGTCTCGTGTTTACAGCACTTTTTTTGCACATTTTCTATTGTTGCCTAAACTTACCCTTACCGGCGACACCTTTACACTCCTTTCCTGGTTAAATGGTGATTGTGTATTGCACCACTCCAGGGTTATCTAGGAGTAACAGGGTCAGCCATCGTGGAGCGGGGGCGCCAATCTCGATTGTGTTTAGGGTGCCAACCTCCGCTGGTAGGTAGCTGTTATCAGGGCCCCGATTTAGGGCCTATATAGGTGATACAGTTGTTTGTGGATTTCTGTGTGTTTGTTTTGTTTTTTGATTCAATAAAGGTTGTATTTTACTTATAAATAATTAGTAATGCTCCCCTCATACTCCAAATTGTGCTGAGTACACCCCTCGGAGAGGACTATCTGTAACCACCACCTGAGTGAATGGAGTACAGAGTCCGGAAGGGTGAGCTTTTGCTCTAACCTTCCCTGCAGTTCCCTGTTGTTCTGCAACACACACCTTTACAGTTCCTTTTTATGGAACTGGGCCCATTTCACTGTTGGTATGCAGGAGGTGAGGGACCCCAACCCCAACATGGTCCTCCACCGAGCTATCTATAGTTTTTGTATCTCCCTTGTCTTCCTCTGGGAGGTGATGCTCCTGCTCCACTGAGTTCATTGTTAACCTCAAAAATTTCTAGATCATTGCTGGTTCCAGTTTGGACTTTTTTTTTTTTTGAAGTCCAGCTGCCATCCTAACATCTGTAGTGTTTTCATCACTAATCTGACTTGATCTTGACAGTAAGGGAGATTTCTTCCCCATTATCAAGAAGTTGTCCCGATAGGGTATCATCAGAGCATCTTTCCTTCTGAGATGCGCTGTGATTTCTGCGATTAGCCTTGTGAAAACTTGAGGGCTATCACTACTGCACAGGGCAGGGCCCTGTATTGGAAGTGACACTACTGAGACCCATCCGGACTGTCACTGAGACGTATATGGCCTTATTGCCGGATCTGGTGATAAGTGTTCATGAGATCTCGGAACTGTTATATAATATTCGAGGAAGGAGGAATTCTACTGCTCCTTATCGTCTCCACTGTGTCAGGAACACCGCACTACACTCGCTCACTGAGCCAGTGCGTGTGTACTGAGTACAAAAACAGTGCTCAAAGATACCTGTGGAGCGGGCAGCAGCAGTGACAATGCATGCTCCTGGACCTGAAGCATGTGACTGCTGGGGGCGTGGCCTAAGCTCCACAGAGCTAGGAGCTGCAGGGAAACTCCTAGAAAGGTAACTACAGGACAATGTTACCAAGGGGCATAGACAGAGACAGAAACCAGATCAAGCCGGGTCAAAGCACGAGATAGCAGGACAGTACCAAAGGGTTAGACAGAGCGAATAGTCAGGACGTAGCAATAGATCAGAAAACCAGAACGGGCAATGGACGGTACAATAGGGACAAACTGCAACGGAGTAACAATAGCCAAGCCAGGAGGTCAGAACCGGAGAAGACAATAGTACCAAAACGAGAGACGGAGTACAGAGTGAGGGAACAGGCCGGGTCATACACGGGAATCAAACCAGCAATGCAGAATACACGCACACCAGGGGGGGTCAGTCAGACACACAGACAGAATAACAGTATAGCTGACAGAGAATGCTAGTCTGGAGTGAGTATAAATACCCCTCCCAGATCCAAAGAGAGGCCGGCAAAAGTTAACCCTGTGAGAACAGGACATTAACCATGTCCTAACCATGACAGTACCCCCCTCTTAATGGGGGGCCACTGGACCCCCAGGTTTCTCAGGGTATCTGGCATGAAAAGCCCGCGCCAGTCGATCAGCGTGCATCGAACTGGCCGGAACCCATGACCGATCCTCCACGGAATATCCCTTCCAATGAATAAGGTACTGAAGTCTCCGGCGCACCCACCGTGAATCAATGATGCGCCCTACCTCCTACTCCAGCTGACCCTCTACCAACACTGGTGGAGCCACAGATGAGGGATCTTCTCTAACTGTCTCCACAGGTTTTAATAGGGACCTGTGGAAGACGTTAGATATTTTGAAGGAGGTGGGAAACTGTAATCTGTATGCCACTGGGTTGATCACCTCTACAATCTTGTATGAGCCAATAAATTTTGGGCCCAACTTCGTAGAGGGTATTTTAAGTTTGATGTTACGGGTGGACAGCCAGACTTTTTCCCCCACTGTTAACGCAGGACCCAACCCCCTCCTCCTGTCCGCAAAATGTTTATACTTCTTCTGGGCTTTGGAGATGTTCCCCTGCACCTCCCTCCAGAGGGTTTTTAACTGTTGTACGATCCCCTCGGCACCAGGGCAATCTGAATCCATACGGGAAAATTCCCCAAACTGCGGAACAAACCCATAATTGACCTGAAAGGGAGATTTTCCGGTAGACTGATTAATACGACAGTTGAATGCAAATTCTGCCATGGGCAATACCTCACACCAGTTTTCCTGTCTGGAGGAGGCCAGGCATCTCAGAATCTGCTCCAACGACTGGTTGGTGCGTTCAGTCTGTCCATTGGATTCCGGGTGATAGGCAGAGGAGAATGACAACGTGACCCCCAACTTCATACAAAACGCTCTTCAAAACCTGGCCACAAATTGCACACCCCTGTCCGACACCACGTTCACGGGCACTCCATGCAATCGAACAATGTGCTGTATAAACAAGCGGGCCAAGGTTTCAGCAGATGGTAACGCAGGTAATGGCACAAAGTGAGCTTGCTTAGAAAATCTATCAACCACTACCCATACCACTGAGTTGCCCTTGGAAGATGGAAGATTAGTGATAAAGTCCATGGACAGGTGTGTCCATGGTTTATCCAGAATTGGCAAAGGCACCAATTCCCCGGCCGGCCGGACCTGAGAGCTTTTAGAGCGTGCGCACACCCCACAAGAATTTACAAACCTTTTTATATCAGTACCCATAGAGGGCCACTAAAAACCCCTAGCTACTGCCCCCCCGGGTAGCTGCAATACTAGGGTGTGCACTTAACACAGAATCATGAAATTCTTGAAGGAGTGTGAGACGGAATTGTTCTGGTACAAACAATTTACCTGGGGGTTTATTTCTGGGAGCTTGTGCTTGTGCTTCCAGAATCTCTCTATGTAACTCAGAGGAGATTTCAGCTATAACCACTCCCGGTTGAAGAATGGAGGAAGGAGGTTCTGGAGGGGACACAGAATCAAAACTTCGGGATAAGGCATCTGTCTTTACATTTTTAGACCCTGGTCGGAACGTGATGGTAAAATGAAATCGAGAAAAAAAAAGTGCCCACCGAGCCTGTCTGGGGGTCAATCTCTTACCAGACTCGATATAGGCCAGGTTTTTATGATCAGTGATGACCGTAATGGGATGAGCAGCCCCCTCCAAAAAATGCCTCCATTCTTCGAAGGCCAATTTAACCACTAACAATTCCCTGTTACCGACATCATAGTTTCTCTCGGCCGAAGAGAACTTCTTAGAGAAAAAGGCACAGGGTTTGAGGTTAGTCAGGGTAGAGAGGCCCTGTGACAATACTGCCCCCACCCCCACCTCCGAAGCGTCGACCTCGACGATAAAAGGTCTTTGACGAATCGGGTTGTACCAACACAGGGGCTGTGGTAAAACACTTCTTTAGTGTAAGGATGGAATTTTTTGCGGCCAGGAACGAATTTTTTACATCTGCCCCTTTAAGAGTGAGGTCTGTCAAGGGTTTCACCACCTGCGAGAACCCTTTAATGAACTTCCTATAATAATTAGCGAAGCCCAGAAATCGCTGCAACCCCTTCAGGTCATGAGGCTGCACCCAATTGGTAATGGCCTGAACCTTCCCTGGATCCATGCGGAATCCCTCCCCAGATACAATTACACCCAGAAAAGACAGTTCTTGCATAAAAAATGAGCACTTCTCCAGTTTAGCATACAAATGGTTCTCCCGGAGTCTCATAAGAACCGTACGTAAATGGTGTAGGTGTGACTGACTGTCCTGAGAGAATATCAAGATGTCATCCAAATAGATGACTACATAATGCCCAATCAAGTCAGAAAAAACAACATTAATGAAGTTCTGAAAAACAGCAGGAGCGTTAGTGAGGCCGAAGGGCATAACCAGGTTTTCAAACAGCCCCTCAGTTGTCAGGAACGCTGTTTTCCATTCGTTCCCCTCCCGGATCCTTATAAGGTTATAAGCCCCTCGTAGATATAGCTTAGAAAACCATTTGGCCCCCCGTGAGTTGGTTGCATAGATCAGGAAACAACGGGAGAGGGTACGTGTTCTTAACAGTAATTTTGTTCAGTTCTCGAAAGTCAAGACACGGTCGCAACCCACCATCTTTTTTCTTTACAAAGAAAAATCCCGCTGCCACGGGTGAGACCGAGGGCCGAATATGCCCCTTGCGAAGGCTCTCTTTGATGTACTCTTTCATAGCTTGGCGCTCAGGCCCGGACAAATTAAAGAAACGAGGTAATTTGGCTCCAGGTACTAAATCGATAGCACAATCAAATGATCTATGTGGTGGGAGCGCCTCAGCCTCGCTTTCGGGAAAATACGTCGTCAAAATCTCTCCGGAATACCCTCCAGACAGACAGAGGACACAGATACAGATCTTATCGGATTGACAAAAGGAAGCGGGTTACAATACAGACCAAATTCATTACATCCCCATCGGATGATCTCCCCCTTCACCCAATCAATGAGAGGATTGTGGCGTTGAAACCAGGGCATCCCCATTACCAGTCCTGCAGGCAGATTATTCATAATAAAACAACTTAACTTCTCCACATGAGTGGAACCCATTTTCATAGAAAAAACTTCAGACATAAAGCAAATTCAATCCCGTGTAAGAGGGGATGAATCAACAGCCACAATTTTAAAAGGGTCTTTTAACCTGACTGTCCCTATCTTATTAAGAGTCACAACTTGGGCATCAATCAGATTAATGGAGGAACCACAGTCAACAAAGGCGGTAGTCATAACAGGACCGCCAGCAAGTTCCAATTCAACCTGGAGCACCATCTTTGTACATGAGAAAAAATGTACCTAGGAGTCTGGACAACCTCCTCGATTGTTGCCCAGACTCAGTCGTTTCACTGATGGTTTCTCTGAAGAAGGGCAGGAGGGGCAATTCCTTTTCCAATGTCCAGAGGCTCCACAGTAAAAGCATAGTAGGTTGTCTCTACAGTGCCTTCTCTCTTTCTCCTTAACCGAGACTGACCCAACCTCCATGGGCTTAGATACAACTCCCTCAGGGCTGCTTCATTCCAGGATACTTCGCCAGTCCAACATCTAAACACTGAGCAGAACCATTCAGCAGAGTGCCTCCCCTGTGTCACACTCATTACCATATCCTCTGCCAGACGCACTCTATCAGGCTCATCATAAATGTGCCCCAGAGCCTCAAAGAACAAATTCACAGACATACGTTCAGGAGCAGAGGAAGAGAGAGAGAAAGCCCATGCCTGTGGAGCCCCCTGAAGTAGAGAAATTACGACCCCCACCCTCTGGAACTCATCCCCGGAGGAACGGGGCCTCAGAGAAATAAAAGCTTGCATCCTTCTCTGAACGACCTGAACTCCCTTTTATCCCCTGAGAAAGGGTCTGGCAATGTGACCGGAGGTTCGGGGGATGCCAATGACACATCTCTATCCCCAGCACTAGAAGCCCCTGCAGTGACAGCCCCCTGCACAATTATCCACCAACTGTTGCTGGGTATGAGCCATCGTGCGCTGTTCCACAATAAGTTTGTGGAACATTTGGGTCAGGTGCTTGACCTGATCAGCCAAAGCTTGTATGGGATCCATGAGGATAACACACTTTTTTTTTCTTCAGAGAAAAAAAAAACTGAAATGGTCAGCTATAATGTCAGGAACACCGCACTGCACTTGCTCACTGAGCCAGTGCGCGTGTCCCGAGTACAAAAACAGTGCTCAAAGAGCTAGGAGCTAGGAGCTGCAGGGAAACTCCTAGAAAGGTAACTACAGGACAATGTTACCAAGGGGCATAGACAGAGACAGAAACCAGATCAAGCCGGGTCAAAGCATGAGATAGCAGGACAGTACCAAAGGGTTAGACAGAGCGAATAGTCAGGACATAGCAATAGATCAGAAAACCAGAATGGGCAATGGACGGTACAATAGGGACAAACTGTAACGGAGTAACGATAGCCAAGCCAGGAGGTCAGAACCGGAGAAGACAATAGTACCAAAACGAGAGACGGAGTACAGAGTGAGGGAACAGGCCGGGTCATACACGGGAATCAAACAAGCGATGCAGAATACACGCACACCAGGGGGGTCGGTCAGACACACAGCCAGAATAACAGTATAGCTGACAGAGAATGCTAGTCTGGAGTGAGTATAAATACCCCTCCCAGATCCAAAGAGAGGCCTGCAAAAGTTAACCCTGTGAGAACAGGACATTAACCATGTCCTAACCATGACATACTGGGATTATCAGATGAGGTCTTTTCAGAATTATAATTGATCTCCAGGAACTTATCTGGGCTTCTATCAAAATCTTTTCCAGGACATGTTTGTCTAGGAGTGAGGTTGTTTCCCCTTCCAGACTGTCTTTCTTTGAGAGGATTGGATATGTCCTCTTGGAACCCAGTGGTGGAACCTTAACTCTAGACCTAATCCCACAATTTGCCGGATCCAGGTGTTAGACTAGAACCTCTCCCAAGCTGGGAGGAAGTGCACCTGAGAATGCCTGTCACTGGAAGGGTTTTTTGGTGTCTTTGGAGGGTTTGCTAAAATAGAAGCCTCTCCCACCTATGGACTTATATTGCCATCTCCTGGATTTCCGGCCCTTCCAAAAGGAGCACCGAAAGAGGCCTGAAGATGGCTGTCTTTTGGGAAAATTTTCTTTTTTGTTGTCGGTTTTCCCTCATACGTCATCCAATGTCTGACCAAAATAGGAAATTTCCTTCACACAGTAAAGGGCAGAGTTACATCTTTGCCTGTGTGTCCCCCAGTCAGCATTTAAGCCATCCTGCACAGCGTCCTATATTAGTTAAAGTTCTTTGCGCTTGCGGGCTGGTCTCCCCTTCCGGTCCCAGCCCAGCCTCAAGCTGCGTTGTGGACGCCACCTGATGTATGCAGTCACGCTCAGCCTAGAATGGCCGGTGGCCTAATTTGCTGTATAGCTTTGCTGAATCCTGCTGAAGTTTCAGCTAGGAATACTGCCGCTGCTCTTATGGCTGGTATTGCCTCTAGGATAGTCTCCCTGGGGATTCTTTCCTCTAGCTGATCTTCTAGGTTATTGATCCATATCTTAAGGGATCTAACCACACCAGTGGCCGCGATGGCCGGTCTAAGTGTTTCAGCTGAGGTCTCCCAGGCTGTTTTAAGACAATTATCTGTCTTTCTATCAGAGGTTCTTTCAGGGAACCTAAATTTTTTAAGGAGCAGGGAGGACTTTCTGGCGACCTTTGATATTGTTACATCAATTTCGAAGCCTCCTCCCAGGATGAGGATGCCTCTTCATCAAAAGGGTACCTCCTTTACAGGGAACTGATTATGGGACTTTCTCTCTGGTTTTTCCCTTTCCTCTTTTAATGAGTCATTGCCAAAAATAGGGAAGACTTAAATTTTTCCTCATAGCAAGCTTATCGAACATAAGTTCTATGGCTTTTGCATCTATCTGCCCCACAGTAGGTCAGACTGCTTTAATAAGCTTGTCCGTACTGTATCCTCTATAAGGAATGTATATTTCTCATCTGAGCTACCTTCTCAGTAGCGAGATTTAACAGAGCTCTCCTATGGTCTTCCTGAGAGACCAATGAGGGGCTGGTCTATCCCTTGCTTTGCTATCAATGTTTGTTGACTGCAAAGCCCTTAGTGATTGTAGACTTCTGACAATCAGGGATCTCCAGCTCTCAGCAGAGCGGGTGTCTCTTCCTCTACTGTTCTAACATTACAGGTCTGACCCAACCCCTTATTCCTAAGGGACTTTTCTTTTTTTTTTTTTACATAAGGAATATGCCTTATTCCTAGCATTTAATTTACCCCTTTTTAGGGACCTCCAGTGCTCTACCCCACCAATGTATGTAAGAAGAGGGGACAGAGGAGACAAGAGAGAGAGAGAAAGAGAACAGACATTATCGTACTGGACTTTCTCGAAGCTCACTCACCGTTCGGATGCTTCACAAGACGGGTACCGGATCTGGAGGCTGACTGGTCTGTACACGACTCCCATCGGGACTGTGGACCCCTCCTTGTTAACACCATGACGATCCTCCCGTATGCTGTCCAAGCGGCTTCCACTGTAGTTATAGCGCGTCTGGCTCCTCTCATCTGAGCGAGACCGCCACTCCTGCACCTCCTGGCGCGGCTGTAAGTGCTCTGGCAAAAAAGGCTCCCAATCTTAACAAGTTAGCTGCTGCTGCTGCTTTCAGATGAGAACAGTCACATTCAACCTAGAATGGTTGGTGACCCCTGCCAGCACTTCTGACAGCATTACCCCATTTTTTTTTTTAATTAACCGATCACCTGGTTGATCCTGCACCTGCCGGTCACCTGCGCTTCCTGGATGTTATCCACATGTGCACTACATCCGACTTGTTTGCACCCCCAGTAACCACTACTGGTGTGTGCTGATCTCCTCCCCGTGCATACCCCTGAGCACGCCAGCCTTTCCCCCAGGTGCACGCTCCCTTTCTACAGTCGGAGAGTCTTTCTGGCCAGTTCCTGGTGCGCGTCTCTGTCCTGCCACAATCGGGCGCGTCACTTCCGGTGCGCGCCCGGCTCCCGGCGTTCTTCTGACGCCCAGCCGCTATGACACCCGGCACTGCCGCCCCCTCCCTACCTGGACCTGCCCGGAGGGGGCGATAATGCTGCACCACCCCTGGCTACCAAGGCGCCCGGTCACCTCCACCTCCTCCATACCTGTGCTGGATTCTACCTGGAGGGAGCGATCACGCCGCTGGCTACCACTGATTCCTGCAGGTACTGCTTCTTCTTTATGGCCCAAATGGTGACCAGCGTCCTGGGCTCAACAGGGAGGGATTCCGAGAGGGTTCTCTGAGGAGTCTTACCTCTGCCCGGGCACCGATATGCCTCACGGGCTGCATGGCCACCACACGACAACAGGGAGGGAGCACAAAAGTGGCCTCCATGGACTCCTATGGGGTATGTCGGCATCTGGGAGGGTACACCCAATGTGGTCTCTGAGGCATCAAACTTCACCCGGGCAATTGCCTCACGGGCTGTGGCCATGCACTTGCTCAGAAGGGGCATAGGAATATATGGCCCCCGAGGCGACTACAGGTACCTGGCGACGGGTGTAGCAGACCGGTGTCTGCCAGTAATCACCCGACCCAGGCATCCTCTTCTTTCTTCCAGAATCTTCAAGAGGTTTTCATCTTGAGGGTTCCCCATCGAGGACAGGAAACCAACGATGCGGAGAGAGGTGCCGCCCCTTTTATGTTGAAGGTTTCCTGTCCTCATTGGGCGGATCCCCTCTCTCGTGGAGCCGTCATGTAGAATGGAAAAAAATAATTATGTTTGCATCGCTTTATTCTACAAGCTATAACTTTTATTTTCTTTTTGCTGATGATGCGGTATGGCGGCTTGTTTTTTGCGGGACAAGATGACGTTTTCAGCGGTACCATGTTTATATCTCTCTTTTTGATCGCGCGTTATTGCACGTTTTGTTCGGCGGTATGATGATAAAAAAACAAAGCAAAAAACAATGCTTTATTTTTTAAGGGGTTCACTAAAGGGGTTAACTAGTGGGACAGTTTTATAGGGCGGGTCATTACGGACGCGGCGATACTAAATATGTGTACTTTTATTGTTTTGGGGTTTTTTATTTCCAAAAAATGAATTTCTTAGTGAATTTATTTTTTTTTTAATTTATTTATGGATTTTTTATAAATTATTTTTACACGTGCTTTTTTTTAACTTTATTTTATTGTCCCGGGGGGGGGGACATCACTATCAAGTGTCAGATCGCTGATCTGACAGTTTGCACAGCACTCTGTCAGATCAGCGATCTGACAGGCGCTGCTGCAGGCTTTCTCAGTGCCTGCTCTCATCAGGCACTGAGGAGGCCGCCTCCATGAAGGCCCCCGCTGCCATCTTGGATCTGGGGGCCTGCAGGGAAGGAGACCCTTGGAGCAGCGCAGCACATTGCGCTGCTTCGGGGGCTCAGGGAAGCACGCATGGAGCCCCCTCCCTGCACAATTCTTCCCTTATCCCCCGGTACACTGTGATCATGTTTGATCGCAGTGAGCCAGGGGTTAATGTGCCGGGACGGTCCATGACCACCCCTGACACATAGTGCCAGGAGTCAGCTGTGATAATTAGCTGACACCCGGCCGCGATCAGTGGCGGCCCCCGGAGTGCAGCTGATCGCTTAGACGTACTATCCCGTCCCCGGTCATACGGGCCCGGGTACCATGGACGGTATAATACGTCTGATGTCAGAAAGGTGGTTAAAGTCTTATAGCAGCGGAGGTGTACTCTGAATCCATCGAATAGTTATGTACTTTCTAGCCGGGAATAAAATTCTAGAGATACCTATTTGTAGTGGGTCAAAATCCATCTCATCCTCTAGCATTCCCAGGATACATATTTTAGGATTTATCTGTAAGTCAATACTCTATATAATACAGGGTGGGCCATTTATATGGATACACCTGGGTGGGCCATTTATGAAGTTGGATCCAAAATGGCTGACTTCAAAATGGCCGCCATGGTCACTACTCATCTTGAAAAGTTTCCCCCCTCCCATATACTAATGTGCCACAAACAGGAAGTTGATATCGCCAACCATTCCCATTTTATTCAGGTGTACACCTATCCATAACCCTGTACTTATATACTCTGAGAATTAACCTAAGTATCCCCTTCCAGTAATTTCCCAGAGCAGGGCATGCCCAAATCATATGCATTAATTCTGCATTTTCCCTTTTACACATTAGTCATCTGATCTTATTCCTATTTTATATAAGTAGCTAGGAGTTCTATACTTTCTATGTATGAGATACAATTGTGACAACCTTTGTCCTTCATATATTGATAAATGTGGAGTAAGCTCCATAATTTTGCTCCATTGTCCTTCATTTAAATGGCCGACATCATCTTCCCATTTATTTGAGAGTCTTCTAGGGAACTGTTTCAGAAAGTCAGATATTAGGTATTTATATATGAGGGATGTCCGTGATTTAGAGGAAGATGCCGGAAAATAGAACATTTAATGAAGTTTACTATTGAGCTGATCCATAACTCTAATGAAGTCAATGCAAGAAAGCGGACGGCACCGCTTTTACCGTGCTAAGGTCCGTGGCTGGCAGCAGGCGGAGAGCTCACATCCAGGACTCCCGGGTGCTTGACCTCGTAGCAAGACGAATGTAGTTTCCAAGGGTCCCTTGGAAGCGCTCGAGTAGCGTGAAACGGCCGTAGTCAGCCATTTGACACACTCTCCTTCACATCTCCGACGTGACATGTAATTCAGTGTCAATAAACATTCATCATTATCCCGCAGACAGGGCCGGTTCTAGACAAATTGGGGCCCTAGGCAAAATTCAAAGTGGGGCCCCAGATTCTGAAACACTGCCCCAACAAAAGCATTACAGTCATTTCAGTGCATTGAAGTGAGTTATGAGCTAGTAGCAACATCTTTAAGTGCCAAGAAGCCACTCAAAAAATAAAGACAAAATCTCTGTCCAAGGAGTAAAACATATCACAAGGTTGGGTTTGTTCTTTGTGGACTATAACTAGTTAAGCCACTAAAAACAGTTGGGTTCCTCACTCTAGTTGTAGCCTACAAAGAACACAGCTTTGTAATAGGTTTTAAATTCAGTACATGAAAATGAATATGTGCAAAATATATAAATTAAACAATATTACTACAACGTTGAATTTTGCATTCAAGGTTTATTTATCACACATGTACAATATCATGCAATATCTTGTGAATGCAGTCTTGTCATCTATATGCTTAGTTTGAACAATCATGTGTGAGATCTTTTCATTACCATCTATAGATACTTGGAACTAAAGGTAAAGTGCTGCTGAAACCAACAAAAATACAACCATAAACATAATTTTACACTTTGCCAAACATAAATAATAAAAATAACTTAACATATCTTAAAGGAGGTCTAAAACTTAAAGGGAATCTGTCGCCCTTGTTTTGGACTATGAGCTGCCGGCACCGACATCAGAGGCTTATCTAGAGCATTCTGTAATGCATTCTGTAATGCTGTAGATAAGCCCCCGATGTAACCTGAAAGATAAGAAAAGAGTTAGATTATACTCACCCCGGCGTCCGGTCCGATGGGTGTCGCGGTCTGGTCTGACGCCTCCCATTTTCATACGATGTCGTCCTCTTCTTCCCTTCCTGTCATGGCTCCTGCACAGGCACCAGACCTCTCCCGATGCCTGCGCACTGCAGGACTCTGCTCTGCCCTCAAAGGGCAGAGCAGTGAGCCTGTGCAGGAGCCACAACAGGAAGGGAAGAAGAGGACGGCATCGTATGAAGATGGGAGTCGCCAGACCAGACCGCAACCCCCATCGGACCGGACCCCGTGGTGAGTATAATCTAACTCTTTTTCTTATCTTTCAGGTTACATCGGGGGCTTATCTACAGCATTACAGAATGCATTACAGAATGCTCTAGATAAGCCCCTGATGGCGATGCCGGCAGCTCATAGGCCAAAAAAAGGGTGACAGATTCCCATTAAATAAGAATCAAAACAAGCGCAAACTAGAGAAAACTCAATCAAATTATTTCAAAAGGAGCCCTTAAAGGGCTATGTAATAAAGCTGGCATCATAGTGAATGCTTTCTACCTTAGAAGCGAACCTTTCTGGCTCTTGCTGAGGCAAAATCTTCAATTATTTTGGAGAAGTCTAGATTTCTGCAAATGTCATGCTCAATTGCAATCTCTGCTAGACCATTTAAGCGATCTTGTGACATTGAAGATCATAAATAATTTTTTAGCAGTTTCAAACGTGAGAAACTTCTCTCACCTGATGCTACTGTCACAGGAACACTCATTAGGATACGCAACGCCACACTAAGATTTGGGTACAAATCTAATAGGTTTGTACAGTAAATGTAGTTAAGCATGTTCAATGGTGAATCAGAAACATCATCTGGCATTCTCCTTATTGCTGAACATATTTCAACATTCAAGTCATTGGGATCAATATCACCCATTTCTTCGGAAAATTGTTTGCAGAATTCTTCAAGCCTTTGCTCATCTTTCGCAGCTTTCATTTCCTCCTTGTTAAAATGGAATCCAAAAAGGTGATAAAAATCTTTTAGTTGAGAAAATCTCTCATTTATGCCCACAACTGCAGCATCAATCAAGGTTAAAAAGAAAACCCTCTTCACCATTTCCTCTGGAGTGCTGTTTTCCTCATCTGCACGTTCATAATCAAACATTCTTCTTTTTTTTTTTTTTCTTTTTATTGGCAATGAAAACTCAACATCTGCTTCTTCAGCTATACTCTTTGCAGTAGAATAGCATGATTCAAAACCATGCTCCCTGTAATCTTGCAGAAAATTAAGTACAAATTCAATCTTTCTTAAGTGTGTCCATGCCAACTTTTGTTTTTTGAAAGATCTTGCTTGCACGATTAATATGGTATAAAACATCATACCAGGCAACAATGCAAATGATAAACTGACCAGAAGAAATTTCATTTGCAAGGCTCTTGGCCTCTGCAGCTTTTACATCATCTTTTTTTGATGCAGCATAGACGACAAGGTCTTCAAGTGCAGAACAAACTTCCCCTAAGCTGTAGCGAAGAACCTTTACACTGTCAATCCGACATTCCCAGCGAGTATCAGAGAGTGGTTTGAGGGTCAGGTTGGTTACATTTTTCTTTAAAATTGCCCATCGCTGTGTTGAGGAACTGAAGTGCACATAAATGTGCTGCAATACTCCAAAGAATGTGACAGAGAGGACAGATGATTTAGCAGCATCAACGATGACTAGATTAAGAGTGTGGCTACTGCATGGCATGTACAATGCTCTTTTATTCAAGGCCAAAATTCTTGACTGCAGACCCTGTTTCTTCCCTTTCATATTACTGCCATTATCATAACTTTGGCCTCTGCATTTATCTATGCTAATCTTTAGGCCTTGTAAGTGTTCTAAGAACACATTGCACAATGCCTCACCAGAAGTTTCTTCAACTGCAAGAAAACCTGTAAAGTATTCAGACACTGAAGCACCAACTGACAGCTCACATTGGACAATGCGAATTGTAACAGACAATTGTTCAACGTGACTTGTGTCTGGTGTGCAATCCATGATGACTCCGTAATATTTTGCACTGGGAATTCTGTGTGCAACTACATCAAGTATGGTTTTACCCATCTGCTTAATAAGTTCGTTTTGCATGTCCTTACTCAGGTAGTGAGCTTTAATTCTTTTATTTTGTATTCTTCTCACATGTTCATTCATTGTGGCATCATACTTGGCTAAAAATTCCACTTGACCAAGAAAATTACCATTATTTGGATGGTATAACTTATCTGTCGTTCCTCGGAGAGCTAAGTGGCGTTCTGCTAGGTAACATATAATGTGAATTACTCTGCTGAGGATAGCTCTCCAGTACATTGTCTCCATTTCAATTTGATGCACATTGACACTATCAACTGTTTTTCGTTCACAAATGCCTCTTTTCAGGTAAAGCCAGTCTTGCATACACTGCTCATGTGCAGCAGAGTGCTCATGTTCTTTAAGATGACTATGGATATTCTTCCAATTGTTAAAGCCATCTTTGGAGATCGCAATGTCCCGTTTTCCAAAAACAGTGCAGCAGAAACAAAATACTTTGTCCACCTGTTCAGAATATACCAGCCAAGTGCTTAAGATTTTATCTCCATTACCCACTTTGATAAAATAATTTTCTGATGTGAAACGTCTTGGGAATTTTGACTTCTGAGGGAATATCATTTTCATAATTTGCATGGGTCCCCTTTTCACCAGCTCGCATCTTTCGGTATTAGATATTGTTACTGGCCATAGTGCTGGATCATCTGATAACCTTTCAGGAACATTCAAGGTCTCCTCAGTTAAATCGGAGCTCAGGAACACAGCAACGTCTGTTGTTTCCACGCCTTCTTCATATGTGGTTGACTGTACATGCTGTGACTGTCTTGTTTCCACATGCTGGGCAGCTTCCTCAGAAACAGGTGATGGTGGTTGTTCAGTGAAATCACCAGAAGTTGAGGTTTCTCCTTGGCTGGATGATTCTTCCCGCCCTCTAAAGAATGTTGTTAACTTTGGATAAGAGACCAGAGTCTTGCTTTTTTCTTCTGCTTTTTTTCTTTTTTGAGAACCACTTATGTAGGAGCGCTTCATATTGGCAAACTTGGGACTGTATTGAGAAGAGCAGAAATATATTGATCTGCACCTGTGAAGCATGCATGCACCAAGGACAATCCAGCTTACAATTTAGAAACTAATTAAAAAAATGTTGATTTTAGCATCCAGTCAGATTATAAGTATATTTGTTTTTCTCTAGCAGAGAATATGTTTTTTTCTCTTCCTGTGGTAATCTTTTCTGATTCAAAGTTTTCAGAAATGAGCCCCAGGAGGATAACATATAGCAATCTCTGTATTTAGGTATATAAATATGTTTCTATCCATTCCAAATTCATCTTTTGGCTAAACCAAAATGTAATATGGATTCTCATGTTTTTCTTTGGACGTGTACCACCATCTGCCTCCTGGCTTCCCGATTGTCGGGGTACAGTGCGCTGCTGTCCCGAGCTGCGTGCTCCACAATGCTGACAGCAGAGCAGAGGTAGCAGGATCTAACAATCCATCCAGTTTCGGAGCAGCGCTTGCAAACTGTGTGACAAACGGCTTGTAAGTGCAAGCTCCATGCTTAGGAAATTGCCTAACAAGCTTTAAACTAAAGCATTTAAAATCTCTCATTACTCTTATTAAAACTTCTCAAGCGCAAAGTTTCTTCTTTCCAATTTTAACCATTTATGAAGATGTGACAATCTTTAAAAGAGCATCCTATCAAACTGATGAACCTACAATCGAACTCTGAAGTACAAAGTGTCCTCCATGTTTCATCCATTTTACACAGATCTCTATGGACTTCAAAGGGAATCTGTCACCATTTTTTTGATAATTCATCTGAGAGCAGCATACTGTAGAAACAGAGTCCCTGCTTCCAGCCAGCGATAAGTTGAATGAGCAAATTCTAAATTTCTACATGAAGGGGATCATTCTGAGTAGTTCACCCCTCATTCAGACAGCAGCTATTCCACCCATATCTGTTGTCCTAAAACAATTGACTGAGATATAATTACCCATATTAAAAAAAAAAAAATGTGTATGGTGTACAGCAATATTTCTAAGACCATGGAAGAACTCTGCTACTTTGTCCCTATCCCTATGATGGATGATCGTTTTAATGTACATCATGATCCAAACAAACAATAATGAATATACAAATAAGTAAGCTGTAGTACACAGCGTCCCCCAACATTAATTTTTGAGGGTACTACTAGTCCTTGCTTTGTTGAGGTGCAGTCGCAGACTGCAGTTAAAAAAACTCACCAGTGACCTGACCAGTCAATCATGTAGTAGTAGTATTGACGACGTGACGTGTTGTCTATGGAAGCGAAACCAGCCAGGAACACTTCTCCTGGGTCACGTGGCAGCACAGCTCCTGTACTCTTTCCTGACAGAGACACTGCAGACGCTGTGTACGTCAGGACGACGTCAGTGGTCAGGTGACCATGTGGAAGGTCCTGTCTCTGAACAGAGGCTGCCAGCCTGAGCCCAGGACACGGTATAAACTATAACACAGAAGCCGGCTGTAGTAGGAGTGACAAGTTAGTGAAGAGAAGAAGATGAATGGCCATAGCGCGCAGAACCACAGGATAAAATTAAAATGCAGAGGGCAGGTCACGGGTCACCACCAGTTCAGTATAACACGCGCGCACGCCTGACTGCTTCTGCCTCCGCCTCGGCTCCGGGATCACCGCCGATAATAAATAACACAAGGCAGTGCAGTGCTGGGGAAAGGCTCGCATTGCAGAACAGAAGATGCACTTACATCTGTCTCTTCTGCAAAGCGAAGCACTGCTTTGTGCTATTTGGATTTGTGGAAGCAGGCAGCAGCCGGGGGCCCCTTATGTGCCTGGGGGCCCTAGGCAACTGCCTGGTCTGCCTGGTCATAACGCCGGCCCTGCCCGCAGAGTGCGACCTTTTTCTCTTGGAACCTGATCCATAAATCTGTAAAGAAGGCCTCACTCTGTATACATGTGTGGAACAACCGGACGCCACCTGAACTACCTCTAGATGGGTTTGAAAATTGGATTTCATCAGGTATTACGAGACTCAGACGTCTGTAGTCCAATAATGCTTTCTGCCAGTCTCAGCAATTACAGGAGGAATAGAAGCTCCTCCTAGATGATTTCATCATTATAGTCAGATTCAACAAACCTCTGATGCACAAAACAGCATTAACCCCTTAATGACCATCAATACATCTTTTAACTGACCTGAGATGTAAGAGAATAGCATCCCCATACAGGTGACAATCCAGCAGCTGTTGACTGTACGCTATAGCTGACAACTTGCTGCATCAGCCACGATCAGTGTTGTCACCGTCCATATCTGTTAAACCCCTTAGATGCTGCTGTCAATAGTGACTATATCATATAAATGTTTAAAAGACTGTGGCTTCTCCCTCTTTATCCCCATCGGCACCCTGAGATCAGGATTGTGTGGTCCTGATGTTTGCCATGGCAATTCACGAGCAAATAGCCGCCTTAGAGTCTGCCTTATATAGCGGCCTGTTCAAAAGTCAGAAACATTTAGGTGTTAAAAATCAACTTTTTCATTTCTATCATGCCATTTTGAATTAATCCCTGAAAAGCACCTGAAGGGTTAATAAACTACCTGACAGCAGTTTTCCGTATGTCAGGAGATGTTGTTTTAAAAATGGTATCACGTTTGGGGTTTTCCAATATATAGGACCCCTCTTCAGAGAGAAAGAGGACTTTTACTCTACAGCGCCACCTATTGGTAGTAGGATAACAGCCTGTCATATTAAAAAACTCGTTACAGGGTTGATTGTGACTTGTAGGATCGCTACTACCAATAGGTGGTGCTGTAGAGTAAAAGTCCTCTTTCTCTCTGAAGAGGCAATTTGCATATTATTTTCCCAGAGGAGCATTGCACGGAGAATAAGCCTCCTTACCTTGACAAGCCCGAGCTGGTATGTCACTCTCCACAAGGAGAAACCTTACACCTTACAATTGTATAATCATAATTAGCAGGTTTGGGTGGAGACACCAAGGTATAATTTATTGGGGAATGTAGAAGAACAGACACTGGACACAGATGGTAGAACTGTGGTAGGACATTTATTGTTTCTTGCACATTAATTGATAACATTTAGATGGTTTCAGATGAACTCTCCTACAAAACATGATTAACAAAGTAATTACTACAGGACTGTGTAAGAAAGTGATTCTAAAAGAAACGCTAGAGATAAAAATTAGGGAATTCGGGCCCCGTAGCTGGATACTTCGGGCCTGGCTTCCAACATATTAGTAAGGCCGCTTTCACACTTCAGGCTTTTGGTATCCGGCAAGGTGCGGCGAAAAACCGGACTGCCGGATCCGGCCGCATACGCAGACACCGGATCCTTCTTTCTGCCGGATATATTCCTGGCAGAGAAGGTTTCCGGGCATGTGCAGTGCAAAAAAACGGTCCGGCGTTGGGAAAAAATGTTGCATGCAATGTTTTTTCCAGACGCCGGACCGGCCATTTTCTCCGGATCTGGAAAAAACTGGATGCGCCGCATTGCCTTCCGGCGCAATGCGGCAGCAATGAAACAGCACGGGGGAAAAAGCCGGATCTGGTCGTAACAGGCGCCGGATCTGGCAGTCCGGTTTTTCGCCGCACCATGCCGGATACCAAAAGCCTGAAGTGTGAATGCAGTCTAAGAGACAGGGACTTTGTCCCTGGAGCTTCTCTACTCGGTATAATGAGACTAATACTGTTGATCTACAGAGAGTTTGAGTAAAGTAGAAACTGCCTAAATACGAGGACCTTGTCTCATCTATATATTATTGTGTAAAGAACTATGGAGATCGCGCTAATCTTCTGGATAAAATATGTGATGTCGCTGTAGCCCCAATATTTCCATACATGAGGTCTCTGAATGGATAATCTTACCCCAGCATTACAAATTTAGATAAGGGAGGTGAGGAAAGGGAGACATTATTTTAATAGGAATAGATAACACCAGATGATCCAACAAAGAAGGAATGGATCGTACATGTGAATAGTAATTTACAATATGAACATGTTTATTATTGTAGTATAGAAAAGTTAAAGACTTTGTTGTGGATTGAAAAAGACTGATGAATGGTGGATCGCGGAGAATGGGAGTTAGAAAGAAGAGAGAGGAGAAAATATCAAGTATTTTTGAGAAGGTTTAAGGGAAGGTGTTGAAATACCCTTGTATATATAGTGAATATATCAAAATATGTTACTGAAATATTCAAGGGAATACTGGATATAATTTAACTTTTAGATAACAGATGTATATTAATAACTTCATAGGTTTTAATTCAAATGTAAGTTCTAGCTTATTTTCTTGTTTACTTATTTGTTTTTACTTTGACTCTCTATTATGTGTTTTCTTGCAGTCTGTCATAATATATAGTTTATACCTGTGTGAGTTTTAATTTGTGGTCAACAAGTACAATTTTCAAGTAAAACATTTCCCACCTTCTAGGTACGATAATGGCTTCTCACTGTTTGTGAGATATTTGATGTTTAGTAAGATTCCTTTTGTTCGTAAAAATTGTTAGATTGAAAATGGCTTCTCTCTTGTGTGAATTCTCTGATGAGTAACAAGACTTTTTTTATGTACAAAACATTTCCCACATTCTGAACATGAAAATGGCTTCTCTCCTGTGTGAATTCTCTGATGTGTAACAAGATTTGATTTTTGTACAAAAAACTTCCCACATTCTGTACATGAAAATGGCTTCTCTCCTGTGTGAATTCTCTGATGTGTGACAAAATATGATTTATGTACAAAACATTTCCCACATTCTGAACATGAAAATGGTTTCTTCCCTGTGTGAGTTCTCTGATGGTTAATAAAATTTGATTTACTTGCAAAACATTTCTCACATTCCAAACATGAAAATGGCATCACCCCTGTGTGAGTTCTCTGATGGTTAACAAGTCTTGTTTTAGCTGCAAAACATTTCCCACATTCTGAACATGAAAATGGCTTCTCTCCTGTGTGAATTCTCTGATGTATGATAAAATATGATTTATGTACAAAACATTTCCCACATTCTGAACATGAAAATGGCTTCTCTCCTGTGTGAATTCTTTGATGTATAACAAGACATGATTTAGCTGCAAAACATTTACCACATTCTGAACAGGAATATGGCTTCTCCCCTGTGTGAGTTCTCTGATGTTTAATAAGGCATGATATATCTGCAAAACATATATCACATTCTGAACATGAAAATGGCTTCTCTCCTGTGTGAGTTCTCTGATGTGTAAAAAGTCTTGATTCAACTGCAAAACATTTTCCACATTCTGAACATGAAAATGGCTTCTCTCCTGTGTGAGTTCTCTGATGTATAACAAGACTTGATTTATCTGCAAAACATTTCCGACATTCTAAACATGAAAATGGCTTCTCCCCTGTGTGAGTTATCTGATGTTTATTAAGTGATTTCTTGTGAAATAGTTTTCCACATTCTGAACATGAATACAGCTCCTCTATTGCTTGAGTTTTCTGATGTTCAAAAAGTTTCTTCTTACTTGCAAAACATTTCCCATATTCTGAACAAGAATATGGCTTCTCACTTGCATGAACTCTTTTTTGTTTTGCAATCTCTAATGTTGGGTTAAAATTTACATTTTTAACAACTCTTTTGTGACTTTTATTTTTCTTAACAGTTTGTGAAAAATCGGACGATAGGACATATTTGGAATAGACGTCAGTTATATCTTGAATGAAATCAAGGTCATCTGATTTAAAAACTGAAGAGGTCACTTGTTTCTCTGATCTCTTGGTGTAGTCACCTGCCAAGAATAAAAATTATTTTTGAATAAATTACGTTGAAATATTTTTATAAGATTTCTAAAATACCCACAGAAAGTGCAAGTTATATAGCAAAATCAAATTATTTACTAAGTCAAGAAAATGTTAAAAATTTAACAGTAAAGTGCCACACAATATTAGTATGGAGGAAAGAAAAGCCATACAATCCTTGAAAGCTAACAACATCATCATCAAACAAGAAGACAAAGGAGGAGCTGTAGTCATCATGAACATGTCAGATTACATCCAGGAAGACTCATCAAGAAGAAATATTTTGTGGAAATTCTCTGTGGTGCAGGACAATTGAAGGGACATCAGTCCATGTGGGTTTTATTAATAAATTGTTACAATAACTTCTTCTACAGGAAAAAGAAGGACCACATGTACATATAAGAAATCCACCATTGTATCTTCTAAGTGCACTTCTTGAATTTACTGTAGGCGCCGAAAAGATAACACCTGATAGTTCAGGTTGTGTCAAAGTTCAATGCAAGCTTATCTGATCTTATGATGAATACATAAAAATCCACATACAATATATTGCATACGTTTGTTTAAATGGTCCAAAAGGTAAAATACATAGGAATTTTGTTCTGGTCTAGAACTCTTGTTACATTCGTTAAAAAACACTCAATGTCCTGCTGCTCTACGTTGTCAGCTGTTCTGTCTGATGCTGGGTGATCAGTATGGGTGAGAACTCATTTAGATCAGAGACAAGTTTCTCGTTTATGTCCTAATAAATTACTCATGTTTAAAACTTTAATCTCCAGGTGGAATGTTTTTGTCGTCAAAATTTAAAAAGGGCACCTACAAGAAATCCACAGTTGTATCTTCTATGTACATGTGGTCCTTCTTTTTCCTGAGGAAGAAGTTCTTGTATCTTCGAAACGCATAGAATAAATCCACAATTTATTAATAAGCCCGAAAGAAATCTAATCAGGTTAGCACAATCCAGCGCCTAGACCCCTACTGTATGTGGATAAAACCCTATTTCGCACCATCTTCTCTCTCCCCAACATTTTTTCATCCAAGAAGCATACATACAACTCTTGGATGTAAAATATTACACTCCACTTCAGGAAGATCTCACCAAAAAGAACACAGAGGAAATTACGCATATCATCAATTGGTTTGATTCTACTTCACCCTCACTACTGGAACTAATACCAGACAATCCCCAAACAGGTACCTTCTACATGTTGCCTAAAATACATAAAGGTAATCCTGTGAAGTCAATCATCTCTGGTATTGGGACATTAACTGAGAATATCTCAAGCTAGGCAGTGAGGTGCACACCCAGCTATATCCAGGACACCAAGGATATTATCTGCAAATTGTCAGCCCAGGGCCCATTTCCTGAGGACACAATACTAGCCACCATGGATGTAGAGTCTCTCTGTTCCAACATTCCTCATGAGGATGGGATTGCGGCATGAAAATATAGCCTTCAAAAAAAAAAACAAAAAACATCCTAGCCACAGAACCAACACTGCAATTTATCAGGTTTGTGCTCCATCACAACTATTTTTCCTTTGGGAACAATTTATACAAACAGTATATGGGCAGCGACATGGGAATCAAAATGTCCTCACAATAAACTAATCTATTTATGCCTAAACTAGAAGAAGATATTTTGTCATTTTGCTCTATTAAACCTCTGGCATACTTCCGCTACACTGATGATCTGCTAATAATCCAGATAGGCTCAAAATATGATCTGCTTACCTTCAACAATAACTTCAACAAGTTCCACCCAACCATCAAGCTCACCCTCAACTACTCAAAGTCCCAAATACATTTTCTGGACACGACCATATACATCAAGGACAACAGCATACAAACATCGCAAGCCCATAGAACGTCCGGCGTATCTTAGATGGAACAGCTTTCATCCAAGACACACAAAAAAATCCATCATCTTCAGTCAAACTCTGATGTACATTTGAATCTGTTCAGACAGTAAAGACAGAAAACTACAGCTGCTATCACTAGGGAATACATTGCTACAACAAGGATACAATCTACTGGTAGTAGGTGACCAGATCCACAGAGCTAAAATGATGCCAAGAAGCAGCCTCTTGGATTACAGACTGAAAGAGGACAACATCAGGGTGCCTCTTGTGGTCACATACAATCCCCATATGAGCATCCTAAGGAAAATTGGTGCTGATGTCCAACCCATATTCCACAGAGACCACAAACGAAAATATTCTCAGAACTCTCACTTCTCACCTACAAACAGCCCCCTAACTTAAGGAATCTCCTTGTCAGAAGTGTCCTCTCAGTGACAGCCACATTCCCATGTAACAATACAAAATGCAAAACTTGTACCAACAGATTACCAACAAATACAGTCCACATACCAAACACAAATCAGGACTATAAGGTCATGGGTTCCTTTTCATGTACATCCTTTAATGTGGTGTACATGATACAATGCACGAGATGCCCTGGAGGTATCTACAAACAAGGATGAATCTACACAGACACACAATCTGAAATGAAATGGACACACCTGTGGGAAAACATTTCTCTGGACCTGCACAATGTATGATGGATTTAAAAGTCTTAATCCAAAAAAAGTAATTTTAAGAATGACAGAGAAAAAAAATTAGGAATTCAAACTGATAAAGATGTTCAATTCTTTGACAATATGACCAAATTTGACACTTAAATTTTTGACTCACTACATGGATACAATTTACACCTCCACCAGACCTCACACCTCCACCAGATGGACTCCAGATGACAAAATGCCTAATATGATTTCCTTTAGGAGACATCACACCTCCCAGCTCATGAAACAAACGTCCTGCTGTAATATCTCTTGAATGTTGTGCCTTTGTCTTATTAATTCATTTTTATCCTGCCTGAAGAAGGAGCCTCTGTGCTCTGAAGGTTTGGAAACACTTTATTCTGGTTAGCCAATAAAGGTATCACTCCGAGAATACTTTTGTCATCGATGTGTATAAAAGAATTTACATTGATTTTTCTGACTAACACGGTACCACAATATAATTTGTTATTGTACATCAACAGTAAACCTTGAAAAGAAAGTAGATCTTGAAAAGCAACATGGCTTCCATGAACCAATCCAGCAAAATCTGTGCTCCCAAAGCCAAAAATCTCCTCACCTCAGCTGTCCATTCGCATTTACGGTATTCAAGTATGACCCAAGCTATCTCATCTCTCCCTTTTAATAGGAATCCTTAAATCCCAAGGCCCTCAGGGCCTTATCTCTACTCTTTACACATAAATGTTGTCGGCAGGAACTGACTCTGCTATAACGACAATTAGGGGGAAGTGGGAGGGCCTCATTCCTGATGCTCAGGCTGAGGATTGGGAGGAGATTCTTCATTCTCCAACTAAAGTATCTCCATCTATCAATAATAGAATGATTCAATTATATATCTTACACCAGTCATATCTAACGCCATTGCGACTTTTCAGGATGGGTCGTCTCCAATCCTCGGAATGTTTGAGGTGTCATACAATGGAAGCAAACTTTGTACATATGGTGTGGGGATGGCCCATTGTTCTTTCATACTGGTCTGAAGTAACATCACTGCTAACATGTTTAGTGCAAATTCCTGTTCCTCTTAGTCCACCAGTTTGTTTATTTGGGGTGCTAGATGAGGAGAATTGGGGACACTATGTTAGGATCTTTCTATGCGAAACACTTTTCTTGGCTGGAAGGTGCTGGCGTTACGTTGGATGGGAGGGTCAAGCCCCTCTCTCAGAGCCTGGATTGACCTGGTAAACTCGCTCATCCCATATGAGCGAACACTTTTTCAAAACGGACTGTATGGGGAAATTTGATAAAATCTGGGATAGATGGAATTCCTCTCATCTCACTATATTGGGGAGTGGATGCTCGGTACCACCGTGACTGTTATAGTTGAAATGTATCGAGATGTATTATGGCATCACATAATTTTTTTTAATATTATATACTAGGCAGCGTGTTAGGTTGCAGTTTAATTAGATTGGTAGTGCTTTTGTGATATGTACTTTTAAAGATATAGAGCTTGACAATGCGTCTGTTCACCTGTTTAATAATTCACTATCTAAGCAATAACTCACAGACCTGTGAAACTAAATTGTATAAACAATTTAATGTATGAATTGCTATTCACTTACAATTATTTTGGCAAAATGCATGTGTATTATTTTGGTGTATGCATAAATGTACATGTGGTTTCTCTTTCTTGGTTAATAAACGAATTAAAAAAAAATAAAAAAAAAAAATCCCCTCACCTCCGAGTCCTGCAGTGTGCCCAAATACTATTACCATCCACAATTTAAGCATTGCTGTAGCAGGAAGAAGCCACTTAAACATTTATGGTGGTTGTGTGTCCAGAAACAAAAGAAGCTGAACACCATATATTAAACACTAAAATGGAATATATGCAATTTTCACTCTCCAGCTTTCATGCTGTGACAGTCTTCAGAAAGGAAGAGGGGCCTCAACTATCCCTGGAACCCTAACTATCCCTGTCCCAGGGGTACTCTTGAAGGTAGAAAGTTTCGGGTCTACGACCTTACTATGCCTCCTGCTAACCCCTAATCTGTCCCCTCCCCGACTCCATGAGGCATGGGACAGAAATGTAATTTAAACAATCCACAAAGACCAATCAGGGATAAGAGAAAACCACTATCATACAAAAGCACTCGCCAACAATAGGGAGGATAGGAACAGGGAGAAATAGATGGGAATAGGGACCAAAAGATAAAAACATACATTCTACGTCAAACTACAGATTAATACTACTACAACTTCACTCCAACTACTTAGCACTCAGCACAGGAAGACAAATCTTTCTCCGACAGGGACTTAACGCCCAAAGCCAGTATACAGCTCTGGCAAAAATTAAGATACCACTGTAAAATTTTCAGTTTGTCTGATTTTTCTCTTTATAGGTATATTTTTGAGCAAAATATAAATTGCTCTTTTATTCTATAAACTACTGACAACATGTCTTCGAATTTCCAAGCACTAAATTTTGTATTTATTTTCAGAAAATGAGAACTGGTCAAATAACAAAAAAATGCAGTGCTTGCAGACGTCAAATAATAATAATGAATTTAATAATAAATTTTATTTCTATATCGCTGACATATTCCGCAGCACTTTACATTTCAGAGGGGATTTGTACAGATAATAGACATTACAGCATAACAATAATCACATAGATTATAACAAATACCAAGAGGAATGAGGGCCCTGCTCGCAAGCTTACAGTCTATGAGGAAAAAGGTAGACACGAAAGGTGGGTGGTAACAATTGCCCTGATTGTTTGGACCAGCCATAATGTTAAGTGTGTAACAGTACAGACACAGAGGATAATGGATACATAATGGCTAATGGATGCATAAAGCATGTGGGAACATGATGCGGGGAACCTGGTTATGGTAAAACTTTTGACTGTGCCACCCAGAGATAGATTAGGTTAATGTGTTGAGGCGGTAGGCCAGTCTGAATAAATGCATTTTCAGGGCACGCTTAAAATTGTGGGGATTGGGGACTAATTGTATTGACCTGGGAAGTGCATTCCAAAGAATTGGCGCAGCACGTGTAAAGTCTTGGAGACGGGAGTGGGAGGTTCTGATTATTGAGTATGCTAACCTCAGGTCATCAGCAGAACGGAGGGAGCGGGTAGGGTGGTAACAACTGAAACAAGGGAGGAGATGTAGGGTGGTGCTGAGCCATGGAGGGCTTTGAGGGTGAGGGTAATAAGTTTATACTGAATTCTGGAGTGGATGGGTAGCCAGTGTAATGACTGGCACAAGGTAGAGGCATCCGTGTAACGATTGGTGAGGAATATGATCCTGGCTGCAGCATTCAAGACAGATTGGACAGGGGAGAGTTTGGTAAGAGGGAGACCGATTAGAAGAGAGTTACAACAGTCGAGACGAGAATGAATAAGAGAAACTGTAAGAGTTTTTGCGGAGTCAAAAGTAAGAAAAGGTCGAATTCTAGAAATGTTTTTGAGGTGCAGATGACAAGAGCGAGCCAGTGATCGAATGTGGGGGGGCAATAGAAAGCTCGGAGTCAAGTATGACCCCAAGACAGCGGGCATGTTGCTGGGGAGTAATAGTGGAACCACACACGGAAATGGCAATGTCGGATATAGGTACATTAGTAGCGGGAGGAAACACAAGGAGTTCAGTCTTTGACAGATTCAGTTTCAGATATAGTGAGGATATGATGTTTGTCTAAACGCTGTGTCTATCACCGGTGTTTTCTAGAAAGGCTGGCGTGATGTCAGGAGAAGAAGCGTATAATTGGGTGTCAGCATAGAGATGATACTGGAAACCAAATCTACTGATTGTTTGACCAATAGGGGCAGTGTACAAAGAAAAGAGGAGGGGGCCTAGGACTAATCCTTGAGGAACCCCAACAGTAAGGGGAAGGTGAGAGGAGGAGGAACCGGCAAAAGATACAGTAAAGGAGCGGTCAGAGAGATAGGAGGAGAACCAGGAGAGAATGGTGTCCTTGAGGCCAATGGAACGGAGCATAGTGAGGAGGAGCTGATGATCCACAGTGTCGAATGCTGCAGAGAGATCCAAGAGAATTAGCATGGAGTAAAGACCATTTGATTTAGCTGTTAGTAGATCATTAGAGACTTTAGTGAGGGCAGTTTCAGTAGAGTGTAAAGTGCGGAAACCGGATTGGAGAGGGTCGAGAAGAGAGTTATCAAAGAGATAGCGATAAGACGGGAGTGGACCAGGCGTTCCAGGAGTTTAGAGATGAAGGGAAGATTAGAGACAGGTCTATAGTTAGCGGCACAGTTTTGGTCGAGGGATGGTTTTTTAAGTAGAGGATGTATGATGGCATGCTTAAATGAGGAGGGAAAGATACCAGAAGAGAGAGAGAGGTTAAATATTTTAGTTAGGTGAGGGGTGACAGCAGGGGAAAGGGACTGGAGATGTGACGGAAATGGGTCACTGGTGCAAGTGGTTGGGCGAGAAGATGCAAGGAGCCTGTTTACTTCTTCTGTGACTGATTCAAAATCAGAGAGTGAGCTAGATGCAGTGGGGGAGGGAGGACAATGCATGGTATGAGGTGATTGGGAGATAATTTCCTGTCGGATCTGGTCAATTTTTTCTTTGAAGTAATTGGCCAGATCGTCAGCTCAGAGCTCCGTGGTTGGGGCCTGCACTCTTGGGTTGAGTAGAGAATGAAAAGTGTCAAAGAGACGTTTAGGGTTATTGGACAGTGAGGTGATGACGGTGTTGAAATAGGTTTGTTTGGAGAGGTGAAGGGCAGTGTTGTATGTTCTAAGCATAAACTTATAATGGATGAAATCTTCGTGTAGATTGGATTTTCTCCACAGAAGTTCGGCGCACCTGGAGCACCACTGCAGGAAACGTGTTTGCAGGGTGTGCCAGGGTTGTCACCGTCTGTGTTGTGGTGTTCTATTTATAGGGGGTGCAAATTCATCCAGGGCACTTTGAAGTGTTTTATTGTAATGCTTCAATGCAGAATCAGGACAGGAGAGGGAGGAGATAGGGGCCAATGAAGACTGCAAATTCTTCATAAGTTTCTGGGTGATAATGGCCTGTGTTATGAATGAGTCACCATAGGAGGCAAAAGCAGAAATACAAGCTAAGTCCAGAAAACCAGAGAAGTTGGCAACTATCAGATTGCAGACCCCTGAACCTATCAACACAACTAGCAGTAGCCGTGGGGGGTTCCTACGATGCCCTAGACCCCTCGATCACAGCCGGAGAAATACATAGGCCTAAAGAAAGAAAGGGGAAATCTAAACTGCCCCAGAGCAGACCCCAAAGCAATAGGCAGCCCCCAACATATAATGACGGTGAAGCAAGATGAAAATACTAACACAGACAGAAAGATAGACTGAGCAAAGACGGGGCCCCAAAACTACCTAGATAGGAAAGGACAGGAAGGCTGCTGTCTGCAATCTGCCAAAACCCTATCAAAGACATAAGCCAACCAGCTGATATGAAAAAGGCCCTGAAGCAGCTAGGCTTCAAAAACTGAATCAGCACTCAGGTATTTTCAGAAGACAGAGCTAAATGAATTCAGCACACCCCAGCAGGGAATGGCAGAAATCCAGAAAAACAAAGCAAAAACCAAGTCAAAGCACAAAAGCAAAAGGCCGAGCAGCAAACTTAGCTTTGGAGGAGCAGGAATTCAAACTGGTCTCCAAGGATCCCACAGAGAAATCACCCGCAGGGCAGAAGGGCGTCGGCAGCATTATATCCAGTCCGTAACTCCACTCAGCCAGTCACAATCATCAGCCTCAGGTGTTTGACAATCAGGCTCACTACCTTTCTTTACCAGAAGAGGGAGTTCCTCGGGCCTCAGTAATGAAGGGGAAAATGAACTCACAACAGGCCTGTATGTTTCTATAAGTATGGACAGTGGGGGTGACCTGAGCAGCCTGGCAGTTCTTGATAGATAATGAAAGAATATTGTGGTCAGAGAGCGGGAGAGGGGAGTTTCCAAAATCACCCACTGCACAAAGCCGAGAGAAGACCAAGTCGAGGGAGTTTTTGTCTTCATGCGTTGGAGAATAAGTAAGCTGCGAAAGGCGAAACGAGGAGGTTAGAGATAAAAGATGAGTAGCAGATGGGGAGAGGGGAAGAGCAATGGGGATGTTGAAATCTCCCATGATGAGGGTAGGGATGTCACAGGAGAGAAAATGTGGAAGCCAAGTGGCAAAATGATCCAGGAACTGTTGACAAGGGCCGGGAGGACGATACACCACCGCCACTCGCATGGAGAAGGGGGTGTAGAGTCTGACGGCATGGACCTCAAAAGAAGGGAAGACTAGTGAGGGTAGTTGAGGGATAACCTGAAAGGTACATTTTGGTGATAGGAGCAGACCAACGCCTCCACGTGCTCTATTGTCTGATCTTGGGGTATGAGAGAAGTGTAGTCCCCCGTATAAATAATGCTAAGAAAACAAGTTGATAATCATTTAGAAACAACAATACTAATGTTTTAACTCAGGAAGAGTTCAGAAATCAATATTTTGTGGAATAACCATGATTTTTAATCACAGCTTTCATGCGTCTTGGCATGCCTTCCACCAGTCTTTCACACTGCTTTTGGGTGACGTTATGCCACTCCTGGTACAAAAATGTAAGCAGTTCTTTGTTTGATGGCTTGTGACTATCCATCTTCCTGTGGATTACATTCCCGAGGTTTTCAATGGAGTTCAGGTCTGGAGATTGGGCTGGCCATGACAGGGATTTGATGTGGTGGTCCTTCATCCACACATGACCTAGCATGACGCATTGTCCTGCTGGAAAAATCAGTCCTCAGAGTTGGGGAACATTGCCTGAGCAGAAGGAATCAACTGTTTTTTCCAGGATAACCTTGTATGTGGATCGATTCATACATCCTTCGCAAAGATTAACCTGCCCAATTCCAGCATTGCTGAAGCATCCCTAGATCATCACCGATCCTCCACCAAATTTCACAGTGGGTGCAAGACACTGTGGCTTGTACTCCTCTCCAGGTCTCCGTCTAACCACTAGACGACTAAGTGATGGGCAAAGCTGAAAATTAGACTCATCAGAGAAGATTACTTTACTCCAGTCTTCTATGGTCTAATCCTTATGGTCTCTGGCAAACTTCAGCCTGGCTCTCCTTTGCTTATTATTGATGAAAGGCTTTTTTCTACCTTTACATGACTTGAGTCGTTTTCGCCCTCTGCCGGTTTTTAGCTTCGTTGTCCCCAATGTCTGCTGCTTGACCTTGTTGTAATGGACTGCAGTCTTAGAAATTTAAAGAATGGATGCAACATGACGCTCGCTGTATCCCTCTGCTAGTAAAGCCAGAATTGAGCCCTTTTTTTCCTCACTCAAGACTTTTCTTTTCAACTCCTTTGGCATGGTTAAAAGTTTTTTTTTAATTACTATTACTTATAGGATATTACTAGCACTTGTGCTCACAATCCTCTTGCAATAGGACAAGCTGGATGGCAAAACAACAGCGGGGTTTTTTTTTTTTTTAATACTTTCCTTCGTTAAATAAGATTTGGTTCAGGTGATCACATTAAGTAGAATGAGGTGTACTCTGGCTGGAATTCAACTGACACTGGAATGGAATGGATGTCAGACATGTAGAGAAGCTGATTTTTATAAAACTGTGCAGTGGTCTCTTAATTTTTGCCAGAGCTGTATACAGAGGGAGTAAATGATAAGCAGTTGCAGCTGAGAACAACCAGGCTGTATGGTCTCAGTCAGAATGGAAAGAGTCCTTAAACCTCTCAGCACTGAAGGAAAGGAAATCCATGTAAAATAGGACATGAATCGCACCATCTCTAACGAAGACCTGTGATTCATTTCCCAACGTGACAGTCTAACTCCAGGCCTTCCAGGGGAATGTGACACCCTCGTGACACAAGCATCTGCTGTGTGACATTTTCTAGAGATTACCTGGTGAGTCAAAATAGTCACTACTCCTAAAGATGAATTCCATGAGGGTAATACAGTCACTGTGTGCAGGTTTCTACGGTCTTGTTTCTCCACGGTTGTGGGACTTTAGGTGATCTGCAAAAGGTGTCCGCAAACTATTCCAGCAAAATCTGAATCACCACAGCCAAATTATGCTTCTTACCTTACAATCCCTGCCATGTACCCTAATAGATAACTTATTTTCTGGCCTTGCTGAATGAACAATGGATGGCTCCAGTACAATTTCTTACATACCGTACATGCTCAGATTAACAGGGACAGTGTTGTTAGTAGGAGCATGCAGTGGTATAGTGGCAGAATGGTGACCTTTAATTCTAATATGGTCGGACTACACCACCGACAAATCAGTGACAGCCAGTGACTGAGGAGAATCTGTGACTTCTCTGCACTTAGTAGTTACTACTCACCGATGCTGTTATCTGTAGGAATCTCTTCTTTATACTGATAATCACCCCTCACATATGTCTCTGTGGTATTAATGTGGGACACATCTTTACGCTGAAACAAATATTGTAAAAGTCACAGACAGATGGAGAAGTCACATCTATGATCAGCTCTAATCCTGCCATCTCCACCGTTCTCATTACACAAGTATAAAATATATAATACTGGTGGATACAACAAGACTGAGCACAAGACCTTCACAGCCGTCTACACATCATAAGGGAGATCTCATGACACCTTCTCTCATCTACCTGATAATCCTGAGGAACATTGGGATTTTCTTTGCTACGGTCCTGTGGAAGAAGAGGACGGGGACATCTCTCTGGTGTTGTCCTCTTACTGGACAGAACTGGAGGAAACACATACAGGGACTGAATTCATTCTTCATATACAGATAATTATAGGCTGTGTGTATTTAGTCCTGTCTATTACCTGGTGATGTGAGGGGCTGGGGAACCTCCATCATGACATCCTTGTACTGATATTTATGTCCTTTTAAATACTCCCACTCCTCCATGGAGAAATAGACGGTGACATCCTGACACCTGATAGGAACCTGACACACAATGATACCGTCATCTCCCGATCCCTCCATAGCATTAATGTATAATGTCCCAGCATTCCCAGCAGTGTCACCTCTCCAGTCAGCAGCTCAATCATCTTATAGGTGAGTTCTAGGATCTTCTGGTGATTGATGTCCTCATGTATCAGGGGGTGAGGTGGAGGCCCCGTGATTGGGCTCAGGGGTCTTCCCCATCCCTCAGACACAGGGTCCTGACAGCGCTCACTAGAGGTATTCTTCACTACTGTGTAATCCTGGTTATGGAGAGACACAAATAAATCTCACTACAGACATTTCCAGAGTCCTCACCTCTCCAGTTCTGTCCATCTGTTATACCCATATACAGTGCCTTGCAAAAGTATTCGGCCCCCTGGAACTTTTCAACCTTTTCCCACATATCATGCTTCAAACAAATAGATACCAATGTAAATTTTTGGTGAAGAATCAACAAGTGGGACACAATTGTGAAGTTGAATGAAATTTATTGGTTATTTTAAATTTTTGTGGAAATTCAGAAACTGAAAAGTGGGGGGTGCAATATTATTCAGCCCCTTTACTTTCAGTGCAGCAAACTCACTCCAGAAGTTCATTGTAGATCTCTGAATGATCCAATGTTGTCCTAAATGACTAATGATGATAAATATAATCCACCTGTGTGTGTAATCAAGTCTCCGTATAAAAGCACCTGCTCTTTGATAGTCTCATGGTTCTGTTTGAAGCACACAGAGCATCATGAAGACCAAGGAACACAACAGGTCCGTGATACTGTTGTGGAGAAGTTTAAAGCCGGATTTGGATACAAAATGATTTCCAAAACTTTAAACATCCCAAGGAGCACTGTGCAAGCGATCATATTGAAATGGAAGGAGCATCATACCACTGTAAATCTACCAAGACCCGGCCGTCCCTCTAAATTTTTGTCATGATCCCAGTGCGGGTTGGACCTGCATGCTTGGGGTTAATGTCTGGAACCCGTGCTGGTGGACCTGCACTTCTGGGGTTAAATGTTATGATCTCAGCGCAGGCTCTTACCTGCAAACCTGGGGCTTATTACTGTGTCCTCTCCTTGGTTCTGAGAAAGCTTTTTATAGCCTCAGGAAGCTCCAATCCCCATCAGTTATACTTTCGCCCTTGGCAGAGTATGTTGACCCCTGAGTGTGTTTGTGCGGTGTTCTTGTTTGCCTGATACTTTGGTTTCGATTCGGTCTGTTCTCTGGATACTGCTTGTTGGATTCTGCTTGGTACCTTCTATGTCTGTTTGGCTTTGACCGCTGCCTGGCCCCGACTATCCGTTCTGTCTCATCCCTGGTACTTTAGTGCTATCTCTGTGTATGACCCCCGTTTGTCTGACCTGAGCATTCCTGTAGTTGTGTCCTGCCGATCTCTGGCAGCAGGACGCTAAGTCCCTCCCTTTGCAGTCGCATGACCGTAGGTCCTTCACTGCTTGCTAACTTCAGCGTCTCCAGGTCCTGTTTGCCTGAGCTTCCCGGCCGTATCTTACCTCGGGCCCCCCTGCAGTGTGGGTGAGTCCCTGCTCAGCAGTGGCTGCACGCCGTCGCTGACAGGACCGTGACAACTTTCATCTCAAACAAGAAGACGACTTATCAGAGATGCAGCCAAGAGGCCCATTATCACTTTGGATGAACTGCAGAGATTTACAGCTGAGGTGGGACAGTCTGTCCATAGGACAACAATCAGTCGTACACTGCACAAATCTGGCAGTGGAAGAGAGGCAAAAAGAAAGCCATTCCTCAAAGATATCCATAAAAGTGTTGTTTAAAGTTTGCAACAAGCCACCTGGGAGACACACCAAACATGTGGAAGAAGGTGCTCTGGTCAGATGAAACCAAAAATCGAACTTTTTTGGCAACAATGCCAAACGATATGTTTGGCATAAAGGCAACACAGCTCATCACCCTGAACACTCCATCCCCACTGTCAAACATGGTGGTGGCAGCATCATGGTTTGGGCCTGCTTTTCTTCAGCAGGGACAGGGAAGATGGTTAAAATTGATGGGAAGATGAATGGAGCCAAATACAGGACCATTCTTGAAGAAAACCTGTTGGAGTCTGCAAAAGACCTGAGACTGGGATGGAGATTTGTCTTCCAACAAGACAATAATCCCAAAAATAAAGCAATATCTACAATGGAATAGTTCACAAATAAACGTATCCAGGTGTTAGAATGAAGTCCAAACCTGAATCCAATCAAGAATCAGTGGAAAGAGCTGAAAACTGCTGTTCACAAACGATCTCCATCCAACCTCACTGAGCTCGAGCTGTTTGCCAAGGAAGAATGGGCAAGAATTTCAGTCTCTCGATGTACAAAACTGATAGAGACATACCCCAAGCGACTTGCAGCTGTAATCGCAGCAAAAGGTGGCGCAACAAAGTATTAAGTTAATGGGGCCAAGTAATATTGCACGCCCCACTTTTCAGTTTTTGAATTTCCACAAAAATTTAAAATAACCAATAAATTTGGTTCAACTTCACAATTGTGTCCCACTTGTCGTTGATTCTTCACTAAAAATTTACATTTGGTATCTTTAAGTTTGAAGCATGATATGTGGGAAAAGGTTGAAAAGTTCCAGGGGGCCGAATACTTTCGCAAGGCACTGTATAAGAATGATGAACTGTGACGTCAACAGAATCTCTCACCTCTCCAGTAAGCCGGAAGAGGATCTCTAGAGTGAGGTGCAATATCCTCACCATCTTCTCCTTGTCCATATATATCATTGATGGGTCAATCAAGAAAATTCTCTTACACAGAAGACCTCTACTGAGAGAATCCAATATCGTAGGGATCTGAATGGGAAGAAGATGACGACGTAGCATCATAAACATTCCATGTAATAACACGTTACAGCAGACAATAAAGGGAACATGTGAGGATATAGAGCGTGTAGATGTTGTGTTTTCAGATCATATAAACTGGAATGTCATAAACATCACCTACTTGCTGCACTCGTGACTTTGATGTGACTATAAAGGGAGAACTTCGCTTCTCACAATCACTTGTCCATTCAACTACCACAATAGGCTAAAAATGAGCTAAGCGCCTGCCACAGTCATCTCACACATCCACACCACACTTCTCACACCCACCACTTGACATTTTGATAGGCCACCAAGACGCCTGCCCTGGGTGGCACACTAGATCACATGCACAGTGAACTTTTCCAAGCACCGGATAGGTACTTCTTGCACTTTGGCATACACTGGGTAAAAAAAACAAGCTATACTTCTCCTCTTTGATGTTGGTATGTTTAGAACAGCAAAGAACAAACTGATTAAACTAAAGATGTAATATATGAAAAACAAATTACAGTACTTAAAAAGGACAAATAACTGAAATTATAAGATTTACTCAGAAGTTAAAAAAAAAACAGTTAAAAAATAAACGGGTTAAATACAGGAACGTCTTATGGTTTCAGATTTTAACCCTGAAACAATTTTTTTTTAATCAAAGCCATATACAGGTGCTTCTCACAAAATTAAAATATCATCCAAAAGTTAATTTATTTCAGTTCTTCAATACAAAAAGTGAAACTCATTATACACTCACTGGCCACTTTATTAGGTACACCATGCTAGTAAGGGGTTGGACCCCCTTTTGCCTTCAGAACTGCCTCAATTCTTCGTGGCAGAGATTCAACAAGGTGCTGGAAGCATTCCTCAGAGATTTTGGACCATATTGACATGATGGCATCACACAGTTGGCGCAGATTTGTCGGCTGCACATCCCTGATGCGAATCTCCCGTTCCACCACATCCCAAAGATGCTCTATTGGATTGAGATCTGGTGACTGAGGAGGCCATTTGAGTACAGTGAACTCATTGTCATGTTCAAGAAACCAATCTGAGATGATTCGAGCTTTATGACATGGCGCATTATCCTGCTGAAAGTAGCCATCAGATGTTGGGTAGATTGTGGTCATAAAGGGATGGACATGGTCAGCAACAATACTCAGGTAGGCTGTGGCGTTGCAACGATGCTCAATTGGTACCAAGGGGCCCAAAGAGTGCCCAGAAAAAATTCCCCACACCATGACACCACCACCACCAGCCTGAACCGTTGATACAAGGCAGGATGGATCCATGCTTTCATGTTGTTTACGCCAAATTCTGACCCTACCATCCGAATGTCGCAGCAGAAATCGAGACTCATCAGACCAGGCAACGTTTTTCCAATCTTCTACTGTCCAATTTCGATGAGCTTGTGCAAATTGTAGCCTCAGTTTCCTGTTCTTAGCTGAGAGGAGTGGTACCCAGTGTGGTCTTCTGCTGCTGTAGCCCATCTGCCTCAAAGTTCGACGCACTGTGCGTTCAGAGATGCTCTTCTGCCTACCTTGGTTGTAATGGGTGGCAATTTGAGTCACTGTTGCCTTTCTATCAGCTCGAACCAGTCTGCCCATTCTCCTCTGACCTCTGGCATCAACATGGCATTTCCGGCCACAGAACTGCCGCTCACTGGATTTTTTTTCTTTTTCGGACCATTCTCTGTAAACCCTAGAGATGGTTGTGCGTGAAAATCCCAGTAGATCAGCAGTTTCTGAAATTCTCAGACCAGCCCTTCTGGCACCAACAATCATGCCACGTTCAAAGGCACTCAAATCACCTTTCTTCCCCATACTGATGCTCGGTTTGAACTGCAGGAGATTGTCTTGACCATGTCTACATGCCTAAATGCACTGAGTTGCCGCCATGTGATTGGCTGATTAGAAATTAAGTCTTAACACACAGTTGGACAGGTGTACCTAATAAAGTGGCCAGTGAGTGTATATAGTCATTACAAACAGAGTGATCCATTTCAAGTGTTTATTTCTGCTAATGTTGATGATTATGGCTTACAGCCAATGAAAACCCCAAAGTCATTATCTCAGTAAATTAGAATACTTTATAACACCATATTGAAAAAATGATTTTAAAATCCAAAACGTTGGCTTACTGAAATGTATGATAAGGAAATGCCCTCAATACTTGGTCGGGGCTCCTTTTGCATCGATTACTACATCAATGCAGTGTGGCATGGAGGTGATCAGCCTGTGGCACTGCTGAGGTGTTATGGAAGCCCAGGTTGCTTTATAGCAGCCTTCAGCTCGTCTGCATTGTTGGGTCTGGTGTCTCATCTTCCTCTTAAAAATAACCTGATGCTGTTGTTTTTAAACCAGGTATTGGTACTTTTGGCAGTGTGGACAGGTGCCAAGTCCTGCTGGAGAATGAAATTTACATCTACAAAAAGCTTGTCGGCAGAGGGAAGCATGAAGTGCTCTAAAATTTCCTGGTAGACGGCTGCACTGACTTTGGTCTTGATAAAATACAGTGGACCTACACCAGCAGATGACATGGCTCCCCTAACCATCACTGATTGTGGATACTTCACACTAGGCCTCTTAGCAGCTTGGATTGTGGCCTCTCCACTCTTCCTCCAGACTCTGGGACCTTGATTTCCAAAATCTAGTATGAGGTTTCCACAATCAGTAATGGTTTGGGGAGCCATGTCATCTGCTGGTGTAGATCCACTGAGTTTTATCAAGACCAAAGTCAGCGCAGCCATCTGTCAGGAAATTTTAGAGCACTTCATGCTTCCCTCTGCTGACAAGCATATTGGAGATAGACATTTCATTCTCCAGCAGGATTTGCCACCTGTCCACACTGGCAAAGAACCAATTCCTGGTTTAAAAACAACAGTATCACTGTGCTTGATTGGCCAGCAAACTCACCTGACCTTAACCACATAGAGAATCTATGGGGTATTGTCAAGTGGAAGATGAGAGACACCAGAACCAACAATGCAGGCGAGCTGGAGGCTGCTATCAAAGCAACCTGGGCTTCCATAACCCCTCAGCAGTGCTACAGGCTGATCGCCTCCATGCCACGCTGCATTGATGCAGTAATTGATGCTAAAGGAGCCCCGGCCAAGTACTGAGTGCATTTACTGAGCATACATTTAAGTAGGCCAACATTTCGGATTTTAATAAGTATTTTATAAAGTATTCTAATTTACTGAGATAATGACTTTTGGGTGGTCATTGGCTGTAAGAAATAATCATCAACATTAACAAAAATAAACACTTGAGATAGATCACTCTGTTTATAATGACTTTACCTAATATATAAGTTTCACTTTTTGTATTGAAGAACTGAAATACAAAACTTTTTGATGATATTCTAATTTTGTGAGACGCACCTGTATAGCAGTCACATCTATGATCAGCTGTAATCCTGCCATCTCCACCGTTCTCATTACACAAGTATAAAACATATACCATAGTTTTAGGAATATAAGACACATTTTTTCCCCCCAAATTTGGGGTGAAAATGGGGGTGCGTCTTATAATGCTCTAGGCTGGGAAGAGGGGGTGTCAGGCGATGCTGCTGCGGGTATCTCCGATGCTGCCGAAGCTCTGCTAACATTTTGTGAAAGGCCAGAGCCCCGGCAGTTCCATGGTTTCCTGTGCAGTTGACTCCAGGAAAACGGCCGCCGGTGGCGGCACATGGGCAGATGGACATCTCGGGACATCAGCGCTGAAATCTCACCTCCCGAGATCTTCATCTGCGCATGCGACGCCCCTGGCGGCCATTTTCTGGGAGTCCACCGCAAAGGAAACCATGGAACTGCCGGGCTCTGGCCTTTCACAAAATGTCAGTAGCGCCTGGGAGCACCGGAGACACCTGCAGCAGCAGCGGGTAGCAGCGCCGGACACCCGCGGCGTCACGTCGCACATTGGAACACCCCCACATCCCTGCCTGCAGCATCACCCCACTCCTGCCTCCTCCAGCAGCGACCCTGGGACCTCACTTCACCGCAGCCACCACCTCCAGTAAGCAATAAGAAGCATGGATTATAAGAAGCACCACTATTTTATTAAAAAGAAAAAATTCCCATTTTTCTCCTCACAAATTGGGGTGCGCCTTATAATCTGGAGCATCTTATGATCCGATCAAACTGTAAAGCGCTGCGGAATATGTTGGCGCTATATAAATAAAGATTATTATTATTATTTATTTATCCGAAAAATACGGTAATACTGGTGGATAAAACAAGACTGAGCAAAGACCTTCACAGCCAATCTACACATCATAGGGGAGATCTCACGACACCTTCTCTCCATCTACCTGATGATCTAGAGGAACATTGGGATTTTCTTCTGAACAGTGCTGTGGAAGAAGAGGACGGGGACATCTCTCTGGTGTTGTCCTCTTACTGGATAGAACTGGAGAAAACACATACAGGGACTGAATTCATTCTTTACATACAGATAATTATAGGCCGTGTATATTTAGACCTGTCTATTACCTGGTGATGTGAGGGGCTGGGGAACCTCCATCATGACGTCCTTGTACAGATCTTTGTGTCCTTCTAAATACTCCCACTCCTCCATGGAGAAATAGACGGTGACATCCTGACACCTTATAGGAACCTGACACATACAATGATACCGTCATCCCCCCAATCCCTTCATAGTGTTACTGTATAATGTCCCAGCATTCCCAGCAGTGTCACCTCTCCAGTCAACAGCTCAATCATCTTGTAGGTGAGTTGTATCAGGAGGTGAGGTGGAGGCTCCATGATTGGGCTCAGGGTTTTTCCCCATCCCTCAGACACAGGGTCCTGACAGCGCTGACTAGAGGTCTTCTTCACTACTGTGTAATCCTGGTTATGGAGAGACACATTAATAAACCTCACTACAGACATTTCCAGAGTCCTCACCTCTCCAGTTCTGTCCATCTGTTATTCCCATAGATAAGAATGATGTAATGTGACGTCATCAGAATCTCTCACCTCTCCAGTAAGCCGGAAGAGGATCTCTAGAGTGAGGTCTAATATCCTCTCTGCCATCTTGACGGGTCAATCAAGAAAATTCTCTTATTCAGAAGATCTGCACTGAGAGAATATCCTATTGTAGGGACCTAAATGGGAAGAAGATGAGGATGTATCATCATAAAGATCCCATGTAATAACACAATTACAGAAGATAATAAGGGAACATATGAGGAGATAGAACGTGTAGATGTTGTATTCTCAGATTGCATAAACTGAATGTCAAACATCACCCACTTGCTGCATTTGTGACTATAAAGGAGGACTCCGCTTCTCACAATCACTTATCCATTAGAGTACCACAATAGACTGAAAATGAGCTAAGCGCCCCCCACAGTCATCTCACACATCCACACCACACTTCTCGCACCCACCATAACTCGTGCGCTATAAGTGATTACGCGACTTTATTCTTCAGGTCGGTGCGATTACAGTGATACCAGATTTACATTGTTTTTTTGCCTGCTGTCACATACTAAAAGACGCTTTTTATTGCAACATCACATTTTGAGAGCTATAATTTTTCCATATTTCGGCTGACAGAGTCATGTGGGGTCTTGTTTTTTGCGGGATGAGTTGACGTTTTTATTGGTACCATTTTCGGGCACATGATATTTTTTGATCACTTTCTATTCAAATTTTTGGGAGGCAAAATAAACAAAAAACAATTCAGGAATTGTTTTTTATGCCGTTCACAGTGTGGTAAAATTGATAAGGCAGCTTTATTCTTCAGGTCAGTACGATTACAGCGATACCACATTTATATTCTTGTTATGCTTTGGCACCCTTACATAATAAAAACTTTTATAGAAAAAATATATTTTTCATCGCTTTATTCTGAGAGTTATAGGTTTTTTATTTTTCCTCTGATGGAGCTGTACGGCGGCTTGTTATCTGTGGGACAAGATGATGTTTTCAGCTATACCATCTTTATTTACATTCAAATTTTTGATTGCGTTTTATTACATTTTTTGTTCGGTGGTATGATGAAAAGGCATCATTTTTTTATACGTTTTTATTATTTTTTTTTCTGTTGTTCACTGAACGGTTTAACTAGTGTGACAGCTTTATAGGTCAGATAGTTCTGGACGTGGCGATACCAAATGTGTGAACTTTCTGTGTTTATCTTTACATGTAAGTTTTTAGTGGTATAATTATTTTATTCCTTCTTTTTTGTTCTTTATTTTGTTTAAATATTTTTACTATTATTTTTTACTTACTCCCTATATAGGACTTTAACTTTTTTTTAATTCAGATTGCTGTATAATGCATTACACCTGTCAGTGCTGCTCTGAGCATGGTCTTACAGGCTTGCCATAGGTGAGTGATCCAGATGTCGTCATGAGGTCTTTGGGTTGTCATATCAACGACTGGGCCCTCGTGATGATGCCAATCTGATAGGAGAGAAAAATAACCTCCCTGCTTTCTAAATGCTGCAACCAATATCAATTGCCGCCTTTAGGGAGCTAAAATGTAGGGGGCAGGCCCAGACTGAGCATCTGCCGAGGTGGGCAGGTCCCCATCACAAAATAGGCTGCTGGCCCTTTAAATCTTCTGTGTGCAGGACCTATGTGCATGCGCTGTCCAGTTGCACAAGCTGACCAGGGCCGCAGAGGTGCTCGCGCACAAACACAGGCCGCCATGGCCCTTGTCAGCACGTGCAACTAGACAGTGCGCGCACACAGGGCTGCCACACACAAGACTTAAAGTGCCAGCGGCCCACTTTATGGTGGAGACCTGCGCGCATCTGTGCGAGAGCACTGCTGCGGCCCTCGTTCGTGCATGTGCGTGGCTGCTGCCCGTATCAGCTCGGGCAAGAAGGAAACCACGCGCACATACAGGGCCAAGTTAGAGATTTGAACAGGCCGCCGCGGTGCGCAGAGGGTGCCTGCGCCTCTATCTGTGTCTGACGCTGGCCTGCCTGTACCAGCCTCAGAGAAGACTCACCAAGTCCAGCAGGATCACCGCTGACGCTGGACAGGACCTGCCTCATCTCTTCAACCTCCCCCCATCTCAGGGACTTGGGTGAGTCCCAAGATGAAAACGTTTTTGATATATATACAGCAGTTGCACCTATATAATGTATATAGACTGCTGTATATAAAATATATGTGATACTGCTGTATATAGACACTGTATCACCTATATAATGTATGTATAGCAGTCTACATATATTATATAAGTGACATTGCTACTGATGTATGCTCGTTATATATAGGCGACACTGCTGTGTGTATGTGCATAATATATATATATGCATATATTTATATATATGTATGTGTGTGTATATATACATATACACACACACACACACACACACACACACACATACCGTATTTTCCGCTTTGTAAGACGCACTTTTTTCCCCCCAAATTTGGGGGCAAAATAGGGGTGCGTCTTACAATGCGGATATAACTTATCTGTGCTGCCGCTGCGGGTGTCCGATGCTTGCCGCCGACGCCACGCTGTGTCCCGTGCTGCGTGGGGGGCTCTGCTGTTCCATCCATGCTTTCTTGTCTGTGCGGTGGATTGCTTCCTGGAAAATGGTCGCCATGCAAGCGGAGATGGAGAACTCAGCACTGAAATCTCGGGAGATGAGAAATACACCTAGGTTACTTACCGGTAGCCGTTTTTTTCCAGAACCCATGACAGCATACCTGAGAGGGGATCTGCCCCAGTCAGGACAGGAACCCTACTGAAAATAAAAGGGCGGTACCTCTCCCTCGCTTCAGTTAGTTCACATGGCAAAAACTATCACCACATTATATCAACAAAAAACACCACAAACTATAGTGCACACCAAAGGAGTGAGAAAGGGGGGGAATATACGCGTGCTGTCATGGGTTCCAGAAAAAACGGCTACCGGTAAGTAACCTTGGTGTTTTCCCTTCACCCATGACAGCACACCTGAGAGACTTTTGGAAATGAAACACCTTAGGGAGGGACCACCACTTGCAGCGCCCTTCTAGCAAAGGTTAGGTCAGCAGAGGATAGATCTAGTCAGTAGTGTTTGAAAAAGGTATATGTCAGGACCAGGTTAGCGGCCTTACATATCTGATCTTTCGATACCTCTGCCCAGGAAGTAACCATGGCTCTGGGGAAGTGAGCCTTGATGCCTTCAGGAACCAGAGCGCCACTCGCAGAGTAGGATAAACTAATGGCCTCCCTAATCCATCTGGTAATGGTACTTTTAGATACACTGTACCCTTTTCTGCTACCCTGGAAGGATACGAATAGGGACTGATCTTTCCTCCACTGACTAGTCATGGACATGTAATGCAACATGGACCTTCTCACATCTAAAGAATGAAACTTTTCCTCCCCTGGATTCCTCGGGGTTATTACAAAATGATGGCAAGGTGATCTCCTGGCTCCTATGGAACTTAAGAACTACCTTGGGGAGATAGGCCGGATCTGGTCTTAGAACTACCCTGTCGCCAAAAACCTGAGTGTACGGGGACATATAGACAGGGCCTGTAAGTCGCTCACCCTACAGGCTGATATTAGGGCCACTAGCAACACCATTTTAAGTGTGAGGAATTTTGGTGACAACTCCTGTAAGGGCTCGACTGGGTCTCTGGTTAGAGTCTCTAAACTAGATTCAGATCCCAAGGAGGAATCTTTGGCACTATAACAGGTCTAAATCTACTACAGGATTTTATAAAACAGGACACCCAACTATTGGATGCTAGGTTGCAATTATACAGGGCCCCTAATGCAGACACCTGAACCTTGAGTGTACTAGTTGCTAACCCAAGTTGCAATCCCACCAGTAGAAACTCTAGAATAGGCCCCACTGGAGCATCTTCCCCAAAGGTTGACCCAGGAACTCCAGGAATTTTTTCCATGTTCTACTGTAGATTCTTGATATAATCGGTTTCCTACTCTTCAACAGGGTGGAGACTAACCCTGGTGAGAATCCCTGGCGAGTCAGTTAAGCCCTCTCAAATTCCATGCTGCCAGATGGAAGCCCTTCACTTGAGAGTGGCATACTGGTTCCTGGGTAAGTAGGTCCAGAATCTCCGGTAAAATCCATGGATCGGTAACCGACATGCACCTCAGAAGGGAGAACCATGGTCTCCTCGGCCAAAATGGAGCAATGAGAATCACCCTCGCTTGATCCTCTCTGATCTTCCTCATTGGCGTTGGAATCATTGCTATCGGGGAAAACACGTAGGCCATGGAAAACTTCCAGGATATGTGCAGGGCATCTACCGCAAATGGATTTTCTCTTGGATCTAGCGAGCAGAAATTCCTGACCTTACTGTTATGTAAGGTGGCAAATAGGTCTATCTCTGGCCTGCCCCAAGCTTGTACTATTTGCTGGAACACACGAGGGTTTAACGACCATTTCCCCTATCTCAATTCCCTGCGACTTATGAAGTCTGCATTTATATTCTCGAAGCAGACTTCACTTATGTGAAGTGTCGTGAAAGATAGCATGTGTTGTACCGCTACCTGAAACAGGGTGCTGGCTACCCCCATAAGAGTATGAGATCTTGTTCCCCCCTGGTGGTTGATATAAGCAACCACTGCTCGATTGTCTGACATGACCCGGCTATGGCGGCCCCGAAGCAAGGGGAGAAAATGTCTCAAGGCCTTTTCCACAACCCACAGTTCCTTTACATTCGAACCTTGATCTCTTTCTAGAGAAGACCAGGTTCCCTGCACTGAGTGGGATCCTAGATCTGCTCCCCATCCTGTACCACTTGCATCGGTCATGATCACGTCCTCCACTTGTCTTAGCCACTGGATCCCTGATGCCAAATGCTCTCTTACAGTCCACCAGGTTAGAGAGTCTCTTATAGAATCATAGAATCGTAGAGTTGGAAGGGACCTCCTGGGCCATCTGGTCCAACCCCCTGCTCAAAGCAGGATTCGCTAAATCATCCCAGTCAGATGTCTGTCCAGCCTCTGTTTGAAGACTTCCATTGAAGGAGAACTCACTACTTCTCGTGGCAGCCTGTTCCAGTCATTGATCACTCTAACTGTCAAAAAGTTTTTTCTAATATCTAATCTGTGTCTCCTCCCATTCAGTTTCATCCCATTGCTTCTAGTCTTTCCTTGTGCAAATGAGAATAAAGATGATCCTTCTACAATGTGACAGCCCTTTAGATATTTGTAGACGGCTATTAAGTCTCCTCTCAGTCTTCTCTTTTGCAAACTAAACATTCCCAAATCCTGTAACCGTTCCTCATAGGACATGGTTTGCAGACCGGTCACCATTCTGGTCGCTCTTTTCAATCAATCAATCAAATTTATTATCGCCAAGTACATATTACATATATACAAGGAATTCTTTGTGGCAAAGAGGCAACATAATATATAACAACAGATACAACAAGTAACATCTAACAAGACAGATACAGTATATAGTCTACACATGACGATTTAATTGTTGAACAGAGAGTGGAAGCTGTTCATATGGCGGTTGGTGCTGCATTTGGGGATTCTGAAGCGACGTCCTGAAGGGAGTAGTTGGAATGAGGAGTGTCCCGGGTGAGAGGGATCGGATGAAATTTAAATTAATTTTCTGAACTTGCTCCAGTCTGTTGATGTCTTTTTTAAAATGTGGTGCCCAAAACTGGACACAATATTCCAGATGAGGTCTGACCAAAGAGGAGTAGAGGGAAATAATGACTTCACGTGATCTAGACTTTATGCTTCTGTTAATACATCCTAGAATTGCATTTGCCTTTTTTGCTGCTGCATCACACTGTTGACTCATATTCAGTCTGTGATCTATTAGTATATCCAAGTCTTTTTCACACGTGCTGTTGCTTAGCCTTATTCCTCCCATTCTGTATATGCTTTTTTCATTTTTATTGCCCAGATGTAGTACTTTGCATTTTTCCCTGTTAAAAACCATTCTGTTAGTTGTTGCCCACTGCTCCAGTTTATTTATATCTTTTTGAATCCTCTCTCTCTCTTCTCTAGTATTAGCTATCCCTCCTAGCTTTGTGTCATCAGCAAATTTAATCAGTTTACCCTCAATTCCTTCATCTAAGTCGTTGATAAAGTCTAGTTTAGTTTAGTTATGACTAAGTTATTTAGTTATGACTAAGTTATGACTAAGGAAAGATATACTTTTCCTTCCAAATGTCCTCTCAATGATCTCTGTGCTGACAGGACCTCCCACTGTAGCTGCCTTAGGTAAAACTGTGCCCATACAACTGCCGTTATACAAGATGTTAGAGAGCCTAGCAGTGACATTGCCTTCCTCAGTGTCATTACGGGCTGCTGTATTGCTGACAGAACCAAACCCCTTATTATGACAATTTTGCTCTCTGGTAGGAGGCAAAGTTTGCGTTTGGAGTCCAGTACCAACCCGAGGAAGGATTGTACCTTTCTGGAACTAACTTCGACTTAAGGGTATTCACCACCCATTCTAGCTCCATTAGAGTTAAAGTTACTACTTTCACCTGATCTATACAGTGATCTTCCGACCTCCCCACTATAAGGAAGTCGTACAGGTACAGGATAGCTATGTCCTGAGAATGAAGACAAGACATCACTTCCGCCATTACCTTGGTAAAAACCTTTGGAGTTGTACACAGACCGAACAGAAGGGCTGCATATTGGTAGTGCTTGATCATTCCCTGGACATATAGAGCTACCCTCAGATACTTTTGATGATCCCGATGGATTGGGACATGGTAGTAGGCGTCTTTTAAGTTTATGACCGCCATGAAGCAGTGCTGGAACAACATCTTTATAGTCATGTTTATTGACTCCATCTCGAAGGAGTAATTCTCTACACACTGGTTGAGTTTTCTCAGGCTAACAATGGTTCTCCAAGAATCATCCGGCTTTTGTATAAAAAAGAAGAAGGAATAAAATCCCCTTCCTTCTTCCTGCCTTGGGACTTCTTGTAGAACTTGTTTCTGCACCAGTTCCAAGACCTCCGCCTCCAGGGCTAGTTGTTCCTCCTGAGACTTCCTGCCATGTCTTAACACAAAGGTCTGTCGGGGTGGTCGAATGAAATCTGCTCTTAAGCCGTCTCTGATAACTTTCAGTACCAAATCACTGAGGGAGATATTCACCCAGGCAGGGAGAAAGAGAGAGAGCCAGAAAGAGAGAGAGCCTTCCCCCTACCTCTGACCTGACATCATTGGAGGGACTTTTTTGATGATGTAGAGGGTCCTCTGAACATGTAACCAGACCCCTTTCTGTCATTAAAGTCCCAGATCTTCCTTTCCCCCTGGGAACGACCTCTATTAAATTTCCTTCTCCGAAAAGTAGTTTTCCTGGTTTCTCTAGGGGATTATCCCAAGTAATCCCCTATCCCGAGAACTTTCCTATCACTGGGGTCCAACTGCTGGGACCTCCATGATCCAGACAATTGGAGCTCTAAAGAGCACCATGTAAATGGACCTGTGGTCGATCATGCGCACTGTGGCGCCATTCACATGTTGCTCTTCAAATAACGCCTTTAAGAGGATTGTTGAGGGGCACGACAAAGTATAGCAAAATTCACTGAGGAATGATTGAGTATGTGGGCTGGTGGGGTTGGAGTGAGAGGGCTGCTTTTTTGCCCTAGTCTGGCCCTGGTAGGGGGTGCTGCGGGCACCGGTCTTGGCAGTGACAGCCGGGTCTCGGCTTTAACTTAAGTCGAGTTCATGGCAGCCATCGTTTGGGCTCCATTTCTGTGACCCTTACAAATGTCATGCTGTACCCATGGGTGAAAGGTCAGGAACCCCTTCCCAACCATGACGTATGGGTACGACAAAGATCATGGAGTTAATACAACAATAAAAAGTGCAGCACTTTTCCTTTAACACCTTCCCGACATGCGCCGTACTAGTACTCCACTGCAGGAGATGCGGTCCGGCAAACAGCACTAGTAAGGGGCACAGATCGTGAGGGCTCATGCTGCGTTCCTCGGCAATCAGTTGCGGGTGTCAGCTGTATGTTACAGCTGACACCCTGCAGAAATGCCCACGATCGGAGCTAGCACCGATCGCAGGCATTTAACTCCTTTGATGCTGCTTCCATCAGGTCATCGCGATACGATCGCGTTGGCCTGATGGTCTCCGGCACCAAGATGTCTGCAGGGTCCTTCAGGGAGGTCCTTCCCTGCGTATCAGATCCTGATCTGAAACTAAGCAGTGTGAAGTGTAAGATCAGCGATCTGACAATATTTAGTGATGTCCCATCCTGGGACAATGTTAGAAAAAAAAAAATAAAAAAATTATATATATAATGAATAAAAATATTTATTTAAAAAATACTAAATCAAGAAAAAAACATGTTTTTCCAATAAATACATTTATGTAAATTAAAAAAAAAACAAAAAAAAAAAAACAATAAAAGTACACAAATTTGATGTCGCTGCGTCCGTAATGACCCACTCTATAAAACTATCCCACTAGTTAATCTCATCAGTGAACACTGTAAAAAAAATAAATAAAAAACATGGAAAAAAAAAAGCTTTATCATCATACCGCCGAACAAAAAGTGCAATAAAACGTGATCAATAAGACGAATGTAAATAAAAATGGTACAGCTGAAAATGTCATCTTGTCCCACAAAAAAAACAAGCCCCCATACAACGTCAACAGCAAAAAAAATAAAGCTATAGCTCTCAGAATAAAGCGATTCAAAAATAATTATTTTTTATATAAAATTGTTTTTATTGTGTAAAAGTGCCAAAACATAAAAAAAATATAAATTAAGTATCACTGTAATAGCACTGAGCAGAATAGAGCTGCCTTATCAATTTTACCACATGCGGAACAGTATAAAAAAAAACAAAGTAATTCCTCAATTGCTGGTTTTTGTTCATTTTGTCCACCGAAAATTGGAATGGAAAGCGATCAAAAAATGTCATGTGCCCGAATATAGTACCAATAAAAACGTCAGCTCGTCCTGCAAAAAACAAGACCTCACATGACTGTCGGCCAAAATATGGAAAAATTATAGCTCTCAAAATCTGGTGATGCAAAAACTAGTTTTCGTAATAAAAAGCGTCTTTTAGTGTGAAAGCTGTCAAACATAAAAACTCAATATAAATCTGGTATCGCTGTAATCACATCGACCCGAAGAATAAAGTCGTTTAATCACTTATACCGCATGAGGAATGGCATAAAAAAAATAAATAATACCAATTCTTCACATGCTGTTGATTTTTTTTCATTCTCCCTCCCAAAGATCGCATTAAGGCTCGGCGCTCATTTATCCTGCGCTTTATGCTGAGCACTTACACTGGGTTTGTGTAAATCTCTGAAATACGTGATTCAGACAGAACCCCTGGCAGAAGATTCCCTATGAGGCTGACCTGTGATCCGGCGATGTCTGTCTTTTTAGGACTGCATAAAAGTGCCGTCGGCCATGGTTTTGTGGACTTCTGAAAAGGACACAGCTGAACAGAGGCCAGACTGAGTCCAGAGTTAGTCTGCTGCCTCATTATAGTGATTGGATCCCTCAGGGGTTTTATCTGTCACGTCACTCAGAGATTTAGATGGAAACCCCAAAGTGCTCAGCATAGAGCCCCGGATAAATGTGATCCCAAACGATATGTAAAATGTTCCCAATAAAAGCTTCAAGTCAATCCACAAAAAAGCAAGTCCCCACTCAGGTGCAAAATTGTGCAGATGTAACGTAGACATGTGGGAAATTGATTTGGGCTCTTGCTGCTCTGCTGAATTTTTAAGCTATGTTTTATTTAGAAGTTAATTATTAATAATATCCTCAAGGCTGGATTTGTTAGTAATACCGAGTAGGTGCACAGTACAAGACAGAAATAAGGGCTTTTATTCCTTCACGCACTACCTAAGCAATACTAATCCCCCCATACAGTCTGCAAAGCCCACCAAACATCCCCCAGCATTACACATCCCCCCAATCCCACCAATCATCCCCCAGCATTACACAGCCCCCGATCCCACCAACCATCTCCCAGCATTACACGGCCCCCGATCCCACCAACCATCTCCCAGCATTACACGGCCCCCGATCCCACCAACCATCCCCCAGCATTACACATCCCCCGATCCCACCAACCATCCCCCAGCATTACACATCCCCCGATCCCACCAACCATCCCCCAGCATTACACATCCCCCGATCCCACCAACCATCCCCCAGCATTACACATCCCCCGATCCCACCAACCATCCCCCAGCATTACACATCCCCCGATCCCACCAACCATCCCCCAGCATTACACATCCCCCGATCCCACCAACCATCCCCCAGCATTACACATCCCCCGATCCCACCAACCATCCCCCAGCATTACACATCCCCCGATCCCACCAACCATCCCCCAGCATTACACATCCCCCGATCCCACCAACCATCCCCCAGCATTACACATCCCCCGATCCCACCAACCATCCCCCAGCATTACACATCCCCCGATCCCACCAACCATCCCCCAGCATTACACATCACCCGATCCCACCAACCATCCCCCAGCATTACACATCCCCCGATCCCACCAACCATCCCCCAGCATTACACATCCCCCGATCCCACCAAACATTCCCTAGCATTACACATCCCCCGATCCCACCAATCATCCCCCAGCATTATACATCCCCCGATCCCACCAATCATCCCCCAGCATTACACATCCCCCGATCCCACCAACCATCCCCCAGCATTACACATCCCCCGATCCCACCAACCATCCCCCAGCATTATACATCCCCCGATCCCACCAATCATCCCCCAGCATTATACACCCCCCGATCCCACCAATCATCCCCCAGCATTACACATCCCCCGATCCCACCAATCATCCCCCAGCATTACACATCCCCCGATCCCACCAATCATCCCCCAGCATTACACATCCCCCGATCCCACCAATCATCCCCCAGCATTACACATCCCCCGATCCCACCAATCATCCCCCAGCATTACACATCCCCCGATCCCACCAATCATCCCCCAGCATTACACATCCCCCGATCCCACCAATCATCCCCCAGCATTACACATCCCCCGATCCCACCAATCATCCCCCAGCATTACACATCCCCCGATCCCACCAATCATCCCCCAGCATTACACATCCCCCGATCCCACCAATCATCCCCCAGCATTACACATCCCCCGATCCCACCAATCATCCCCCAGCATTACACATCCCCCGATCCCACCAATCATCCCCCAGCATTACACATCCCCCGATCCCACCAATCATCCCCCAGCATTACACATCCCCCGATCCCACCAATCATCTCCCAGCATTACATGGCCCCCGATCCCACCAATCATCCCCCAGCATTACACATCCCCCGATCCCACCAAACATCCCCCAGCATTACACATCCCCCCCGATCCCACCAAACATCCCCCAGCATTACACATCCCCCGATCCCACCAATCATCCCCCAGCATTACACATCCCCCGATCCCACCAATCATCCCCCAGCATTACACATCCCCCGATCCCACCAATCATCCCCCCAGCATTATACATCCCCCGATCCCACCAATCATCCCCCAGCATTACACATCCCCCGATCCCACCAACCATCCCCCAGCATTACACATCCCCCGATCCCACCAATCATCCCCCAGCATTACACATCCCCCCCGATCCCACCAAACATCCCCCAGCATTACACATCCCCCGATCCCACCAATCATCCCCCAGCATTACACATCCCCCGATCCCACCAATCATCCCCCAGCATTACACATCCCCCGATCCCATCAATCATCCCCCCAGCATTATACATCCCCGATCCCACCAAACATCCCCCAGCATTACACATCCCCCGATCCCACCAATCATCCCCCAGCATTACACATCCCCCGATCCCACCAATCATCCCCCAGCATTACACATCCCCCGATCCCACCAATCATCCCCCAGCATTACACACTCCCCGATCCCACCAATCATCCCCCAGCATTATACATCCCCCGATCCCACCAATCATCCCCCAGCATTATACTCCCCTTCAAATCCCTCCCGGGCATCCCCCAGCATTATACATCCCCCTTCCTCACACTTCGCCCATTTGTACCTGAAACTTCTTATAGTGAGCGTACAGGCTAAATTCACGTGGGTAAAGGACCATTGGTGACGTCAAGCCCATGTGACCGGATGATGTCACAGGAAGGGGCGGGGCCTCCCAATACAGCCCTGATACTAGGAACAGCTGTGGTGCTGATGACAGCGAGAGGACTGAGGGATCCGGTGGCGGATGAGGGGAGGTTCCTGCACGGGGGCTGCACAGGGAATTGGGGGTGGGGTGGGAAAGGAGGGGGTCCTGTTACTTGTGTGGGACTGGAGGTCTCTGTGGGGAATAAGGTGATGTTGTTACTTGCATGTAGCTGTGTACTGGGGGGTCTCCGTGGGGAAGGAGGTGCTGGGGGCTGATGTGGGAAAGGGGGCATTGTTACGTGTGGTCACTTGCGTTGGGCTGCATGTGTGGGTGGGGAGTGAGCAGGGAAGCAGGTGATGGTGATATTCCTTCCATGATTCTCTTCCTGTAGGGGGCGCTGAGTCCTGGTTTGTACATGAAGCTCTTTATCTCAGTAATGGTATTGGGTGACACAGGACTGCAGGATTCTCCAAACTGTGATAAGTCGCCTCCACATACCGGGCTATATTATTATTATTATTATTATTTATTGTTATAGCGCCATTTATTCCATGGTGCTTTACATGTGAGGGGGGTATACATAAAAACAAGTACAATAATCTTAAACAATACAAGTCATAACTGGTACAGGAGGAGAGAGGACCCTGCTCGCGAGGGCTCACAATCTTCAAGGGATGGGTGATAATACAGTAGGCGAGGGTAGAGCTGGTCGTGCAGCGGTTTGGTCGATCGGTGGTTACTGCAGGTTATAGGCTTGTCGGAAGAGGTGGGTCTTCAGGTTCTTTTTGAAGGTTTCGATGGTAGGTGAGAGTCTGATATGTTGTGGTAGAGAGTTCCAGAGTAGGGGTGATGCGCGAGAGAAATCTTGTATGCGATTGTGGGAAGAGGAGATAAGAGGGGAGTAGAGAAGGAGATCTTGTGAGGATCGGAGGTTGCGTGCAGGAAAGTACCGGGAGACGAGGTCACAGATGTATGGAGGAGACAAGTTGTGGATGGCTTTGTATGTCATGGTTAGGGTTTTGTAATGGAGTCTCTGGGCAATTGGGAGCCAGTGAAGGGATTGACAGAGGGGAGAAGCTGGGGAATAGCGGGGGGACAGGTGGATTAGTCGGGCAGCAGAGTTTAGAATAGATTGGAGGGGTGCGAGAGTGTTTGAGGGGAGGCCGCAGAGCATGAGGTTGCAGTAGTCAAGGCGAGAGATGATGAGGGCATGGACTAGGGTTTTTGCAGATTCTTGGGTGAGGAATGAACGGATGCGTGAAATATTTTTGAGTTGAAGTCGGCAGGAAGTGGAAAGGGTTTGGATATGTGGTTTGAAGGAGAGATCAGCATCAAGGATTACTCCGAGGCAGCGAGCTTGTGGGACTGGGGAGAGTGGGCAGTCATTTACTGTAATTGATAGGTTCGTAGGGGGGGTCACGTGAGATGGGGGAAAGATGATGAATTCTGTTTTGTCCATGTTGAGTTTCAGATATCTAGTGGAGAAGAAGGATGAAATAGTGGACAGACATTGAGGGATTCTGGTTAGTAGGGAGGTGATATCTGGTCCAGAGATGTAGATCTGTGTGTCATCAGCATAAAGATGATACTGAAAGCCATGAGATTCTATGAGCTGTCCCAGGCCAAAGGTGTAAATAGAGAACAGCAGGGGCCCTAGGACTGAACCTTGTGGGACTCCGACAGATAGGGGGCGAGGTGAGGAGGTGGTGTGTGAGTGGGAGACGCTGAATGTCCGGTCTGTTAGGTATGATGAGATCCAGGAGAGGGCCAAGTCTGTGATGCCGAGGGATGAGAGGGTCTGTAATAATAGGGAATGGTCCACTGTGTCAAAGGCAGCCGACAGGTCCAGGAGGAGGAGGACAGAGTAGTGTCGCTTGCTCTTGGCAGTTAAGAGGTCATTGGTGACCTTAGTAAGGGCAGTTTCAGTGGAGTGGTGTGACCGGAAGCCAGATTGTAAGCGGTCGAAGAGGGAGCAAGAAGAGAGATGGGAGGACAGTTCAAGGTAGACGTGTTGTTCCAGTAGCTTGGAGGCGTATGGGAGAAGTGATATAGGGCGATAGCTAGATACAGAGGATGGGTCAAGAGAGGGCTTTTTGAGGATAGGTGTGATGGAGGCATGTTTAAAGCTTGAGGGGAAAACACCAGTTGTTAGTGATAGGTTGAAGAGATGGGTTAGGGTGGGTATGAAGACTGTGGTGAGGTTTGGGATGAAGTGGGATGGGATCGGGTCGAGTGCACAGGTGGTGAGATGTGATCTTGAGAGTAGAGTGGAGAGTCGATCTTCTGTAATGGTGGAGAAGTTGGTTTTGAAGGTGGAGGGCTGGGAAGTCGGGAGGAAGGGCTCTGGGGGTTGTTGACCAAAACTGTCCCTGATGTTATCAATTTTCTGCTTGAAAAATGAGGCAAAGTCTTCAGCTGAGATGAGTGGGGAGGGAGGAGGTGCTGGGGGGAGGAGGAGAGAATTGAAGGTGTTGAATAACTGTTTAGGGTTGTGAGACAGGGAGGATATGAGAGATGAGAAGTAGGTTTGTTTAGCTGTGGCGAGTGTGGTCTTGAAAGTAGTGAGGGACTGTTTGAATGCGATGAAATGCTCGTTGGAGTGGGATCTTTTCCATCTGCGATCAGCAGCCCTGGAAGCTCGCCTCAGCTCTTTGGTCAGGCTGGTGTGCCAGGGCTGTCTGTTGATTTTGCGAGTTTTGGTATGTGTAAGTGGGGCAGCGGATTCCAAAGCTACAGCTATTGTGGTGTTATATAGAGCGGCAGCGTCATCCGCATTGTGTAAGGAACTTATATCTGTAAGAGGGAGGAGGGATTCGGAGAATGAGTGTAGGTCAAGGTGTTTAAGATTCCTGCGAGGGTGTGAAAGTTTGTGGGGTGGGGATTGTAGACATGGAGTGAAGAGGGAAGAGAATGTGAGCAGGTTGTGGTCAGAGAGAGGAAGAGGTGAGTTAGAGAGGTTAGATAGGGAGCAGAGGCGGGTGAAGATGAGGTCCAGTGTGTGGCCATCTTTGTGGGTGGCTGTAGAAGACCATTGAGTGAGGCCGAAGGAGGAAGTGAGAGATAGAAGTTTAGTGGCAGCTGAGAGGGAAGTGTCAATGGGGATGTTGAAGTCGCCCATGATGATAGTAGGGATGTCCGCGGAAAGGAAATGAAGTAACCAGGTGGTGAAGTGGTCAAAGAAGGTGGTGGCTGGCCCTGGGGGGCGGTAGATGACAGCCAGTTGGAGGGGGAGTAGATGCGCACAGAGTGCACCTCAAAGGAAGGGAGGGTAACAGAGGGTGGCAGTGGGATTGGGGTGAAGGAGCAGGTATCTGACAGGAGAAAACCAACTCCTCCACCATGTTTGCTGCTGGGGCGGGGGGTGTGAGAAAGGTGGAAGCCGCCATACGAAAGTGCAGCAGGAGAGGCTGTGTCAGAAGGGGTGAGCCAGGTTTCGGTGATGGCGAGGAAGGAGAGTTTGGTAGTAACAAAAAGATCATGGATGTAGGAAAGCTTGTTGCAGACAGAGCGAGCGTTCCACAGAGCTCCTGTTAGTGGGACTGGGGAAGCGGGGGCTGGGTGAATGGGTATAAGGTTGGAGAGGTTACGGAAGGTTGTGATAGAGCGTGGATGGGAGGTAGAAATGACTGTGGGAATGTGGTGAGGAGGACCAGGATTTGGAGAGATATCACCAGCAGTGAGAAGGAGCAGAGAAAGTGTTAGCAGGTGGGAGCAGGAGAGGGCATGAGGGGGCTGTCTGTGTTTGGAGACAGAGGATTGTATGTTAAGGAACAGTTTTGAGGCGGAGGTGAGGTGGATGGGGAGGATTGAAGAAGAGATGAACAGTTCCTTACTAGGAGTAGGGATTAGGGGAATTAGCAGAAAGTGAAGGATTATTGGGGTGAAAGTGAAAACAAACAGAAACATTGTTTACAGTGACTGTGTCCAGTTACCTTCAGTTCCCTTCTGGTTCAATTCTGGTTTTAATTCTTAAATTAATCTTCACACTTCTAGCACACACTTATAGCAATCACAATTCAGACTGAAGTCTATGCAGACTTGTACTCTGCAATATATGTACAACTAAGTGCAGTCAGGTGTGAAGCAGAGAGGAGTGGTCTCTGCTCATCTTGGCCAGACAATTAAGAGTGGACCAGATGTATATGATCAAGCCAGAGTAAACAAGGTCATAAATAACACTGGGGTAAGCTGGGGTTAGCTGAAAGGCATACCATGTGAATGCTAGGTGCAGAGGCAAGTCTATGTGCAAAGCTGGGTGACGCACTGTGTGTCCTTCATAGACAGACAGCAGGAGAGCTGGGTGGATGGACATACCATGTGAATGCTAGGTGCAGAGGCAAGTCTATGTGCAAAGCTGGGTGACGCACTGTGTGTCCTTCATAGACAGACAGCAGGAGAGCTGGGTGGATGGACATACCATGTGAATGCTAGGTGCAGAGGCAAGTCTATGTGCAAAGCTGGGTGACGCACTGTGTGTCCTTCATAGACAGACAGCAGGAGAGCAGGAGAGCACTCAGACACTGCGCAGCTCAAGTTTAGCCTCGTGTCTGTAGCACCCGCATCTCTGCCTGCAGTCTGTCTGCAGAGACATCAGCGTACTCCCCATCAAGGCTCCTGTCCTGCTCCTTCCAGCTCTCCGGCTGCCTGGGGTGCACACATTCCTAGCAAGTCTCCAGGCACTGTGCTTAGAGACCAGGCGCGCACCCTTCTTTCTTAATGGGGCCACGCGCATTCCTATAAAGTGTCCCCAGCCAATAGCTGGAGGTCTCTTACTATTTAAACCGCCTCCTCCAACATGGAGGTGCCTGTGCAATGTTAAGTTTGTTTTTAACACGCGTGTCAGTTTTCGGGTACCTGTGTAAGGAGGTTGATGAGATCGCTGTTACTTGTATACTGGGTCCGGAACCAAAAATGCTGCATTCTCTGTTCCCGGGGGGATGCCTGAGTGAGACAGCTTCCTGCTGTCCCAGGACGGTGGAGAAAGCTAAAATAACGCGTGCAGCAGAGGAGAAGAAGAGGAGGAAAGCGCGTGAACCACAGCAGTCTGGCGCCAGCACAGAGCAGTACAGAGGGCAGTGCGCAGAAGAGTGCGCTCTGCTTCCCCCACCTGAGAGGACTGACTTGGCGACGGGCTGTATACATGGAGCCCCCATTGCCTGCGGAGAAAGCAGAGCGGTGCCAGCAAAGAGAGCCATGTAGAGCAGAGCCGTGCACCCAGGGCAGAGCCGAGCCGGTTATCACAGCAGTCATAGAGAGGAGTGCTCCCGTCAGGAATACCAGCGCCAAGCAGACCAGAGATGCCCGCCGCCAACAGCGGGGACCAGGGAGAGCGGGACGTGCGGTGTGTCCAGTGACAGCCAGAGAGTACCAGGTGCCATACACCACGTGACCGTGAGTACCGCACAAGCACTGCCCAAGAGAGACCACATATAGGACTGACACTTGCATCCTGACCCTTGTGACCTTACTACGTCAGTTAAGACAGTTTAGGAGCCACGTTGGGCTCGTACAGGTCTGTGGCCCGTGCCTTTAATAGCCACATCAGTATATGGACAAGGGGCAGTGAAAGGTACCGGAGACCGACCACTGCCGCTAGAAGACGGAACCAGCGACTACAGTACCATCCAGGAGGGGGCGCTGCGCCAGCCGTTGCCGGCGCTATTGAGTGTGCAGCAGGAGCTGCAGTGTTAGAACTTCCTGATACACGTGCTACCGAAGTGTACTGCACTTTGCCATTTATACTGTTTAACTCTTTACCTCCCTGAGTGTGTAGGGTCGCTGTGACGATCCTGTCAGCTGTGGCCGCCTTAGGCCCGTACACCATCAGCACTTTACTGGTCAGTTTCGTCATTACAAATACGGTGTCCTACACCGAGCCTCGTCTCTACTGTGGTTCTGACGTTCTCTCTCCTCAGTCCCCCTGGTACGGTTTTCCTCACAGTGCACAAACCGCCGTAGTCCTCCTGTCACTGTAGCTCCCCCCGGGGACTGGAACTTTCTGGAACCCTCCTTCAAATTTATATCAAACCCGGTTCCCTGTAACTCCGCCCCCCATGACCAACGGTTTCCTAAGCCCTAAGCTGATGTCAAGTCCTTTGCTCACACTCCTCCCTGCCCTCTAATGGTCAACCCAAGGTACTGCACGTCCACTACACTTTCCTAGCTGTTTCCCCACTGTAGTAACTGACACCTATCTAAACTGTGCAAACCTTTCCTTCTCTATACTGACAAGTCCGTTCGTCCGTCAGGTCACCTTCCCTACAAGTGTATTCCCCTGTGTAATGCAAAATGTCTGTTTCTAGAACCTTCTAGAAATTGACCCCCCTTCACTCTGATGAGAAATTCAGCCTGTCAGCTCCTACAGCTTTCCTCCTTCCCCCTCCTTATCAGCCTGTGTCCACACTGGTAATAGGACACTTCCCCTATAGCATTTGGCCCTTTTCCACAGAAAGGAATGTTAATTAGTTAAGGGAAAGCATTTCCTTTGTTCTCAGATCTGTGGCTGAATGAAACTATGGGTGATATTAAAGAGACTGTACCACAAAAACCATACACCGTGGAGATTTAATAAACATATCACTGTGCAGGCAATGAAACCAGCTTTCTAAGCCCCTAAGTTTCACGATTCTCAGACTTCCAGAAACTGAGATATGGATGGCTCCCAAATGGAGCATCCTATCTAGTGCATTCTTGATGTTTTCTTGTTGGGTTCGTTACCCTGGGAAACATGATACCCTTGGTGAGTTTATATGAGCTTCACTCATTAAGATATAGTTATTCTAAGTTTTGTAGCCAAATCATAACTTGGAGAGAGGGAGGTGGCACCTTCCCAGACCGCCCATTTTGCTGAGGTCACACAGCCTAGACCATAAGGGATGCGAGGGGACAATGAGCTCAGTTTTTGCTGAGGTCCTCATGCCAGAGAGACGTGCCGATGAGTTGGGACGTGTTGTGAGCTCATTTTCGGGTTTGCCTCTGGCTTCTGGTGAGGGTTATGGAGCTGGCTGTGCTGACAAAGGAGTAGTGAGTTCTCTATCTGGACTCCCTCTGTTGGTGAAGGGAGGTAATGAAGCTGATCTAAATGGCAGAGACCGGCCACCTGAGGAAGAGGACTGTGATTGGACATCAGGAATTTCTGATTGGATTTAAGGCAGCCGACTCCCTAGTTTCTTGCTGGTGATTTCTCCTGACTGTGGCTTCTGGTTTCCAGTTTGGTTCCTGCCTTCTTAAAGCTAAGTTTTCCCTGCTATTGTTCATATGAGTTTTTGTCTGGTTTACTTAGTTTTTGTGTTCAGCCAGCCCTGGCTGGGACTGGGCTGAATCCCCATTTTGTCTCTGATCAGTTGATCTCTTTTGCTCTGACTTCAGAATATACCTGAGTGCTGATATAGGGAATTGAATTCTAGCGACTTCAGGGCCTTTTTCTATCAGACGTGTTGGACATTTTTTGGCAGGGTTTTTTGCGTGATTGCAGACAGCAGCTTTTCTTTCCTGTCCTTTCTAGTTAGTGGGGGCCCCATCGTTTGCTCAGCCTATCTTTCTATCTGTGTTTGTGTTTTCATCTTGTTTCACCGACAATACATGTTGGGGGCTGTCTATTGCTTTGGGGTCTGCTCTGGGGCAGTTTAGATTTTCCCTTTCTTTCTTTAGGCTTATTTAGTTCTCCGGCCGTGACGAGGCATCTAGGACCACCGTAGGCACGCTCCATGGCTACTGCTAGTTGTGTGTATAGGATCAGGGGTCTGCAATCCGCTAGTTACCAACCTTTCCGGTTTTCTGGGCTTAGGTTGCTTTTTTGTTTTTTCCCCTCGGTGACTCATTCATAACAGAATCACCAGCCATACCGCAGATTCTAGGGTACTCAAAAGCAGGAGAGAATTGTAAAAAAAAAAAAAAAAGTGTTGGAATTTTTTTTTTTTTATATGTATATTTTCTCCTCTTTTTCTCTCGGACCGTAGGAGGATTCTTTTTTTTTTTCCTCTTTCTCCTTGATGGAGATTAAGCAATTGTCTGATCGTGTGGAGCAGCTCGCTGCTGAAGTGCGGGGAATTTCCGCCTATCTCACTCATTCACATGCTGTTGAACCAAAGATCCCTACTCCTGATGTGTTTTTTGGGGATCGGTCTAAATTTTTGAATTTTAAGAATAATTGTAAATTATTTCTTGCCTTGAAGCCTAACTCATCGGGGAGCTCTGCGCAGCAGGTTAAAATTGTCATCTCCTTGCTGTGCGGCGATCCCCAGGATTGGGCGTTTTCTTTGACACCTGAAGATCCTGTTTTGACTAATGTGGATGCATTTTTTTCAAGCCTTGGGGTTGTTATATGATGAACCTAATGCTATTGATCAAGCTGAGAGAGCCCTATTGGCATTGAACCAGGGTCAGGATCCTGCAGAGTTATACTGTCAGAAATTCCGAAAGTGGGCGGTCCTTACTACATGGAATGATAGTGCATTGGCAGCTCTCTTTCGGAAGGGTTTGTCTGAAACTTTAAAAGATACTATGGTGGGATTTCCTGTTCCCTCTGGTCTTGACGATTCTATGTCATTAGCCATTCAAGTTGATCGGCGTTTACGTGAATGCAAGACTACACGGGAGGTGCTGCCACCTTTTGAACAAATGTCTGAACCTATGCAATGTGATGGGGTTTTGTCTAGGGCGCAACGTCAGGAGTTTAGAAGGCGTAATAAGCTGTGTTTTTTCTGTGGAGATGCCTCTCATGTTATTTCTGTCTGCCCTAAACGAGAGGAACGTTTTGCACACACATTTGCTGTGGGTGATGTACAACCTAAGTTTCTTTTGGTAATTACTCTGATCTGCTCCTTATCCACATTTTCTGCGAAGGCTTTTGTGGATTCAGGAGCGGCCTTGAATCTGATGGACTTGGATTTTGCTAAACGTTGTGGTTTTCCTATGGCACCTCTGCGGACGCCTATTCCTTTGAGGGGTATTGATGCTACTCCTTTGGCAAAGAATAAACCTCAGTTTTGGACCCAGGTGATAATGCGGGTCGCCCCAGACCACCAAGAAAACTGCAGATTTTTGGTGTTGCATAATTTACATGATACCATTGTTCTGGGTTTTCCCTGGTTGCAAATCCATAATCCAGTTTTGGCTTGGAAATCTGTGTCTGTGGTGAGTTGGGGTTGTCGGTGTGCTCTTGGCGACACTCCTGTTTTCTCCACCTCTCCCCAGTCGCATGATGTTCCTGACTATTTGGCTGATTTTTATGATGTATTTAGTGAGAGCAAGTCTGCGTCTTTGCCTCCTCATAGGAGTTATGACTGTGCAATTGAGTTGAGACCTGGGTGTAAATTTCCCAAGGGTCGACTTTTCAATTTATCTGTACCCGAACACGAGGCTATGCGATCTTATATTAAGAAGTCGTTGCAGAAGGGTCATATTAGACCATCCTCTTCGCCCTTAGGTGCTGGGGTTTTTTTCGTGGCCAAGAAAGACGGTTCATTAAGGCCTTGTATTGACTATCGTTCCCTCAAAATTACGGTTAAATATCAGTATCCGTTACCCCTGATTCCTGATTTATTCTCCAGAGTTAAAGGTGCTTGCTGGTTTACTAAGCTTGACCTCAGGGGGCGTATAATCTTATTCGCATCAAGCATGGGGATGATTGGAAGGCGGCGTTTAATACTCCGGAGGGACATTTTGAGTACCTGGTGATGCCTTTTGGGCTCACTAATGCCCCTTCTGTCTTCCAATCCTTCATGAATGATATTTTCCAGGACTTTGTGGATAAGTTTTTGATCATCTATCTAGTCTACATCACGTGAAGTCATTATTTCCCTCTACTCCTCTTTGGTCAGACCTCATCTGGAATATTGTGTCCAGTTTTGGGCACCACATTTTAGAAAAGACATCAACAAACTGGAGCAAGTTCAGAAAAGAGCAACCAGAATGGTGACCGGTCTGCAAACCTTGTCTTATGAGGAAAGGTTGCAGGATTTGGGAATGTTTAGTTTGCAAAAGAGAAGACTGAGAGGAGACTTAATAGCTGTCTACAAATACCTAAAGGGCTGTCACATTGTAGAAGGATCAACTTTATTCTCATTTGCACAAGGAAAGACTAGAAGCAATGGGATGAATCTGAATGGGAGGAGACACAGATTAGATATTAGAAAAAACTTTTTGACAGAGTGATCAATGAGTGGAACAAGCTGCCACGAGAAGTGGTGAGTTCTCCTTCAATGGAAGTCTTCAAACAGAGGCTGGACAGACATCTGACTGGGATGATTTAGCGAATCCTGCTTTGAGCAGGGGGTTGGACCAGATGGCCCAGGAGGTCCCTTCCAACTCTATGATTCTATGATGATATTTTGATCTTTTCCAGGGATTGGGATTCTCATGTGGAACATGTTCGGACTGTGTTCCGGATTTTGAGACTGAATTCCTTGTATGTTAAGGGATCGAAATGCCTTTTTGGTGCACAGAGGATTTCATTTTTGGGATTTATTTTGTCTCCGTCAACTATTGAAATGGACCCGGCCAAGGTACAGGCCATTTATGATTAGGTTCAACCCACTTCTTTGAAGGCTCTCCAGAAGTTTTTGGGTTTTGCTAATTTTTATCGTAAATTTATAGCTAATTTTTCTGGTATTGCTAAACCACTGACTGATTTAACTAAGAAGGGTGCTGATGTGATGAATTGGTCTTCAGTGGCTGTTTCGGCCTTTCAGGAGCTGAAGCGGAGGTTCACTTCTGCTCCGGTTTTGCGGCAACCTGATGTCTCACTTCCTTTTCAGGTGGAGGTAGACGCTTCAGAGATTGGTGCAGGAGCTATTTTGTCCCAAAAAGATCCGGTGACGTCTAAAATGAATCCCTGTGCCTTCTTTTCCCGAAAGTTCTCCCCATCTGAACACAACTATGAAGTGGGGAATCGGGAATTGTTAGCCATGAAATGGGTATTTGAGGAGTGGAGACATTGGTTGTAGGGAGCTAGACATCAAGTTGTGGTCCTCACTGACCACAAAAATTTGATTTACCTTGAGTCGGCCAAACGCTTGAATCCTAGACAGGCTAGGTGGGCCTTGTTTTTTATGCGTTTTGATTTTGTGGTCTCCTTTCTTTCAGGCACTAAGAATGTTAAGGCAGGGACCCTTTCTAGGAGTATCTTTGCTGATTCTCCTATTGTGACCAAGCCTACTACCATCCTAGGTGAGGGGGTAGTTCTTTCTGCCATCTCGCCCCATTTGAGACGTGCTCTGGAAGAATTCCAGGAGGACAAACCTGAGCGTTGTCCTATGGGAAAATTGTATGTTCCTGACCAGTGGAGGAAGAGAGTGATGTCTGAAGTTCATTGCTCCGCATTGGCTGGTCATCCAGGTATTTTTGGTACCAGAGATTTGGTGAGTCGGTCTTTTTGGTGGCCTACCTTATCTCGTGATGTCAGGAATTTTGTGCAGTCCTGTGGGACTTGTTCCCGGTCTAAACCCTGTTCTCGCTCTAGTGGGTTGTTGATGCCCTTGCCGGTGCCTAAGAGGCCATGGACCCATATTTCAATGGATTTTATTTCTGATCTTTCTGTCTCTCAAAGAATGACTTATCTGGGTGATTTGTGATAGATTCTTTAAGATGGTCCATCTTGTACCACTCCCAAAGTTGCCATCTTCCTCAGAGTTGGTACCCTTGTTTTTACAACAGGTGGTTCGGTTGCATGGGATTCCTGAGAACATTGTATCGGACAGAGGAGTTCAGTTTGTTTCCAGATTCTGGAAAGCCTTTTGTTCCAAGCTGGGAATTCAGTTGTCCTTCTCCTCTGCGATTCACCCTCAGACCAATGGGCAGACGGAGAGAACAAACCAGACTTTGGAGTCCTATTTCAGATGTTTTATATCTGCTGATCAGGATGATTGGGTTTCATTTTTGCCCTTGGCCGAATTCGCTTTAAATAATAGAACTAGTTCTGCCACCTTGATGTAGCCCTTTTTCTGTAACTTTGGGTTTCATCCTCGATTTTCTTCAGGGCAAGTGAAATCTTCAGCCTGCCCAGGTGTTGACACTGTGGTAGAGAGAATGCAGCAGATTTGGGAACAAGTAGTGGATAAGTTGTCTCTCTCCCAGGAAAAGGCCCAGCAGTTTTCTAACCGTCATAGGACCATTGGTCCCCGGTTTAAAGTGGGTGATATGGTTTGGTTGTCATCAAAGAATATCTCTATGAAGGTGGCTTCTCCAAAGTTCAAGCCAAGATTTATTGGACCTTACAAGATTTTGGAGATTCTTAATCCGGTTTCTTTTCGATTGGCTCTTCCTGTTACGTTTAAGATCCATAACGTGTTTCATAAGTCACTGTTGAAGAGATATGTTGAGCCAGTAGTTCCTATGGCGGCAATTCCTGACCCTGTATTGGTTAAAGGTAATGTGGAATATGAGGTAGAGAAAATACTGGATTCTCGTCTGGCTAGACGGAGACTCCAGTATTTGGTCAAGTGGAAGGGTTATGGCCAGGAGGACAATTCTTGGGTCTCTGCCTCTGATATTCATGCTGATAGATTGGTTCGCGCTTTTCATCGGGCCCATCCTGATCGGCTCGGTGGCATGGATGAGTGTTCGGTGACCCCTCCTCAAGGGGGGGTACTGTTGTGAGCTCATTTTCAGGTTTGCCTCTGGCTTCTGGTGAGGGTTATGGAGCTGGCTGTGCTGACAGAGGAGTAGTGAGTTCTCTATCTGGACTCCCTCTGTTGGTGAAGGGAGGTAATGAAGCTGATCTAAATGGCAGAGACCGGCCACCTGAGGAAGAGGACTGTGATTGGACATCAGGAATTTCTGATTGGATTTAAGGCAGCCGACTCCCTAGTTTCTTGCTGGTAATTTCTCCTGACTGTGGCTTCTGGTTTCCAGTTTGGTTCCTGCCTTCTTAAAGCTAAGTTTTTCCTGCTATTGTTCATATGAGTTTTCATCTGGTTTACTTAGTTTTTGTGTTCAGCCAGCCCTGGTTGGGACTGGGCCGAATCCCCATTTTGTCTCTGATCAGTTGATCTCTTTTGCTCTGTCTTCAGAACATACCTGAGTGCTGATATAGGGAATTGAAGTCTAGCGACTTCAGGGCCTTTTTCTATCAGACGTGTTGGACATTTTTTGGCAGGGTTTTTTGCGTGATTGCAGACAGCAGCTTTTCTATCCTGTCCTTTCTAGTTAGTGAGGGCCCCATCGTTTGCTCAGCCTATCTTTCTATCTGTGTTTGTGTTTTCATCTTGTTTCACCGACAATACATGTTGGGGGCTGTCTATTGCTTTGGGGTCTGCTCTGGGGCAGTTTAGATTTTCCCTTTCTTTCTTTAGGCTTATTTAGTTCTCCGGCCGTGACGAGGCGTCTAGGACCACCGTAGGCACGCTCCACGGCTACTGCTAGTTGTGTGGATAGGATCAGGGGTCTGCAATCCGCTAGTTACCAACCTCTCCGGTTTTCTGGGCTTAGCTTGCTTTTTTGTTTTTTCCTCCTCGGTGACTCATTCATTACAGGGACGTTTGGTTAAGCGCCCCTCTCCCCCCAGCTGCATGGGTTGCCTAACACCAACTGACCACATGTAAGTGTACTTTCTTCTTTCATCCGCTTTGTTTGAATATTTGTATTTGTACATATGTAATGTCTCAACTTTATAGCAACTTTTATCTGTATAATCTCTGCCCTTTTAGGAATAAATCGTAAAATTATCAGTTTGTCTCCATGCTCTAAGAAACGAACTATGCGCCTCTTTTAGATAATCGCTACTGATTTCAGGGGTTTGCCACGGACCCTTGTAATTTAACTCTGAATGAAGAAAAGCGTGGATGGTGGCAGCGTGGTGTGTGCGATTGATTAGGCTAGTTGGCAGAATGGAAGGGTCTTATATTGCTAAAAGGGGGCAGCGGCCACAGCATTGATAATTCCCTTACTGCGGTAGCCGAATTGTCCGTGCACAACAAGCAGCCCGTCCAGCGACTAATTATCCTAGGTGTAGTTCCCTGACTGACCTGAGGGTAAGGGGGGCGCCGGAGAGCTGCGAGTTCCAAAGTAGAACTGAGAAAGTGGGATATACATAAATCCCTGCAGTTCTTGGAAGATTGTTAGCAGTGGTGGGCATCCAAAATAATCCCCCTGCGGTAAATTGTTAGAGCAAGGTTAGCTTGCTGCATTTTTGTCACATGATGCCAGTGGTGGGATAACGAAGATAAGCCCCCACTGTGCCTGCAACAGCCGTGTGCCGGCAGTGTGTCGCGTCCCTCCGTCCGCTGATACACCTGTGTCAGTGGTGGGATTGTGACATATTGGTGACACAGGGTCCGCTGTCCGTCGCGTTTTGGTGGCAGCGGGGCTCCCGTTCGTCACACCCTGTAAATAAACCTGTTAACCCTTGCTCTGCCTCCTGTGCGTTGCTTTATCCTGCATTCCTGCGGTTAATACACCTGTACTAGCATCTCAGTCGGCTGCACCTGCCAGTGATTTCCTCAATGGCAGCCAAGCCACCTGCATCCGCCAATGCCCACCTCATCGGCAGCAGAGCTAGCTGTACCCGCCAGTGCTCATCTCTCCTTCAGACTGTCCTATCTGCACCTGCGGTTCCTGTCATCTTCTCTACCTGTCTCCATCTGTTGGACATTCCCCTGGACCATTCTAGCTATCTGCTCCTAGGGGTCAGCTGCCATTCACCCAAGATCAGTACTGGAGTAGCACCTGGATCACCTCTCTTATCTCTCCACAGACTGCAGTGTTGTTAGCTGCTGCGTGTCCGTGGTCAGATTGGGTGAGGCTCCTAGTCACACCTTTCCAGGTTTTCCTTGGGCTTTGGCACAGTGGTTCCACCACCCAGCCCTTTAAACTGTCCATAGGAGTGAGGTGCAACTTGTATGTTGCTATGGTGGATGTCCCCCATCATTTTTTCACCATCCCTTGCCTCCATAGTAGTGCACCTCCCTGCAGATGCCATTCTATCACTGGTCATCTCTTTGCAAAGTACAGTGATGGTATCCCCACAATCCATGTAAGAGCATTCAAAAGGGTGACACTACAGCGTCCAATGATGTCAGATGAGTATAGTCCTCCCAAAAATCCTCCCCCTCTCTCCATTTTTATTGCCTTGCTACGTTCTGTCCTCTGGGGGTCTCCCACCTTTTTAGATCCTTTGGACACACTTCCCCTTACCCATCTGCTGCTTTAGAGCCCCTTTATTTGACGCTTTTCTATGGCTTTTTCCAGTGCTATTGCTTTTTTTTGCATTATCCTAGGAAGTGTTATCTGTGGTATGGGGCCCACCAGGGTCCCCTTCCTCCTGACTGGTGGCCTCTTTTTCTGGGCTTTGGTTAACCTCCTGGCTTCTGCTCCAAGGTGCCGAATTGCCGAATAATCTTACAAAATAAGGCTTTTATCACAACTAGACTGCAAATTTTGTTCTGCGTAAAGGGGGGCATGATACCACTCCGAACTCCCTCGTCCAGCTTGGGGTTAATAGGGTAAAGGCTACCACCAGGAAATTTGGACCACCTTGAGACCACCCAAGTTCGACCTCCACCCCTCGAACCTTCCACAGTCCCACCTCCAACTCCACTTCTGCATCACGTCCTCACCAATAACACATTAACTGTTCCCATCGAACTCCATATCACATTCCTAGCCAGCAGCTTTTGCCAAAAGATTTTTTAAGCTGCCATTATGACAAGGTAGATTCTATTGGCCGGACACTACTCTGGCCTATTAAAAAATTCTTAATATATCCAATACTCTAGGTATATTTTTACTTAAGGGAATGTGTCACATACATTTTTTAAAATGTTCATTGTTACCATATACAAGGGACAAATGCCGCCACACCATGACCACACCACATAGTGAATGAATAATACCACATACAGGGGACAAATACCACCCCACCATGGCCGGACCTCATATTACCACCACAAAGTGACCGAATAATACCACATATAAGGAACATGTACTACCACACTATGACCTGGAAAGATAAAAGAAAATGTGAATAAAATGTAATTCCTATTTCTTAATTGTTTAAAATATAGAATCCTCATACACCCATGTATGGATGTATATTGGATCACAGCTATAAGAAATGTAGTCACAGCTGTCATCCACTAAGTCTTGATTAAATTTGCACATCCTGGTATTAAATGTATTTTAAATAGGGTTCCTGACTATGAGTCATTATAAAATACTGGTCAGGTTAATAAACATCCATATTTGTTGTATATAGGGTCACCAGTTATTAAAACCTTATGGGATACATTGAGTGTCTCCCTGTCTCAGGTAAATTGTAATTGTTAACCCATATTACGGGGTAAAAATGTATGTTTTCATTGCTATATGATGTCAGGCAGTATAATGTTCATCACTTAGCTTATCAAACCAGATAAGCCGTATCTGATCTATATACGGCTGGTGTAAAATTTATATAATTTTACAGTAGTGTGACTCCGCTATGGTCAAATCAGTATACACTCTGCAATTGAGTCTGAGACACAAATAAAAGCTGGTGTGTTTGTGGCTAATATAGGAGACCACTAATCAAAGAAACAGTACTGTGATGCATACCAGCTGCTCAGGTGACAAGCATGCCGCTATAAGTCCACCACACAAGTCCCATGCAAGTATGTGCGGATAGCGCGGTGTTCGTGTATGAGAATAGCAGCTGAGCTGCAGGCACAATCTCTCTAGATCAGTAGCTGCCCCAACATTAGATAGTGATCAGCATGTTATTGTAGGCAAGCTGTCATATCTTCAGCTTTTGGCACGGTGCTATTGTACAGGGTGGGCCATTTTTATGGATACACCTAAATAAAATGGGAATGGTTGGTGATATCAACTTCCTGTTTGTGGCACATTAGTATATGGGAGGTGGAAAACTTTTCAAGATGGATGGTGACCATGGTGGCCATTTTGAAGTTGGCCATTTTGGATCCAACTTTATAAATGGCCCACCCAGATGTATTCATATAAATGGCCCACCCTGTGTTCAATGACAGGGCAAAGTGCAATGAATAAACTCTCAGAGTAATGCACTTTATATGAGCCTCTATACAAAATCATCTGTAAAGTCTTTGATACAGTCTTACATAGGTGGATTTGAACTCACTATTGGGTACCCCCCTTGTAGGATTATAAATTGGGCTGTTTCAAGAATATTAAAAGGCGCACAATTCTGGATTTTATCTTTATAAGTATTCATGATATGACCCTGATACTTACCTGTGGTGCCCCCAGGAGTACGGTTGCCACAGTGACCTTACCTCCCTCCTAGGGAAAGTAATGTCATGCCTGGAGGCAGTGAAGGGATCTCTTTAGCAGGTAGTTCCAGCATACAACACAGTTCCTGCTCCAGGCCAGCAGAGTGAGCTCTAAACCCGACTTCTGGAGAGCTGTTCTCTCTGGTCAGGAGGAGGAAGCTAGAGAAGTTAGATTGTGGACAGGGAAGAGAGAGGACATGGAAGAGGAGCTGAGGGGATTGGAGCTATAGCAAAGCTCATCCCCAAGCTGAAGCACGGGAAACCAGACGCCAGAGTCCGAGGCTGTGTGGCTACTAAAGGTCCCACAGCAGAAACTGGAGGAATAGAGGCTGCAAATCCTCTGTTCCCAACTGAGACTCGACGACACAGCAGCACGTGTGTGAGCCGGGGATGCCATAGCGGCGTGGTGCCTGAAGGAGGCTAAAGTTGCCTATCATGCGAGTGGAGTTCTAAGTAACGGACAGAAAGAGGAACTTGAGTGGAGTTCACAACTGTAAGTACTTCAGAATAGCGCTAGCAAGGAGACCTCACAACCCATCTGTGTAGAGAGATTCCCAAATTGCTTCCAGGCTGACCAACTCCTGAACCAATTGCAACTTGAGCCCTGGACTGTACCTACAAAGCAACATAAAAGGTAAAGGAAACTGCACTATGTTATGTCCTTTCAATTCTTCCTGCGTCACCTTCTCAGCTCTGCTACAACTCTTGCTCCACAATACATCACCATCTATCCCTCAACATCTTTCACCTGCCCTGGGACATAGCTCTACCTGTGGGGAGCTCTACCAATTCTGCTGCATCACCATCAGTCCCAGGGGATATACACTGCAGCGCTGGTCACTAATGATCAGATACCATGGGTGGCGTCATGAACTCATTGCAAAAACGCTTTATTTTTCATTCCCTTGTAAATACACCCCTTTTATTGGTCGCCCAGGGCCATGGACTGGGTCACTGCTGCTGTGACACTGCCCCTTTAAGAAAACGGCCCAGTACCGAGTACTCCACTGCCCTGGCTGGGCGCTCCAACTTGGCGTCACAAACAGGATATCGAAGCCCGGTGTCACTGGGTACTGTGTGCCATAGACTGTATTGAACTATATATTTGTCGCCATTACAACGCCGCATGGCGCGCGGGAAGCTGAGGGGGCGTGCCGTCGTGGGCAGAGCCTGAGAGAGAGCACAAAAAGAGAAGTGCTGCGCGCGAAGACATCAGCTAGCAGAGAAAGCAGGGAGCTGAGGCCTGCAGTCCCGGCGTACATCGTTCATCCAGCCTGGTAAGCCAGTGGACATTCAGAGCCTGGCTAAGATTAACTGGGGGGAAGAGAATGTCTAATGCGGAAGATTTTAGCCCCATAGTGCCACAAGATGCCGGGACAGGTGTAGCTGCAGCCTTGATAGCGTGGCAGAATCCAGCGGCTGGCACAGCTCCCAGAGCGCAGCAAGATCAGGCGACCGCCGCTGCAGTCCCCATAATGCCGCTATCAATACCATATATTCCGGGAGCGGCCTGGCTACCGCAATACTCAGGGGAGTCACATACCTTGAGCGATTTCAAGGAGACTGTGCGGTTTATTTGAAGAGTATCATCTGTCCGAAAGCCATAAAGTAAACATCCTTATTGGACAGCTAACTGGTGCAGCTCAAAGAGAAGTAAAGTCCTGGCAGGACACTGATAAAGAGACAGTTAAACAAGTTCTGGCTAAGCTGAGGAGCACCTTTGACACCAGCAATGCAGCAGAAATAAAGATGAGGTTCTTTGGGTGCAAACAAAGAGCGCAGGACAGTATACGGGACTATGCTGTTAACCTTCAGGAGGCGCTGCGGGCCATAAAACAGATTGACCCAGACATCGTGAGGGATGAAGACAAATTGTTAAAGGAGCAATTTATTGAGGGACTCCTATCCAGCACCCACAGAGCACAGCTGTGCATAATAGCACTACAGAACCCTGATCTAGACTTTGCAGACTTTAAGGACAGGGCTATCCAGGTGCTGCATGAACCAAATGTTAGCTGCCCAGCACCCCTTAGGCACCCAGCAATTGCATACCACCAAGAGGCAACAACCTTCCCTCAGATCCCTATTGAGGCTGCCGCACAAACTCTTGATAATGATCCATCTGCAGAACTACGTCCCATCTGCCGCCGCTGCAGCAAAGCAGGCCACATCACAAGATTCTGTTATTTAAACGAGAAACCCCTGGGGCAGGGGGCCAACCCCCAGGAGTAGGACAACCAGGCCCAAAGAATTGGTACGTTGGAGGGCAACCGGTCCTCCCAGTGGTGATTGATGGCATCCCCATGAACACTCTACTGGACACCGGCTCTCAGGTGACAACTATGCCATATATTCTTTACAAACGGTATTGGGCTGACTCAACTTACTCGTGGCCCAGGTGATGAGCTGACAGTAGTCACCAGCAATGGTCAGCCTTTGACACAAGTGGGGTGTAAAGAGATGACCATTAAGGTTGGGCGAGTAGAATTAAAATCCCAAGGTCTGATAGTTGTAGATATTGGTCGACGAGAATGTAACCCAATAGTAACCTTAGGTACTAATGTGATGGAAAATTGTCTTGCAGAGGTTATTGTTTTGTTGCAACAGGTAGCTGAAACTGCTGAGCAAAGGGTCCTGCAAAAGGAGATTAAGGCCCTGATGCAAAGACAGCAGGTAGAGCTATCTGATGGAGAAGTTGGCAGTGTCAGAGTGAATGATTCAATACCCCCAAGGAGTGAAATATTTATTTGGTGTAGGGCAGCTGTAGGCTTCAGGGGAAGCGACTGCCAAGCTCTGGTAGAACCAGTGTATTCTGATAGTAGGCCCACTGTCCTGACAGCTAGAGGGGTAGTTGATGTTCGCAAGGGGAGGGTACCTGTACGCATCTTAAATTGTGGGGAGGAGGAGGCCACAATACCTCAGTATGCCACAGTTGCTAAGCTGTTCACTGTTAATAACAATGCAATACAGACAGCAGAGCCCTTGGTTTCACCCCACCAGGTGGGGGACAATATCCCTGCAAAACAACTGGAGGATTGGTGTCAGCAGCTGCACATAGGCACTGATTCCACCCTTCCACACCAAAAGAATGGGGTTTACTGAGTGGTCCAGGAGTTTGAACGGTTATTCAGCAAACACCCTTTAGACTTTGGGCAGGTAAAAGGGGCCCAACATCATATCCCCACTGGAAATCACCCATTAAAGAGAGCTACCGGCCTGTACCCCCAGCTCACTATCAATGTGCCAAAAGTATGTTACGGGAGATGAAAGAGGCTAGGGTGATCAGAGACAGTTGTAGCCCCTGGACAGCTCCGCTAGTCCTTGTAAGAAAGAAAGATGGTACAATGAGGATGTGTGTTGATTACAGGAAAATTAACAGCATTACCCACAAGGATGCCTATCCGTTACCAAGGATAGAGGAATCACTAGCTGCATTGAGGACTGCTAATTATTTCTCTACCTTAGATCTCACTAGTGGGTATTAGCAGGTTCCCGTGGCAGAGGCAGACAAAGAGAAGACTGCCTTCACAACACCGATGGGCCTCTCAGAATTCATCTACATGCCATTCTGGCTTTGCAACGTGCCAGGAATGTTCCAGAGGTTGATGGAGTGCTGTCTTGGACACAAGAACTTCGAGACAGTTCTGTTGTACCTTGATGACGTCATTGTCTTCTCAAAGACTTATTAAGACCATTTGGAGCACCTGGCTGAGGTGATCGAAGCCCTGTCCAACTTTGGCCTGAAAGTGAAGCCGTCCAAATACCACCTCCTGAAGCCTAAGGTGCAGTACCTGGACCACGTATTGAGCGCGGAAGGTGTGGCCCCAGACCCCGACAAAATCATTGTCATTAGGGACAGGCAGAGGCCCAGCAACATCCATGAGATACGTCAATTCCTCGGGTTGGTAGGCTACTACCGAAGGTTCATCAAGGGCTTCACTGAAATAGCCACACCCATGCAAAATCTCGTGGGCCAGCCTAAGAAGGCCAGAAAGAAGAGTCCTACATTTGACTGGAATGAGGAACTGGAATGGTCCTTCACTCGCTTGGGAGATGAAATTCTGGCCTGCCCAGACTGTGACCAACCATTTGTCCTTTATACTGATGCCAGCAACGTGGGACTGGAAGCAGTACTATCACATATACAGAATGGCAAAGAAAGAGTGATCTCCTACGCCAGCAAAAAGCTTTGTCTCTCTGAAAGGAATCCTGACATTTACAGCTCCTTTAAACTGGAGTTCCTTGCCATAGTCTGGGTTGTGACTGAACGATTCAAGCACTACCTAGCTGCGGTCAAGTTTACCATCTTCACGGACAACAACCCGTTGACTCACTTGGAAACCGCAATCTAGGTGCACTGGAACAGCGGTGGATGGCCCGGCTATCCAACTAGGAGTTTAACATCAAGTACCGAGCGGGGCACAAGAATGCCAATGCTGATGCACTGTCCAGAATGCCCAATCTGCCAGATGGGGGAGAAGATCCTGAAGCACTCAAAGAAATCAAGTTACCTGCCTTTCACCGGCCAATTGCGGCCCAACACGCTCAAGGAGTGAAAAACAAGGGCTACATCGTGAAAGAGGCCACGCTAAACCCATTGCCTCACCCTGAGTGGGCAGAAACGCAGGATAGTGACCCAGCAGTCCACCTGGTAAAGGAGCTACTGACTCAAGCTGACTCGCACCCTGGTCCAGATGCTCCTGAAGAGACTCAACAGTTGTGGAAGGAAAGGGGCAGGCTGTTCATCTATGAGGGAAAAACTGTGTCGGTGGAGTGTCAATGCCCGAACTCATGAACTGGTCTGGCAGGTGGTAGTCCCAAAGCGAGATGCGTCAATGGTCTTAGAAGCATACCATGATGGAGCAGGACACTTCGGATGGAAGAAGTTGGAGACCCTACTCTGAGAGAGATTTTACTGGGGTGGTATGAGGAAGGCCATTGAAAATTGGTGCCGAGTGTGGACCATGCAACCTGCGAAGGAAGGACCGTAATAGCCAGCGAGCGAGCCCCATTACAGCCAATAATCACCAAACAGCCGCTTGAGTTGGTAGCCTTAGATCATGTGAAGATGGTCCCAAGCCGTTCAGGCTATGTCTACGCCCTGACCATCGTTGCCCACTACTCAAGGTTCTTGGTAGTCATGCCTGTCAAGGACCAAACAGCAAAGACAGCAGCCAAAGCATTCCAACAATCGACCACACAGTTACCCTCAACAAGTGCCTACTGACCAAGGCCCGGCCTTTGAGGCAGAAGTGTTCCAGGAGTTCAGTAATCTGTATGGCTTCAAGAAAATCAGGACAACACCATATCATCCTCAAACAAATGGTATGTGTGAGAAAATGAACCAAGTGGTAATTGACCTATTGAAGACCTTGCCCTTGGAGGAGAGAAACCTATGGCCAGAGAAGTTGACAGATCTGGTAGATCTCTACAATCATATCCCTGTAAATTCCACCAACTGAACTCCAGCCTACTTGATGAGATCAAGGCCTGGCAAGTTACCCATTGACTTGGATATGGGAGTCCTGACACCTGAGGTAACATCGCCAGATGCAGACTGGGATACAGAGCGGCAGCAACAATCCCGCAATGTGCAAGAATGCGTAGAGAAGAGTCTAGCTGAAGCAAGACAAGCAGGAAAGGAACTACAATCAGCACGCACCTGCAGTTCCCTTGTCACCTGGAGAACAGGTACTCAAGAGAAAAAGACGAGTACAAAACTTGATGATGAATGGGAAGCTGAACCATATACCATCATGCCTTCAAACTTCGACAATACCAAGGTGTGCCTTATCAGCAAGGATGGGGGAGAAACCTCAGCAGCAGTGTCAAGGGATCACCTGAAATCATGCCCTGACCAACTGAAGGAAAAGATTGGAGATAAGGACATTCTTCAACCCGTCAAAGAAGAAAAGGTCAGCACTGTACTCGGCAAGTTCCCTTCAAACTGGACCAGAGTAAATCAGGCCACAGTAGTGCCCATTTTGACCTTTCCCCAACTGGTAGTGCCAGAAGAAGGTGTGACTCAAGAACACCCTGAAAATCAGCAAGTACAGGCAGCGGATGCCACACCAGCAGTGGAGCAAGAGAATCCTCGCCCTGCCAGTGGTGAATCTGCTGTGCCCATAGTGAGTAGAGGTGGTCCTAGGAAACCAGGTATCCCCGTAGCATAGCTAGTAAAGAACGCACTACACTAGTGATAGTTAGCATAGTGAATCCATTAAGGGCACCAGCAATGCCAGTGCTACGGAAGTCTACCCAAGTAGTAGTACCCAAGGTAAACCACCCATGAGGTTCCGTAGTATATAAGTAAGCTATGCAAATGGTAAATGTAAATATGAAATGTAAATACGTAACTATCAAGAATGTACCTACAGAGACTCTGTAAGAACTTTTCAGCAATCTTTTTTTGTTTTGATGGACAATTGAGCCACAGGACCATGTATGGCCAGGACTTTACTTGTATATAGTTACCAACTTGCTCAGGAGCGGACCATGGACAGTGACGCATGAACTAATCATCACAAGGACTATTTTTGAGCTATGGTTTTTGTAATTTTTCATTTTTGAAATCTTATAATAATTACAATTGTTCATTTGTTAATATGTTTGTTAATGTTTCCACAGTCTGGGAGTACTGAATTGCACTAGGGGGACCATGGCGCCCCCAGGAGTACGGTTGCCACAGTGACCTTACCTCCCTCCTAGGGAGAGTGATGTCATGCCTGGAGGCAATGAAGAGATCTCTTTATCAGGTAGTTCCAGCATACACACAGTTCCTGCTACGTGCCAGCAAAGGGAGCTCTAAACCCGACTTCTGGCGAGCTGTTCTCTCTGGTCAGGAGGAGGTTAGAGGAGTTAGAGCGTGGACAGGGAAGAGAGAGGATGTGGAAGAGGAGCCGAGGGGATTGGAGCTATAGCAGAGCTCATCCTCAAGCTGAAGCGCAGGAAACCGGACGCCGGAGTCCGAGGTTGTGTGGATACTAAAGGTCCCACAGCAGAAACCGGAGGAATAGAGGCTGCAAATCCTCTGTTCCCAACTGAGACTCGATGACACAGCAGCACATGTGTGAGCCGGGGACCACATAGCGGCGCACTCCCTGAAGGAGGCTACAGCTGCCTGTCATGCGAGTGGAGTTCTAAGTAACGGACAGAAAGAGGAACTTGAGTGGAGTTCACAACCGCAAGTACTTCAGAATAGCGCTAGCAAGGAGACCTCACAACCCACCTGTGTAGAGATTCCCAAATTGCTTCCAGGCTGACCAACTCCTGTACCAATTGCAACTTGAGCCCTGGATTGTACCTACAAAGCAACATAAAAGGTAAAGGAAACTGCATTCTGTTGTGTCCTTAGAATTCTTCCTGTGTCACCTTCTTAGCTCTGCTACAACTCTTGCTCCACACTACATCACCATCTATCCCTCAACATCTTTCAACTGCCCTGGGACATAGCTCTACCTGTGGGGAGCTCTACCAAATCTGCTGCATCACCATCAATCCCAGCGGATCTACACTGCAGTGCTGGTCACTACTGATCAGATACCACAAACTCATTGCAAAAACTCTTTATTTTCATTCCCTTGTAAATACACCCCTTTTATTGAACGCCCAGGGCCATGGACCGGGTCCGAGCCGCTGTGACACTGGCTTTTTAAGAAAGAGGAGCGGTACCGAGTACCCCACTGCCCTGGCTGGGCGCTCCATACCTACTTTCTTAGGTCATATTAGTGGATAGACTACCAAAAGCATGGTGTATAAGGTTAAATATTTTAATTAAAGGTCACATTTTAATATTCTAGTCCATTACAGTCAGTGAATTTATTAGACTGGGACAGGAACAAACAGAGTGGAACGGATCAGGAGCACGGGGACCTTACAACAGAAACACATACACAAAGTTACTAAGGCACCTCCCAATAGGGGAGGATGCGTTATATATAAGACGTCTCCAGCTATTGTCTGGTGACGTCTTTAGTAGCGGCACACAGACCCTTTAAGAGTCAGTGAGCGTGCATGCACCCTAAGCCCACTCCCTGGAGATCTGCGTGCTGACAGACTCCGGGGTAAATATACACACCAGCATCCCTGCAGGGAAAGGACATGTGCAGGGGTGCCGGCGGTGTCCTAACAGAACCCCCTCTTCAAGCCTGCAAGGAATTTCCCTAGAAGTGCAGCATGAATACTTTCTTTGGGCTCCCATGACCTTTCTTCAGGCCAAAATCCCTTCAATTAGACTAAAAAATGTTCTTCCTCACATTTTTCAAGGCAAATATATTCTTTAATTCAAAGACATCTTCGGAACTGATGGAAGCAGGTGTAATACCTTGAAGAAGAAACGCAGTATGACTGGCTTTAGGAGAGACACATGGAAGGAACTGGGTATCCATAAGGAGGCTGGCAACTTCAGTTTGAAGGATACAAGCCTTAATCTGCTGGATCTGCTTGATGACTTCAAATGGACCAATGAAGCAAGGACCCAACTTGTAGGATGGACTCGTAAGACGTATATACTTAAAAAATAACTATATCTTGTCTGCACCCTCCAGAGACACATGGGTCAGTACCGGCATAGTGAGTACAGTCTGTTCCATCGGCAATGTCATGGTAGCTTCGGGTGGTATCAACACTTTGCCAAGATGCTGGGAAGAAGCGGGTAACTTGTGGATTTGGCTGGCTCGCATGAGCTGCTGAAACACCTTAATTGCTGGATCACGAGTAGTGCAGGTCCAGTTGTTTTTATCCGGGCCCACAGCCAAGAACTGTTCCACTTCTTTTAGCACATTCATGCCCATGGTTACAATGGGTCCTCCTCCTCCGGACCCCTTGGTCAACACTATTGTTTTGCCACCCAGGTCCTTTGCACACACCCAAACATCCACACCACTCCTGCTACTGGGATAGGTAGTTGATTTGCCGCCACCAGTCGGATTGTGTATTCTTTTCTAGAACGAGCAACCTCAAGGAATTGACTCCTCCGCCCTCTGAGTCTCGAAACCCCAGTGTGCTTCACTACCATGGGGCGCACTAGCTTAATGGGTGCACCCATCTTCTTTCTCGACTTGGACATTCGCTTGAGATATGCCCTCTCTGCTGGTACAACATGCTGGCCCACATTCTGCTGTTGGGCTATGTGGGCAAAGTTGTGGGGCTCGGGAGAAACTACTTTTCCGCTCCGATCTCTTTTCACATGGGGCTGTGAGATCAGCTGTAGGGATGGCAGCAGGGATCCCCCTTGATACTGCACAGCTCACCTCAAATGTCCCTGATCTCTCAAAATATCTCCTGTAACCAGTCAGACTCATTACAGGTTGACTCGAAGGTGACCACTTCATAACGTTGGACTGCGCCGGTCACAACAGAGGCCTCTCTTTCCAGGACTCTAACTTTGGCCCCGACCTCAAGAAAGCCCAGATCAGTATTCAAGCATAGTCATTCCTTTAAAACCTACCTCAGGGACGGATCTCTCAGTGCAACAACTAGTTTATCGCACAGCACTTTGTCCAATGGACCCAGTCCTCAGGTTATCTTGGCTCTTATTGGTGATATGGGCTGTCACTCCCTGCAGTGAACTAACATACTGAGCTATGGTCTCACTTTCCCCTTGGTTCTGCTGATATAATCACATGCGGAGGCGCCATACGACTATGGTGTTGCCATGCATGTCCTTCAGGATTTTTACCACCTTATCCACAGTGTCACAGTCCCTAGGTGGGTGATAGATAACCGTATGACGTGTCTTCTGATCAACAGTCAGGAGGGCTACCTCGGCCAGAGAGGCAGGGTTCAAGGGATATATGCACATTATGTTTTTCAGCCTTTCCACCCAGTCCCACAGCAACCTGCTGCTCCCTGTGAACTTGGGAAGATTGCTGAACATAGCGCAGTGGGATTCCCACAGTAAAGCATGTTGATTGCGAATGCAAAGGTTCATTCATGTAGTAGTCAAATTATTGCATTTTTTACCTCAACTGTTTTTTTTGCAAAGTTGGCAGATTATATGAATTGGCTCATCCTTTGCAGTGTCAAAAAAGGCCCAGATTAGGCAACCCTTGCCACTCCAGCGAGCTGCAGCACTGCGGACGCTGCTGGTCAGAGGCATAGTTGTGGTTGAGGATGCATCGCTCGTCGTGGCTGCATCACGTGTCTGCAACATACAGCGCAATGCAACCTCATCTTCCTCAGATGACCTACTCAGCTGTGTGCCTCTATGGTCTAGCCAGCTGAGATCTAACACCTCATCATCATCCTCTGTGTTATCACATTCCTCGCCCTTGGAGTTACCCTCCTCCTCTTCTTGCCCTGACAGCGCAGTACAGTCCGCATGAGCCTCAGATGAGTCTCATCAGGATCACCTCCCCCCAGGGATTAACTTCTGATGACAAGGGTCAGGATGCTGTTCGGACCGTACTTCATCCTGCCCCGGATCTAAGCTAAAAAAAATTTTTGAGCATCGGTGCAGATTTCCTCCTCCTGATTATGCAAAGTTTTTGAGTACACTTCTGATGACCATGGCACAGAATGTGTGAACAGCTATTCAGACTCACCCATCTGTGGTTCCGTACATTCAGTTGAACGGTTGGATAGTTGGGAGGACACAGGGGAAGCAAGGGGAATTTGGGTGCCACCTCTGTGGACTGTACTAGGTGTGATGTTGAGGTGAAGGAAGAGGAGGGGCCACATGAAGCTGCACTTGCCAGCCACTAGAGTACATGCTCTTTCTGGGCATCATCGACAAGGTGTACCACTGTGCGTCTGCCTAAGGTAGTGGTATAGCCTGTCCAGTAACATAAGTTGTCAGTTGTCTTTGCATAGGACGTGATGTTGCTACTCTACACGTTGAACACCAAGCCTAATTTGTTATGATTAGGTAACCGAGGAGGATAACGGGGAAAAGACTAGGCAACCAGATAACCAGAGAGGTTGGTAGCTAGCAGATTGCAGACCCATAAACTGACAACACAACTAGAATTAGCCGTGGGACGTACCTATGATGCCCTAGACGCCTCAGCACAGCCACAGAATTAACTAAGCCTAAAGAGAGAAATGGGAAATCTAAAGTGCCCTGGAGTAGAACCCCCAAAGGAATGGATAGCCCCCGAACATATATTGCCGGTGAGACAAGATGAAGCACAAAACATAGGCAGAGAATAAAGTAAGCAAATGATGGGGCCCAAACTGTCTAGATAGAACAGGACAGGAAAGGATACTGTCTGTAATCACACAAAAAACCCTAAGAAAAATCCAACACGTCTGATATGCAAAAATACTGAGGCCACTCGACCTCTCCCCCACTAAATCAGAACTCTGGTGTGAAATGGTTACTAAAAAGACTAACATACGCTGTGGCATATGGAACAGGGTCCAGCACAAGTCCCAACAGGGAACCAGGCTGAACTCACACCAGCTAAGCAAAAATCAAAGACAAGCAAAAATGGATCCAAAGCAAAAAAAAGATTCAAGAAGACAAATAACTTATCTGAAAGATGCAGGGTGGAGCAGGAGACAAGCAGACTTCAAAATATGCTCAGAAAGCAAACCAAATCACCGGCAAGAGCTGAGGGAAGGTTGTTTACTTAAATCTCCCCAGTCTGTAACACCTGACCTCCAATCATCCTGCTCAGGTGATTGACTTCTGTCAGCTAGACTAGCTCCATTACCAGGAGCAACCACCAGAGGGAGCCCAAACTCAGAAGCCAGGTCAAAAGTGTTCACAACAGTACCCCCCTGAGGAGGGGTCACCGAACCCTCACCCACGCTATGAGGCCGATCAGGATGGGACCGGTGAAAGGCGAGAACCAATCTCTCGGCATGAATGTCCGAAGCAAAGACCCAAGAATTATCCTCCTGACCATAACCTTTGCACTTGACCAAGTACTGGAGTCTCCGTCTAGCAAGACGAGAATCCAATACCTTCTCTACTTCATACTCCAGATTACCCTTAACCAATACAGGATCAGGGGGCGCAGCCATGGGAACTACTGGCTCCACAAACCTTTTCAAAAAAGATTTATGAAAGACGTTGTGAATCTTGAACGTTCCTGGAAGAGCCAAACGGAAAGAAATGGGATCAAGGATTTCCAAAACCTTATAAGGTCCAATGAACCTTTGCTTAAATTTTGGAGACGCAACTTTCATAGGAATATTTTTTGAGGACAACCAAACCATGTCACCCACTTTAAACCGGGGACCAACAGTCCTATTCTGGTTGGCAAACCATTGGGCCTTCTCCCGAGAGTGAGACAACTTATCCACTACTTGATCCCAAATCTGCTGCATTCTCTCTACCACAGAATCAACACCTGGACAGGCCGAAGCCTCCACCTGCCCTGAAGAAAACCGAGGATGAAACCCGAAGTTGCAGAAAAAAGGAGACATCAAAGTGGCAGAACTAGCCCTATTATTTAGAGCAAATTCAGCCAAGGGCAAAAAAGAGACCCAGTCATCTTGATCAGCAGACACAAAACATCTCAAATAGGTTTCCAAGGTCTGGTTTGCTCTCTCAGTCTGCCCATTGGTCTGAAGGTGAAACGCAGAGGAGAAAGACAACTGAATTTCCAGTTTAGAACAAAAAGCTCTCCAAAATCTGGAAACAAACTGGACTCCTCGGTCAGACACAATGTTCTCCGGAATACCGTGCAAACGAACCACCTGCTGTAAAAACAAGGGCACCAACTCAGAAGAGCATCGATGGCAACTTCGGCAGTGGTACAAGATGGACCATATTGGAAAATCTATCACAGATCACCCAGATAACAGTCATTCTCTGAGAGACAGGGAGGTCGAAAATAAAATCCATTGATATATGGGTCCATGGCCTCCTGGGCATCGGCAGTGGCACTAACAATCCACTAGAATGAGAACAGGGTTTGGACCGAGAACAAGTCCCACAAGACTGCACAAAATTCCTGACATCACAAGATAAAGCAGGCCACCAAAAAGACCGACTCACCAAATCTCTGGTACCAAAAATACCAGGATGACCAGCTAAGGGGGAGCTAAGAATTTCAGACATTACTCTTCTCCACTGGTCAGGGACATACAATTTTCCCATAGGGCATCGCTCAGGTTTGTCCTGAAATTCCTCAAGGGCAAGTCTCAAATCGGGTGAAATAGCGGAAAAAACCACACCCTCATTTAGAAAGGTAGTAGGCTCATTCACATCAAGAGAATCCGCAAAGAAACTCCTAGAGAGGGCATCCGCCTTAATATTCTTAGTGCCTGGAAGAAAGGAGACCACAAAATTAAAACGTGTGAAAAACAAGGCCCATCTAGCCTGTCTAGGATTCAATCGCTTGGCTGATTCGAGATAGATCAAGTTCTTGTGGTCGGGGAGAACCACAACTTGATGTCTGTCCCCCTCTAATCAATGTCTCCACTCTTCAAACGCCCACTTCATAGTCAACAACTCCCGATTCCCCACATCATAATTACGTCAGATGGGGAAAATTTTCAAGAAAAGAAGGCACAAGGATTCATCTTAGAGGTTACTGGATCTCTTTGAGACAAATCGGCTCCTGCACCAATCTCAGAAGCATCTATCTCCACCTGAAATGGGAGAGAAACATCAGGTTGCCGTAGAACAGGAGCAGAAGTGAATCTTCGCTTAAGCTCCTGAAACGCCGAGACTGCATCTGGAGACCAATTCATCACATCAGCGCCCTATTTGGTCAAATCCGTCAGTGGTTTAACAATACCAGAAAAATTACTTATGAATTTATGGTAGAAATTAGCAAAACCCAAAAATTTCTGGAGAGCCTTCAAGGGAGTGTGCTGAATGCTGAACCCAATTATATATGGACTGGACCTTGACCGGGTCCATTTCAATAGCGGACCGGGACAAAATGAATCCCAAAAATGAAATTTTTCTCTCAAAATCCGGAATACAGTCCGAACATGTTCCACATGAGAATCCCAATCATTGGAAAAAATCAAAATACGATCAAAAACTTGTCCACAAAATCCCGGAAAATATCGTTCATGAAAGATTGGAAGATGGAAGGGGCATTAGTGAGCCCAAAAGGCATCACTAGGTACTCAAAATGCCCCTCAGGAGTATTAAACGCCGTTTTCCATTCATCACCGTGCTTGATGCGAATAAGATTATACGCCCCCCCAAGGTCAAGCTTGGTAAACCAACTAGCACCTTTCACTCTGGAGAATAAATTGGAAATCAGGGGTAACGGATACTGATATTTAACAGTGATTTTATTAAGAAGATGATAGTCAATACATGGCCTCAATGAGCCATCTTTCTTGGCCATAAAGAAAAAGCCGGCACCTAAAGGTGAAGAGTACGGTCTGAGATGACCCTTCTCCAAGGATTCTTTGATATAGGATCTCATAGCATCATTTTCAGGTACAGATAAATTGTAGAGCCGCCCCATGGGAAATTTACAACCGCGCACTAACTCGATCGCGCAGTCATAACTCCTATGAGGAGGCAAGGACGCAGACTTACTCTCGCTAAACACATCAGAGAAATCAGCCAAATAGTCAGGGACATCATCATGAGACTGGGGAGAGGTAGAGAAAAAACAACCCCAACTAGCCACAGACAGAACAGGATTATGGGTCTGCAACCAAGGAAAACCCAGCACAATAATGTCATGTAAATTATGCAACACCAAAAATGTACAATTCTCTTGGTGGTCCGGGGCTATTATCACCATTATCACCTGGGTCCAAAACTGGGGTTGATTCTCCAAAGGGATAGCATCAATACCCCTCAAAGGAATAGGAGTCCGCAGGGTTATCATGGGAAAACCACAACGTTTGGCAAAGTCAAAATCCATCAGGTTCAGGGCTGCTCCTGAATCAACAAAAGCCTTAGCAGAAAACACTAATTCTCTTTCCACCACGACCTGCACCACCTCTGCAAACAGCTGAATTTCATCAACTGTAAATTTAAAGTTGAAATATGGCGTATCGTGTTAGTAACAGAAGATGGAATTGTCTGAGTGTGGATGAGGCCTGTATGACAAAGAAGTTATGCTACAAACTATTCTAAAGTCAGGTCCCTTACTGTATGACGTTAATAACAGAAGAAATTTTTGTGGCCTATGTATCAGGCCTCTACAGCTTAATTGCAACCCAACCAAATGACAAAGTGTGATACGGCGGGTTGTCTTTTTGCAAGTTAAAAATTATAATTTTTTTTAATGTGCCTTAGGTCTGCTGACAGTTTTATATCATCAAAGCACTAAATGACAAGGTGGGATACACTGGCTATTTAATATATTTTCACATGTGAATTAGAATACTATACTCGTGCATGGAGCACAATAGAAGCAGTGCACAAAACATGCCCTGCTGGCTTTCTTTGTGGACCTAAGTAATGTCCAAAAAAAGAAAAAAAAAGATGCTGGAAAATAAATTTAACAGCCACACTGGACAGTAGCTCGCTACACTATCTGACTAATATACAACTAACCAGCTAAAATGTGGGATACAGCAGTTTTTTCACATTTAGCTAGTGAAAAAATACTAATTAGAATGCTATACTCATGAATGGAGCACAAAAGAAGCAGTGAACAACACACTTGTAGGACACCTGCCCAGCTGGCTTTCTTTGGGGACCTCAGTAATGTCCAAAAAAAAAAAAGTGCTGGAAGGTAAATTTAACAACCACACTGGACACTAGCTCGCTACACTATCTGACTGATATACAACCGCCTATCTAACTAGCTACAATCTTGCTGTTAACAGTGCCAGCGTCAGGAGCAGCCTCTCTGCGCCATTACAGTCTCAAAATGGCACTAAAACAAGATGAAGAAAAAAAGATTCCAGCTCAACGAAATAGTGAAAAAAAAATCTTTGTTTTAAGGGTGCTTAGTCACCAGAAACGCGTTGATATCGCATTTTATGAATTGTTTACGCTGATGTTTTTATTCTCCATTGAGCACGTTTTTCAGTGAATAAAAAGATTTTTTTCACTATTTCGTTGAGCTGGAACCTTTTTTCTTCTGATTGCCTCACGCCTTGACACAGCGTTTCCGTGCTCTGAACTCTCCAGGATGCCTGCTAAGGTGAGCTGGACTTTGTTTTATTTTGTTTGCTAATTACAAGATGTCCGCTATTTATATGGAGAGGGACATGTGATTTGAGCAGCCAATAACAAAACGTTGTGTCAGGACACTGTGGGTGTTTTCTGCACCTTGATTGGCTAGCCGCTATGTGCCCACACAAAGTAAGGAGAAAAGTAATAAAAATGACTGCTTACAAGAACGTCGCGCCTCTGAAATCTGCAAACCCCCTCCCCATATCAAACAAGTGCCAAACGCTCATGATACACCACCATTATCATTGCTAAAGTGCTGAAAATATTTTTGGGGCAATGCAAATTTTCCCGCATTTTGTTACCAAGTTTTTACCGATTTTATAAAATTTTGCTCGGATTTCAGATCACGAATCCGAATGTGCCATATATGTGCCGAATTTATGTTTGGCAATCGTTTTCCGAACAAATTCGTTCATCACTAGTCACAATTTTATTATCGATAGGGGATATATGACCCCTCTGTTTCTCCACAAGGTCGGAATAGGTACTGAGGTCAAAGGTCTGAAGTGCTTAGTAGAAGCTGCTGATTTTGTACACATGCTCTTTAAGAGTAATGTTGCTACAATTGTGTAATCATAATTAGCAGGTTTGGTTGGAGAAACCAAGGTATTTATTGGGGAATGTAGAATAACTGACACTGGACACAGATGGTAGAACTGTGGTAGGACATTTATTGTTTCTTGCACATTAATTGATAACATTTAGATGGATTCAGATGAACTCTCCTACAAAACGTGATTAACAAAGTCATTACTACAGGACTAATGAGAATGGGATAGTAAGAGACAGGGTCTTTGTCCCTGGAGCTTCTCTACTCGGTATAATGAGACTAATACTGTTGATCTACAGAGCGTTTGAGTAAAGTAGAAACTGCCTAAATACGAGGACCTTGTCTCATCTATATATTATTGTGTAAAGAACTATGGAGATCGAGCTAATCTTCTGGATAAAATATGTGATGTCGCTGTACCCCCAATATTTCTGTACATGAGGTCTCTGAATAGATAATCTTACCCCAGCATTACAAATTTAGATAAGGGAGGCGGGGAGAGGGAGACATTTTATTTTAATTGGAATGGATAACACCAGATGTTCCAATAAAGAAGGAATGGATCGTACATGTAAATAGTAATTTACAATATGAACATGTTAATTATTGTAGTATAGAGAAGTTAAAGACTTTGCTCCCACACGGAGATTGTGGATTGAAAGAGACTGAAGAATGGCAGATCGCGGAGATTGGGAGTTAGAAAGAAGAGGGAGGGGGAAATATTGGGTATCTCTTGGGAGGTTTAAGGGAAGGTGTTGACATACTCTTGTATATACAGTGGGGCAAAAAAGTATTTAGTCAGTCAGCAATAGTGCAAGTTCCACCACTTAAAAAGATGAGAGGCGTCTGTAATTTACATCATAGGTAGACCTCAACTATGGGAGACAAACTGAGAAAAAAAAATCCAGAAAATCACATTGTCTGTTTTTTTTTTCATTTTATTTGCATATTATGGTGGAAAATAAGTATTTGGTCAGAAACAAAATTTCATCTCAATACTTTGTGATATATCCTTTGTTGGCAATGACAGAGGTCAAACGTTTTCTGTAAGTCTTCACAAGGTTGCCACACACTGTTGTTGGTATGTTGTCCCATTCCTCCATGCAGATCTCCTCTAGAGCAGTGATGTTTTTGGCTTTTCGCTTGGCAACACGGACTTTCAACTCCCTCCAAAGGTTTTCTATAGGGTTGAGATCTGGAGACTGGCTAGGCCACTCCAGGACCTTGAAATGCTTCTTACGAAGCCACTGCTTCGTTGCCCTGGCAGTGTGCTTTGGATCATTGTCATGTTGAAAGACCCAGCCACGTTTCATCTTCAATGCCCTTGCTGATGGAAGGAGGTTTGCACTCAAAATCTCACGGATACATGGCCCCATTCATTCTTTCATGTACCCGGATCAGTCGTCCTGGCCCCTTTGCAGAGAAACAGCCCCAAAGCATGATGTTTCCACCACCATGCTTTACAGTAGGTATGGTGTTTGATGGATGCAACTCAGTATTCTTTTTCCTCCAAACACGACAAGTTGTGTTTCTACCAAACAGTTCCAGTTTGGTTTCATCAGACCATAGGACATTCTCCCAAAACTCCTCTGGATCATCCAAATGCTCTCTAGCAAACTTCAGACGGGCCCGGACATGTACAGGCTTAAGCAGTGGGACACGTCTGGCACTGCAGGATCTGAGTCTATGGTGGCGTAGTGTGTTACTTATGGTAGGCCTTGTTACATTGGTCCCAGCTCTCTGCAGTTCATTCACTAGGTCCCCCCGCGTGGTTCTGGGATTTTTGCTCACCGTTCTTGTGATCATTCTGACCCCACGGGGTGGGATTTTGCGTGGAGCACCAGATCGAGGGAGATTATCAGTGGTCTTGTATGTCTTCCATTTTCTAATTATTGCTCCCACAGTTGATTTCTTCACTCCAAGCTGGTTGGCTATTGCAGATTCAGTCTTCCCAGCCTGGTGCAGGGCTACAATTTTGTTTCTGGTGTCCTTTGACAGCTCTTTGGTCTTCACCATAGTGGAGTTTGGAGTCAGACTGTTTGAGGGTGTGCACAGGTGTCTTTTTATACTGATAACAAGTTTAAACAGGTGCCATTACTACAGGTAATGAGTGGAGGAAAGAGGAGACTCTTAAAGAAGAAATTACAGGTCTGTGAGAGCCAGAAATCTTGTTTGCTTGTTTCTGACCAAATACTTATTTTCCACCTTAATATGCAAATAAAATGAAAAAAAAAACAGACAATGTGATTTTCTGGATTTTTTTTTCTTAGTTTGTCTCCCATAGTTGAGGTCTACCTATGATGTAAATTACAGACGCCTCTCATCTTTTTAAGTGGTGGAACTTGCACTATTGCTGACTGACTAAATACTTTTTTGCCCCACTGTATATTGTGAATATATAAATATATTGCTGAAATATTCAAGGGAATAGTGGATATAATTTGACTTTTAGATAACAGATGTATATTAATAACTTCATATCTTTTAATTCAAATGTAAGTTCTAGCTTATTTTCTTGTTTACTTATTTGTTGTTACTTTGACTCTCTGATACAAAACCAGGGGACGAGTCCTAAGGAGAGAATTTGCATATTCCCAGTGCCTTCTGGGATAAGTGGAGTCTCTGCGATCTCAACGATCACTGGATTTTGGCCGTTGCAGCTGAATTTTGGCTCATTTTTCATTGCTTTGAAATCTCTTTAATAATAATATGGAAGAGGCCAGGAGCCATTTGGTGAGCTGCATTTCTTGCTACATGTTCACAGACTTACCAGTGGAAAAGCCAAACTTCACATGCCACAAATGCAAGCTTGTGTCCCTGTTGGAGGAAAAGTTGCAAAATCTCGAAGAGAGGTTAGCTACAATGAAGATCATTAAGGAAGGTGAAGAGTTCTTAGACAGCGTAGAATTATCTCTTCATGTTACAGAAAGAGAAGAAATTCGAAGTGCACCTGAAGAAACAGAGGAATGGAAACATGTGACCCAGAGAAGCAGCAGGATCGGGAGGCAGTCAGCGCCCATACTGCTCAGGAACCAGTACCAGGCTCTCACGCAGGAGAATGATGAAGAAATACATCAGGATAAGACTTTGCCCCCAAACAACAACCTTGTACGCCTTCAGAATCCTCCTGGATGGAGAAAGAAAAATGTTGTGAAGAAGAAACGGAGAGTTGTCATGGGGGATTCCCTGTTGAGAGGAGCAGAGGCCGCTATCTGCAGACCGGATATAACCTCAAGAGAAATGTGCTGTCTTCCAGGTGCAAAAGTTAAAGATGTGTCTGACAGGATATCAGGACTCTTCAGACCTACTGATGACTACCCATTCCTGCTACTACATGTGGGGACAAATGACACAGCAAGAAACAACCTGGAAACCATCTGCAGTGACTTTGAAAACATAGGTCAGAAAGTGAAAGAGCTGGGAGCGCAGGGGTCTTCTCTTCCATCCTCCCAGTAGATGGCCATGGAACAAGGAGGTGAACAACTGGCTACATCGATGGTGCCGTCAGCAAGGATTTGGATTTCTGGATCACGGAGTGAATTACCTATACGATGGACTACTTGCTAGAGATGGGGTGCACCTTACGAAGACTGGGAAACGTATTTGGAAGTCGCCTTGCTACACTCATCAGGAGAACTTTAAACTAGAACAATGCGGGAAGGGAAGCAAAAGGCCAGAAAAAGCCAAACACCTGACAAATGCTATTGAGAACTCTGCTATTAGAAGTGGAAAGAACAAAGACAAAAGAATCTAAATAATAAAAGCTGACAATGAATTGAGGCTTGCAAGAGACGTCAAAAGCAATAATAAAGGATTTTGGGGATATGTCAAAAGTAAAAGAAAAGTCAAAGATGCTATAGGATTTTTACAGGATGAAAATGATGAAATGGTAAGACAGGATGTTGAGAAGGCCGAACTTTTAAATTTCTATTTTGCATCTGTTTTCTCTCAGAAAGGAAATGTAATATCATCTGTTCTTCACTGTCCTATTAAGGGAATAGAAGAATCCAGGATATCTATAAACAGAAATATAGTGAGGAAACACTTAGCTAACCTAAATGAATTCAAGTCTCCAGGTCCAGATGAATTACACCCCAGAGCACTGAAGGAGATAGCAGAAGAAATTTTTGAACCCCTCTCCATAATCTTTGAAAATTCTTGGAGAACAGTAGAAGTCCCAGAAGACTGGAGAAGAGCAAATGTTGTTCCTATCTTCAAAAAGTGGAAGAAGGTGAACCCAGGCAACTATAAGCCAGTGAGTTTGACTTCTATACCAGGAAAGATCTTTGAACAATTTATTAAACAACATGTATGTAAGTACCTGGATAAGAATGACGTGATTAAACAGAGTCAGCATGGGTTTGTAACTAATAAGTCATGTCAGACTAACTTAATTTCCTTCTATGACAGAATCACTGATTGGGTGGATCAGGGAAATGCTGTATAGTATATCTTGACTTCAGCAACGCATTTGACAAAGTATCTCACACAATCCTTGAAAAAATGGCCAAGTATGGAATGGACAAGGCAACTGTTAGGTGGATTCATAACTGGCTTAGTGATCGGACCCAAAGAGTGGTCGTAAATGGCTGCACATCCAGTTGGAGGAATGTCTCAAGTGGGGTACCACAGGGCTCTGTCCTGGGCCCTGTATTGTTCAACATATTTATCAACGATTTAGATGAAGGAATTGAGGGTAAACTGATTAAATTTGCTGATGACACAAAGCTAGGAGGGATAGCTAATACTAGAGAAGAGAGAGAGAGGATTCAAAAAGATATTAATAAACTGAAGCAGTGGGCAGCAACTAACAGAATGGTTTTGAACAGGGAAAAATGCAAAGTACTACGTCTGGGCAATAAAATTGAAAAAAGCATATACAGAATGTGAGGAATAGGGCTAAGCAACAGCAAATGTGAAAAAGACTTGGGTATACTAATAGATCCCAGACTGAATATGAGTCAACAGTGTGATGGAGCAGCAAAAAAGGCAAATGCAATTCTAGGATGTATTAACAGAAGCATACAGTCTAGATCACGTGAAGTCATTATTGCCCTCTACTCCTCTTTGGTCAGACCTCATCTGGAATACTGTGTCCAGTTTTGGGCACCACATTTTAAAAAAGACGTCAACAAACTGGAGCAAGTTCAGAAAAGAGCGACCAGAATGGTGACCGGTCTGCAAACCCTGTCTTATGAGGAAAGGTTACAGGATTTGGGAATGTTTAGCTTGCAGAAGAGAAGACTGAGAGGAGACTTAATAGCTGTCTACAAATATCTCAAGGGCTGTCACATTGTAGAAGGATCATCTTTATTCTCATTTGCACAAGGAAAGACTAGAAGCAATGGGATGAAACTGAATGGGAGGAGACACAGATTAGATATTATAAAAAACTTTTTGACAGAGTGATCAATGATTGGAACAGGCTGCCACGAGAGGTGGTGAGTTCTCCTTCAATAGAAGTCTTCAAACAGAGGCTGGACAGACATCTGTCTGAGATGATTTAGCGAATCCTGCTTTTGAGCAGGGGGTTGGACCAGATGGCCCAGAAGGTCCCTTCCAACTCTACGATTCTATGATTCTATATGCGTTTCCTTTGAAGTTTGTCAAAAAATATATGGTTTATACCTGTGAGAGTTTTAATTTGTGGTCAACAAATATGATTTTCAAGTAAAACATTTCCCACCTTCTAGGTGTGATAATGGCCTCTTTGTGAGATATTTGAGGTTTAGTAAGATTCCTTCTGTTGGTAAACATTGTTAGAATAAAAATGGCTTCTCTCCTATGTGAATTCTCTGATGTTTAACAAGATTTATTTTATCTGCAAAACATTTCCCACATTCTGAACATGAAAATGGCTTCTCTCCTGTGTGAGTTCTCTGATGTCTAATAAAATGTGCTCTATCTGCAAAACATTTCCCACATTCAAAACATGAAAATGGCTTCTCACCTGTGTGAGTTCTCTGATGTTTAACAAGACTTGTTTTATCTGCAAAACATTTCCCACATTCTGAACATGAAAATGGCTTCTCACCTGTGTGAGTTCTCTGATGTGTAACAAAATGTGTTCTATCTGCAAAACATCTCCCACATTCAAAACATGAAAATGGCTTCTCTCCTGTGTGAGTTCTCTGATGTTTGACAAAATTTGATTTATCTACAAAACATTTACCACATTCTGAACATGAAAATGGCTTCTCACCTGTGTGAGTTCTCTGATGTTTAACAAAATTTGATTTACTTGCAAAACATTTCTCACATTCTAAACATGAAAATGGTGTTGCCCCGGTGTGATTTCTCTGATGTGTAACAAGATGTGATTTTTGTACAAAACATTTCCCACATTCTGTACATGAAAATGGCTTCTCCCCTGTGTGAGTTCTCTGATGTTTAACAAGATTTGATTTACTCGCAAAACATTTCTCACATTCTAAACATGAAAATGGTGTTGCCCCTGTGTGATTTCTCTGATGTGTAACAAGATGTGATTTTTGTACAAAACATTTCCCACAATCTGTACATGAAAATGGCTTCTCACCTGTGTGAGTTCTCTGATGTTTAACAAGATTTGATTTACTTGCAAAACATTTCTCACATTCTAAACATGAAAATGGTGTCGCCCCTGTGTGATTTCTCTGATGTGCAACAAGATGTGATTTTTGTACAAAACATTTCCCACAATCTGTACATGAAAATGGCTTCTCACCTGTGTGAATTCTCTGATGTTTAACAAGATTTGATTTACTTGCAAAACATTTCTCACATTCTAAACATGAAAATGGTTTCGCCCCTGTGTGATTTCTCTGATGTATATCAAGATATGATCTACCTGCAAAACATTTACCACATTCTGAACAAGAAAATGGCTTCTCACCTGTGTGAGATCTCTGATGTATAACAAGATGTGACTTCTCTGCAAAACATTTACCACATTCTGAACATGAAAATGGCTTCTCGCCTGTGTGAGTTCTCTGATGTATAACAAGATGTGATTTATCTGCAAAACATTTACCACATTCTGAACATGAAAATGGCTTCTCCCCTGTGTGAGTTCTCTGATGTATAACAAGATGTGATTTATCTGCAAAACATTTCCCACATTCTGAACATGATAATGGCTTCTCCCCTGTGTGAATTTTCCGATGTTTTTTAAGTGATTTCTTGTTAAATAGTTTTCCTCTTTCTGAAAATGAATACAGCTTCTCTATTGCTTGAGTTTTCTGGTGTTTAACAATTTTCTTCTTACTTGTGAAACATTTCTCAGAGGAGAAATGTTTTTCTTCCATGTGAATTTTTGGATGTGTAACAAAAGATGTTTTGAGTGAAAAACCTTTTTCACATTCTAAACTTGATAATGGATGGTCTGCTGTAAGAGCAGTTACATTTTTAACATCTGTTTGGTGACTTTTATTTTTCTTAATAGTTTGTGAGAAATCGGAAGATAGGACCTGTTTTGCATAGATGTCAGTTATATCTTGAATTAAGTCAAGGTCATCTGATTTAAAAACTGAAGATGTCACTTGTCCCACTGATCTCTTGGTGTAGTCACCTGCCAAGAATAAAAAATATTTTTGAATAAATTATTTTGAATTATTTTTATAAGATTTCTAAAATACACACAGAAGTTGCAAGTTATGTAGCAAAATCAAATTATCTACTAAGACAAAAACAGTTAACAATTAAACAGCAAAGTGCCACACAATATCAGTATGGAGGAAAGAAAAGCCATACAATCCTTAAAAGCTAACAACTATATCAACATCAAACAATAAGACAAAGGAGGAGCTGTAGTCATCATGAACATGTCAGATTACATCCAGGAAGACTCATCATGAAGAAATATTTAGTGGAAATCCTCTGTGCTGCTGGATGATTGAAGAGGCATCAGTCCATGTGTGGTTTATTGACAAATTGTGGTTTTATTCTATGCATTTTGAAGTTACAAGAACTTCTTCCTCAGGAAAAAGAAGGCCCACATGTACATAAAAGAAAACTACCATTGTAACTTCTAAGTGCACCTTTTGAATTTAGGCACCATCCACTGGTAATAGGTGATCAGATCCACAGAGCTAAAAGGATGCCAAGAAGCATCCTCCTGGATTACAGACAGAGGACAACAACAGGATACCTCTTGTGATCACATACAACCCTCACATAAGCATCCTAAGGAAATTTGGTGCTGATCTCTAACCCATATTCCACAGAAACCACGAAAATAAATATTCTCAGAACTACCACTTCTCGTCTACAAACAGCCCCCTAAATTAAGGAATCTTGTCAGAAGTGTCCTCTCATCACCATCAGTGATAGGCACATTCAAATGTAACAATAAAAAATACAAAACTTGTACCCATATACTACCAACAACTCCAGTCCACATACCAAATGCAAATCAGGACTATTAGGTCAAGGATTTATTTTCATGCATATCCTCCAATGTGGTGTACATGATGCAATGTATGAGGTGCCCTGGAGGTATCTATATTAGGAAAATCATGGAAAAACTACAAATGAGGATGAATCTACACACAATCAGGAATGAAATGGACACACCTGTGGGTACATTTCTCTGGACCTGGACACTGTATAATGGATTTAAAAGTCTTAATCCTAAAAGGTCATTTTAAGGACAACAAAGAGAAAAATGTTGGGAATTCAAAGTGATTAAGATTTTCTATTCTTTGACAATAGGACTCGATTTGACACCTGGATTTATGACTCACTACATGGACACAATTCACACTTCCACCAGAAGCACTCCAGATAATGAAGAACATTCCCACTCACTGCCTTTCCATTTGTAACATCACACCTCCCAACTCATGAAACAAACGTCCTGCTGTAATATCTTTTGAATGTTGTGCCTTTGTCTTATTAATTCGTTTTTATCCTGCCTGAAGAAGGAGCCTCTGTGCTCTGAAGGTTTGCAAACATATATTTTTTTCTGGTTAGCCAATAAAGGTATCACTCCAAGAATACTTTTGTCAACAGTGGGCAAAAGAGTATTTACATCGATTTTTTTGACTAACACGGTACCACAATATAATTTGCTATTGTACATCAACAGTAGACCTTTAAAAGAAAGTAGATCTTGAAAAGCAACATGGCTTCCGTGAACCAATCCATCAAAATCTGTGCTCCCATAGCCAAAAATCTCCTCGGTTCCGAGTCCTGCAGTGTGCCCAAATACTATGACCATACACAATTTTGGAATTGCAGTAGTAGTAAGAAGCCACTTAAAAATTTACAGTGGTTGTGTGTCCAGAAAGAAAAGAAGCTGAACACCAACACTAAAATGAATACAGTTGTGCTCAAAAGTTTACATACCCTGGCAGAATTTTTGCTTTCTTGGCCTTTTTTCAGAGAATATTATTGTTATCATCTATTATTATAGCGCCATTTATTCCATGGCGCTTTACATGTGAGGGGTTATACATAATAAATACAAGTACAGTAATCTTAAACAATACAAGTCATGACTGGTACGGGGGAGAGAGGACCCTGCCCGCGAGGGCTCACAATCTACAAGGGATGGGTGACGATACAGTAGGCGAGGGTATAGCTGGTTGTGCAGCGGTTTGGTGGATAGGTGGTTACTGCAGGTTGTAAGCTTGCCAGAAGAGATAGACCTTCAGGTTCTTTTTGAAGGTTTCCATGGTAGGCGAGACTCTGATATGTTGTGGTAGAGAGTTCCAGAGTAGGGGGGATGCGATTGTGGGTAGAGGAGATAAGAGGGGAGTAGAGAAGGAGATATTGTGAGGAATTTTTCTATTTTTTATTGTAGTTTATTATATTTTTATTGTTTTTTTTATTGTGAGGAATATGAATGATAACACCAAAACCTTTTCTCCACTCATGGTTAGTGGATGGGTGAGGCCATTTATTGTCAAACTGCTGTGTTTTCTCTTTTTAAATCATAATGACAACCCAAAACATCCAAATGATCCCGATTAAAAGTTCACATACCCCATTTCTTAATACCGTGTATTGCCCCCTCCAACATCAATGACAGCTTGAAGTCTTTTGTGGTAGTTGTGGATGAGGTTCTTTATTTTCTCAGATGGTAAATCTGCCCACTTTTCTTGGCAAAAAGCCTCCAGTTCCTGTAAATTCTGGGCTGTCTAGCATCAACTGCGTGCTTGAGATCACCCCAGAGTGGCTCAATGATATTGAGGTCAGGAGACCGAGATGGCCCCTCCAGAACCTTCACTTTGTTCTGTTGTAGCCAAAGACAGGTCGACTTGGCCTTGTGTTTTGGATCGTTACATGTTGGAACGTCCAAGTACGTCCCATGCACAGCTGCCGGGCTGATGAGTGCAAATTTGCCTCCAGTATTTGCTGATAACATGCTGCCATTCATCTTTCCTTCAATTTTGACCAAGTGTGCCTTTGTAGCTCACACATCCCCAAAACATCAGCGATCCACCTCCGTGCTTTACAGTAAGAATGGTGTTCCTTTCATCACATGGCCTTGTTGACATCTCTCCAAATTTAACATTTATGGTTGTGGCCAAAAAGTTCAATTTTGGTATCAGCACTCCAATTTACCTTGTTTCAGAAGTTTTGAGGCTTGTCCCTGTGCTGTTTTGCGTATTGTAGGCGAGATACTTTGTGACATTTGCACAGTAATGGCTTTCTTCTGGTGACTCGACCATGCAGCCCATTTTTCTTCTAGTGCCTCCTTATTGTGCATCTTGAAACAGCCACACCGCTAGTTTTCAGAGTCCTGTATTTCAGCTGATGTTATTTGTGGGTTTTTCTTTGCATCCCAAACAATTTTCCTGGCATTTGTGGACAATATTTTTGTTGGTCTACCTGAACGTGGTTTTGTTTTTACAAAGCCCCTGGTTTTCCATTTGTTAATTACAGTTTGAACGCTGCTGACTGGCATTATCAATTCATTTGATATCTTTTTGTATCCCTTTCCTGTTTTATACAGTTTAACTACCTTTTCCCGTAGATCCGCTGACAATTCTTTTGCTTTCCGCATGACTCACAATCCAGAAACGTCAATGGCTGGATGAAAGATGCAAGAGTCTGTCTGGATCCCAGAAAACAACGGGAGGTGTCATTCATGGGTTGCTGAGATAGAATTCTTAAAATAAAAACGTTTATTAGAACAGGTTTACAAGTCAACGCGTTTCGAGGTCACGCCGGACCTCTTCATCAGGACAAACCAGGTTTGTCCTGATGAAGAGGTCCGGCGTGATACCTCCCGTTGTTTTCCTTTAATCTATGGTCATCCTTTCAACCGGTATCTGTGCAGCAGCTGTTACATGCTGTTCATGTGTTGCCACTGAGCAACTCAGTAAGGTGAGTGTATCTCAAGACCCTATTGCGCTTTTTTCTTTCAGTTATTTTCCTGTTGGATCCCAGAAACTCACTCAGCTTTTATGCACACACACTGATTACAAGCAGACAGGTCACAGGTGAGGATGTTACCTCTAAAAGCCATTCAAACCCATTTGTGTCAACTTCTGTGCATGTTATCAGGCCAAAATCACCAGGGTATGTTACCTTTAGATCAGGGTCATTTGGATGTTTTGGGTTGTCATTATGATTTAAAACAAGAAAACACAGTAGTTTGACACTAAATGGCTACACTCAACCACTAACCATGAGTGGAGAAAAAGTTTTGGTGTTATCTCTATATATAAAAATGAATGTATGTGTGTTATGAATGGGTCACCAAGGAGGATGGCAGGAACAGGCTAAACCACCAGAAGACCAGAGAGGTTGGTAACTAAGCGGATTGCAGACCCCTGATCCTATCCGCACAACTAGCAGTAGCCGTGGAGCGTTCCTACGATGCCCTAGATGCTTCGTCACAGCCGGAGGACTAACTAAACCTAAAGACAGAAAGATGAAATCTAAACTGCCCCGGAGCAGATCCCCAGAGGAATAGACAGCCCCCAAACATATATTGTTGATGAGACAAGATGAGACACAAACACAGGCAGAGAACAGACTGAGCAAACGGTGGGGCCCAAGCTGTCTAGACAGGACAGGACAGAGAAGATCTGTCTGCAATCACGCACAAAACCCTGAAACAATCCAACACTTCTGATATACAAAAAAAACCTGAGATCACACGATCTCACCCCCGCTAGATCAGCACTCTGGTATAAACTGGCAGCAAGCAAAAAGATACTAACATAACAGGGGACTGAACAAGCTGCAACATATGAAGCAGGGCCCAGCGCTGCCCCCAGCAGGGAGCAAGCTGAACCCTGGCAGCAAAACAGAAAGCAAAAAAAGACACAACCCGATTAGATGCAAAGGATTAACAAAAGAATCACTTAGCTGAACATACAGATCAGGCAGGGGACAAAAGAGCTCCAAATGCACACTGAGGAAAAATCACCAGCAACCTTCAAGAGCAGCCAGCTCCATTATATGCTCCCAGCCAGCAATCCCCAATCATCATTGTCAGGTGGGGAACCTCCATCCACCTGGCCAGCTCCACTACTCTCAGTAACCACCAGAGGAAGCAGAGGGAGCTTCGGCTCAGAAATCCGAGCAAGTGAGTTCACAACAGTACCCCCCCTTGAAGAGGGGTCACCGAACCCTCATCCACGCCACCAGGCCGATCAGGATGGGCCCGGTGAAAGGCACAAATCAATCTCTTGGCATGGATGTCAGAAGCAGAGACCCAAGAATAATCCTCCTGGCCATAACCCTTCCACTTGACCAAGTACTGAAGTCTCCGTCTAGCCAGACGAGAATCCAATATCTTCTCTACCTCATACTCCAAATTACCCTTAACCATTGCAGGATCAGGGGGCGCTGCCATGGGAACGACTGGCTCCACAAACCTTTTCAACAAAGATTTATGAAAGACATTATGAATCTTAAACATAACTGGAAGAGCCAAACGAAAAAAACGGGGTTAAGGATTTCTAAAATCTTATAAGGTTCAATAAACCTTGGCTTGAATTTTGGAGATGCAACCTTCATGGGAATATTTTTTGAGGACTACCAAACCATATCACCCACTTTAAACCTGGTACCAATGGTCTTATGCCGGTTGGAAAACCGTTGGGCCACTACTTGGTCCCAAATCTGCTGCATTCTCTCTACCACAGAATCCACACCTGGGCAGGCAGAAGTTTCTACCTGCCCGAAGAAAATCGAGGATGAAACCAAAAGTTACAAAAGAAAGGAGACATCAAAGTGGCAGAGCTAGCCCTATTGTTTAGCGCGAATTCGGCCAATGGCAAAAATGAGACCCAATCATCCTGATCAGCAGATATGAAACATCTCAAATAGGACTCCAACGTCTGGTTTGTTCTCTCAGTCTGCCCATTGGCCTGAGGATAAAATGTAGAGGAGAAAGACAACTGAATTCCCAGTTTGGAACAAAAAGCCCTCCAAAATCTGGAAACAAACTGGACCCCTCTGTCCGACACAATGTTCTCAGGAATCCCGTGCAAACGAACCACTTGTTGTGAAAACAATGGCACCAACTCAGAAGAAGATGGCAACTTTGGGAGTGGTAAAAGATGGACCATCTTAGAAAATCTATCACAGATCACCCAAATAACAGGATTTTGGTTGCTTATCGTAAAATCTGTTTCTCAGAGTCTTCATTGTGGGACACAGAAACCATGGGTGTGTGCTGCTGTCACTAGGAGGTTGACACTATGCATGAAAAAAATGTTAACTCCGCCTCCGCAGTATACACCCTTCCGACAGGCTGTAGGACAATCAGTTAGTGAAAAAGCAGTAGGAGGAGACATTATCATGTAAGTCAGTCATATATTCATTACAGATAACAAAATCATGGGAGGGCGCTGTATCCCCCAATGAAGACTCTGAGAAACAGATTTTACGGTAAGCAACCAAAATCCTGTTTTCTCTTTCGTCTCATTGGGGGACACAGAAACCGTGGGACGTCCAAAAGCAGTCGCTGGGGTGGGAAAAGACAGAAACTTCCTTCAGGTCGGAGAACTCACCACTGCCGCCTGCAAGATTCTTCTGCCTAGGCTGGCGTCCGCTGAAGCATAGGTATATAGACCTTATAGAACCTTGAAAAGGTATGCACGGACGACCATGTGGCAGCCTTGCACAACTGCATGGTTGATGCCCTGTTGTATACCGCCCAGGCGGCGCCCACCGCCCGGTTGAATGGGCCTTGACCCCAGCAGGGGACACCCTTGTCCTTCACCCGGTAGGCTTTCAGAATTGCCATTCTGATCCAGCGGGCAATTGTTGCTTTAGAGGCCGGCCTCTTCTCACCCCATTGGGGATAACAAAGAGCGAGTCCACCTTCCTGAAGGGAGCGGTCCTGGCCAGATAGACCCTTATCGCCCTGACCAGGTCTAGCTTATTCAAAGAACGCTCCAGAGGATGGGTTGGGGCGGGACAAAATGACGGAAGGATTATATCCTCGTTCAGGTGGACGGTCGATATCACCTTGGGAAGAAAGTTAGGAGGAGGCCGCAAAACAACCCTGTCCTGGTGCATAATTAGGAATGGAGGGCGACAGGACAATGCCGCTAATTCTGAAACCTGCCTAATAGAGGTGATGGCTACAAGAAATACCACCTTCCAGGACAACAAAAACATGGGCGCTTCCTGGAGGGGTTCGAAGAGTGAACCTGTCAAGGCTTCCAGGACCAAGTTAAGATCCCCTGGAGTCACAGGGGATATGTAAGGAGGGGCCGCATGTGCCACTCCTTGCAGAAAGGTCCTAACTTGTAAGCGGGAGGCCAAATCTCTTTGAAAAAGAATAGAGAGAGCAGATACCTGGCCTTTCAAGGAACTTAGGGCCAGACCGCCATCTAACCCTGCCTGGAGAAAAGCTAGGACAGATGGCAGGGAACAGAGCATAGGTGTGATGTGATTAGACTTACACCAGCCAAAATAGGCCTTCCAGGCTCGATAATCGACCCTGGAAGAGGATGGCCTCTTAGCCTGGATCATTGTATTAATGACTCCAAAATGGTCCGAAAATCCCGCTGCTCTCAGTATTGTGGTTTCAACGGCCATGCCGTCCAATTGAGCAACCGAGAATTCGGGTGGTAAAATGGCCCAAGCCAGAAGATCTGGTCTGTCGCAGAGTCTCCAGGGGGTGCCTGCAAGAAGATTGATAATTTCTGCGAACCAGGCCCTCCTGGGCAAGTACGGGGCGACCAATAAGACTGTCACCCCTTCCGCCTTGATCTTCTTTAGCAGTCTGGGCAGGAGAGGAAGGGGAGGGAACAGGTAAGAGAGTCTGAACTGTGTCCAGAGAATGACCAGCGCGTCGACCCCTATTGCTAGAGGATCACGGTATCTTGGGACAAACTGTTGGACCACGTCTGGAGTCCCCCATAGCTGGCATATCCGATGGAACCGTCCTGGTGTAAGGACCATTCTCCTGCCGCAAGTCCCTCCCGACTGAGGTCGGCGGCCATGTTGTCTGTGCCGGGAATGAAAACTACCAAAAATTGCCGGAATTGCGGTTTCTGCCCAGTTGAAGATTATGGATACCTCGGCCAGTGCCCGGGAACATCTGGTTCACCCTTGGTGATTGATGTATGCCACCGCCGCGGCATTTTCTGTTTGAATCCGGACTGGCTGGTTGTTGAGGTATCTTTCCTAATGTAGAAGTGCTAGGAAGACTGCCCTCAGTTTTAGAATGTTGATTGATAGTGAGGATTCTTGCCTCAACCATCGTCCCTGGACCGTCAGGTGACGGAATACCGCACCCCAGCCCAGGGGACTGGCATCTGTAGTCACTACCTGCCAGTGGAAATGGGAAAAAGACCGTCCCAGATGAACGAGGGGGGAGGTCAGCCACCACTTGAGGGACTCCCTGGTCTGAATGGAAGGGAGGAAGGGGCAATCCAGCGAAGAGATGGACCTGTCCCACTGGAGAAGGATGTTCCTCTGTAGTATCCTGGAACGGAACAGGGCAAACGGTATTGCCCCTGAAGCTGTCACCATCCTTCCCAGGACTCTCATGGCAGCGCGAAAGGATAGAAGCCGGAATTTCAACAGAGAGCGAATTCCCTGCTGGAGGGTAATCCACTTTCTTTCTGCGAGAAAAACCCTCGAGGGGCGGGCGTTGATTACCATTCCTAAGATTTCTAGGCGTTGTGTTGGCGTTAGGTGAGATTTCTCCCTGTTTATGATCCAACCAAACCGGGACAGCGTGTTTAAAACTACCACTAGATTTTCCTGGGCCTGAGCGAAGGAGGGTGCCTTAACTAGAATATCGTAGAATATGGCACCAATATTATGCCTCTGCTTCTTAATATAGCTACCATCGCTGCCACAATCTTTGTGAAAATTCTGGGGGCTGTTGCCAGCCCAAATGGCAGGACCACAAACTGGAAATGCTTCTTTTGGACAGTAAAACGCAGAAACCTCTGATGTCCCTGAAAAACGGGGATGTGTAGGTAGGCGTCCCGGTTGTCTACGGAATATAGGAATTCCTGATCCTCCATAGACATAATTACCGACTGAGTCGATTCCATCCTGAAATGGCGTAAGCGGACCCATTTGTTTAGCCTTTTGAGGTCTAGTATGGGACGAACTGAACCATCCTTTTTTGGTATCACAAACAGGTTTGAGTAAAAGCCGGCAAAATGTTCCTGCTCGGGAACGGGGACGATTACTCCTGCGTTGAGGATAGAGTCGATTGCCGCAGAAAAACCTAGAGCCCTAGCAGCGTCTTTTGGTTGTAATAGAAAGAAGCGATCTCGCGGGAGCACGTTGAAGTCCATCTTGCATCCTGTCGATACTACCTCCTTTACCCAGATATCCTCTACTGAACTCTGCCAGACATCTCTGAAGAGGAGAAGGCGGCCTCCTAGTCAGGGAGAGGTACTGGAAAGGGAGGTGGACTCTCTGCTGTCGTCAGGCTGAAGTGGCTCTGCCCGGCCCTGACCTGGTAGTTCTGTTGTTGGAACTGAGGGAATGCCAAGAAGGAGTGGCTCGAAAGGATACCTTCCTCCTATCTCTCGGTGCTTGCGACCTCTGTGGGCCCTGAGCATAAGTGCCTGTCGCTGGGGTACGGTGAAAGGGCTGAGCCCTATATTTGAAATCATATCGACGAGGCTTGGCCTGGAGGAGAAGGAAGCATGTACCGCCGTTGCATCCTTAATGATTTGATCTAGCATGACCCAAAGAGCCGGGTGCCCTGAAACGGCAGGTTGGTCAGTGATTTCTTTGAGGACAAATCAGCCTCAAAGCCTTGTAAACTGCGGTGTCTGTTCACATGGCGTGTATTTCGATAGCGTTTGGCAGCCCGCCTGAGCTAATAGGAGGGTGTCACTACTAATCTGTTAACCGGGATGCTGTGCATTGCCATAGTGTGAACAGCGCCGCATACAAGTTTTTTGTTGTGCATTAACATACCAGGCAGCCGCCCCCTCCATGTATTAGTAGGCTGTGAGCGGTTGTTTCATCGGTATTCTTGCACTTGTGTTGCCATCTTAATTATATGGGTCCACTGCATCCTGTGCATTTGTCTGGAGGCCTGGACGGGTAAACCTTTCTGTTTTTTTGCGGTTTTCGACAAATCAGCCTGCCAAGCCTTTGGCCAGACCGTCTGCCGGACGGCTACCACGTTACTGGATGCTTGAGCTGCGCAAGACGCGGCATCCAGGGCTGCTGATACCATATACCATCTGGCATGGGAGATTTGATCTGCGAATTCCACCAGTTCCAGTGGTGGTGCCCTGGCCATTAAGTCCCGTCTAAGCTGTTTGGCCCATTCTGTAACAGACTTCGCTACCCAAGCTGAGGCGAAGGCTGGACACAATGGGGTGGCTGCTGCCACAAAGGCGGATTTTGACAGGGATTCTATCCTCCTATCATTGGGATCTTTTAGGGCTGCCCCACTGGGGCGTAGGAGTACTGTATTGGTAGTGAGTCTGGACACTGGTGGATCCACCGAAGGGGAGGCGGTCCAGTTGGCGGTGAGATCTGGAGGGAAGGGATATAGAATCCCAAAACGACTTTCTCTCTGAAGTCGCCTGGTTGGGTTCTCCTTTTCCCTGGCCAACACTTCCTCAAAATCCTTGTGGGAGGCGAAAATCCTAGAGGGGGACTTATGACGCTTAAATGAAAAAGGTTGATCATTAGGTTTTGATGTGGCGTCCGCAATGTTAAAAGGTCTCATTGACTGCAGTAATGAGGCCCTGAACCATATCCTTGACCTGGGACTGTTCAGGCCCGTACTCAGAACCCTCCTCTGAGTGTATCTCCGATAATGCCTCGCCTGATTCCGGGGATGAGGACCGGGAAGAGGCAGACGGCCAGAGGAATTCTGGCGGAGAGATGGAGTGAGAAGGGGACCTGGGTCGAGGGTCCTGTCTAAACCTTTTACGACCTCTAGAAGGCCCAAAAGGAGGCTCCTTTGATGCTCCTGTGTCCACTGGAGTCTGAAGTGGCAATCTGTTAAGCGCCTTTACCAAGGTCTATGATACCCTGGTAAGGTCGGCCACGGACTTGGATAAGGAAGAGGCCCATCCTGGACACTCGCTGTCTCCCGTGGCGATGGATGGCCCCTGGGCGGCAGGCAAGGTGCTTCCACCTGCTCCAGGGGTAATGTGGGAGCTCTGACAGGCAAAACGGGGGGGCTGCACCTGCTCTCTATCGTAAGTGACACCGTAGGTCTGCTGCAATCTGAGCAGAGTGGCGAAGACTGACCTAAAGAAGACCTGACATTGCATTTGGTACATACAAAATATTAGACCAAAGTCACTGAAGCGGATGAGGGGGGAGGAGCGGGACTGCTCTCCCTTGGAAATAATGACAGGTTTTACCTGTTGCCGACCGTCGGGGTAGAAAGCGGAGTGAGGGAGCAACCTGTAGTGCAGTACTCACATACCCAAAACCTGTGTGCCCGCCGCAGCTGCCGCCCGAAGGCTGATGAGGGTGAGAGAGAGAACAAGGTGAACAGCCCTGCCTAGAGGCCTTATGAAATCCCCGCCCGGAAGCGGTGGGCGGGGCCCTGCTCTGGCGGCCTCCTGGAGCACCAAGATGGCGCTGGTACAGGAAGAGGAAGCCGGGGGCGGAGCCTGCCGGAAGCCGGAATCTAGCGTCGGCCCTGCTGGGCTCCTGCTGGAGCCCAGGGCCATAACGCCGCCACGGGAGGAGGCTGGAACCGCGCTGCACCGCGTGCTTGAAAGTAAGTGTTGGCTCTTAACATAAGAATAGAGCCATGGGCTGTAAGCCCGAGTGCTGATTACAGCGGTCACATTCAGCCAGAGCGGCTGGTAAGCGGATCATACAACGCCTCTTACCTCCAGTTCACCCCGTAACAGGGGTCGGTTATCTGCATGAAAAGATTGCTGTCCCAAACCCTTTCTGCAGAGCTTCTCTCTCGATCATCAGGCTCTGGTAGGCGAGTGATGGGAGACGAAGGTCAGGACCAGGAGTTGCCACCTGAACACGAGTCCTGTGTTAGGGGATAGGGTCCTGCCCGTTGGATTCATGAGGATACAGGGTGGCAATACACGCCGTACTCATAATCCTGGTGTGGGAGTACAGATGTAGCCGATCTACTCTGTATCCCTCCATGTTTACCTGAAAAGGAACGACGCACATTGAGGTATGCATGGGTCTGCGAGAGACCTCTGTCCACCTCCTGCTGACACTAAGCAAAACCGATTGTCCTACAGCCTGTCGGAGGGGTGTATACTGCGGAGGCGGAGTTAACATTTTTTTCATGCATAGTGCCAACCTCCTAGTGACAGAAGCACACATCCACGGTTTCTGTGTCCCCCAATGAGACGAAAGATAAAACAGTCATTCTCTGAGAGACAGGGAGATCAGAGATAAAATCCATTGAGATATGGGACCATGGCCTCCTGGGCACCGGCAGAGGCATCAACAAACCACTAGCACAAGAACAGGGTTTAGACCGAGAACAAGTCCCACAGGACTGCACAAAATTCCTGACATCACAAGATAAGGCAGGCCACCAAAAAGACCGACTCACCAAATCTCTGGTACCAAAGATACCTGGATGACCAGCCAACACGGAGCAATGAATTTCAGACATTACTCTTTTCCTCCACTGGTCAGGGACATACAATTTTCCCATAGGGCATCGTTCAGGTTTATCCTCCTGAAATTCCTCCAGGGCCTGTCTCAAATCAGGAGAGATGGCGGAAAGAATTACACCCTCATTTAGAATGGTCGTAGGCACGGTCACGCCAAGAGAATCCGCAAAGAAACTCCTAGAAAGGGCATCCGCCTTAACATTCTAAGTGCCCGGAAGAAAGGAGACCACAAAATTAAAACACGTGAAAAACAAGGCCCACCTAGCCTGTCTAGGATTCAAGCGCTTGGCTGATTCAAGATAAATCAAATTCTTGTGATCAGTGAGGACCACAACTTGATGTCTAGCTCCCTCCAACCAATGTCTCCACTCTTAAAATGCCCACTTCATGGCCAATAATTCCCGATTCCCCACGTCATAGTTACGCTCAGATGGAGAAAATTTTCGAGAAAAGAAGGCACAGGGATTCATCTTAGAGGTTACCGGATCTCTTTGAGACAAAACGGCTCCTGCACCAATCTCAGAAGCATCTATCTCCACCTGAAATGAGTGAAACATTAGGTTGCCGTAGAACCGGAGCAGAAGTGAATCTCTGCTTAAGCTCCTGAAATGCCGAGACTGCCTCTGGAGACCAATTTACCACATCAGCGCCCTTTTTGGTCAAATCCATCAGAGGTTTAACAATACCAGAAAAATTACTTTTACTAAATTTACAGTAGAAATTAGCAAAACCCAAAAACTTCTGAAGAGCCTTCAGAGAAGTGGGCTGAACCCAATCATAAATAGCCTGTACCTTGGCCGGGTCCATTTCAATAGCAGACGGGGACAAAATGAATCCCAAAAACTAAATCCTCTGTACACCACAAAGACTTTTCAATCCCTTAACATACAGAGTATTTTCCCTCAAAATCCAGAACACAGTGCGGACATGTTCCACATGAGAATCCCAATCACTTGAAAAAATCAAAATATTATCCAGATAAATGATCAAAAACTTATCCACAAGGTCCAAGAAAATATCGTTCATAAAAGATTGGAAGACGGAAGGGGCATTAGTGAGCCTAAAAGGCATCACCAGGTACTCAAAATGTCCCTCCGGAGTATTAAACGCCGTCTTCCATTCATCTCCGTGCTTAATGCGAATAAGATTATACGCCCCCTGAGGTCAAGTTTGGTAAACCAACAAGCACTTTTAACTCTGGAAAATAAATCAGAAATAAGGGGGAACAGGTACTGATATTTAACAGTGATCTTGTTAAGGGAACGATAGTCAATACATGGCCTTAATGAGCCATCTTTTTTGGCCACAAAGAAAAAAACAGCACCCAAAGACGAAGAGGATGGTCTGATATAACCCGTCTCCAATGATTCCTTGATATAAGATCGCTTAGTATCATGTTCAGGTACAGATAAGTTGAAAAGCCGACCCTTGGGAAATTTACAACCGGGCATTAACTCAATTGCGCAGTCATAACTCCTATGAGGAGGCAAAGACGCAGACTTACTCTCACTAAATACATCAGAAAAATCAGCCAAATAGTCAGGAACGTCTTGAGACTGGGGAGAGGTGGAGAAAACAGGAGTGTCACTAAGAACACATTGACAACCCCAACTCACCACAGACAGATATTTCCAATCTAAAACAGGATTATGGGTTTGCAGCCAAAGAAAACCCAGTACAATAGTATCATGTAAATTGTGCAACACCAAAAATTTACAATTCTCTTGATGTTCCGGGGCAACCCGCATTACCACCTGGGTCCAAAACTGGGGTTTATTCTCCGCCAAAGGTGTAGCATCAATCCCCCTCAAGGGAATAGGGGTTCTCAGGGGCACCATGGGGAAACCACAACGCTTGGCAAAGTCAAGATCCATCAGATTCAAAGCTGCTCCTGAATCAACAAAGGCCTTAGCAGAAAAAGTAGACAAGGAGCAGATCAAGGTAACTGCCAACAGGAACTTAGGCTGTACACTGCCCACAACACAAGCATGAGCAAAACGTTTTTCTCGCTTAGGGCAGACAGAAATAACATGAGAGGCGTCCCCACAAAAGAAGCATAACTTATTACGCCTTCTAAACTCTTGACGTTGCGTCCTAGACAAAACCCTATTACATTGCATGGGTTTAGAAGTCTGTTCAAAAGGCAGCACCGCATCTCGCGTACTTTTACGTTCACGTAAACGTCAATCAATTTGAATGGCTAATGACATGGAGTCGTTAAGACCAGAGGGGACAGGAATTCCCACCACAACATCTTTTACGGTTTGTGTCAGACCTTTCCGAAAGAGAGCTGCTAGGGCATCATCATTCCATTTAGTAATGCCCACCCACTTTCGGAACTTCTGGCAGTAATGTGAAGGGTTAATACTAAAATCAGAGCTGAAGTTTCGTTTTATCCATTCTCTGAAGGTTTCGTTTCTCCATTTTTGTTGCTGTAAGATAAATTTTTGTAATTGGGATGGGCTGTCATGAAACCAGACTGTTCCCATCAGGTGCAAGATAAGGGAACCGGGGGGGTGTAAAACTCTGAAGAATATGCCATTATACTACTTTCTATTTGGATACGGACATATATGTAGTTTCCGGTTTTCTTGCAATATTATTGGCTTATAAAGTGAAATGATGTTATTGGTAGTTGAGAGCTTTGCATAATTAAGCAAAATGTTATAAAAGAAGTGACTAAAATAAAGGGGCTTAGTGATCTGTCTCGATCCTCCCGTACAGAGACCCCCGTCTCCGTGTGGTCATTTGAGTTGCTAGCAACACTCTGTGGAATAATTTGGACGTCACTGGCTCAACCGTGAAGGGTTAATTTAGCCCTCCCTCAATAGCTACCCCGACAGCTGGCGCCCAACGTGGGGCCCCCGAATAGGGACACTTCTGTCCCCTGGAGGACAGCAAGACAAAGGACCCTCGGAGTGGACACAGGTGCTGGAAAATTGGGACTGATCATCCCCCACAACAACCACGGTAAGTTGGCAGTTATACTGTTGAGACTGACCATCGGTGTGGTTTTCCTGTGCTTGTTGCTGGAAAGAGGATCTGAGGTTTGTCCTCGTGGTGGGGTGATTCATGGGTGGAATCCTATAGAGGTGCAGTCCCGTTGGGGGCCCAGTGCTCGAACCGTACCTCATAAGGGACGGACACCCCAGATTGACCAGTGATTGTGGCTCTCTTTATAGTCAAAATATCCTGAAATCCTGAATTCCCTGTTAGTAATCGGGCGTGGTGATGTGATCGAAGACTGGGTAGGATACGTAACTCAGGTATATATAGATAGATATATATAACCTGAGGTGTCCAGAGGGATAGTCTGAGACGCCCTCCTCCTTTCACGGAGTACCGCGTTGAATCTTGGGCAATCTCAGAGGGGGATTATTGACCCTGTGGAACAGACTGAAATGGCCGCTCCAGATCTGTGCACAACTGAAGTAAGGATATTTAGCTCTAAATGAGAGAATCCGTGGAAGGAAAAGAAGAATTTTGTGGCTTGGCACATGAATTGTGTGACGAAGGTGTTAGGAAGAACAGAATAAGTGAATTCTGATTGTTTCTGTTACTGCTATGTTGAAGAAGGAAAAATTGTCTATTATTATGGCAAGAATGGGATGTATTGTGGTTCAAGAAAGTGACTGTGGTATGAGAATTGAGGAAGTGAATAAAGAAGAAACGGATATCGAGACTAATGTATCAGGCAGGCAAATAGTTAAAAGTGATGATTTGAAAAAAGAGTTCTCCCTGCTAGGGGGAGGGGTATTTTCCAATTATTGAGGGTGGCATAATGTATAATGTGAATCTGGATGGGGGAACCTATGAGAGTGGTGTTGATTTCTGCAATGCTTTAAAGGTTTGAGCACAAGATAAATTAGCGGACCAAGCTATCTCTCTCACAGATATCACACAGGCCAAAGAGGAGACTGCCGAGAAGTTCTATGGGCGTCTTATGGTAGTATTTAGAGATCTGGGATTCTCACTGTATAATGAAGCCCATACACATCTTTTTGTGCAGCTTTGATGTCCGGCCTCAGACCCGAATTGCAAGAGGCAATAATTTCAGTTAGACCTGACGTTGAGAATTCCACTCCGGACAATGTATTGAAAGTAATAAAAAGTTTTCAGAAGAATTTAACCCGCTCTGTTCAGCAGGGAGAGGGGAAAAAAAAAAAAAGCAAGCTAGCAGCTTCAGCTGCTTCAGTACCCCCTCCCATCTTAGCTCACACCATATCCCCCTTCGCCCCCACCGCAGCTGCGAACACACGGCTCGTTCCTTATCAGCACACACAAATTCAATCCTATGACTGAGAACCTTACTCCTCAGCCCCTCCCTGCTAATTCTCGTCTGTAATGCTGGCGCTGTGCCCGATTCGGACACTTTTATAGAGATTGTCATTCTCCTGCTATTTTAATCGGAGTAGATGGCAGACCCAGTTAAGATACTTTTATAAACCCCATAAAACCCTTCCCCGAGGTTACTATTCAGTTTTGTAATCTCACTACATGTCCTGTAAATTTACTAGGGGCAGATTTATTATCACAGTTCCGCTCCGAAATACAATTCCAAGATGATGGTCAGATGGCTCTTACGTTATATAATCCCTATGTAGATGAAGACAGTGAGGAAATCTGTATTTTTCATGCCTTTCCCACAGATGCCACAAGGGGCCCAAAACAGTCCCAACCAGTTTGGAAAAGAAAAAAAAAAAAAATATGAGCAGGTGTCTTTTGCCATTGTTGCCACTGTTAGCCTCCTCAAGCATCTGGCAGCACTGAACTGTCGGGTTTCGACCTCGAGACTTCAATTCTGCCTTGGTTAAGTGATATTCTTGGGTCACTGTCTTCTTCAAGGTGCCAGACACCTCGAAGAAGAAAGACAAATAGCTGTCAGCTCCCTTCCTTTCCCAAAAGGTGAAAATGAACTCCAGCGTTTTCTTGGACTATGCACTTATTGTTGTCAGTGGATACTGGATGCATCCCGCATAATGCAACCCCTTTACAATGCCTTGAAAGACGTATAATGAACTATAAGGAAAGATGGCAGTGATGAGGATTACCTCCAATATGATTGTTCCCAACTTCTGACTGAAGAAACAGCTACTCCACCAAATGTCAGTGAGAATCCACTTCCAAATCCCGATCTGGTGTTATACACGGATGGTTCAAGATATGCTGATGAGTTTGGTAGATTCCACACGGGATATGCTGTTACCACAGAGGACACTGTAGTGCACGCAGCTGCGCTCCCGCCCTCACAGTCAGCACAAGAAGCAGAACTCCAGGCTCTGTCTACTGCATGTACTTTGGCCCAGAACAGACGGGCTAATATATACACAGACTCACGGTATCCATTTGGTATTGCTCACGATTTTGGGGCTCTATGGGCCAATCGAGGGTTTATTACTACTGCCGGAACCCCAGTGAAAAATGTTGAAGCTGTTAAAACCCTCATGGACTCGATCAAATTACCTATTCAGGTGGCCATTATCAAAGTTAAGGCGCACGGTCCTAGGACCAGTCCATAGACTGTTGGCAACACATTTGCGGATATGCAAGCAAAAGCCGCTGCTCTCTTACCCGTTGAACCAACCATACCAACTATGGTGACCACACGCTCTCAGCGTAAACAGTTACAAGAAGCATTGACCATACAAGAACCTGATGATCTACAACAGACTGAGGTTTTCTGTCGGACCCCACGAGACCGCTTAATGACAATGCAGAGAATGTCTCCAAAGGAAGAGGTGAAGCAATGGAAGACTGATGGGGCACAAATGGATAATGGTCTCTGGAAAAAGGACCAACTCGTGTGTCTCCCTAAGCGGATGTACCCTGCTATTGCCATATGGGCACATGGACCTATATATCAAGGAAAGAATCAGGCCCTCGCACTGGTGCAAAAATTCTACTGGGCCCCGGTTCTCCAGTTGGCCGGAAGCATTCCCTGTTACCAATATGACTGCAAAGACCACAGCGAAGAAACTGGTGATGGAAGTTATATGCAGATATAGGGTTCCAGAAGTTGTTGAAAGTGATCAAGGTCCGGCCTTTTCTTCTCATGTGTACCAAGAAGTTCTGACAATGCTTGGATCCACAGTAGCCCTCCATACTCCGTACCACCCACAATCCAGTGGGAAAGTTGAGAGGCTGAACGGCACACTGAGGGAACAATTAACCAAAATGATGCAGGAGACTACGGCTCCATGGCCAGAGCTCCTACCCATTGTACTATACCACATTCGTACTACCCCTATTGCAAAACATGGCCTGTCCCCATATGAGATATTGTTTGGTACTAGGCCCCCAGTTGCAAATTTCCAGCCTCAGCAGTTATCAGAAGAAACTGACCGTGCTGTTCAATATGTTATTCAGCTTAGTAAAAATCTTGCTAACACCTATGTTCTAGTTTTCTTTTCTTTTACAGATTCAGCAGAAACTGACACCTGTTATAACCTGAAGCCTGGTGATTTGGTAGTCGTGAAGAGGCATGTCAGGAAGCACGGACTAGAACCCTTGTATGACGGTCCCTATCAAGTCCACCTCATCACCCCTATATGAGTGAAACTAGAAGGAAGACTAACTTGGATTCACGCATCGCACTGCAAGCTGGTTAAACAAGCCAATAGCAAATAAAGGGGGCATAATGTTTTAGTTTTTCGCATTTTTCATATTATTATTGGTAGAAGTTAACAGTTAAAGTTAGAAGATATTCAATGACTCAGAGATCAATACGATAAAGATAATGATCTTAATAAGGACAGTTGGTGGTCAGACACTTTCTCTTTACTCAATCCAGCCAATTGATTTAAGGGAATTGGGGGCTGGATAGCTGGGATCTTACAAAGCTTGTTACACATTGCTGCCTGTATCCTTGTGGTATATGCGATACTAAAACTTGTTTTTTGGTGTATTTCTGTAGGTATTAGGAAATTCTACACTAAGCCAGCTAATGATGATACCAAAGGCGTCGTTGCCCCTGCTCTTCTCTGCTCCGATCTCAAAAGGCTACTTGATGAAGATGTAGAAGCCAAGCACATGGCTACCTACAAAAGATGTCCATCACCGTCATCAAAAATTGTTATTCGTAAACTGCAGTATACAGTGGGGACGGGTGCGCCGCGACAGACATGACTGGTAACACGGCATCAGTCATGTGAAGACCAGTACCCCTCAAGCTGTTAGCTTGGGATAGCACCTCTGATGCTGCATATGTGTTAAAAAAATTTATCTGGGGGGGAATGTGAAGGGTTAATACTAAAATCAGAGCTGAAGTTTCGTTTTATCCATTCTCTGAAGGTTTCGTTTCTCCATTTTTGTTGCTGTAAGATACATTTTTTTAATTGGGATGGGCTGTCATGAAACCAGACTGTTCCCATCAGGTGCAAGATAAGGGAACCGGGGGTGTAAAACTCTGAAGAATATGCCATTATACTACTTTCTATTTGGATACGGACATATATATAGTTTCCGGTTTTCTTGCAATATTATTGGCTTATAAAGTGAAATGATGCTATTGGTAGTTGAGAGCTTTGCATAATTAAGCAAAATGTTATAAAAGAAGAGACTAAAATAAAGGGGCTTAGTGATCTGTCTCGATCCTCCCGTACAGAGACCCCCGTCTCCGTGTGGTCATTTGAGTTGCTAGCAACACTCTGTGGAATAATTTGGACATCACTGGCTCAACCGTGAAGGGTTAATTTAGCCCTCCCTCAATAGCTACCCCGACAGTATAACTCCACAGCGTCCTGACCCTGGTTCAATGCCAATAAGGTCTTCTCAGCTTGATCAATAGTATTAGGTTCATCATACAACAACCTCAGGGCCTGAAAAAATGCATCCACATTAGCCAGAATAGGATCTCCAGGTGTTAGAGAAAAAGCCCCATCCAGGGGATCGCCGCGCAGCAGGGAGATGACAATTTTACCTGCTGCACCGAGCTCCCTGGTGAATTAGGCTTCAAGGCAAGAAATAGTCTACAATTATTCTTGAAATTCAAAAATTTAGACAGATCCCCCGAAAATACATCAGGAGTAGGGATCTTTGGTTCTACAGCAGATGATTGAGAGAGAAAGGCAGAAATTCCCCGCACTTCAGCAGCGAGCTGCTCAACACGATCGGATAATTGCTTAGTCTCCATTAAAGAAAAAATCCTCCTACGGCCCCAGAGAAAAAGAGGAAAAAATATATATAAAAAAAATTCTGACACTTTTTTTTTCCAATTCTTTCCTTCTTTTGAGTACCCTACCTAGAGTCTGCGGTTAGGTTGGTGATTCTGTTATGAATGGGTCACCGAGGAGGATGGCAGGAATAGGCTAAGCCACCAGAAGACCAGAGAGGTTGGTAACTAAGCGAATTGCAGACCCCTGATCCTATCCGCACAACTAGCAGTAACCGTTGAGCGTTCCTACGATGCTCTAGACGCTTCGTCACAGCCGGAGAACTAACTAAACCTAAAGACAGAAAAATGAAATCTAAACTGCCCCGGAGCAGATCCCCAAAGGAATAGACAGCCCCCAAACATATTGTCGGTGAGACAAGATGAGACACAAACACAGGCAGAGAACAGATTGAGCAAACGGTGGGGCCCAAGCTGTCTAGACAGGACAGGATAGAGAAGATACTGTCTGCAATCATGCACAAAACCCTGAAAAAGTCAAACACTTCTGATATACAAAAAAAAACCTGAGATCACACGATCTCACCCCCGCTAGATCAGCACTCTGGTATAAACTGGCAGCAAGCAAAAAGATACTAACATAACAGGGGACTGAACAAGCTGCAACATATGAAGCAGGGCCCAGCGCTGCCCCCAGCAGGGAGCAAGCTGAACCCTGGCAGCAAAACAAAAAGCAAAAAAAGACACAACCCGATTAGATGCAAAGGATTAACAAAAGAATCACTTATCTGAACATGCAGATCAGGCAGGGGACAAAAGAGTTCCAAATGCACACTGAGGAAAAATCACCAGCAACCTTCAAGAGCAGCCAGTTCCATTATATGCTCCCAGCCAGCAATCCCCAATTATCATTGTCGGGTGGGGAACCTCCATCCACCTGGCCAGCTCCACTACTCTCAGTAACCACCAGAGGGAGCAGAGGGAGCTTCGGCTCAGAAATCCGAGCAAGTGAGTTCACAACATATGTGTGTGTCACTAACCAATCACGAAGCAGCTTTCATTTCACCAGAGCTATTCAAAAGAAGCTCAGCTGTGATTGGTTGCTATGATCAACAGTTTTCCTTGCAACCAATCACTAAGCATCTCTCATTTCACCAGAGCTGGTTAAAAGTAGCTGAGCAGTGATTGGTTGCTATGAGCAAGTTTTCCCACTTCACAACACCTCAGCAGACACTGACATGGTGGGAGAAATCTAGCATCCCCAGGAACATAAGCTCCCAGCCATCGTCTGTCCCCCAGAAAGGAGCACAGAGCACATGACAGAAATGAATCCCCCCCTCCCGTGTGGTATCATTAAGTGACACACATGAATGTAGGAAAGTGCACATATTAAATGTCATGTGGATTTAATATTTTCTCACAGACACTTTTATGCATTATTGATGTGTTACTGTGCTCTGATGCTGTGAGTTTTTTAAAGTGCTACTTTCCCCATAATTCACCTGAATATACCCATATAACACGTAATGCTTTTCCCATAACAACCCATTAAATATGATACTATACTGCATACAGATGCTGTACATCCATGAGCAACTCAGCCGGACAAATTACAAGTTGACGGTGCATGAAAATGTGTGTGAAGGTTTCTCTACTGTACTAATGTATAAGGTTTGTGCCTGTCCATTGATGAAAAGCATGACTGTGATATTTATGGTGGCAGATAAGTGAGAATATCAGCCTGATCAGTAGAAAACCTGGGATCTTAGTGAACCATGTTTCTGTGCAATTTCACTATTCTACTTTTACTGGCTTTGACGGGATGATGTGGGATATTATGGGTAGTAGTCCTTTAGCTCTGGCTGACGGGATGATGTGGGATATTAGGAGTAGTAGTCCAGTAGCTCTGGCTGACGGGATGATGTGGGATATTAGGGGTAGTAGTCCTTTAGCTCTGGCTGACAGGATGATGTGGGATATTGTCATGATCCAGGTTGGATTTGACAGATTAAATGCACAAAGTAACTTTTTTTTTTTTTTCCTTTGGCTGTGTGCCAAAGGTGGTTTTGCCTCCGGTGGCCATTAGGGTCATTGCACTGTGGTGATTTCAGTTGTAGTTTTCCCCCCGGTGGCCACTAGGGTCATTGCACTCTGGTTACCTAAGTTTGTGCACGTAATTATATAACAGGTGTGATTGCTCTATAAGAGAGTATCAGGTGTGTTAATCACTGTGGGTGATAAGTTTCTCATTTGCAAGCAAGCCTGGGTAAAGAATGGAGCTGGAGGAGAGTCACGGGCAGCCCAGTCAGAGTGCTGGAGTAGCAGCTATGGTGTCTGCAAGGAGGGCTGGCATGGATTGGTGGAGTGTTAGCTTTGGTGTCTGCAAGGAGGGCTGGCATTGCTTGGTGGAGTGGCAGCTATGGTGTAGAGCTGCACTCAGAATGCTGGACTCAAAATGTTGGACTCTTTGGCAGAAGAGCTGGACTTATTTGCTGGACTCTGTTTCTAGACAGCTGCACGCAGGTGGTGGACTCTGTTTGCTCCAAGGCTGCACTATGGTGTTGGACCCGGTCGGAGGAAAAGATGCGCGCAGGTGGTGGGCTCTGTTGCTGGGAGTGTAAGCAACAGAGCAAAGCTAAGTGGTGTTCCCCTGTTTTGTCATTTTTCCTTGTGTGTGTTTAGTGCAGTGGTGGGATTAGTTTCCGCACCGACCATTTCCCTAGTGAGGGTTTAGGTGCAGGGCGAGCTAGGGATATTTAGGTTCCTGATCGGCGCCCGGTGTGGAACCGGCCTAGGGAACGTTAGGAGTGTAGAGACACTGACTCAGGGGAGTGCAGGAGGTCTCCACTTCCCCGTTCCCTATCGCAGGGCCACCATTGTTATTGTTACCCAGGTTTTCCCTATTCCCCTTGTCTTATTGTATTAGTTACCGGCCTGCGGGCCGCGTCACGTAGGACAATTAGTCTACTTTCACACTAGCGCCGTGTGACGTACGTCGCAATGCGTCATTTTGGAGAAAAAACGCATCCTGCAAAGTTGCCCGCAGGATGCGTTTTTTCTCCATAGACTTGCATTAGCGACGCATTGCGACGTATGGCCACACGTCGCATCCATCGTGCGACGGATGCGTCGTGTTTTGGCGGCCGCGACGCACATAAAAACGTTACATGTAATGTTTTTTTGTGCGTCGTGTCCACCATTTTCGACCGCGCATGCGCCGCCGAAACTCCGCCCCCTCCTCCCTGGACATTACAATGGGGCAGCAGATGCGTTGAAAAACTGCATCCGCTGCCCCCGTTGTGCAAATCTTTCACAACGTGCGTCGGTACGTTGGCCCGACACATTGCGACGTACGTCACACGACGCTTGTGTGAAAGTAGCCTTACACGTGCCGCGTCCTGTTGTATAAGTTACCGGCCTGCTGGCCGTGTCACTCAGGACGGGGCACGTGACATTATCACCAACCCTACTTTTTTTTTCTGGTTGCCTCAGGCCATGTTCAGACCTGTGAGTATTTGCTGCTGGGCCTCACTGAGGTGAGTGAGGAGCTGCATGGTGTGAAGCAGTTCAGCAGCAATTATCAGGGTCTGGGGCCTCCCGTTTGGCTCAACCAGGAAATCAAATAGCGGCTGGCAATGAAGCCCCTAGAGTAGCTGCTGGGAAGCGGGACTTTCTCTTACAGGCGGACGTACCTATACAGGTGGGTGGAGTTGGTCCCCATGGTGCTGTCTGGGGTTCCCCGAGGTGAAGGGGTACGTCCCGGTAGTGAGCAGACTGGTGTGATAGTCCGCGGGGTCTACGCCAAATCTTCCATATCACCGAAGTGCCGCCCCTCCTGGTCGTTCGGAGGAAGGCGACAAGGGAGTGTATTTTTCCATCATTTCCCAGGCCCCTCCCTCACCGGTGTGAGCCGCAGGTGTGCTGCAGGGGAGTAGGGGCAAATCTCAACCCTCGCCATTGACCAACCCTGGGAGGAGTCGACCTCGCGGTGAAAAGGGTTGGAGGGTGGTGTTCCCTTGGTGAATAACGGGGTGTGAGTGTGGTGACACAGGGGGACGCCTCTGTTGTCGATCCCAGAATGAGTTCACCGAAATATAACAAACGAATGTGTGGCAATAAACGTTCAGGTCCGGACCTGTGTGTTAACGAGCATGTATGGGTGGCCACCAAAAAAACATCTTGGAAGTGTGTTGCGGAGTCTTACCAGCTCATACCGAACATACACATACATAACTCGTTCCCCAGGTCGACGCTTTGGAGATGAGTGGTGCCTCCAGAACATACTTTGCCATTACCAGAGGTGCGTTTGTCATAAACGTGAGGTGCAGGCAGTTGCAGGGGTGAACTCTGGATCTAGGCGTCTCCGCTGTAGGTGGTGCCCTGATGAGGAGTAGTCTTGAGGGTCTAGAGGCCCCTCATTACGGGGAGGGTACGGTCATGATCCAGGTTGGATCTGACAGATTTAGGCTGTGTGCCCACGTAGCGATTTTTAAGCGTTTTTGCCGCGATTTTCGGCGCGAAAACGCTGCGAAAACGTTTAAAAATCGTGTACAGAACGCCCTCCATGCATTCCTATGGCATTCCGCACATGCTGTGCTAATGCTGCGCTTTTTTCCGCGGCGGAATCGCATCGCGGAAAAAATCGCAGCATGCTCATTCTTTTGTGCGGAATCGCAAAGAATTGCCACGATTCCGCACCCATAGGAATGCATGAGAATCGCTGACTTCCCGCATGTGGCTATGCCCACCATGCGGGAAGTTAAGCGTCTCATGTGCGGTTGGTACCCACGGTGTGGAGGAGAGCAGACTGTCCTCCAGGCCCTGGGTACCATACCCCTGTAAAAAAAAGAATAAAAAATAAAAAATCGGGGTATATTTACCTTCCGGTGTCCCGCACTGCATTCCCGGCCTAAGCGTTCCCAGTAATGCCTTGCGGCACGGTCCAGTCATGACGTGGTCTCGCGAGATCGCTATAGCAACGCGAGACTACGTCATCACAGGTCTCGCAAGGCATTACTGGGAACGCTGTGGCCCGGGATGGCATCGCGGGACGCCGGAAGGTAAATATACCCCGATTTTTTTATTTTTTTTAGCATTTTAACATCCTATCTTTTACTATTGATGCCGCATAGGCAGCCTCAATAGTAAAAAGCTGGTCACACTTGTCAAACACTATGTTTGACGAGTGTGACCAACCTGTCAATCACTTTCCAAGCGATGCTTCAAATCGCTTGGAAAGTGCTTGAATATCGCACGCGAAAATCGCGATCATAATCGCGGTAAAATCGCGGTGAAATCGCGCGGAAAAAACCGCGCGATTTCTGGGAAGGAGTCCGGTTTTTAGTGAGCGTTTTAAAATGCTACGTGGACACATAGCTTAAATGCACAAAGTAACCTTTTTTTTCTCCTTTGGCTGTGTGCCAAAGGTGGTTTTGCCCCCGGTGGCCATTAGGGTCATTGCACTGTGGTAATGTCAGTTGTAGTTTTCCCCCCGGTGGCCATTAGGGTCATTGCACTCTGGTTACCTTAGTTTGTGCACGTAATTATGTAACAGGTGTGATTGCTCTATAAGAGAGTATCAGGTGTGTTAATCACTGTGGGTGATAAGTTTCTCATTTGCAAGCAAGCCTGGGTAAAGAATGGAACTGAAGGAGAGTCACGGGCAGCCCAGTCAGAGTGCTGGAGTAGCAGCTATGGTGTCTGCAAGGAGGGCTGGCATGGATTGGTGGAGTGTCAGCTTTGGTGTCTGCAAGGAGGGCTGGCATTGCTTGGTGGAGTGGCAGCTATGGTGTAGAGCTGCACTCAGAATGCTGGACTCGGTTGCGGAAAGCTGGACTCAAAATGTTGGACTCCTTGGCAGAAAAGATGGACTCATTTGCTGGACTCTGTTTCTGGACAGCTGCACGCAGGTAGTGGACTCTGTTTGCTCCAAGGCTGCACTATGGTGTCGGACCCGGTCGGAGGAAAAGATGCACGCAGGTGGTGGGCTCTGTTGCTGGGAGCATAAGCAACAGAACAAAGCTAAGTGGTGTTCCCCTGTTTTGTCATTTTTCCTTATGTGTGTTTAGTGCAGTGGTGGGATTAGTTTCCGCACCAACCATTTCCCTGGTGAGGGTTTAGATGCAGGGCGAGCTAGGGATATTTAGGCTCCTGATCGGCGCCCAGTGCGGAACCGGCCTAGGGAACGTTAGGAGTGTAGAGACACTGACTCAGGGGAGTGCAGGAGGTCTCCACTTCCCCATTCCCTATCGCAGGGCCGTTATTGTTACCCAGGTTTTCCCTATTCCCTTTGTCTTATTGTATTAGTTACCGGCTTGCGGGCCGCGTCATATAGGACAATTACACGTGTCGCGTCCTGTTGTATCAGTTACCGGCCTGCTGGCCGTGTCACTCAGGACGGGGCACGAGACAAATATTAAGGATAGCAGTCCGGTAGCTCTGGCTGACAGGATGATTATGGAATATCTCAATGTTAATAAATGTTTAACTCCATATCAACATTTATTTATGAAGGATCGCTCCTGTCAAACTAACCTGATCAGCTTCTATGAGGATGTAAGCTCTCAAATGGACCAAGGAGAATCATTGGATGTCATTTATCTCGACTTCTCTAAAGCATTTGACACTGTCCCACATAAAAGATTGGTAAGTAAGATGAGAAAGCTTGGGCTAGGGGAAAATGTGTGTAGATGGGTAGGTAGCTGGCTTAGTGATAGAAAACAAAGAGTGGTTATTAATGGGGCATACTCAGATTGGGCCAGGGTTACTAGTGGGGTACCACAGGGTTCTGTATTGGGCCCCCTACTATTTAATATATTTATTAATGATCTAGTGGATGGCTTACACAGTAAAATATCAGTATTAACAGATGATACAAAACTATGTAAGGTAGTTAACACAAAGGAGGACAGTTTGCAACTACAGACAGATTTGAGTAAATTGGAGAATTGGGCTGAAAAATGGCAAATGAGGTTTAACACAGATAAGTGTAAGGTTATGCACATGGGAAGGAGAAACAGATGCAACAATTACTTACTAGATGGGGAACTGCTGGGGAAATCAGACATGGAAAAAGACTTAAGCATCTTAGTCAATAAGAAGCTAAATTGGAGTGCCCAGTGTCAGGCAGCTGCAACCAAAGCAAATAGGGTCATGGAATGCATTAGAGGTCTGGGGACACAAGATGAAAACCTAATTCTCCCTCTGTACAAATCACTCGTCAGACCACACTTGGAGTATTGTGTGCAGTTTTTGGACGCCGGTGCTCAAGAAAGACATTACTGAACTTGAGAGGGTTCAAAGGCGGGCTACTAAAATGATAAATGGAGTTGGTTCACTACAATACCCAGAAAGGTTATCAAAATTAGGTCTATTTACTCTAGAAAAGAAAAGACTTAGGGGAGACTTAATATAAAAGTACAAGTATATCAGAGGGCAATACCGAGATCTCTCCAATGAACTGTTTGTACCAAGGACTGTGACAAGAACAAGGGGGCATTCTCTTTGTCTGGAGGAAAGACAATTTCTGCACCAGCATAGAAGAGGGTTCTTCACGGTAAGAACAGTGAGGCTCTGGAATTCTCTTCCTGAGGAAGTGGTGATGGCCATCTCACTGAATGAATGTAAGAAAGGAATGGATGCTTTTCTTGTGAGTAACAGTATAGAAGGTTACGAAGAACAGAATATTATAGGTAGATGGGCTGACCCAGCTTAGGGGAAGGAATTTTTTTCCCTATGGAGAAAATTGGCTTCTACTCTGTGGGTTTTTTGCCTTCCCCAGGATCAACAATGCAGAACAGCTGCACTAAAAATAGGCTGAACTAGATGGACATAAAGTCTTCCTTCAGCCTTCAAAACTATATTACTATGTGGGGAATTATAGTGAATGTGGCTATGCGGAGAGGGCGGGGCTATACACTCAGCTTTATATATATATATATATATATATATATATATATAGATATAATCATTATGATTTGTTATAACTAACCGTAGTTAGTTACTATGCCCGGGCAACGCCGGGCTCTTCAGCTAGTCATTCATATTCTCTAAAAAAAAAGCCAAGAAAGCAAAAATTCTGCTGGGGTATGTAAACTTTGGAGTACAACTGTATATGCAATTTTCACTCTCCAGCTTTCATGCTGTGACAGTCTTCAGAAAGGAAGAGGTGCCTGAAACTGTCCCTGGAACCCTAACTCTCCCTGTCCCAGGGGTATTCTTGAAGGTAGAAAGGTTCTGGTCTCCGACCTTACTATGCTACTTTTAATCCCTAATCTGTCCCCTCCCCGACTCCATGAGGCATGGGACAGAAATGTAATTTAAACAATCCAGAAAGACAAAAAAGGATAACAGAAAACCTCTATCATACAAAAGCACTCGCCAACAATAGGGAGGATAGGAACAGGGAGATATAAACTAAATGGGAATAGGGACCAGGAGATAAACACATACGTACTACGGCAAACTACAGATCATTACTACAACAACTTCACTCCAAATATTAAGATTTAGCACTCAGCACAGGAAGACGAATCTTTCTCCGACAGGGACTTACGCCCAGAGCCAGTATATATAAAGGGAGTCAATGAGAAGCAGTTGCAGCCGAGAACAACTAGGCTGTATGGTCTCAGCCAATATGGAAAGAGTCCTTAACCCCCTCAGAACTGAAGGAAAGGAAATCTATATATAATAGGACATGAATCGCACCATCTCTAAAGAAGACCTACGATTCATTACCCAATGTGACAGTCTAACTCCAGGTCTTCCAGGGGAATGTGACACCAGCAACCGCTGTGTGACACTTTCCAGAGATTACTTGTTGAGTCAAAATAGTAACTACTCCTAAAGATGAATTCCATGAGGGTAATACAGTCGCTGTGTGCAGGTTTCTACTGTCATGTTTCTCCACCGTTCTGGGACTTTAGATGATCTGCAAATGGTGTCCGCAAACTATTCCAGCAAAATATGAATTGCCACAGCCAAATTGTGCGCGTTACCTTATGAGCTCTGCCATTTGTCCTACTGCGGGGTAACTTATTTTCTGTCCTTGCAGATTGAAGAATGGATGGCTCCAGCACAATTTCTTACATACCGTACATGCTCAGATGAACAGGGACAGTTTTGGGTGTAGGAGCATGCAGTGGTATAGTGGCAGAATGGTGACCTTTAATTCTGATATGGTCAGACTACATAATCGACAAATCAGTGATTGAGCAGAATCTGTGACTTCTCTGCACTTAGTAGTTACTACTCACCAGTGCTGTTATCTGAGGGAATCTCTTCTTTACACTGATCATCACCTCTCACAAATATCTGTGTAGTATTGATGGGTGTCAGATCTTTACCCTGAAACAAATATTGCAAAAGTCACAGACAGATGGAGAAGTCACATCTATGATCAGCTCTAATCCTGCCATCTCCACCGTTCTCATTACACAAGTATAAAATATATAATACTGGTGGAGAAAACAAAACTGAACACAAGATCTACACAGCCGTCTACACATCATAGGGGAGATCTCATGACACCTTCTCTCCATCTACCTGATGATCCTGAGGAACACTAGGATCTTCTTGTTTACAGTCCTGTGGAAGAAGAGGACGGGGACATCTCTCTGGTGTTGTCCTCTTACTGGATACAACTGGAGGAAACACATACAGGGACTGAAATCATTCTTTACATACAGATAATTATAGGCCGTGTGTATTTAGTCCTGTCTATTACCTGGTGATGTGAGGGGCTGGGGAACCTCCATCATGACGTCCTTGTACAGATCTTTGTGTCCTTCTAAATACTCCCACTCCTCCATGGAGAAATAGACGGTGACATCCTGACACCTTATAGGAACCTGACAAATACAATGATACCGTCATCCCCCCAATCCCTTCATAGCGTTACTGTATAATGTCCCAGCATTCCCAGCAGTGTCACCTCTCCAGTCAGCAGCTCAATCATCTTGTAGGTGAGTTCTACGATCTTCTGGTCATTGATGTCCTCATGTATCAGGAGGTGAGGTGGAGGCCCTGTGAATGAGCTCAGGGGTCTTCCCCATTCCTCAGACACAGGGGCCTGACAGTGCTCACTAGAGGTCTTCTTCACTACTGTGTAATCCTGGTTATGGAGAGACACATTAATAAATCTCACTACAGACATTTCCAGAGTCCTCACCTCTCCAGTTCTGTCCATCTGTTATTCCCATAGATAAGAATGATGTAATGTGACGTCATCAGAATCTCTCACCTCTCCAGTAAGCCGGAAGAGAATCTCTAGGGCGAGGTGTAGTATTTTCACCATCTTCTTGTCCATATCCTTCATTGACGGATCAATCATGAAAAATCTCTTATATAGAAGATCTCCACTGAGAGGATCTGACATTGTAAGGACCTAAATGGGAAGAAGATGACGATATAACATCATAAAGTTCTAATGTAATAACACAAATACAGGAGATAATAAGGGGAACATAAAAGGTGATAGATGTTCTATTCTCAGATCATATAAACTGGAATGTCAAACATCACCCACTTGCTGCACTCGTGACATGGATGTGACTGTAAAGGAGGACTCCGCTTCTCACAACCAATTGTCCATTCAACTACCACAATAGGCTAAAAATGAGCTAAGAGCACCCCACAATCATCCTACACACCCACACCACACTTCTCGAAGCCACCATTCACAATTTTGAGAGGCCCCCAAGACGCCTGCCCTGGGTGGCACACTAGATCACATGCACAGCTAACTTTTCAAAGCACCAAATAGGTACTTCTTGCACTTTGGCATACTCTCAGTAAAAGAACCAAGCTATACCTTTCCTCTTTGATATTGGTATGTTTAGAACAGCAAAGAATAAACTGATTAAACCATATATGTAATCTATAAAAAATAAATTACAGTGCTTAAAGGGAATATGTCACCTATTTTTTCGTATATAAGAAGCGGCCACCGCCATCAGGGGCTAATGTACAGCATTCTGTAATGCTGTAGATAAGCCCCCGATGTAACCTGAAAGAGAAGAAAAACGAGTTATATTATACTCCCCCAGGGGCGGTCCAGGTCCGGTCTGATGGGTGTCGCGGTCGATTCCGGCGCCTCCCATCTTCTAGCGATGATGTCCTCTTCTTTGCTTCCCGTTGTGGCCCTGGCACAGGCGCACTGTTCTGCCCTATCGAGGGCAGAGCAGAGTAATGCAGTGCGCAGGTGTCGGGAAAGGTCAGAGAGGTCTGCGACGGGAAGCAAAGAACAGGACGTCATCAAATATCTCAAGGGCTGTCACATTGTAGAAGGATCATCTTTATTCTCATTTGCACAAGGAAAGACTAGAAGCAATGGGATGAAACTGAATGGGAGGAGACACAGATTAGATATTAGAAAAAACTTTTTGACAGTTAGAGTGATCAATGAGTGGAACAGGCTGCCACGAGAAGTGATGAGTTCTCCTTCAATGGAAGTCTTCAAACAGAGGCTGGACAGACATCTGTCTGGGATGATTTAGAGAATCCTGCTTTGAGCAGGGGGTTGGACCAGATGGCCCAGGAGGTCCCTTCCAACTCTACCATTCTATAATTCTATGAACCCACCAAAAAATACAAAGAGGAACTAACACATATCATCAATTCATTTGATTCTACTTCATCACCACTAGATGATGGGAGGCGCTGAACCGGACCGCGACACCCATCGGACCCGGACCGCCCCTGGGTGAGTATAATATAACTCGTTTTTCTTCTCTTTCAGGTTACATCGGGGGGCTTATCTACAGCATTACAGAATGCTGTAGATAAGCCCTGATGGCGGTGGCCGCATCTTATATGTGAAAAAATAGGTGACAGATTCCCTTTAAAAAAGGACAAATAAATGAAATTATAAGATTTACACACAAGGAAAAAAAAACAGTTAAAAAATAAACAGGTGAGGGCGTGGCCTGGGCACTTAACAGGGAAGAAGCACTTCACTTGGGCTCCTGCTTTTAGAACACGAAAATTCCTCTTTAAACTTTACAATTTGCTGCAAAACATCCTGACTTGGTTCCCCTGCTACCCTGGAAGATACCTGTAGGATTCAGCACCCCTAGGTGGCCGGCGAGGGGCAAGCCAGGTTCCCTGGCTATCACCCCGGGTTCTGGACACAGACCTGGGCTGGGAGCATAACTCCAGGAGGGCTTCAAGCAGAACACTGAGATCGGAACTATACCCGTGGGACAGCTCCTAGCACGCACAGAGAAACAGTGGAGGTAAGGCCTTCTTATAGCACCTCCACATAGTCAGGGTGCAGCCCTGGGTCTTACCTTCAGTGCTGTCCCAGTTCAGACACGGGAGAGATAGTGTCCCTGAGGAGAAGGAGGCATCTCCAAGTGACAAAGTGGTTGTGCTCCAGAGGTGCAACGGCGGCGATTGCGCCCCCCTCGGGACCCCGGGGCTCCATGTGGGCGACGCCATTTTGCAAGCTCTGATAGCTGAAGAAGAAGGGAGCGGGAAACTGGGCTGCAGTTGCCTTAAAAAAAAAAAAAAAGCAGGAAAAGCTCTCTTTTTGCCTTATACTCTACTGCCATCTAGTGGTCATCGAAATAATAGCCTGTTGTAAAGAAATTAGTACGAGAAAGAGCCATGAAGGAGATATACACCCCTGTATAATGTCTGCGTAGAGGGGAGATTTGCCTTTCCGCCCAGATGGAGGACATAAGTGGACAGCTATAATTTTAACGGTTTTACATCAATAAATAATATTGAAAGGAGATATAATACATTACACGGACTAGGGGACGACCTGGCGGGGCTGAGGAGGAGACGAGGTTCAAGCTGGTCATACAGATTAAGAAGGGGGCAGCCGTTTATGACCCCTTTGGACAAGTTTCTTACTAAGAGAGACTGTGTTGCGAGTGACCCCATGCCACCAAAGTCACAACGACAATCAATCCATAAAGGCACTCAAGCGAAAAATAAAACTACGTGGTCGGGCCCAGTGGGTATGGACCTGGACTCTACGCCCTCACTGTCTGCTCTGGTGTCACAGCAGGAGGACGGGGGGGGGGTCGCGTGACTCCCCATCAGAGACTGAGTCGGGAGAGATGGAACACCATTTTGACCACAGAGGATTGAAGAAGTATCTGGATCTCCTCCCTACCAAAGAGGACTTCAAATCCCTGATCTCAGAAGTAAAAGAAACCTGTAAGTCAGAGATTAACTCAATCCGCCAAGATGTTGGGCTACTAGCAGACAGAGTGGACTCAATGGAAAGGGATCACGATACTACTAGACAGTACATCATCAAACTACAAAAGAACGTGACTTCTTATGCTCAGGCTCTGAGTGAAACTAACAAACATCTGGAAGACCTGGACAACAGAGGACGCCGTAATAATATCCGAGTGAGAGGCGTCCCTGAGGCCACGGGTAATGAGGATGTCCATGCCATACTTGAAACCATATTTAACACTGTACTGGAGTGCCCCACAACTCAAAGGATAAAATTGGACAGAGCACATAGAGCATTACGCCCCAGGGGGCCGCAAAATCAGTCTCGTGACATTATTTGCTGTGTCCATGACTTCCAATTAAAAGAGTCTATTATGGCTAAAGCCCGTGCTTCGGAGAGAATTGAATATCAAGGGACTCGGATCCAATTATTTCCTGATTTATCTTGGATCACCCTACAGAAAAGGAGACATCTGCAGCCACTACTTGCATCCTTAAAAGATAAGGGCATCCGATATCGCTAGGGGTTACCGTTTGCCCTCATAGCCTCAAAAGATGGTCGTACGGTAGTGCTTCGATCTATTCGGGACCTCCCAGCCTTCTGCACTGACCTGGGGGTTCCTCCGCCCTCCCTGGTGGACTGGGAATTGGAGATGCCGTCCAGTCCACTCCGTCCGGTTTGGCAACAGGTGGACTCTAGGGGGGGATCTCCCTCATCACGACCTAAGGCACGACCGGCTCCGACCTGAGATAACAATTTTTCATATTTTTTCTTCCTTCTGGGAACTGGAGCCCTGTGTTTGAATCTCTGGTTTCAAGCTGGAGTCCCCCCTTGGGGGGCAGTTGGTGGGGGATCTTGTGCCCTCCCCAGTTTATTATAGGGACTTTGGTTGGTTCTTTCTTTCATAAGTAGCTGTTCACTTTTTTCTTTTTCTTTTATGATAATATATCTGGTTAAGACTCCTCACACTATTTGCATTGGCTTGCTACTAGGGCGGTGAGAATTGAACACTCCCCTCTCTTAAATGTTTAGAATCTAGCTTTTGACACTGACTGTGATAGCAGTGTGCCCATAGCTACAGACCCCCTTTTAAGGGTTAGAGTTACCTTGGTTCCTCCTACGGAAGAGTTGGTAAAGGAGGTCAGGGTTTAGATATTGGTAAAGTTTTACGTTATGCCAATCTTTTTTTCTCTGACCCTGGCCGGAGAGGACGGTAGCGGAGAAGGCTTTTGCCTGTGGCTTCACTCCTCTCTGGTAATATTTGTGACATGTAAATGTTGTGATCTATGTGTTGTGTGTATTGTAAATGTCTTCTCCCATTCCTTATGTGTCTACCCTGATTGTGGTGAGGGAATCTTCTGTACCTCTTTGAGAGCTATCCATCGTGGGCCATCAGGCAATTTTGAGATAGGCAATACCCGGTTGGTCTCTGTATGTAATGCTAATTTTGCTTTCTGCTACTACAACCTAAAATATGGTTAAAATTTTAACACTAAATGTTAAGGGTTTAAACTCAAACATTAAGAGACGAATGGCGCTTGGTGAGATGCGGACCCAGCGAGCTGATGTGGTTTTCTTACAGGAAACACACCTGAATCTCAATGGGAACTGCAATTTCGCTAAACACCTTTACCCCACAATTTTCTTAGCCTCCCAGGAAAGGAAAAAAGCCGGTGTGGCGATTTTGATATCAAGGACCTGTCCCATCCAAGTTACTACCTCCCTGGCAGATCCACAGGGTAGGTACCTTATCCTACAAGGGTCATATAAGGAAGTTCCAATTATTCTGTGTAACATCTACGCCCCTAATACCTCCCAGGTCCTCTTTTTGAACCGGGTACTCCTCAAATTAACACGCCTCCCCTCCTCAGCGTGGATTGTGGGTGGAGATTTTAACACTATTTTCTCTGACTCATTGGACAGGTTGACCATTAACAATCAATTGTCGAGCCCGTCTCAACGTAAATTGACAGCTGCCTTTCGAAGACTGATCCGCAGGTTTGCCTTATTTGATCTATGGCGAGTTAAACATCCCTCAGAAAAAACCTTTACCTTCTACTCCCCCCCTCATGGCACACACACCAGGATCGATTTTTTCTTTGGCAACATTCAGACCCTTAGATTGACGAGCAATGTGGATATTGGTGCAATAACGTGGTCAGACCACGTGCCAATGACTCTCACCCTAGACCAGACAATCCCACGTACAAGAGTCTGCCACTGGAGGCTCAATGAATCCCTCCTCAAGAGGGCTCCCTACAGAGACAAACTGGAAGCCGGATTGATGGAATACTTCGAGAACAATGAGGGGTCAGTGCCTAATTTTTCTACTGTCTGGGAAGCCCATAAGGCCGTCTTTAGAGGGCAATGCATAGCATTAAGCTCTCGTATAAAAAAAGATAGATTATATCAGAGAGATCAGCTCCTCAAAAGTCTCAGAGACTTAGAGAATAGGATGACCCTTAACCCAACAATACGTACCCTTAGAGGTATAGTAAAGACTCGTGCCCAACTGAGGGACTTAGCGGTCAATACAACAGAAAAATTACTACTTTATAGCAAGCATAAATATTATGACAAAGGAAATAAACCTCACTCCCTTTTAGCCCGCCAACTTAGAGAGGATAGGGGGAACTCATCCGTTTATGCCTTGAGAGATTCGGGAGGGAATATGTTCTATGATCCCACTAAAGTCGCAAACATCTTTCAGGATTATTTGTCAAGATTGTATTCTTTGCCTAGCACTCTTCCTACAGACCCAGGAAAGCAGAGGGACCTAATCCACTCCTTTCTTGAGCAGTGTAAGCTGCCTACTCTTACTAAGAACACTGTAAATACACTGAATAAAGAAATCACGGGTGAAGAGGTAGGAGAGGTGCTTAAATTACTTCCTAATGGAAAATCACCGGGTCCAGACGGCCTGACATACTTCTACTACAAGGCGTTTGCGGTTCGACTCACCCCCTATTTAGTTAAATTATTTAATAGCTTCCTCATGGGCTCCCCTATACCCGCAAGTATGCTACATTCTTACATTACGCTTATACCCAAACCGGGGAAGGATGCTATGGAATGTGCCAATTATAGGCCCATAGCACTCCTTAATGCTGATATGAAAATCTTTACTAAACTACTGGCTCTACGTCTTTCAGCGCTACTCCCTCACCTAATACACAAAGACCAGGTGGGTTTTGTCCCATGTAGACAGGGAGGAGACAATACCAGGAAGATCATTGACTTAGTAGAGGTTGTTAGTAAGACAGAGAGTGAAGCACTCCTTCTTAGTTTGGATGCGGAGAAGGCATTTGACCGACTGGGGTGGCCATTCATGTTCGAAACGTTACATCATTTTGGAATTTCGGGTGCATTTATTACTGCCCTGAAAAGTCTATATTCATGCCCCTCAGCTTCGGTCAGGCTTCCTTATGCCACATCTCAACCCTTTCAAATACACAACGGCACCCGTCAGGAATGCCCTTTGTCCCCCCTTCTTTTTGTCTTGTGTATTGAACCATTGGCTGCTGCTATTCGCAATGACCCTAATATACGTGGAGTAATGGTACGAGATAAGGAGTTTAAGCTATCTCTATATGCGGATGATGTCCTATTGATTTTGTCCCAACCACATATCACCCTCCCGAATTTGCATTCCTTATTGCTACAATTTGGAAGGCTGTCGGGGTATAAGGTCAACCAGAACAAAATGGAAGCTCTGCCTCGTAATATTCCACAGGTGAGGGTTTCCTCATTACAGGAAAACTACAACTATAAATGGAAAAATATATCCTTGACATACCTTGGGATACAATTAACATCTAAGTATAAGCTATTATACCAGCAGAACTATCCTAGTTTATTTACTGAGATAAAAAAGCTCCTGCTCAATTGGAACAGGCTCCCGTTGTCTCTGTTTGGCAGAATCTCTGCAGTCAAAATGTCTGTTCTGCCAAAGCTACTTTACCTATTTGAGACCCTTCCGGTGTGTGTGCCATACAAAGAGTTGCGCAACATTCAGTCTAGTATACTTCAATTTGTTTGGGCCCACAAGAGACATAGAATCAAGAAAACCACTTTATTTGACAGTAAACTGAGAGGAGGCTTGGGGGTCCCAGATATTACTAGGTACTACTGGGCAGTACACTTAAGTCACATCCCTGCATGGTCTAATCGCTGTGCCTTCTCTAGATGGATGGAAATAGAGAAGTTATGGCTTGCCCCAATACACCCCAACTCCTACCTCTGGGGCACCTCATCTAACAAGCTTGATCCACATACCCTGGGCCCTATAGCCTTCACTAAGAGGATATGGGACTGTTGTGTTAAAAAGTTTCCACTTAAATCCGAACGTTCTCCCTTGACTTCTTTTCTTTTTAATCCCAGAATGCCAGACGGTATGCAGGGTATAGCGACTAAAACATGGTTTGACAGGAAACTTTTGCTTTGCTGACATAGTAGACGCAAGATCCAGAGTCCTTCTCCCCTACGCCAACATATCTGCTAAATTCAATCTCCCTGGCAATTTCCAGTATCGGTATTTACAAGTAAGACACCTGATGCATTCCCTTTTTGCCTCCTTAGAAGTCTCTATCCCTACACTATTTGAAAGATTATGCAGAGCTGGGGTTTCTACTAAAGGCCTCATCTCAGATATATATCGTATTTTAGTTGCCCCATGCCCAGAAGACAAGCCAAATCACACCTATATGAGGAAATGGGAAGATTTCCTTGGTGAGACCATTCCCTTGTGTACGTGGAAACGGATCTGGGATACTGCCTCAAAGACATCTTCGTGCTATGTTTATAAGGAAAATCAGTATAAATTAATTATGTATTGGTATCACACCCCATCACTACTACATAAACTAAACCCAACTATACCTGACAATTGTTGGAGGTGTGGAGCTACAGGAGGAGACATACCGCACATATTCTGGGTATGCCCCAATATCCAGGGTTTCTGGAGGCTGGTGCAATCTCTTATTTATAAAGTAACTAACCTTCGGGTTCCCCTGGATCCTAAATTCTACATATTAAATATACCACTTGTTCAGCTGGGGAAGAGAGTGAAGCGGTTACTGTTGCATATGACCACAGCCGCCAGGTGTCTAATTGCCTGTAACTGGAGGTTAGCCCACCCACCCTCACTTGCCGATCTCCATTCTCGGATCCAAGATGTGAGAAGGATGGAGTATCTATCTGCCTTGTCAAATGACACGGTAGATCTTTTTGAAAGTGTTTGGTCACTCTGGGACACTTATTGGGCCAATAAAGAATAACAGTGAAACTTGGCCTTGATGGAAGCCTGAAATATTCACCTTCCCCGCTCCTTCCCCCCCCTCCTTATATTTCCCTGTCTAGTATTGTATTGTTCGTCTTGTCATATTCCCTGTTTTCATTGTATTAGTGGATATTAAGATATGTATACTGATTTCTGGTTTACAGTTATTGCTAACAAGCTTGTGAGACATATCTATACATTCATGTACTTTTTCTGTATCTGTTTAAAAATGTTAATAAAATACACAGTTAAAAAAAATAAATAAATAAACAGGTTAAATACAGGAACGTCTTATGGTTTCAGGTCCCTTCGTGACCGGGCCAATTTTTTCAATTCTGACCAATGTCACTTTATGTGGTCATAACTCTGGAATGCTTCAACAAATCCCAGTGATTTGGATACTGTTTTTTCGTTGCACATTATAATTTATGATAATAGTAAATTTAGATTGATATGTTTTGTGTTTATTTACAAAAATATCAGAAACTTGACAAAAATGTAAAAAAAAATTGCAGTTTTCAAACTTTGAATGATTATCCCTTTAATCCAGATAGTCATACCACAGAAAAACATGAATAAATAACATTTCCCATATGTCTGCTTTACATCAGCACCATTTTTAAAACTGTAATTTATTTTGCTAACCTTTTAGGCGGTTTAAAAATGTAGCAGCAATTTTTCATTTTTTCAAGGACATTTACAAAATTTATTTTTTTGAGGGACCTATCCAGGTTTGAAGTGACTTTAGGGGTGCTATATATTGGAAAACCCCAAACGTGATACCATTTTAAAAACAACACCCCCTGACATATTGAAAACCGCTGTAAGGTAGTTTATTAACCCTTCAGGTGATTTTTAGGAATTAATGCAAAGTGGTATAGCCGGAATGAAAAAGTGTTTGTTTACCACCTAAATGTCGCTAACTTCTGAACTGACCGCTATAGCCGGGAGACTCTAAGGCCGCTATTTGGCCATGAACAGCTATGGCAAACATCAGGACCACACAATCATGATCTCGGTGTGTCAATTAGATAGAAGTGCAAGCAACTCCAAAACTGCTGCGCATCAGCTTGGGATGAGACTCCTGTTAAGTACATCCGGACTTCACACCCCCATTTTCCTCCAAAATTTTTTGGGAAAAAAGGGTGTCTTATAGTCCGAAAAATACAATAATACTTGTGGATACAACAAGACTGAAAACAAGACCTTCACAGCCTCTACACAGCATAGGGGAGGTCTCATGACACCTTCTCTCCAGCTACCTGACGATCTGGAGGAACATTGGGATTTTCTTGTTTACAGTTCCGTGGAAGAAGAGGACGGGGACATCTCTCTGGTGTTGTCCTCTTACTGGATAGAACTAGAGGAAACACATACAGGGACTGAATTCATTCTTTGCATACAGATAATTATAGGCCGTGTGTATTTAGTCCTGTCTATTACCTGGTGATGTGAGGGGCTGGGGAACCTCCATCATGACGTCCTTGTACAGATCTTTGTGTCCTTCTAAATACTCCCACTCCTCCATGGAGAAATAGACGGCGACATCCTGACACCTTATAGGAACCTGACACATACAATGATACCGTCATCCCCGATCCCTTCATAGTGTTACTGTATAATGTCCCAGCATTCCCAGCAGTGTCACCTCTCCAGTCAGCAGCTCAATAATCTTGTAGGTTAGTTCTAGGGTCTTCTGGTCATTGATGTCCTCATGTATCATTGGGTAAGATGGAGACTCAGTGACTGGGCTCAGGGGTCTTCCCCAACCCTCAGACACAGGGGCCTGACAGCGCTCACTAGAGGTCTTCTTCACTACTGTGTAGTCCGGGTTATGGAGAGACACATTAATAAATCTCACTACAGACATTTCCAGAGTCCTCACCTCTCCAGTTCTGTCCGTCTGTTATTCCCATAGATAAGAATGATGTAATGTGACATCAGAATCTCTCACCTCTCCAGTAAGCCGGAAGAGGATCTCTAGGATGAGGTGTAATATTCTCTCTGACATCTTGTCTCTGTCCTTATCGAACCTTGACTAGTCAATAAAGAAAATGATCTAATATAGAAGACCTCCACTGAAAGGATCTACTATTGAGGGACCTAAATGGGTAAAAGATGAGGATGTAACATTATAAAAATCTCATGTAATAACACAATTACAGGAGATAATAAGGGGAACATATGAGCGTGTAGATGTTCTATTCTAAGACTGGAATGTCATAAACATCACCCACTTACTGCACTCGTGACTTGAATATGATTGTAAAGGGGGGCCCTGCTTCTCACAATCACTTACCAATTAAAGTACCACAATAGGCTGAAAATGAGCAAAGCGCCCCCCACAGTCATCTCACACGGACACACCACACTTCTCGCACCCACCACTTGCCATTTTGATTAGACGCCTGCCCTGGGTGGCATACTAGCTCACATGCACAGCTAACTTTTCAAAACACCCGATAGGTACTGGATACACATGATGAGAGCATTATACTGCCTCTGTACAAATCCCTGGTTAGACCACACATGGAGTACTGTGTATAGTTTTGGGCACAGATGCTCAGGAAGTATATAATAGAACCAGAATGAGTACAAAGGAGGGCAACAAAATTAATAAAGGGGATGGGGGAACTACAATACCCAGAAAGATTAGCAAAATTAGGATTATTTAGTCTAGAAAAAAAGACGACTGAGGGGCGATCTAATAACCATGTATAAGTATATAAGGGGACAATACAAATATCTCTCCGAGGATCTGTTTATACCAAGGAATGTGACGGTCACAAGGGGGCATTCTCTGCATCTGGAGGAAAGAAGGTTTTTCCACCAACATAGAAGAGGATTCTTTACTGTTAGGGCAGTGAGAATCTGGAATTCCTTGCCTGTGGAGGTGGCGATGGTAAACTCAGTCGAGGGGTTCAAGAGAGGCCTGGATGTCTTCCTGGAGCGTAACAATATTGTATCTTACAGTTATTAGGGTCTTTAAAAGGGCGTAAATCTGGACATTTATTCTGACAGATTATAGGCTGAACTGGATGGAAAAATGTCTTTTTTCAGCCTTGCTAACTATGTTACTTCTTGCACTGTAGCATATTATGGGTAAAAAACAGACAAAAAAACAGTCCACCGCTCCGTCCACTTCTATGGGAGCTGTGGTGTAATGTGTGACCGCGCTCAGTTGCGTTCCGATTACACTGCTGTGCTCTTAACACAGCGGCGGCGGGGAGAGGTGATCAGCAGCCTGAACTGTACTTCTAAAGTCATGCTGTGAATACTGCTGCAAATACTCACCTCATACCGGCGGACCTCCGCATCTCGACATCTACTGACACTGAGCAGTCTAAATTTTACAATTCTGACCACTGTCACTTTATGTGGAAAGTAACTCTGGGACACTTCAACGGATCCCACCGATTCTGAAATTTTTGTTTTCCAACACATTGTACTTCATGTTAGTGGCACAGTTAGGCAGATATTATTGGTGTTTATTTGTGAAAATATTGGAAGCTTGCAAAAACTTTAAATTTTATGCCCTTAAAGCGAACCTATCAGCAGGATTTGGCCAAGTACCGTAACCTACAGACACTGTCAGGTTAGCAGTGTTAAACTGATCAATATAATGCCTGCCCACAGGCCGCTGAAGCACAAAAGGTCTGACTGTCACGTCGGCGGCGATGACCGCCGCTGTTCCAGCAGTGGCGGGGCCCGCCGCCGCCTGTACTCACCTGCCCTCGGCTCGCCACGCTGTGCCCGCCTCCTCCTCGCTCCCGTCCTCCCGGCGCGTCACGTGCACTCGCCCTAGGCCACGGGCGCGTGCTCTGCAGGTTCCTTAACCCTGCAGCGCCCGCCCAGAAGTCTGGCCGCCCAATTAGACTGCAGCACGGGCTATATCAGGCGTCTCAAAGATGGTGGAGACGCCTGATTATCGTGTGCAGTACCTTGCTGTATTCTGGCCAAGTTGTAGGGGTTCTTCCCCACAACTCTCTCTGAATTCCTGCCTGTACTCTGTCCTTGTACTCCTTGTTCAGTCCTGTACTCCGTCCTTGTACTCCTTGTTCAGTCCTGTACTCCGTCCTTGTACTCCTTGTTCAGTTCTGTACTCCGTCCTGTACTTCCTACTCAGTCCCGCACTTCTGTACTCTGTACTCAGTCCTGCACTCCGTCCCGTACTCCACCCTTGTGTGCCTGACTCGTCCTGTATCCCTGGTTAGTCTTGTGCTCTGGTTCCGCCAGTCCCTCTCTGGTCCTTTGAGCCGCCCCTCTTGGTTCTAGCTGTCGCGGTGTCTGTCTTCCGAGGGCCTGCCCCCAACGGTCCCTGTATAGGGGTCGGTTCCACCTGGCGCGCTCGCCCCCGGGAGCTCCAGTTCCGCGATCCAGAGGGTCCACTCTCGGACGTTACCTTCCTGGTCGTCACACTGTCTCTATGATGATGGACATGTGTGTGCTTCAGGGTGGCTTGTGTGCAGGTCTCTCCTTGGTTTGTCTGGCTTAGAGCACCAAGATAAGACTCTGCCTACAGTCCCACCTCGGAGCATGAGCATCTCATTAACTGAAAACTCCTAACACTGATTACACAAGAACCACATGATGGATGTCTTCACCCCAGGTATCATTTTAATCAGTTTAACACTGCCAACCTGACAGTGTCTGTAGGTTACTTAGCAAAAGCCTGCTGATAGGTTTGATTTAAACCAGATATTTATAACACAAAATACTTAATAAATAATACGTATTCTCCACATGTCTATATTACATAAGCATCATTTTTTGAAACAATTTTATTTTGTTAAGACATTAGAAGGGTTAAAAGTTGATCAAAAATTACTCAATTTTCAAACAAAATTTACAAAACCATCTTTTGTAAAGATCACATTGCATCTCAAGTGACTTTGAGGGACCTATGTGACAAAAATACCCAAAAGTGACACCATTGGACAGCGAAGAAAAAAATGATTGGAAATGGGTAAAACTGGGAACAAATGTGTCACACAATTTATCCTGAAGAGCAGAACCTCCCCTTAAGTGAGCCCATTTTGGAAATTACACTCCTCTGGGAATTTATCTACAGGTGTAGTGATGATTTTGATTCAATGAGTGTTTTCCAGAAACAAACAGCAGAGGATGTTGCTGAGTAAAAATTGCAAATCTGTCAGTGTTGTGCCTACTACATTGTACCGCCCTGTACATTGTGCCCAGCTTGAGCTTCTGGAGATATGGACCCTGTAAATTAGGTGGACTCTTATCGCTACAGAAATGCCAAACATGTGGACGCTAAATGTAGTTTAGGCACACTGTTGGGCTCATAAGGGAGGGGAGGCATTTTGATTTGGGTTACAAAATTCGCTGGATCTTTTCTATCTTTTTTTTTTTTTTGTTTTTTGGGGGGGGGGGGGGGAGGGTCATTTCACATTTCCAGAGTCTTTGTGCTACGAGTACCATGAAAGCCCCTATATTTTAATTGATGGATCTGAGTGGCGACTTGTTATTGTCATGGTTTGAACAGGGTTCTTGCCCTGCACTCACAGGGTTAAGTGTTCGTGGCCTCTTTCTGGATCTGGGAGGGGTATTTATACTCACTCTTTACCAGGGTTCTCTGTCAGCTATACTGTTGTTCTGGTGTGTCTGACCCCTGGTGTGCATGTATTCTGCGTTGCTTGTTTGCTTCCCGTGTATGACTTGGTCCGTTCCCTCACTCTGTACGCTGTTTCTCGTTTCGGCACTATTGTCTTTTTACGGTTCTGACCTCCTGGCTTGGCTATCGTTACTCCGTTACAGTTTGTCCCTATTGTACCGTCTATTGCCCGTTCTGGTTTTCTGATCTATTGCTACGTCCTGACTATCCATTCTGTCTAACCCTTTGGTACTGTATTGCTATCTCGTGCTTTGACCGCGGCTTGATCTGGTTTCTGTCTCTGTCTATGCCCCTTGGTTACACTATCCAGTAGTTACCTTACTAGGAGTTTCCCTGCAGCTCCTGGCTCTGTGGCCATGCCCCCAGCAGTCACATACTTCAGGTCCTGTGAGCTTGAAGCATGCATTGTCACCACTGAGACCCCGCTCCGCAGGTATCTTTGTGCACAGTCTTTGTACTCAGGACACGCGCACTGGCTCAGTGAAGCATTTGTTGGGAACATTTTACTTAACATTTTGTATCACATTTATCCTGCGCTCTACGCTGAGCACTCACATCGGAGATTCCATCTAAATCTCTGATACATTCACTAGAATGAGTTACTCTGGACTCCGTCTTGCGTCTGTTCAGCAGTATCCTTGTTTTCAGAGGTGCACAAAACTGTGTTGAACTGCGCTTTTATAATCACCTAAAAAGTCGACCACCACCAGATCACAGGTCAGACAGTGTCCACAGTGCCTCCATTGACCTCATTTTGTAAGGAAACTTCTGCCATGGGATATGTCTGAATTACACATTTCAGAGATTTACAAAGAAAGCCTGGTGCAAGTGTTCAGTGCTGAGCACAGGATAAATGTGAGCTGAGCCTTACTGCGATTTTTGGGAGGCAGAATGGGCACAAACAGCAGGTGAAGAACTGGCTTTATTTATTTTTTACGCTGCTCCTCGTGCGCTATAAGTGATTACGCGACTTTATTCTTCGGGTCAGTACAATTACAGCGATACCACATTTATATTTTTTTAATGTTTTGACGCTTTTACACAATAAAAACTTTTATAGGAAAACAAAGATTTTTGCATCGCTTTATTCTAAGAGTTATAGGTTTTTTATTTTTCATTGATGGAGCTATATAGCGGCTTGTTTTTTGTGGAACAAGATGATGTTTTCAGCGATACCATCTTTATTTACATTCGACTTTTTTATTGCATTGTATTACATTTTTTGTTCAATGGTATGATGAAAAAGCATTTTTTATTATTTTTTTTTCTGGTGTTCACTGAAGCGTTTAACCCCTTTAACGTCCAATGAGGGACATAGTCCGTCAGTGGACGTCTCCTCCGCTTTGATGTGGGCTCCGGCGGTCAGCCTGCATCAAAGCCGGGACATGTCAGCTGTTTTGAATCGCGAACTACCTGTGCATATTAACTAGTTAAACACCGCTGTCAAACACTGACAGCGACACTTAACCTGCGCTTCCGGCCGCGCGGCCGGAAATGCACGCATCGCTGACCCCCGTCACGTGATCGGGGGTCAGTGATGGGTCGGCATAACAACCAGAGGTCTCCTGGAGACCTCTGTGGTTGTTGATGCCACATTGCTGTGAGCGCTACCTGGTGGTCAGCGCTCATAGAAATGCAGTAATTCAGCTACATATAGGCGATCTGCTCATCGCCTATATGTAGCAGAGCCAATCAAGTATGGGATGCTTCTAACCTCCCATGGAGGCTATTGAAGCATGCCAAAATGTTAAAAAAAAAAATGTTTTAAAAAAATCTGAAAATAAAAAAAATCTAAAAAAGTTTAAATCACTCCCCTTTCGCCCCATTCAAAATAAAACATTTACAAAAAAAATCACACATACACATATTAGGTATTGCCGCATTCAGAATTGCCCGATCAATAAAAAAAGGATAAACCTGATCGCTAAATGGTGTAGCGAGAAAAAAAAATCAAAACGTCAAAATTACGTTTTTTTTGTCGCTGTGACATTGCATTAAAATGAAATAATGGGCGATCAAAAGATCGGATCTGCACATAAATAGTATCATTAAAAACGTCAGCTCGGTGCACAAGAAAATAAGCCCTCACCCAACCCCAGATCACAAAAAATGGAGACGCTATGGGTCTCGGAAGATGGAGCAATTTTTTTTTTTTTTTACAAATTTTGGAATTTTTTTCACCACTTAGATAAAAGAGAACCTAGACATGTTTGGTGTCTATGAACTTGTAATGGCCTGGATAATCATAATGGCAGGTCAGTTTTAGCATTTAGTGAACCTAGCAAAAAAGCCAAACAAAAAACAAGTGTGGGATTGCACTTTTTTTTGCAATTTAACTGCACTTGGAAGTTTTTTTTCCCGTTTTGTGGTACACGACATGGTAAAACCAATGGTGTCGTTCGAAAGTACAACTCGTCCTGCAAAAACAAGCCCTCACACGGCCATATTGACGGAAAAATAAAAAAGTTATGGCTCTGGGAAGAAGGGGAGCGAAAAACGAAAATGCAAAACCAAAAATACCCCTGGTCATTAAGGGGTTAATTAGTGTGACAGCTTTATAGGTCAGATATTTCCGGACGCCACAATACCAAATGTGTGCACTTTCTGTGTTTATTTTTACATGTATTTAGTGGTATAATTATTTTTTTCATTTTTTATTTTGTTTAAATATTTTTACAATGTTTTTCTTTTTACATAGTCCCTCTATGAGACTTTAACTATTTCTTTTTAGATTCTGATTGCTGGTATAATGCATTACACCTGTCAGTGATGCTCTGAGCATGCTCTCACAAGCGTGACATAGGTGGGTGACCCAGATGTCGTCCTGATGACTTCGGAGTTCCATGGCAACGATCGGGCCCTCGTGATGATGCCAGACAGGAGAGGGAATCCCCCCTCCCTGCTTTCTAGATGCGGCCATCATTATCAATTGCCGCCTTTAGGGGGCTAAAATATAGAGAGTGCTGCAAGCACCGGTCCTGGCAGTGATACGCCTTTTAATGGCAGCAGTTCAGGGTACTTATTCCTCAGTGCCGCTGTTTAACGGCACTGAGAAATAAGGTTATAGCGCCCCCAAGTGTCAGAATATCTCTGGGGTCTCGGCTACAGGGGTGGCTGAGACCCCAGAGAACATGATTCAGGTTGGTTTTTACCGACACCAATGTTGCCATCACCGTTATTCACGGAATAACGGCAACTGCAAAAAACAGTCTGATTTCCCATTTAATATCTCTCTCTGCCTATGATATGATCTAGCACACCAGAAAAGAGAAAAATGGGGTCAGCCGAGACCCCCCCCCCTCCACTGGTGTCCCTGGACCCTCCTGCATCCGCCGATCCTGTTTAGGTACATCAGGGGGTCTCCAAACGTGACATGGCGCCAACATTGATTCCAGCCAGTTTTGTGTTAGATTGACTTCAAATGTGAGGTGGTCCCTAAAAAAATGGGTTTTGTAAATTTTGTTGAGATCACTGGTCAACTTTTAACCCTTATAACTTCCTAACAAACAAAAAATTGTGCTTCCAAAATTGTGCTGATGTAAAGTAGACAGGTGGGAAATGTTACTTATTAAGTATTTTGCATGACTTATCTCTCTGAGTTATCGGTACAAAAATTAAAAGTTTGAAAATTGCAAAATTGTAATTTTTTTTGCCAAATTTACATATTTTTCATAAACGCAAGACATACTGAACAAATTTTACCACTAACGTGAAGTACTGTACAATATGTCACGAAAAAAAAAACAATCTCAGAATCCCCGGGATCCGTTGAAGCGTTCCAAAGTTAAAACCACATAAAGTGACAGTGGTCAGAATTGTAAAATTTGGCCTGGTCATTAAGTAGCAAATTGGCTCTGTCACTAAGGGGTTAACTTAATCAGAGCTCATGGCAGCCATTGTTTAGGACAAACGCCATGAAGTACCCATGTGTGAAAGGTCGGGAACCTCTTACCAAACATGACCTATGGGTACAAAAAAAAAGGTCATGAAGGGGTTAATACAATAAAAACTGCAGCACTTTTCATTAAGGGTGTGTGCACACGCTGCGGATTTGGCCGCTGCGGTGTACAGTACCATTATTCCCTATGAGAAATGGAAACCACTGTGCAGACGCTGCGGAATTTTCCGCGCGGATTATCTGCGGTTTCTAAACCGCAGAAAGAATTGACATGTCAATTCTTTCTGCGGATTCCGCAGCGGTTTCCTATCTCCACCATTGTGGAGATGGTGAAACTGCAGGGCCAAACCGCAGGCTAATCCGCAGATAATCTACAGATTTTGCAGAATCCGCAGCAGATTCCGCAGTGTGTGCACGTACCCTTAGGGACCTCATAACAAAGGACTACCTTACTGCAGGACACTTTTAGAGGAAAAGCCCCTTTGTGCACTACTACATCCAGCATAGAAGATATACCTGGGTACCGCCCTTATTAGGGCAGGAGCGACTGCAGAGGGCACGACAGGGCAGAATGAGGGAGGCTTCTCCCGTATGGACATGACCCGGAGATCACTCTACGCTTCACTTGGGTGAGAGCCATGAGGTTTCTTCCTTTTTCATTCACCTTATTTGCACTGTGACACTTTACTCATTTAGTCCTAGCACCACTAGTCAGATATGATAGCTAGCATTCCTACTATAGGATGGGAATGCTTCTTTGTGGTTTGTTGTATCCTGATAGTAGGTGTTAGGTTTGGATTTGGGCTCTTGCTCAATTTTTAAGTTATGATTTAATTAAAAGTGAATTATTAAATTGTATCCTCAAGGTTGGATGTGTTAGTAATACTGAGGAGGTGCCCTGCTAAAGACAGAAACAAGGGCCTTTATTCCTTTACCTAAACAATACAAATCCACCCATACAGTCTGCAAAGCCCACCAAACATCTCCCAGCATTATACAGCTCCCGATCCCACCAAACATCCCCCAGCATTATACATGCCCCGATCCCACCAAACATCCCCCAGCATTATACATGCCCCGATCCCACCAAACATCCCCCAACATTATACATCCCCCAGCATTATACAGCCCCCGATCCCACCAATCATCCCCCAGCATTACACATCCCCCGATCCCACCAATTATCCCCCAGCATTACACATCCCCCGATCCCACCAATCATCCCCCAGCATTACACATCCCCCGATCCCACCAATCATCCCCCAGCATTATACTCCCCTTCAAATCCCTCCCGGGCATCCCCCAGCATTACACATCCCCCGATCCCACCAATCATCCCCCAGCATTACACAGCCCCCGATCCCACCAATCATCCCCCAGCATTACACAGCCCCCGATCCCACCATTCATCCCCCAGCATTATACATCCCCCGATCCCACCAATCATCCCCCAGCATTATACGTCCCCCGATCCCACCAATCATCCCCCAGCATTATACATCCCCCGATCCCACCAATCATCCCCCAGCATTACACATCCCCCGATCCCACCAATCATCCCCCAGCATTACACATCCCCCGATCCCACCAATCATCCCCCAGCATTATACATCCCCCAATCCCACCAATCATCCCCCAGCATTACACATCCCCCGATCCCACCAATCATCCCCCAGCATTACACAGCCCCCGATCCCACCAATCATCCCCCAGCATTACACATCCCCCGATCCCACCAAACATCCCCCAGCATTACACATCCCCCGATCCCACCAATCATCCCCCAGCATTATACTCCCCTTCAAATCCCTCCCGGGCATCCCCCAGCATTACACATCCCCCGATCCCACCAATCATCCCCCAGCATTACACAGCCCCCGATCCCACCAATCATCCCCCAGCATTACACAGCCCCCGATCCCACCATTCATCCCCCAGCATTATACATCCCCCGATCCCACCAATCATCCCCCAGCATTATACGTCCCCCGATCCCACCAATCATCCCCCAGCATTATACATCCCCCGATCCCACCAATCATCCCCCAGCATTACACATCCCCCGATCCCACCAATCATCCCCCAGCATTACACATCCCCCGATCCCACCAATCATCCCCCATTATTATACATCCCCCAATCCCACCAATCATCCCCCAGCATTACACATCCCCCGATCCCACCAATCATCCCCCAGCATTACACAGCCCCCGATCCCACCAATCATCCCCCAGCATTACACATCCCCCGATCCCACCAAACATCCCCCAGCATTACACATCCCCCGATCCAACCAAACATCCCCCAGCATTACACATCCCCCGATCCCACCAATCATCCCCCAGCATTACACATCCCCCGATCCCACCAATCATCCCCCAGCATTACACATCCCCCGATCCCACCAATCATCCCCCAGCATTACACATCCCCCGATCCCACCAATCATCCCCCAGCATTACACAGCCCCCGATCCCACCAATCATCCCCCAGCATTACACAGCCCCCGATCCCACCAATCATCCCCCAGCATTACACAGCCCCCGATCCCACCAATCATCCCCCAGCATTACACATCCCCCGATCCCACCAAACATCCCCCAGCATTACACTCCCCTTCAAATCCCACCAAACATCCCCCAGCATTACACATCCCCCGATCCCACCAAACATCCCCCAGCATTACACATCCCCCGATCCCACCAATCATCCCCCAGCATTACACATCCCCCGATCCCACCAATCATCCCCCAGCATTACACATCCCCCGATCCCACCAATCATCCCCCAGCATTACACAGCCCCCGATCCCACCAATCATCCCCCAGCATTACACAGCCCCCGATCCCACCAATCATCCCCCAGCATTACACAGCCCCCGATCCCACCAATCATCCCCCAGCATTACACATCCCCCGATCCCACCAATCATCCCCCAGCATTACACTCCCCTTCAAATCCCACCAAACATCCCCCAGCATTACACATCCCCCGATCCCACCAATCATCCCCCAGCATTACACATCCCCCGATCCCACCAATCATCCCCCAGCATTACACATCCCCCGATCCCACCAATCATCCCCCAGCATTACACATCCCCCGATCCCACCAATCATCCCCCAGCATTACACATCCCCCGATCCCACCAAACATCCCCCAGCATTACACATCCCCCGATCCCACCAATCATCCCCCAGCATTACACATCCCCCGATCCCACCAATCATCCCCCAGCACTACACATCCCCCGATCCCACCAATCATCCCCCAGCATTACACATCCCCCGATCCCACCAATCATCCCCCAGCACTACACTCCCCTTCAAATCCCTCCCGGGCATCCCGCTCCCCCTTCGCCCCTTTGTACCTGCAACTTCTTATAAGGTACAGGCTAAATCCAAGTGGTGAGTAAAGGACCTTTGGTGACGTCATGCCCATGTGACTGGGATGACGTCCCAGGAAGAGGCGGGGCTTCCCAGTACAGCCCTGATACCAGGAAGCTTTGGTGCACTGCTCATGACTCTGAGAGGACTGAGGGATCCGGGGGCTGCACAGGGAACAGGAGGAGTGTGTATGTGTGGGAAAGAAGGGGGTCTGCGTGGGGAAGGAGGTGGTGTTACTCGTGTGGGTCTGGATGTGGGTGGGGAGTGAGCAGGGAAGCAGGTGATGGTGATATTCCTTATATGATTCTCTTCCTGTAGGGGGCGCTGAGTCCTGGTTTGTACATGAAGCTCTTTATCTCAGTAATAGTATTGGGTGACACAGGACTGCAGGATTCTGCCCGGCCACCAGGAGGCTCCAAACTGTGGTAAGTCGCCTCCACATTTCGGGCTATATCCTCTCCTCAGATACTACGCTGCTCAGGTTTAGCCTCGTGTCCATAGGAGTGAGGTGCATCTTGTATGTTGCTATGGTGGATGTCCCCCATCATTTTTTCACCATCCCTTGCCTCCATAGTAGTGCACCTCCCTGCAGATGCCATTCTGTCACTGGTCATCTCTTTGCAAAGTGCAGCGATGGTATCCCCACAATCCATGTAAGAGCATTCAAAAGGGTGACACTACAGCGTCCAATGATGTCAGATGAGTATAGTTCTTCCCAAAAATCCTCCCCCTCTCTCCATTTTATTGCCTTGCTACGTTCTGTCCCCTGGGGGTCTCCCACCTTTTTAGATCCTTTGGACACACTTCCCCTTTCCCATCTGCTGCTTTAGAGCCCCTTTCTGTATTTGACGCTTTTCTATGGCTTTTTCCAGTGCTATTGCTTTTTTTGCATTATCCTAGGAAGTGTTATCTGTGGTATGGGGCCCACCAGGGTCCCCTTCCTCCTGATTGGTGGCCTCTTTTTCTGGGCTTTGGTTAACCTCCTGGCTTCTGCTCCAAGGTGCCGAATTGCCGGATAATCTTACCAAATAAGGCTTTTATCACAACTAGACTGCAAATTTTGCTCTGCCTATAGGGGGGCATGATACCACTCCGAACTCCCTCATCCAGCTTGGGGTTAATAGGGTTAATGCTACCACCAGGAAACTCGGGCCACCTTAAGACTCCACCCAAGTTCGGCACCTACCCCTCAAACCTTCCACAGTCCCACCTCCAACTCCACTTCTGCATCACGTCCTCACCAATAACACATTAAGGGCTCATACTCACTTGTGAGAGACTCGTACGAAAACCCAGCACTGCCGCTAGCACTTGTACCGGAGCGTGCGGCTGCATAGACATACATGTAGCGGAACTCTCTGGTCCGAGTTCCGGCCACAGTGCCGGGTTTTCATGCGAGAAACATTCTCGTGCGAGTCTCTTGCAAGTGTGTATGAGCCCTAACAGTTCCCATTGAATACCAGATCATATCCATGGCTATCAGCTTTTGCTTTGGCGGAATGATTTTTTTAAGCTGCCATAACGACATGGTAGATTACTTTGGCCGGGCCCTACTCTCCTCTAACCTATTAAAAAATTCTTCATATATCCAATACTATTTAGATATATTTTTATTTAAGGGAATGAGTCACATACATTTTTTTTTTTTTTTAAATGACCAATAATACCATATACAAGGGACAAATACCGTCACACCATGACCAGACCACATATTACCACCACATAGCGACTGAATAATAATACCACATACAGGGGACAAATACCGCCAAACCACACATACACATTTTGGTATCGCCGCATTTAAAATCGCCCGATCTGTCAATTGAAAAAAAAGTCAACCCGATCGCTAAAAGGCGTAGCGGGAAAAAAAGTCAAAGCGCCAGAACTACTTTTTTTTTGGTTGTTCTGGCATTCAAAAGATAATTTCTTCACCACAATGGTATCAATAAAATGTCAGCTCAGCGCGAAAAAAATAAGCCCTCACCCAACCCGAGATCACGAAGAATGGAAACGGTACGGGTGTCAGAAAATGGTGCTATTTTTTTTTTTTTTTTTAACAAAGTTTGGATTTTTTTTTTCCCCACTTAGATATAAAAGAGCCTAGACATGTTTGGTGTCTATGAACTCGTAATGACCTGGAGAATCATAATGGCAGGTCAATTTTAGCATTTAGTGAACCTAGCAAAAAGCCAAGCAAAAAACAAGTGTGGGATTGCACTTTTATGCAATTTCACTACACTTGGAATTTTTTTTCCCGTTTTCTAGTACACGACATAGTAAAACCAATGGTGTCGTTCAAAAGTACAAGTCGTCCCACAAAACACAAGCCCTCACACGGCCATATTGACGGAAAAATAAAAAAGTTATGGCTCTGGGAAGAAGGGGAGCGAAAAACGAAAATGCCTCCGGGGTTAAGGGGTTAAAATATAGAGTCCACATATACCCATATAAGGATGTATATTGGATCACAGCTATGGAATGTAGTCACTCTTGTGATCCAGTAAGTCCCGTTTTAATATCAGGATGTGAAAGTTTAAAGGCAACCATTCTCCATTCTATAATGCTGTAGATAAGCCCCTGATCTGACCTGCAAGAGAAGAAAAATAACATTATACCCACCTGCGGGGCGGTGCAGTCCGATGGGTGTCACAGGTTTTGGTCCGACTCCTCCCATCTTGTGATGCCACCCCCTACTTGCTTCATGGCTTCCCAGCATCGCACTCCTGCGCAGGCGTACATATCTGCCCTGTTGAGGACAGAGCAAAGTACTGCAGTGTGCAGGCGCTGGGCATCTCTGACCTTTCCCGGCGCCTGCGCACTGCAGTACTTTGCTCTGCCCTCAACAGGGCAGATAAGTACGCCTGCGCAGAGCGCGATGACAGGGAGCCATGAAGCAAGCAGGAGGGCGGTATTGCAAGAAGATAGAAGGAAACAGAACCTGTGACACCCATCGGACCAGACTGCCCCGCAGGTGAGTATCGGGGGCAATGTATCACAGTTAGGTCCATATATATTTGGACAGAGACAACATTTTTCTAATTTTGGTTCTAGACATTACAATGAATTTTAAACAAAGTCAGTCACCTGATCTAAACCCAATTGAGCATGCATTTCACTTGTTAAAGACTAAACTTCAGACAGAAAGGCCCACAAACAAACAGCAACTGAAAACCACCGCAGTGAAGGCCTGGCAGAGCATCAAAAAGGAGGAAACACAGCGTCTGGTGATGTCCATGAGTTCAAGACTTCAGGCAGTCATTGCCAACAAAGGGTTTACAACCAAGTACTAGAAATGAACATTTTATTTACAATTATTTAATCTGTCTAATTACTTTTGGCCCCTTTAAAAACAGGGTGGCACATGTTAAGAAGCTGAAACTCCTAAACCCTTCATCCAATTTTAATGTGGATACCCTCAAATGAAAGCTGAAAGTCTGAACTTCAACTGCATCTGAATTGCTTTGTTTAAACTTCTGTTAGGAGTCAGATTTCTGCCCTTACTATGCAGGAATCCAGACCCTCACATTCTGCATTCTTCTGCTCATTGTCTACTGCAGAAGATATTGCAGAGCAGATTGCCTTGCAGCAACTCTCTCCGGAGGCTAAGTCCTTCTTTCCGTCTTCTGAGCATGCTCGTGAAACGAGCTCTCATTGGTGTTCGGGAGTCAGGTGCTCAGGTCCTGCTCTTAATGCCATTGGTTCAGCTCAGAGTTTTGGAGACTTCCGGAAGGTCCCATTTGCTATAAAAAGTGCGCATGGCTGTTCCGCCATGCATTAGTATAGTCATGCTTGCTGCTGTGTGTATGTTGATGGATGCATGATCTCGTGAATGACTCATTTGAAACCCCATTCCTATGATATTACGATTGTGTGAGGGAATGAGTTATAGCCAGTATTAGCGCCAGCGCGCCATTGCTCCACAAGCACACCTGCTATCGTCTACATCGCGCCTGCGTTTACTGCGGTGTTACCCTGCGGCTTTCTCCACGGGGTGCTGCTGTAGCAGCTTTAGTATGCGTTCTCGGTTGCAACGCTGTTCACACAAGTATTTATGGTAGGTCTAGACGGATGTAGTGCCGTCATTTATAACTACTGCGGTGACCACTTACCGCTTGTGTGCCGCTGAGTCCATGTGTCTCTAACAGGCTCAGCGTTGTTACATTTATCATTTGTAATAGCTGCTCTGTGAATTCAACAGATTGCTTAAGTGCACCTGGGTGTTATCTAACCCTGTGCACACTACCGCCAGATTGCTCTGCCTTCACCTAGCAGCGGTTTTAACATCTACTGCACGGTGGACCCCGAGTGGCGAACGCACTTTATTTATATTTTTTATTTAGTGCCTTCCGCCACTCCTAACAACTTCATTGTGGTAATGTCTAGAACTAAAACTAGAAAAATGTTGTCTCTGTCCAAATATATATGGACCTAACTGTAGCTTATTAAACCAGATGAACCGTATCTGGTGTAAGATGCATATAATTATACAGGAGTGTGACTCCACTCTGGTCAAATCAATACACTCCTCAATTGAGTCCGATACACAAATAACAGCTGTACTGTACTGTGATGCATAGCAGCTCCTCAAGCAACAAGCATGCTACTCCACCCAGGGCTTCCATCAAGACATTACTGCCCTTACTGGTGTATGGGGCCGGGTAGGCAGAGGGAAAGAGGAGGGCTCTGGACATTCTGGCTGCTTGGACCCCTCTCCTCTTTGCTTCTGCCAGTGCTCACCAGGGGCAAAGTGGCCGGTCACCGTCACATACCAACATCTTGTCTGCATAGCTGCTTCTCCTCTCAGCTCATCCTGTCTGGCGCCTGTTTTTAGATTGCCTCCTTCCTACCCACACTTCCAGCCTGTGCAGCATGATGTCTGCACCCTCATGGCTGGATGGAAGCTGCAGCGGTGCAGGACCTCAGTCACCCCTTGAACAGGAGGTAAAGTAAGTCCTGAATGTGTCCGATTGTTTAGCACAGTTGTGAGCAGGATGCTGGATGCAGTAACTGACAGGAGGCAGAGCAAGAGTTAATATTATTTGTTTACTGAACAGGGATAGTTAACAGGGGTATAACAAATAGTGAGGTCACAAATGGTGTACAAGGGTGGTAGACAGTAATAGTAAGCAACAGTTCTTAAGGGTTAACTTATCAGTCCGATGGCTTCCTGAGTATAGATTCCACTTTGCAAACGGCGCCAACGCTGTTAGCGCGTGATGATTCCGGTGTCATCCAGAAGGTGGCGGTGATCCGGATCCTGCCAGTAGTGCTGAGTCTGTGTTGACTGCAACGGGGTCCTAGGTCCAGTGTATGCTGTGTAGGGTGAGGTACAGTCCAAAATACTGTCTGAGCTAAACGGGGCTCAACAGATGTATGCCGGGGTTTCTGAGCACAGTTCAAGTTGAGTCAACAGGCCCTTACTAAGCAGCACGTGCATGATTTGAGCCCAGAGCGTCTGGCACCTTGAGTTCCGGGAACCAGAGTGCACACGGCACGTGTCTTAGGTCGTCGCAGGGAAGAACAAGCGCAGGCGTTAGCTACAACTCAGAAAACGGAGCCTCCACTTCCCCCTGCTGCGCGCTGTCTCTTCCCACCAAGACTGACCTCTTCCACGCGCCCTCAGGTCTCTCTAGCTTAGCCACTCCCCCTCTTGTACAGTGCAAAGGTTAGTTCGGGTTCCTAGTCCTTCCCCAGGACAACAGGAGACAAACCCAACAGTTCCAGACCCGGTGCAAGAGAGGTATCCCCGGTCTGGTTTTTCTTCTTACACTCCCCCTCTCCTTTTGCTCGCCATTCCATGGGCGAGATTTCTTGAAGTAGGCGTTGACATTTTCCTATTCCTTGGATGACCCGCTGCCAAATAAATTGGTCTTAGTTGTATCTGTTGGGAGGTATTCCAGCTGTTTTCTATTTCGTGCACCATAAGTCAAAGGGAGTAGTCGAGTTGGAATGAGTAGTTGAGTCGGGTTGAACATATGAGGACAGGGACGCGCCCAGATCTAATGGAGCAGCCATTTCAGGTCCCTGTCCTTCGGGGTCTACAGGAGGCAGATCAAGAAATTCTTCACTATCAGCATTTATAGGAAAGTGTGTTTCAGGAGCACTTTGCATCTCCTCTGGATCAGTATCTCTTGACAAGCAAGGGAGTAGCATATTCCGACAGACTACCCGGGTAAGAGCACTGTCTTCCGCCTCAGGCTGAACTTCGTAGACGGGACCTTCCAAGCTGATTCTTCGTTTCACGCGATACAGAGTTTTCTCCCACCGTTATTCTAGCTTGTCCCTAGGGCGTTTATCTCGGACCAGTACCCGGTCCCCAGCTTGAAGAGCTGTCCCTCGCAGATGAGCTATCTCTGGATCTTCCATTTCCCGAAACTTAGTCCCCACCAAGCGGTGCAGTGTCTGCAGATGGTGGTGATGTTCTCAAACCCAGGTGGACACCCCCATCCGTGGGTAGTCCTCCTCTAGATCCAACTTCAGTTCAGTAATTTCTCCTCCCGGTCGTCCGAACAGCAGGGTCTAAGGCGTGTGCACGGTGGTGGAATGGACTCGATTATTGTTCACCCAAACCAGTTCAGCCACAAATTCAGGCCAACAGATTTTTCAGTCTTCCTCTAGTGTCCTCAACATCTGAATTAGGGTTCGATTGAATCGTTCACAAGCTCCGTTTCCCTGGGGATCATAAGGCGTTGTCCAAGATTTGTCAAACTGGTACAGGCGCTGCAGTTTTTCCTTCACTCGCCCTTAGAAACAGGCGCCTTAATCGGAGTGTATTCTCTTTGGGCAGCCATATACCTGAATTAAATTTCTGCAGATAGCTTGGGCCGCTGACTCAGCAGTTTGATCCCTAGTCGGAGTCACAACAGCAAACTTGGTGAAGTGGTCGGTCATCACCAGACAATGCTCATATCCAAGGTGAGCCGGGCCTATCATCAGGTAATCTATCATCAATTCTTCTAGAGGGGTGGAAGTCATGATGGTCTGTGTGGGAGCTCTCTGTTCCGGAGGTTTAGATAACTCACAACTTCTACACAGCCGACAGGCCTCTTCCACTCTGGCTTTCAGTCGAGGATGATAGACTAGCCTTTGTAACCACTGGAAAGTCTTCTCTTGACTGAAATGCGCCCCCCCTCTCGTGCTTCTGTGTCCACCTTGTGAATCAGCGTCTCTGGGATCACCACTTGCCAGGTTACACCCAGATCCCATTGCAACTGAATCTTCTGGTACAGCAGCCCATTTTGCAGTTGGAGTCTTTCCCAGTGCCGAAGAATCTGTAGAGTCCCTGGGGACAGAGCGTCCCTCTCTCTGGGTAGTTGTTTGAGAGTTACACACTGTCGCAATTGAGTGAGTCACCTAGACACCTCTCCATGAGTCGCTGAAAAGTCACGGGGGCGTTAGCAAGTCCAATTGGCATCCGATTGACTTCGAACAACCCCTTAGGCAGTATGAAGGCCGTCTTCACTCGGTCGTGTTCGGATATGGGTACTTGCCAATAGTTGCTGGCCAAATCCAACGACGAGACGTATTTTGCGCTTCCCAGCGCAATGATTCCTCAATCCTTGGCAACAGATACGAATCCTGCAAAGTACAGGCGTTCAATTTCCGATAGTTCACACAGAAACGTAGAGTTCCATTTTTCTTCCACACTAATACAATAGGAGAAGCCCACGGGTTCTGGCTCTCTCGAATAACTCCACTTTGTAACATTTGAGTCAGCATCTCCTTCACCTCTTTGTACATTTGTGGTGGGATTTGTCGGTATCATTCTCTAATGATAACAAAGCAAAACCCAGCGCACCGCAATATCGAAAAATTTACCTATAATATGATTCCAGGGTGCAACCACAGTAGTAAAGATAGATAGATCAACTGATAAGAAAAGCACTAATGGAATTATGCACACCACAACAATGTACAAAATTAACATCAGATTTATTGGCACACAAAAATAATTAAAACACAATTAAAAACCAAATTGCTGTGTCCACTCAAAGCAATTTACCCAGTAATAATTCCCATACATGAGAATAATACAAAAATTATGCCCAATAACAATTACGAAAAAAAAACCTCACCTAGTAGCTCATGAGGCAAAACTACATTATATCCTATATCCCCAATCCACCACCAAAGGTGCCCGGTGGAAGTAAAAACCCCCTAGTGGGAAAAAGTAATGATAGAGGGAAATGACCTAAATCGCCAGTCAAATAACTGGTAATCACAAAAAGCCTAAGGAGGGGCCCATGTAATTAGGAAAACCTCCCATAAGGGCCCTGATAGCGGCACCAAGGATAAATATATTACCTAGAGGGAGTCAGACGCAAGAATAATCCCATAGATAAGGATCCAGAGTGGACAACAGACATGGCCCCACGCGTATCGTCCCCCAGGTGGGGCTTCGTCAGGGTGAGTGAACCACATCGTGGCCTGGCAACCTTAAATATACCTAAGTTAATTATTAAACAACCCACTGGTGTGATTACCATAGGTAGCCCAGAAGTAGACCGCCCTGAGACGGACTGCCCATGATCGTTGGTATCAGGGCAGGAAGAGGAGGCGCGCCTGCGCCAAATGGAACGCAATAACATAATGCGCCTGCGTGAAGTGGAAAAAAAATGACCTGCGTATGACCACTATAGTCAGAGCAGGATGAGAAGATCGCACCTGCGCCAAGTGGAACGCAGGCTCGGCAGTGCGCCTGCGTGAAGTGGAACGCAGGTGACCACTATAGTCAGAGCAGGGTGAGGAGATTGCGCTTGCGCCAAGTGGAATGCAGGGTCGCCAGTGCGCCTGTGTGAAGTGGAAGCAGGTGCACACCTTCAGGATGTAAAAGCGGTCCGGGGAGGGAGCGCCATAAATTATGAACACGCTACAGCCATAATAAAGGAAAAATGCGCATGCGCAAAAATACGGCAAAGAAAGAAACGCTCCTGTAAAAAAGAGAGGAACCTGAGCGCTAAGAACTCCAGCCGGCATACTGGACTGGATCACGCACAATCAAAACAGGCGCACATGCAACTCACCATAACCCACCATACAGGACACACAAAAACACACATACCATCCCCAGGGGAAGATCAACAAGCATGACACATGTAACATGACAAGGCAAACATGTACAAATGAATATGACAAAAGCAAATAATAAGAACATGCTAAAACGGCATGGCAATAACATGAATAATTTCTTTATTTGTTATAGTATAATGACACAAATAGCCTAATATTTTACAAAATGCCTGAATAATAGGAAGGATATCAGTATTCCATTCAAAAAGCAAGAATGGCATAAAGGGCACAATTGTCCCATAATATAAATATGGATACGCGTAATTTTCTGGGGGGTTGTTCCAGTTCTCCCTTGACCCATGAGGATTTACTATGTTTACAGAGGTCTTTCATGGCATATTTTTACAGGTGGCTATATTTAATCCTTGTCTTGTTAGCTGGGATGCCTTATTTTGGGTTTACCCCCCCGTTTTCTACTTACTAGCAAGATTTTCTATCCGTGTAACTTATTCTCATGATGGATCCTCCTATTTTTAAGCAGATTTCTAATAAAAAGTTGAATTTTATGGATAGAAATGCTGGAAAATCCGTTTTTCTTCGATGTTGCATGACTGTCCCATTCAAACCTGTGGCCTTATTACCTTGCAGCAGAAAGTCAGCATTTAAGGTGGTGGTGAGAGGGACTAGGAATAGGAGTTAGTGGTGACATTTTTCAATATCAAGTATATGGATGTTATTGCAAAATATTACTGTTATTCTTAAAATTTAATGAAGTTATTTGGAAAATGGAACATTTTTTATTTTCCATACATAAATACAATTAAACATGTATATGTTACATACAAAAAGAACAAAGAAAAACATTTTGTTATATATATCCCAAATATATATCTCAGTGGAATGTCTCACATGCCCTAGTGTCATTATCCTTTAGTCAGTGGTGGGATTCAAATTTTTAACAACAGGTTCTGCGTTTGTAGGAAAACCACACCCATTTTAAGACACACCCATTTTAAGACACACCCATTATCAAGCCACACCCATTTAACGCACCTTTTCCTCAAACATATACAAGTAGGGGCGCAGTCAAGGAGCTGTTCCCTATAGGCAGCACAGGTCCACAATAGGCAGCATTGTTCCCTATAGGCAGCACAGGTCCCCAATAGGCAGCACAGGTCCCCAAAAGGCAGCACTGTTCCCTATAGGCAGCACAGGTCCCCAATAGACAGCACAGGTCCCCAATAGACAGCACAGGTCCCCAATAGACAGCACAGGTCCCCAATAGACAGCACAGGTCCCCAATAGACAGCACAGGTCCCTAATAGGCAGCATTGTTCCCAAATAGGTAGCACAGGTCCCCAATACACAGCACAGGTCCCCAATAGACAGCACAGGTCCTCAATACACGCCACAGGTCCCCAATACACAGCACAGGTCCCCAATAGGCAGCATTGTTCCCTATAGGCAGCACAGGTCCCCAAAAGGCAGGCACAGGTCCCCAATAGGCAGCACAGTGCTGAACAGGTCCTCTGTCCCCTCTAGTCCTCTCTGGACTCCTTTCTCTCCCTCAGACTCCTCAGTCCCCTCTGGACTCATCTGACCCCTCTAGTCCTCTGTCCCTTCTGTCCCCTCCAGACTTCTCTCTCCCCCCAGACTCCACTGTCCCCTCAGACTCCACTGTTCCCTCCAGACCTCTCTCTGTCCCCTCCAGACCTCTCTGTTCCCGAGACTCCACTGTCCCCCCCCCCCCCAGACTCAGCGTGTTCCATGTACCTGAGCGCCTGACCGTGTCCTCACAGCACCACACGCTCTCTGGGCACTTGCTGCAGGACGGAGGCGCGTCTCCTTGGTGATATACGGTAGCTGTAGTTCCGGGTTCTTGCTTCCTGGGGCTGGGCTGGAGGTGAGCTCTGTGCTCCCTGTGGATGTGACGCGGCGATCCCCGCACTGTGCTGGCTGCAGCTCCGGCCCCTGTATACAGGGTCGGACTGGGGTGTCTAGGGCCCACCAAGGGAATTAATTTTAGGGGCCCACCTACAGTAATGTTCAACTCAACATTTAGGCTTTGAGACCGCGGAATTACACCATGGGTTCTTTTGCCGTATATCCCACGCCAAATCTGCATCATTTCAGCATCCTAATTCTACTAAAAGCTGCACCGTTGTTCATATGCTGCAGATCTTTCCGCACTACGATTCATTTAATCCTTTAGGGCCGCAGGCCTGTTTTCACCTTAATGCCCAGGCCATTTTTTGCAAATCTGACCTGTGTTACTTTGAAGTTAAAAAGTGACCCCATTTTGGAATCTACACCCCCAAGGATTGACGTAGGGGGTATAGTGATCACTTTGTCCCAACAAGAGTTCCATGGTAGATGCTACACAGCCCAGCCAATCGAAGCGTTCGTATCTGCAGGGGGGCTAAAATTCGCCCGGACCAGCCAGGCAGCGTTGCTGCCTGCCGGTCTTAGCGGCGAAAGCCTCCCGGTACCCGTGCGATTAGCTGCCCCAATAGGCAGCACAGGTCCCCAATAGGCAGCACAGGTCCCCAATAGGCAGCACAGGTCCCCAATAGGCAGCACAGGTCCCCAATAGGCAGCACAGGTCCCCAATAGGCAGCACATACAGACAGTAACTCACTGACCCGGCGTTGGCCTGTGTACCAGATACACAGGCGACAGGCTGCAACGCGTCTGACTCTGAAGAAGAAGACAGTCACTGTATTCCCGCGGCCGCGGTTGAGGCCTCCTGGATGGCCAGGCCCCGCACCGCCCGTCCTGCTCCTCCGGGTGTGCGCAAATCACCGGTCCGTCACGCTGCCTGGGCTCAGCTCACATTGACTTGACAAGTCTGGGCAGTGGCGGTGACTCCTCCAGCGAGCTCCAGTTACCCGCCAATGCCGCACTGCGCGCAGGAATCAGTGCGCGGGGCGGGGGCCTCCGGGGTGTGCTGTGCTCTGTCCAGTAGTCAGAGACAGAGCAGAGAACGACCCGACGTATCAATGCGCAGTATCCGGCGCGGCGGGCGGGACTAGGAAGCAGAGCAAGAGTCCTCTGCTCCTGCTCCTTGCCGGCTGCACTGCAGGAACATCAAAGTACCGGATCGCGGCTGTGAATCTCCCCGGTTCGGGGAACTGGCTGCTTTTTTAACAACCGGTTCCACCGAACCGGGGAGAACCCGCTGAATCCCACCCCTGGGCAGGGCCGGCTCCAGGTTTTTGAGGGCCCCGGGCAAAAAAGTCTCAGTTGGCCCCCCCTTAACACATACCACGACTCATGCCGTGTGACATCCGTGGTGACGGCCAAAAACGGACTTCTCTCTGTGTGGATCACACGGACGCATGTGATCCACACGGACACTCGCTCTGTGGCAAAACACGTTCATGTGATGGAGGCTACTGATTAGTAGTGTACGCATGAAAGAAAGAAGAGAGAGCGAGAACAGAGAGAGAACAGAGAGAAAGAAAGAGGGGAAATAAAGAACAGAGAAAGAAAGGAAGAACAGAGAGAGAAAGAAAGAACAGAGAAAGAAAGAACAGAGAAGGGAAATAAAGAACAGAGAAAGAAAGAGAATGGTAGGAAGAACAGAGAAAGATACAGAGAGAGAAAGAAAGAACATAGAACGAACAGAGAAAGAAAGAAAGAAAATGAAGAACAGAGAGAGAAAGAAAAGAACAGAGAAAGAGAAAGAAAGAGGGAAAAGAAAGAACAGAGAGAAAGAAGAAAGAAAGAAAAAGAACAAAGAGAAAGAAAGAGTGGACAGAAAAAAAGAACAGAGAGAGAAAGAAAGAAGGGAATAAAGAACAGAGAGGGAGAGAAAAAAGGGGAAAGAAAGAACGGAGAGAGAAAAAGAGTTGACAGAAAAAAAGAACAGGGGGAGAGAGAGAAAAAGGAGGGGAAAGAAAGAACAGAGAGGTAGAGGGGAAAGAACAGAGAGGAAGAGGGGAAAGAAAGAACAGAGAAAGAGAAAGAAAGAGAGAACAGACAGAGAAAGAACAGAGACAGAAAGAAAGAACAGAGAGCGAAAGAAAAGATTAGAGAGAAAGAACAGAGAGAGAAAGAAACGGAGAAAAATTCTATAAAGATACTATAGCAGCCCAGCTCCCATTGTAGTGCCTACCTGAGCCTCCTGGTGCAGGACATATCATGAGCCGCTCACATGGCCGACATCCCCGATTCCAAGGCGATCTCGCTGTCCGCTGTCAGAGGAGGACACGGTGATGGATCTGAAGCATTCCCTGAAGTGCCTCCATGGTTCCGTCACAATCTCCTACTGAAATGACCTAATTTCTGGTCAGCTTCCAGCACGTCACTTCCGGTAGAACGTTACGTGCAAGTTTTAAATTGCTCCTTGGGGCTCTGCTGTGTACTCCTGTGTCCCACGGGGAAAGTAAGCTCCCGGCTGGGGCAGTCTCTCTCTCAAAATTGGGACTGTCTCGCTGGATCCGGGACGGTTGGGACTCGGGAGGTATAAATGCTCCCCACTATGCACCTCGTACACACACGGCTCCACTTTGAATGCCTCGTACACACACGGCTCCGCTCCGTACACCTTGTACACACGCAGCTTCACTCCGTACACCCCCGGCTCTGCTCCGCTCCATAAACACACGGCTCAGCTCCGTACACACAGGGCTTCGCTCCGTACACCTCGTACACACAGGGCTTCGCTCCGTACACCTCGTACACACACGGCTTCGCTCCGTACACCTCGTACACACACGGCTTCGCTCCGTACACCTCGTACACACACGGCTTCGCTCCGTACACCTCGTACACACACGGCTCTGCTCCGTACACCTCGTACACACACGGCTCTGCTCCGTACACCTTGTAAACCCCTCCTGACCCCACCCAAGAACACACACGGCTCTGCTACATCCACCTTGTTAAACCCCTCCCTGACCCCACCCAAGTACACACACGGCTCTGCTACATCCACCTTGTAAACCCCTCCTGACCCCACACAAGTACACACACGGCTCTGCTACATCCACCTTGTAAACCCCTCCCTGACCCCACACAAGTACACACACGGCTCTGCTACATCCACCTTGTTAAACCCCTCCCTGACCCCACACAAGTACACACACGGCTCTGCTACATCCACCTTGTAAAACCCCTCCTGACCCCACCCAAGTACACACACGGCTCTGCTACATCCACCTTGTAAACCCCTCCTGACCCCACACAAGTACACACACGGCTCTGCTACATCCACCTTGTAAAACCCCTCCTGACCCCACACAAGTACACACACGGCTCTGCTACATCCAACTTGTTAAACCCCTCCCTGACCCCACACAAGTACACACACGGCTCTGCTACATCCACCTTGTAAAACCCCTCCCTGAGCCCACACAAGTACACACACGGCTCTGCTACATCCACCTTGTAAACCCCTCCTGACCCCACACAAGTACACACACGGCTCTGCTACATCCACCTTGTAAAACCCCTCCTGACCACACCCAAGTACACACACGGCTCTGCTACATCCAACTTGTTAAACCCCTCCCTGACCCCACACAATTACACACACGGCTCTGCTACATCCACCTTGTAAACCCCTCCCTGACCCCACACAAGTACACACACGGCTCTGCTACATCCACCTTGTAAAACCCCTCCCTGACCCCACACAAGTACACACACGGCTCTGCTACATCCACCTTGTTAAACCCCTCCTGATCCCACACAAGTACACACACGGCTCTGCTACATCCACCTTGTAAAACCCCTCCTGACCTCACACAAGTACACACACGGCTCTGCTACATCCACCTTGTAAAACCCCTCCCTGACCCCACACAAGTACACACACGGCTCTGCTACATCCACCTTGTAAAACCCCTCCCTGACCCCACACAAGTACACACACGGCTCTGCTACATCCACCTTGTAAAACCCCTCCTGACCCCACACAAGTACACACACGGCTCTGCTACATCCACCTTGTAAAACCCCTCCTGACCCCACACAAGTACACACACGGCTCTGCTACATCCAACTTGTTAAACCCCTCCCTGACCCCACACAAGTACACACACGGCTCTACTACATCAACCTTGTTAAACCGCTCCCTGACCCCACTGTCCCACACATAAACGTTACCTCATCCATCCAGACCAGCACCATAATGAAAAGCGACCAGAACAGCAGAGTCCTGCAGCCGCCCTGATCATGTGACCCCTGACTCCTCCCCTCCTGTGACCTCATCACAGGTCCTGTGCTGGCACCGCACACAAGATTACAGCCGAAGGAAGCGATGATCATTGCTGGCTGTAAGGGGCTGCGTCACTGCGTGGGTCCCTCGCGGAGGGCGCAGGATGGGGTCAGTACATGGGGGCGTGGCGGCAGCCGGCGGGTATCCCGGACAGCGTGAGTGGGCCCTCCCATCTCGCCAAGGCCCCGGCACTTGCCCGGGTGCTGACGCCGGCCCTGCTCCTGGGTACGAGCGACCAGTGAGTGACAGTGACATTCGGGGGCAGGGCCCACCGAGGGATCCAACGGTTCCTCGGTGGGCCAGTCCGAGCCTGCCTGTATAGTCCTCAGAACCGGATCGCGGCTCTGAATCTCCCCGGTTCGGGGAAACGGCTGCTTTTTTAACAACCGGTTCCACCGAACCGGGGAGAACCCGCTGAATCCCATCCCTGCCTTTAGTCCTTATTGCATACTCTAAAGCCCCACGTTTAGCAATTTGGGTTAGCCTTCAATACCGTGTATCCTGCTTACAGCGGTGTCATCCATCATTCTATCCCTAAGAAATTGTATGGATCATAAACCAGGAGTATCTAGCCATGGACCCCAGACTTTTTCATATTTATGCATAACCTCTCTTTTCTTATGTATGCTCTTCTTCATTCTAATTATGGGATGCATTCTGTTATTAAAGTCTGATAACGGCGGAGTGTACTTTGAATCCATCGAATAGTTATGCAGTTTCTGGCCAGGAATAAGATTCTAGAGATACCTATTTGTATCAGGTCAAAATCCATTTCATCCTCTAGCATTCCCAGGTTACATATTTTAGGATTTATCTGTAAGTCAATACTCTATATAATACTGTATAATATTTATATACTCTGTGAATTAACCTAAGTATCCCCTTCCAGTAATTTCCCAGAGCGGGGCATGCATTAAATCTGCATTTTCCCTTTAACACATTAGTCATCTGATCTTATTCCTATTTTATATAAGTAGCTAGGAGTTCTATACTTTCTATGTATGAGATACATTTGTGACAACCTTTGTCCTTCTTATCTTGATAAATGTGGAGCAAATTCCATAATTGTGCTCCATTGTCCTTCACTGATATGGCTGACATCATCTTCCCATTTATTTGAGTCTTATAGGGAACCGTTTCAGAACGTCTGATATTAGGTATTTATATATGAGGGATATCAGTGATTTAGAGGAAGATTCCGGAAAATGTAACATTTAATGATGATTTACTATTGGACTGATCCATAACTCTGTAAATAAGGGCTCACGTTTCTGTGTGGAACAACCGGACCGCACTTGATCTCCTACCTCTAGATGGGTTAGAAAATTGGATTTCATCAGGTATTACGAGACTCAGACGTCTATAGTCCAATAATGCTTTCTGTTCTTCTCAGCAATTACAGGAGGAATAGAAGCTCCTCATAGATGATTTTATCATTATAGTCAGATATGACAAACCTTTGATGCACAAAACAGGATTAAGAAACCATAAATTTAGTCAGACACGTTGCTAAACACAATACCAAATTCAGGGAGAACGTCTGGTATGACTTCTGGACTTTATAAAATGTTGCCACCTAAATATTTGGAAAATTATCCCCTTGTAATTATGGGCAAATTGAAAAGGGACATTCAGCCTGATACTGACAACCAGTAGACAAGCATCCTTAAAGTGGTCAGATCTATACACAGTACCTAAGGGAAAGTAGTAGTCTGTCACAATTATATAATCCACAGGGGATATATGACCCCTGTTTCTCCATGAGGTCGGAAGACACTACCATTCAAAATTTTGGGGTCACCCAGACAACCTTGTATTTTCCATGAAAACTCAAACTTTTATTAATCAAATGAGTTGCCAAATGAATTTAAAATCTAGTCCAGACATTGACAAGGTTCGAAAAAAAGATTTTTACTTGAAATAATAATTTTCTCCTTCAAACTTTGCTTTCATCAAAAAATGCACCCTTTGCAGCAATTACAGCATTGCAGACCTTTGGCATTCTAACAGTTAATTTGCTGAGGTAATCTGGAGAAATTTCACCCCATGCTTCCAGAAGCCCCTCCCACAAGTTGGTTTGGCTTGATGGGCACTTTTTGCATACCATACAGTCAAGCTGCTCCCACAACAGCTCAGTGGGGTTGAGATCTGGTGACTGCGCTGGCCACTCCATTAAAGATAGAATACCGGGGGGGCGTGGCTATGTAGCAGCGAGAGAGTACACGCTTAGCAAGAGCTCCTACCATCCTGTCATTATCCGGCCAGCAGACCCTTACTTCCGCGGTATAACTGCGGATTTTCGGACCCCTCCGGACTCTGGGACGCTCCTGGGCCCCTGTGGGAGAGCGGGGCTGGACGCCTGAGGGCTTGTGGCGGTGAGGACCGGGGCTGCCGGCGGGGCCTGCACGGGACGGCGGCCATCTTGGAGGCGCGCACTCTGACAGTGGAGACGCGGCGCCGGACCCCTTGCTGTAGAGCTTGAGGAAGGTGAGCAGGCACACTGAACACTTGTGAGGGACGAGCGGTGTGTGCCCTGAAAGATTGGGCCCCGCGTCCCCCTCTCTGCTATAATTACCTGCCTGCTGGTGCCATTACTGTGGGACTTGGATCCCTCTGACTGCTGTCCCTGTGAGGTCCTGAGGATCTCTCCCCGGGCTATAAGGACACTTGTCTGCTACTTGGGGCTGGACATTGTTTTCCTGTGTGACTGTAGGTTTGTGCTGCTCCTGGGACCCTGCAGCCACCATTTGATAAACTTTCTCCGTCTATAGCCTTGGGTTTAGGGAACTCCAGAGTGCACCGTTTCTGATATACAAGCCTACAACTTGCAGTAACCACCGATCCACCAAACCGCTGCACGACCAACTCTACCCTCGCCTACTGTATCCTCACCCATCCCGTTGTAGATTGTGAGCCCTCGCGGGCAGGGTCCTCTCTCATCCTGTACCAGTCGTGACTTGTATTGTTTAAGATTACTGTACTTGTATGTATTATGTATACCCCTCCTCACATGTAAAGCGCCATGGAATAAATGGCGCTATAATAAATAATAATAATAATATCCGGCTGTGCCCTACTGCTACTGCAATGAGTCGTTCCAAGGGGCCTGGAACAGCGGCTGAAAGGCTGAAGGAATATGCCAGAGTAGATCATGCTGACAGCTCAAGATCACTTAAAAATAATCCTTCACAGTCTCAGCATAAGAACCGCCCCTCTGAGGGTGGGGAGGAAAGTGAGCAGGAGGAATTAACCCTTAAGCAAGCGTCTGAGCAACTCATGCAGGCCATCTCCTTAACCAGGTCGTCTCTGTCTGGGAAGATAGAGGACGTGCACAATGAAGTGGGACGCCTCTGACAAGACATACAAGCCATGAAGGGCCGCATCACGGAGGTGGAGACGTGGGTTTCCCAGGTAGAAGACACCATCACACCTATGGAAGCCAAACTAATGAAAGTGGCAGGCTCTATGAACGCATGGAGGCAAAAAGCGGATGACCTGGAGAATAGAATGTGTCGGAAAAACATCTGAATTATTGGTCTGCCGGAGCGCTCGGAAGGACAATATCTGGAGCAATTCCTAGAAGATTGGCTTAAAACCACTTTGGGAGATGAGTCCTCCCCAATCTTTGCGGTGGAAAGGGCTCACAGGGTCCCTACTAGACCTCTTCCTCCTGGAGCCCCACCTAGACCTTTTCCTGCGTGTCTCAACTGCAGGGATAGAGACGTGGCTCTGCTTCTGGCGCTGCAAAAGAGTCCTATCAAGTTCAACAATGCCACAATCTCAATTTTCCCAGACTTCTCAATGGAACTTCAGAAACAACGGGCGCAGTTTACGGAGGTCAAGAGACATCTACGGGAGAGGAATATTATATACTCGATGATTTACCCGGCCTGGCTCCAGGTGGTCCACGAGGGTTCTACTTTGTTTTTCACAGATCCAGCGGAGGCGGCAGCGTGGCTAAGGTCTCGCAAAGGGTCTGCTGCAAAGGAATCCTAATGTATTTATTGCTAGTTGGTATTTTTCTATTAATCGGCTGATTGGAGCTTTGCTGGATAGCGTCCAAGTTACCAACAATACTGGACACTGGGCTCAGTGATGGTATCCCCTTGTTTGCTTCGTGACGGGAGTACAGGACTCTGCTCCCACGTTGTTTGTTGTTTATTCACTTTGTTTTTTTCCATAGTGGTTTTTTGTATTGTTTAGGTAGTAATTGCAGCCGACAACAATTTCAGTCGCTAGGTGGCGTCTCTAAATTTTGCCTGATTAATATTATGCATCATATTCAGCGGAGGAAAATATTGGGTCTGAGTTGATATGTATGACATGGAATGTGAGGGGTATAAAAACCCCTCAGAAAAAGATCAAGGTTTTCTCACAGGTCAGACATTATCGCCCTCACATTGTGGCCTTGGTGGAGACGCACCTGACTAGGGATACAGCGCGCTGCGTACAGAAGCCTTGGGTACAATAGTCTGCCCATACATTCCATACCAGCTACTCGAGAGGGGTATCACTGTTGGTACATAAAGACGTCAGATGGGAACCAAGGGAGACTCGGAGGGATCCTGAGGGTCGTTTTATTTTCGTCCATGCATTGATAAACACCAGGAAATATGTAGTCTTATGCATTTATAACCCCCCCGGCTCGTATATGCATTCTGCATAAGGCAATGAGTTTTGCCCTTAATTACCCAGACGCGGATGTTATTTGTATGGGAGACTTTAATATGGTCATGAACAACAGCCTTGATAAATTAAGGCTGGATGATGGGGGGTCCTCTCCATCGACTACAACCCCGTTGTCATTATTTATTGAGGGTGGTGGGTGGTTAGATTTGTGGATGGTGCGTTACCCTGAGTTAAGGGAATATACTTGCCACTCATCCACTAAACGCTTTCTATCACGCATAGACTATATATTTGGTTCTAACGGTCTGGCAATGTGGGTGACTGATATAGAGCAAGGAAGTAGGGGGATCTCAGACCATAGTCCGGTCATCCTTAAACTCAAATATGGGCGAGTGGACAGTGGGATAGCTTGGAAGTTGAATCCTTTCTGGTTAAAATTGATGGGGCCTCATGACAGAACGATTGATCAGTTGCATTGCTTCATCGCATCCCACCCGGAACCTCAAGATATTAATTTATTTTGGAATGCCCTTAAGGCATACCTGGAGGGGCTGTTTGTCCTCCACGATCTCTTATATTAAGTGGGTAACCTCAAGAAAGGATGACGAGGTGGAGCAATGACTGAAAGACGCAGAGGCAACATATATATCTAACCAAACCAGTGGGAACAGGATTGAGTGGTTGGCTACACAGAGGTTATATACTCAGCACGTGGACACTAAATCTAAGCGTAAACTATTTTTTTACTCTTCAATCCTATTTCGAATTGGGGAATCAGACGGGTAAATTTTTGGCTTATCTGGTGCGCCAACATAGCACCTCTAATACAATATTACAGATTCGTGGGGCGGACGGTATATTGGGGTCTTCAACTGAAGAGATTCTTGGCTGTTTTCAGGACTACTACAGGTCACTTTTATGAATCTAAAAGTGACTTTGACACTTCGGGGTGTTTAGACTATTTGTCAGATGTATCATTCCCCACATTACATCCTGAGCAGCGAGCCCTTATGGACGCTGTGTTCACCGCAGAGGAGATAGTAAATGCTATGACAGACATGGCTTCTGGGAAGGCCCCTGGACCTGATGGGTTCCCTATTGAATTATATCGGAAGTACCGCAATATATTGACGCCTCTTCTGGTGAAGGTATTTCGGGGAATTTGGGAAGGGAATTCTATGCCTGAGTCCTTTTATGAAGCCAACATCATAGTGCTTAGGAAAGAGGGGAAGGACCCTTTGGAATGTGGATCCTATCGTCCCATCTCGTTAGTAAATGTGGACTATAAAATTTTCACCAAGATTCTAGCTACTAGACTGAACTCAATTATATTGAACCTTGCACATCCTGATCAAACGGGCGTTATGCCTGGTAAAAGTACTTCTATTAACATCAGAAGAGTCCAGTCAATAGTCCAATATAGCTCCCTAATGCCAGACAACAAATGGACATTGGCATCGTTAGATGCCGCCAAGGCTTTTGACTCTCTGGAGTGGCCTTTCCTCTCCGCATGTTTGCAAAGGTATGGCTTTGGCAATAAATTTATAACATGGATCAAAGTATTATACATGAAACCTAAGGCCCGTATTATAATAAATAATTCTATATCTGAGTCCTTCGCATTATACAGGGGAACTCGTCAGGGTTGTCCTCTTTCCCCGACCCTCTTCGCCCTTGCGATTTAGGCACTGGCAATGCATATAAGATCCTCCCCTAACATCCAAAGCATAGATATAGCAGGTCGGGTGGATACCATAGGCCTTTATGCCGATGATATGGTGGTATTCTTGAATGAGGTGGAAGAAACTTTGCCACAGGTGATATCCCTTATAGATAGATTCAGTAAATATTCAGGTCTACATATAAATTGGGAGAAGTCTGCCCTGTTACCCCTTTCCCATGCCCCGATGCCCCAGCTGGAGGCTCTCTCCTCGCTGTCTACTGTATCTAGTTTTAAATATTTGGGCATCCATATGTCTAACAATAGTACGCTTGATCTACAACTTAATGTCCACCCACTGGAACTAGCTAATGTTAAATTTGCATCCTGGAGTAGGCTCCCATTGTCTGTAGCCGGCCGCATTAATCTGATTAAAATGATATTGCTCCCTAAATTTAGCTACTCCCTTCAGCACAGTGCGGTAGCGGTGCCCAGGTCCTTTTTTGTTACTCTCAATTCCCTGGTCACGTCCTTTACATGGGGGAAAACTAGGCCCAAACTTAAATTGTCCACTTTACAAAGACCAAAGAAAGGAGGCCGGGCGGTGTTGCCAGATTTTTTCCTATACTACTTAGCTGGGCAGGCTAAAGCTTTAAGTAAATGGATGCTGGGTAATTGCCTCCCCAATTCTGAAAGTCACCTGCGTCACGCTGCGCAAGCGGATTGTCCATTAGGTTTCCTGGAGTCGGAGAAAGCTGGTGTTCCACGTCTGCTGCCCCTGCTCCGACTGGCACGATTAATATGGAGACAAATTAAGAATGTAATTGGGTTTAAAGATTTTATGGCTGATATGCCCCTGTGGAATAATAACTATTTTCCGGGGTTACTGAATCACCCATTCACCGTCTTTTGGATTCATTATGGCATCTCTTCAGTGGGAGATTTGTATGACCAGGGGATCTTAAAGTCTTTTGAACAATTACAGGCCACACATGATATTCCGAGATCTCAATTTTTTCCGCTATCTGCAGCTGAGATCGGCTCTTCAATCACATATGAGGGATGGGGGTGTGGACCGTACTATTTCATCTTTACCTCTGATATGAATCCTTAATTCGCAGGGCCCCCAGGGTCTCATATCCTCTTTGTATACATAAATGCTGTCAGTAGGGGCAGAATCGGCCATAAGCTCTATTGAGAGGAAGTGGGAACGGCTCATCCCTAATGCGCAAAGAGAGGAGTGGGAGTAGATTCTAGAGTTTCCGACTGGAGTATCACCATCTATTAATAACGGAATGATACAACTATATATAATAAATCAATAGTATTTGATTCCGTTGCGACTTTTTAGTATGGGTCGGCTTCAATCATCAGAATGTATGCGATGTCATTCGCCAGATGCTGATTTTATTCATATGGTATGGCAGTGTCCCATTATCTTACACTACTGGAAAGAGGTGACTACACTACTGACATCCCTGGTGCAGGCCCCTGTCACTCTAGATCCATTGATCTGCTTGTTTGGAGTGTGGGAGGAAGAGACTTGGGATCGCTATACTGGGGTCTTCCTGCACGAGACGCTGTTTATGGCACGGAAGGTGCTGGCATTGCGGTGGATGGGGAGTTCATGTGAGTTCATGACCTTCCCTTAGATTTTGGATCGAGTTGGTAAATTCGATTGTTCCATATGGGCGCACGTTATACCAAAAATAGGGGATGCCCGGGTAAATTTGAAAAGATTTCGGAGAGGTGGAATTCCTCTCACCTCACTTTGCAAGGTTGAGACCTCACACGCGACATAATACGATACCGGAGACCAGGCTGCGGAAATAGTAGATATTAGTTAATGTAGTGGTAGTTGTAGTTTAGGAATTTTAGATTTTATTTCTGAATGGTATGACAAGGCTTGTGAAATTGAATTGATATACATGCTGGAAAATGTATAGGCAATTATCCTTTATGTATGCTTGAAGGATAGGTACATATTACCTTGTTTATAAGAGTGTGCAATTTCTCTGCATTATATTTTACAATGGACGGAAACACGTGTGCTATGTATAATGCTTGTTATCATAAGCCATTGTGTATGTTGTACATTCTTTGTGTCCTGAGGTTCAATAAACGAATTTGAAGAAAAAAAAAAAAGAATACCAGCTGCCTGCTTCTTCCCTAAATAGTTCTTGCATAATTTGGAGGTGTGCTTTGGGTCATTGTCCTGTTGTAGGATGAAACTGGCTCCAATCAAGCGCTGTCCACAGGGTATGGCATGGCGTTGCAAAATGGAGTGATAGTCTTCCTTATTCAAAATCCCTTTTACCTTGTACAAATCTCCCACTTTACCAGCACCAAACCAACCCCAGACCATCACATTACCTCCACCATGCTTGACAGATGGTGTCAGGCACTCTTCCCGCATCTTTTCAGTTGTTCTGCGTCTCACAAATGTTCTGTGTGATCTGAACACCTCAAACTTGGATTCATTTGTCCATAACACTTTTTACCAATCTTCCTATGTCCAATGTCTGTGTTCTTTTGCCCATATTAATCTCTTCCTTTTATTAGCCAATCTCAGATATGGCTTTTTCTTTGCCACTCTGCCCTGAAGGCCAGCATCCCGGAGTCGCCTCTTCACTGTAGACATTGACACTGGCGTTTTGGGTGCACTATTTAATAAAGCTGCCAGTTGAGGACCTGTGAGGCGTCGATTTCTCAAACTACAGCCTCTAATATACTTGTCTTGTTGCTCAGTTGTGCAGCGGGGCCTCCCACTTCTCTTTCTACTATGGTTAGAGCCTGTTTGCGCTCTCCTCTGAAGGGAGTAGAACACACCGTTGTAGGAAATCTTCAGTTTCTTGGCAATTTCTCGCATGGATTTTTCTGGCCATTTTGAGAGTTTACTGGAACCAACAAATGTAATACTCCAGATTTTCAACTAGCTCAAAGGAAGGTCAGGTTTATAGCTTTTCTAATCAGCCAAATTGTTTTTAGCTGTGCTAACATACTTGCACAAGGGTTTTCAAGGGTATTCTAACCATCCATTAGCCTTCTTACACAGTTAGCAAACACAAAGTACCATAAGAACACTGAAGTGATGGTTGTTGGAAATGGGCCTCTATACACCTATGAAGATATTGCATGACAAATCAGACGTGTGCAGCTAGAATAGTCATTTACCACATTAAGAATGTATACAGTGTATTTCTGAATCATTTAATGTTAGCTTCATTGGAAAAAACTGTGCTTTTCTTTCAAAAAATACAGAAATTTCTAAGTGACCCTAAACTTTTCAACGGTAGTGTACGTACGGAGGTCAAAGGTCCGAAGTGCTTAGCAGAAGCTGCTGATCTTATTTACATGCTGCGGGATTATAAATACTTTTGTAAAGTTATTACAATTGTGTAATCATAATTAGGAAATTTGGTTGGAGACACCAAGGTATTTTTTTATTGGGGAGTCTAGAATAACGGACACTGGACACACGGGAAAACAGCAGTAGGATATTTATTGTTTCTTGCACATTAATTGATAACATTTAGATGGATTCAGATGAACTCTCCTACAAAATGTGATAAAGTCATTGCTACAGAACTGTATGAGAAAGTAATTTATTCTAAAAGAAACACTAGAGGTAAAAATGAGAGAATTCAGGCCCGGTGGCTGGATACTTCAGGTCTGGCTTCCAACATATTAGTAAGAGACGGGGTCTTTGTGCCTAATGCTCCTCTACTCAGTACATAATGAGACTTACTGATCTTGTTGATATACAGAGCGTTTGAGTAAGGTCGTGTGTGCAAAGCGAGAAACTCGCGTGAGTCTCTTGCATCAATACCACGCACTGGCGCCGGCACTAGGGACAGGAGTGTGCGGTTGCATAGAAATACATCCAGCCGCAAACTCCGGTCCCAAGTGCTGGCGACAGTGCCGGGTACTGATGCACGAGTTTCTCGTATTGAACACGTAAGTGTGACTCCGGCCTAAGATAGAAACTACCTAAATATGAGGATCTATATATCATTGTACAAAAAAAAAAATGGAGATAGCGCTATTCTTCTGTATAAAATACGTGATGCTCCTGTAGCCCTAATATTTCTGTATATGAGGTCTCTAAATAGATAATCTTACCCCAGCATTACAAATTTAGATAAGGGAGGTGAGGAGAGGGAGACATTTTATTTTAATTGGAATAGATAACACTAGATGATCCAACAAAGAAGGAATGGATTGTACATGTGAATAGTAATTTACAATATGAGCATGTTAATTATTGTAGTACAGAAAAGTTAAAGACTTTGTTCACACACGGAGATTGTGGATTGAAAGAGACTGATGAATGGCAGATCGCTGAGATTGGGAGTTAGGAAGAAGAGGGAGGAGACAATATTCAGTATTTTTGAGTAGGTTTAAGGGAAGGTGTTGAAATACTCTTGTATATTTAGAAAATATATAAATATGTTATGGTAATATTCAATGGAATATTGCAAATAATTTGAATTTTAGATAACAGATGTATATTAACAACTTCATGTTTTAATTCAAATTTAAGCTGTAACTTATTTTTTCGTTTACTTACTTGTTGTTACTTTGACTCTCTTATGTGTTTTCTTGCACAGTTTGTCAAAATATATGGTTTATACCTGTGTGAGTTTTAATTTGTGGTTAACAAAAATGATTTTCAAGTAAAATCTTTCCCACCTTCTAGGTATGATAATGGCTTCTCAATTTGTGAGATATCTGATGTTTAGTACGATTCCTTTTGTTGGTAAAAATTGTTAGAATGAAAATGGCTTCTCTCCTGTGTGAGTTCTCTGATGTCTTACAAAATATGAGCTATCTGCAAAACATTTCCCACATTCTGAACAGGAATATGGCTTCTCTCCTGTGTGAATTCTCTGATGTGTAACAAGATATGAGCTACCTGCAAAACATTTCCCACATTCTGAACATGAAAATGGTGTCTCCCCTGTGTGAGTTCTCTGATGTCTAACAAGATGTGATTTATCTGCAAAACATTTCCCACATTCTGAACATGAAAATGGCTTCTCTCCGGTGTGAATTTTCTGATGTGTAACAAGTCTTGATTTAGCTGCAAAACATTTCCCACATTCTAAACATGAAAATGATATCTCCCCGGTGTGAGTTCTCTGATGTATAACAAGATTTGATTTACGTACAAAACAATTACCACATTCTGAACAAGAAAATGGCTTCTCTCCAGTGTGAGATCTCTGATGTGTAACAAGTCTTGATTTAGCTGCAAAACATTTCCCACATTCTAAACATGAAAATGGCTTCTCCCCTGTGTGAGTTCTCTGATGTCTAACAAAATATGAGCTATCTGCAAAACATTTACCACATTCTGAACATGAATATGGCTTCTCCCCTGTGTGAGTTCTCTGATGTGTGACAAGATATGAGCTACCCGCAAAACATTTACCACATTCTGAACATGAAAATGGCTTCTCTCCTGTGTGAGTTCTCTGATGTTTAATAAGACATGATTTATCTGCAAAACATTTCCCACATTCTGAACATGAAAATGGTTTCTCCCCTGTGTGAGTTTTCTGATGTTTATTAAGTGATCTCTTATTAAATAATTTTCCACATTCTGAACATGAATACAGCTTCTCTATTGCTTGAGTTTTCTGATGTTTAACAAGTTTTTTCTTACTTGTAAAACATTTCCCACATTCTGAACAAGAATAGGGGTTCTTCCTTCCATGAGCTCTTTTTTGTTTTGCAATCTCTAAATTTGGGTTAAAATATTTCCCACACTCAGAGAAAAAATGTTTTTCTTCAATGTGAATTTTTGGATGTGTAACAAAAGATGTTTTGAGTGATATCACTTGTCCTTCTGATCTCTTGGTGCAGTCACCTGCCAAGAATAAAAATTATTTTTGAATAAATTATGATTATTTTTATAAGATTTCTCAAATACCCACAGAAATTGCAAGTTATGTAGCAAAATCAAATTCTTTACTAAGACAAACAGTTAACAATTAAACAGTAAAGTGCCACACAATATCAGTATGGAGGAAAGAAAAGCCATACAATCCTTAAAAGCTAACAACAATATCATGAAACAAGAAGACAAAGGAGGAGCTGTAGTCATCATGAACATGTCAGATTACATCCAGGAAGACTCATCAAGAAGAAATATTTAGTGGAATAAAGTGCTGCTGAATGATCGATATCAGTCCATGTGTGGCTTATTAATATAATTGTTGCTTTATTCTACACATTTCAAAGTTAAAAGAACTTCCTCCTCAGAAAAACAGGACTACATGGACAAAGAAGATACATCAGTGGATTTTTTTATAAGTGCACTTTTTGAATTTAGGCACCAAAAAGCTACCACCTGATAGTTCACGTTGTGTCAAAGTTCAATGCAAGATTATCTGAACTTATGATGAATAAATAAAAATTCACATACAATATATTGCATACGTTTGTTAAAATGGTCCAAAAGGGATTAAAAGATCAAATCAACCCCTATAGGTTATATGTAAGTCAAGATAAGCTAAAAATTCCCCTGCGAGGGAATATGTTTCTAAGCATTTTGTTCTTTAACGTCATAAATGTCAATAAAAACCATTTTGAAACTAAAAAAATCAAATAAAAAAAAAAAGGTAAAATACAGAAGAATTTTGTTCCGGTCTAGAACCCTTATTACATTTGTTGAAAAAAAATACACATCCAACGTCCTGCTGCTCTAGGTTGTCAGCTATTCTGTCTGATGCTGGGTGATTAGTATGGGTGAGAACTCATTTAGATCAAAGACAAGTTTCTCGTTTATGTTCTAATAAATTACTGATGTTTAAAACTTTAATCTCCGGTGGTATCTTTTTAGCGCCTACATTCAAAAAGTGCACCTATAAGAAATCCAACGTTGTATCTGCTATGTGCATGTGGTCCTTCTTTTTCCTGAGTTCTTGTATCTTCGAAAAGCGTAGAATAAAGCCACAATTTATTAATAAGCCAAACATGGACTGATGTCTCTTCAATCATCTAGCTGCACAGAGGATTTCCACTAAATATTTCTTCTTGATGAGTCTTCTACTGTATGTGGATAAAACCCTATTTCGTACCATCTTCTCTCTCCCCAACATTTTTACATCCAAGAAGCACACAGACAACTCTTGGATAGAAAATACTACACTCCACCTCAGGAAGATCCCACCAAAAAGAAGACAGAGGAACTAACATATACAGGTGCATCTCACAAAATTAGAATATCATCAAAAAGTTAATTTATTTCAGTTCTTCAATACAAAACGTGAAACTCCTATATTATATAGAGTCATTACAGAGTGATCTATTTCAAGTGTTTATTTCTGTTAATGTTGATGATTATGGCTTACAGCCAATGAAAACCCAAAAGTCATTATCTCAGTAAATTAGAAAACTTTATAACACCAGCTTGAAAAAGGATTTTAGCCCCTTCATGACTGGAGCGGTTTTGCGTTTTCATTTTTCACTCCTCTTCTTCCCAGAGCCATACCATTTTTATTTTTCCATCAATATGGCCACGTGAGGGCTTGTTTTTTTTTTGCGGGACAAGTTGTAATTTTGAACGACACCATTTGGTTTTACCACGTGGTGTACTAGAAAACGGGGAAAAAAATTCCAAGTGCGGTGAAATTGCAAAAAAAAAAAAAAAAAAGTGCAATCGCACACTTGTTTTTTGTTTGGCTTTTTTGCTAGGTTTACTAAATGCTAAAACTGCCATTATGATTCTCCGGGTCATTACGAGTTCATAGACACCAAACAATGTCTAGGTTCTCTTTTATCTAACTGGTGAAAAAAGATTCCAAAAGTTTGTTAAAAAAAAATTGCACCATTTTCTGATACCCATAGAGTCTCCATTTTTCGTGATGTTGGGTTGGGTCAGAGCTTATTTTTTACTTGCCAAGCTGATGCTTTTAATGATACCATTTTGATTTTTTTCCTCGCTACGTCGTTTAGCGATCAGGTTTAGATCAGGCGATTCTGAACGCGACAATAGCAAACATGTTTATGTTTGATTTTTTTTATATTGAATGGGGCAAAAGAGGGGTGATTTGAACTTTTCTATTTTTTAATATTTTTAAAAACTTTTTCTTTTGTTTTTTATACTTTTGGCATGCTTCAATAGCCTCCACTGGAGCCTAGAAGCTGCCATAGCTCGATCGGCTCTGCTACATAGAGGCGATGCTCGTATCACCTCTATGTAGTAGAATTGCTGACTTGCCATGAGCTCCAAGCACTGGGCGGCACTCATAGCAGTCCAGCACTGACAACCATAGAGGTCTTAAGGAGACCTCTGGTTGTCATGCTGACACACAGGTGACCCGCGATCAAGTGACGCAGGTCACCAGTGTGCGCATTTCTGGCACAACTGATGGAAATGCCATTTAAATGCTGCTGTCAGCATTTGGCAGCGGAATTTAACTAGTTAATAGCTGTGGGCGGATCGCAATTCCACCCGCGGCTACTGCGGGCACATGTCAGCTGTTCAAAACAGCAGAAATGTCAGAGAGAAGCATAAAGTGCTCTAAAATTTCCTGGCAGACGCCTGCCCTGACTTTGGTCTCCATTAGTGATGAGCGAGTATACTCGTTGCTTGGGTTTTCCCGAGCATGCTCGGGTGTCCTCTGAGTATTTTGGCGTGCTCAGAGATTTAGTTTTTGTCTTCTCAGCTGCATGATTTGCGGCTGCTAGACAGCATGAATACATGTGAGGAATGCCTGTTAGGGAATTCTCACACGTATTCAGGTTGTCTAGCAGGCGTAAATCATGCAGCTACTTCGACAAAAACTAAATCTCCGAGCACGCCAAAATATTCTGAGGACACCTGGGCACGCTCGGGAAAAACCGAGCAACAAGTATACTCGCTCATCACTAGTCTCCATAAAACACAAAGGACCTACACCAACAGATGACACGGCTCTCGGAACCATCACTGATTGTGGACACTTCACAATAGACCTTGGAAATCAAGGTTCCAGAGTCTGGAGGAAGAGAGGACAGACAATCTAAGCTGCTTGAAGTCTAGTGTGAAGTCTCCACAATCAGTGATGGTTAGGGGAGCCATGTCATCTGCTGGTATAGGTCTGCTGTGTTTTATCAAGACCAAAGTCAGCGCAGCCGTCTACCAGGAAATTTTAAAGCACTTCATGCTTCCCTCTGCTCACAAGCTTTTTGGAGATGGACATTTCATTCTCCAGCAGGACGTGACATCTGTCTACACTGTCAAAAGTTAAAAAAACAAACAAACCTGTTTTAACCCCTTCATGACCTTAATTTTTTTTTTCATTTTGTGATTTTCGTTTTTTGCTCCCCTTCTTTCCAGAGCTATAACATTTTTATTTTTCCATCAATATGGTCATGTGAGGGCTTAATTTTTGCGGGACTAGTTGTACTTTTGAACTACACCATCGGTTTTAGCATGTTGTGTACTCGAAAATGAGAAAAAAATTCCAAGTGTGGTGAAATTGCAAAAAAAAAGTGCAATCCCACACTTGTTTTTTGTTTGGCTTTTTTGCTAGGTTCACTAAATGCTGAGGCTGTGTGCACACGTTACGGATTTAGATGCGTTTCCGCAGCGTTTTTGGACTTGCGGAATTGCATCAAATCCGCAGTGTAGTGCATGCTGCGGAAAAATCTGCACAGATTTGCAGCGTTTTTTTCCCGCAGGATGTCAATTCTTTTTGTGGATCTGCAGAGTTTCTGCACCCACTGACTTCCATTGAGTCAGGCACATCCGCAGCAAAAGTACAGATGTAAAAAAGATCTGCAGGTTTTCTGCGGATGTGGGTGCTAGAAACGCTGCAGATCGGGAGGAGGGAAGTGTGTGGGTGGAGACTGTGTGCGGAGAATATGTGCGGGTGTCTGCGTGTATCTCTGTATGGGTCTGTGTATAGGCAGGCATCGTCCGATTGGACTACTAGTCCCATCTGGCTATCTCTGCTACAGTGACACCATTAGGCTGGGTTCACATTGCGTTAGGGGGCAATGTGCTGACGGATCCGTTATATAGCGGCACTAACGTTATGTAACGGACCCATTAACGCCGCCATTGCCCGCAAATAATGTAACGCATACCAAAATCGGCATGCGTTAGCAAGTATGCGTTAATTCATGTCACACCCTCGAACGCTGCTTGCAGCGTTTTTGGGTCCGTTCGCTGTGCATAGAACTGTATGAGTTAACGCTAGGTAGCGCATGGTACCTGAGCGCTACATAGCGTTAACGCACAGTTAGCGCTAGGTCACAAAAGATGTCAAAATTGACATCAGCGTTAGCACATCCATTTAACGGACGCCCCAACGCAATGTGAACCTAGCCTTAGTCAATGATGGGACAGTAGTAGTCCCATCATCAGGCTAATGTTTTGAATTAAAAAGCAAAAAAAACCCACATACACATAAAGTACACATACTTTCCACAATCCCCGACGCCCTCGATCACCTGAAAAAAAAATAAAAAAAAAATAAACAAACAATATACTCCCTGTTCCGACGTAATCCCTTTAATAACGTGTGTCCCACGACGATCTCCCGTGGAGAGCTGTCACATCAGCAAATGCAACCGCTCTCCAGGGGCTCCCGGTGTACAGTGACGGAGATAATCCTTTGCACTGTATCACTCCGCTGCCGACAGGTCGCCTGAGTTCATCCTGCCACGGCACTGCTGCGTGAGAAAATTCTCACACAGCAGTGGTGCCGTAAAGTAAGAGCCTGAACTCTGATGATACACTGCGGGAGGGTACTCTCCGGTCAGTGTGTCATCGGAGGCCCTGTAGAAAGGTCTGCTGATATGACTGATCTATAGGGCAGATTGTCGTGGGACACTCACTATTAAAGGGATTACGTCGGACCAGGGAGTATACTTTTGGTTTATTTTTTATTTTTTAAAGGAGATCGATGACTTCGAGGAATTAGGCGTACAATAAGAGATGGAAATCTGTGTGATGCTTTATTTCATTAAAATACTTTTTTCTGGCTTTGCCTTTTTTTAATCCATTAATAACTATAGGATTAGTAATGTTTAGGCGTCTTATTGACACCTCTCCATTACTAACCGGGCTTGATGTCACCTTACAATACAAAGGTGACATTAACCCCTTATTACCCCATATGCCACCACTACACAGCAGTAGTAAGAGAGAGGCTAAGTGCCGGAATTGGCACATCTTAAAGATGCGCCATTTCTGGGATGGCTGAGAGCTGGTGTTTGTAGCCAGGTGGGGCCCAATATCCATGGCCCCTTCCAAGGCTATGAATATCAGCCCGCAGCTGTCTGCATAGCCTTTCTGTTTTTTAATTAAAGGGGACCCCACGTCATATTTTTGGGGGGTCCCCCTAGTTTAATAGCTAGCTGCGGGCTGATATTCATAGCCTGGGAAGATCCATGGGTATTAACCCCTTCGCAGGCTATAAGCATCGGCCCCCCAGTCGCTGGCTTTCACTCTCTGGCGCAGAAAATTGCGCGGGAGCCCACGCCATTTTAATTTCAATTTTTTTTAAATTAAACAGATATTGCGTTAGGCCAGGTTCACATTTGCGAGAAACTCGCACGCGTCTTGCACCTCAATACCCGGCACTTGGGACCGGACTGAGCGGCTGCATGTATTTCTATGAAGCTGAACGCTCAGGTCCGAGTGCCGGCGGCAGTGGCGAGTATTGAGGTGCGAGACTCGTGCGAGTTTCTCGCAAGTGTGACCCCCGGCCTAACGCAGATTTTTTCTATCTATAGATATATCTATAGACAGAAGGATAGATATATCTATTGATAGATCTATAGAAAGACAGATGGATAGATATATCTATAGATGGATAGCTATATCTATAGATAGATGGATAGATATATATATATATATATAGATGGATAGATATAGGAAGAAATGAAGGCAGCACTCCTTTTTAGGAAAATAGAAAAAATGTGGCTTTTATTTCAGATCCACATGGTTGGCGACATTTCGGCTCATGCAGATCCTTTCTCATGTGGATCTGAAATAAAAGCCACATTTTTTCTATTTTCTTAAAAAGGAGTGCTGCCTTCATTTCTTCATATATTATTATTATTTATTACACTGGTCTACAAAAAAAAAAAAAAATTTTCTGGCATGGACTTTAAGAACAGTTTTATACTAATTTGAGGGTGCTGAATTCAAATCTGATCTTATAATTTCTCTATCACGTCACGTTTTTGCGCTATAGGTATATAGCCCATTTTCATGAATTCCATGAAAAATATAAGTAGTGTATGAAAAGTGTCGTTTATACAGTTCACTAAGGTAAATTTAGTTTTCATTTAGTCTCCCAATAAATGTGAGAATATCTTTGTTTTTTTTGAACATGCATAATTCCCATTTGTTATGATAAGAAAGTAAACAAACAGTTTTCAACGGACATAACAGTCGTGGGCAGGTACTGTTTTGTTTATTGAAATTTTCAATGAATTTTGATATTTATTGCTTTTATGCTGCTGTTTTTCTGTTATTTGTTTGTGAATCAATACCTAAGGTGTGTGGGGGGGGGGGGGACAGAAATTCAATGAACAACCCAGGTAGCTAACAGCTTTTATCTTGTATTTCTCTGCAGGATGTTTTGCTGATCTAACAATGGCCTCTACATCTCGCAGAAGACAGTGCTCAAATGATCCAAAGATTTTTTGTTACATCTGTGGAAACTTTACTGTGAAGACTCAGAGGTGCAACATTACTGACTTTGTTAAGAGGGTGTATTTTGCGTACTTCAAAGTAAAACTTGGAGACCAAGACAAGCATTGGGCTCCTCACAAAGTGTGCAAAACCTGTATTGAGAGCTTGAGATCATGGTCTCAAGGAAAGAATGCTAAATGCAGGTTGGAGTTCCTATGGTTTGGAGAGAACCAAGCAATCATTTAGAAGACTGCTATTTCTGCCTTGTCGATGTAAGGCTGGGTTCACACGTAGCGGAACTCTCGCGGAAATTACCGCGAGAATTCCGGAATTCCATTCCGCGGGAAAATAGCATTTTAAATTCCCGCGATTTTCCCGCGAAAAAACTAGCATTTTGCAAGCGTAATTAGCTTGCAGAATGCTAGCGTTTTCCAAGCGATCTGTAGCATCGCTTGGAGAACTGATTGACAGGTTGGTCACACTCGTCAAACTGTGTTTGACGAGTGTGACCAACGTTTTACTATTGAGGCCGCCTATGCGGCCTCAATATTAAAAGATAGAATGTAAATAATAATCATGAAAAAAAAAATATTGTTATTCTCCCCTTCCGACGTCCCGCGCAGCCTTCCCGCCTCTCTCCACGCTCCCAGTCCCAGTAATCCTTTGCGACAATTACCGCGATGACGTCCGTTCTCGCGGTCATTCGCGATGACGTCGCGCAAATGACCGCGAGACTTCGCGATCCCGCAAAAACGGGCGTCATCGCTCGCAAAGGCTTGCTGGGACCGGGAGCGTGGAGAGAGGCGGGAAGGCTGCGCGGGACGTCAGAAGGTGAGAATAACAATATTTTTTATTTTAAATTCTATTTTTTACAGGGATATGGTACCCAAAGCCCGGAGGACAGTCTCCTCTCCTCCGGACCGTGGGTACCATCCGCAAATGTTCTGCTTACTTTTCGCATGGTGTGCACAGCCACATGCGGAAAGTAAGCAGAACAATGCATTCCTATGGGTGCGGGATCGCCGCGATTCCGCGAAATTAATGAGCATGCTGCATTTTTTACCGCGAAGCAATTCCGCCGAGGTAAAAACCGCAGCATTAGCACAGCATTGCAGAGTCCCATAGGAATGCATGGGATGCTTATTTTTCCGCGGCAAAATCGCGCGGTTAAAACCGCCGCGGAAACGCGAAAAAAAGCCACGTGTGAACCCTGCCTAAAAGGTTTCAATAAGAAAAGCAATATTTGCAAAACCCGAGTATCCCTTCAGCTATTCGACCAGTTGCCCATAGTGAAGACATACCTGTTCCAAACTTTACTGCGCTTCCAGAAAGCGTTGACACAGATCTCTCCTCACATTGCTATACTGATGAAGAAGACACTACAGATATATTTCAGCCATGTGATGAAGATTGTGACAAACCAATTCTGTTTACTCAGTCTGCTTTGAATGATCTGGTTAGAGATCTTTATCTACCAAAAGAGTCTGATGAACTATTAGCTTCAAGACTACAAGAGAATCGAATGTTGAAACCCGGTACAAGTGTCTCATTTTATCGTAATTATTATAGCGCCATTTATTCCATGGCGCTTTACATGTGAGGAGGGGTATACATAATAAATACAAATACAGTAATCTTAATACAAGTCACGACTGGTACAGGATGAGAGAGGACCCTGCTCGCGAGGGCTCACAATCTACAACGGGATGGGTGAGGATACAGTAGTTGAGGGTAGAGCTGGTCGTGCAGCTGTTTGGTGGATCGGTGGTTACTGCAGGTTGTAGGCTTGTCAGAAGAGGAAGGTCTTCAGGTTCTTTTATATCTGAATTTTGGCTGATGGGATACTTTGCTGAGGAGGCCTGTGCACCCGTGACAATTGGATTGTGCTGTTCCACTTTTTTTTGCATTTTTTTAAATGGATGGATAGAGACAAGAGATTTAGAGCAGCACAATCAAATAAGAGAAAGAGAGTTCGGGTGCAAAAGGCTCCCACAGGCAAATACCAAACCTCTTAACACAGGAATCCAAAAATAGGAACAGCACACCGTTTCTTGTGAGATAAGACAGCTATTTTATTTAGCCCATGATGGCGACGTTTCGGTCCAAACCTTGAGAAAGGTTCGTTTATTTGGACCGAATCGTCGACATCTTTGGCTAAATAAAATAGCTCTCTTATCTTACAAGAAATGGTGTGCTGTTCCTATTTTTGGATTCCTAGATAGATGGATAGATATATCTATAGACAGAAAGATATATCTGTAGATAGATGGATAGATATATCTATGGATAGATATATCTATAGATAGATAGATCTACAGGGAGAAGATGCAAAACCTGCATTCATATAGAGACCAAAGACAAAATCCAAATTCTCAACATACAGCAGGACAATAAGATCCCCGGGACATTCACATGTTCCTCTTCCAATGTGGTGTATTTAATTCTATGCAATATATGTCCTGTGGGTGGCCTCTATGTTGGAGAAACAGGACAGAGACTGAGAGCAAGAATGAGGTCTCACCATCATACAATTACAGACAAAAAAAAAAAACCCATTTACCTGTGGCCAAACATTTCTGCGGTCCAGGACATAACATAGACAATATGAAAGTTGTCATTTTAAATCACAGAAACATCAGAGGGTGTGGGAATACAAATTCATTACAATCTTTGATTCTATTCACACAGGACTCAATTTGTCAGAAGGATTTATGGTCCATTACCATATCTGAGCTATTTCCTCCAAATAGCCCTTTGATCTCACAGAACTTTTACACCACGTATCTAATGTTACCTAATTAAAGATTCTCTCTTCAAGCTCAGTGTTTGTTTATTGAAATGTCCATGTATCACACAATGCATGTGCTTTAAACTGTATATAAATAAGGTTTCCTCAAATATTTTGTTATATCAGCCTGATGAAGACGTAAGTTGTCTCGAAAGCTTGCTTTGTAACATCATTCACTATAATTTGCTAGCCATTAAAAGGTATCACACCCACAAGATTCCTATTTTGCTTTTCTTACTGAGAGCACTTTATATATTTTTTACATAATTACATACATATTCACATACAAAGTTCATACTCTCTGAACATCTAATCCCCGACGCCCATGTCTCCTGTAAGCAATCAAAAATCTCACGTGTAGAACAGTCACATCGGGAGATGTGACCGCTCTACATGGCCTCCGGCAATACACTGACAGAAGGTAATCGCTCCCGCGGTGTATCGCCGGAGACCAGGTAGAGCGGTCACATCTCCCGATGTGACTGTTCTACACATTAGATCGTCGTGGGACACTTGGTATTAAATGGACTATGTCAAACAGGATAGTATTATATGTTGATTCATTATTTTATTGTGGTTGCAGTAGACGAGGGCGTTGCGTAAGTGTGGTAAATTAAGATTCAATAAAGGAGTCTGTGTGATTATTTCAAATAATCTTCTGGCTGTGTCTTTATTTTCCATATAACTATAGGATTAGTAATGGATAGGAGTCTTATAAACACCTCTCCATTACGAATTTGTGGGCTTGATGTCACTTGACAATACAAAGGTGACATCAGGGGGGCGTGGCTTGGACATGGAGCTGTGAGGCTGCATCTTTGCTGAGCTCCTGCGTGCCTGAGGCCCCTGCAGCGATTAATCAGCTATATCTAGCTCCACTCACCCGTCGTTATGAAGGGCAAGACTGGTCTCCGTTCCCAGGCACCCAGAGAGCTTACTGCGGGTCCCGGAATAGCCAGATATATGTCGGCCCAGGGAGGCGTGGGAAAGAGAACGGCACCCTCTGCAATGGTGGAGGGGAGAGGTGACTCCCCTGTGTGGCTGAACGCACATGGACGCCCTTCGCCTGGGACCACAAGCAAGCAGAAGACTGGAGCTGTAGCAGGGAGGGTGCTGGATGGGGGGGGAGAGGACTGCTGCTCCTGTGACCAGCCGTTCACCTCAGATGCAGACAGGAGGGAGCCTGGCACAAAGCACTGGAGAGGTGAGAGCTGCGTCCTGCCCCCCATCCCCCGGTCAGACCATGGCACAGACTGAGGACAGGTCTCCTCCTATATTACAGCCCTACCAGACCCAGATAACAGAAGTGGTCCCTTCACTATCATCAGGGGGATATGAAAGTGGGGCTTCTCCCTGTCTGGTGTCCCAGGACAGTGTCCCCCCCACCACTACATCTCATGGCCCCCCTGCACAAGCTCCTTCTAGACCTGTGGGCCCTGATGATTCCATAAATGCTTCAGAGCTGAGAGCGCAGCTGAGTGCCATCCCCACCAGGGCCAATATGGAGGGCTATATTCAGCGCCTGGAAGAGGTGTGCAGGGGTGAAATAGGGTCCCTTAAGGAGGACGTGTCCCACCTTACTACTAACGTCTCTGCATTGGAGGCGAGAGTGGAGTCGCTTTCCTCACAATTACAGAGCCAGCAACAACTTCTGGATCTACACTCGGGAGTCTTTTAATATGGTACTAGATATGCTGGAGGACTCTGAGAACAGGAACCGGAGGAATAATATCAGGCTCCGTGGGATCCCTGAGTCTGTGGCCTCACGTGACCTTTCCTCGGCCCTTCACGGCATTTTTAATTCGCTCTTAGGGAAACCATCCACTGAACACATTGAAATTGATCGAGCTCATCGCTCGCTAGGGCCCAGGAACCCCAACACATCTAAGCCGAGGGACGTCATATGCAGGATCCACTACTTCCAAACTAAGGATGACATCATGCGTAAGGCGAGGGACCACGATGCTATAGACTTTAATGGATCTGATATTCTTCTTCTGTCTGATCTCTCACGCTTCACCCTGGCCAAACGGAGGGCTCTACGTCCCCTCTTGGAGATGTTGCGGGAAAATAGGATCCCCTATAGTTGGGGCTACCCAATCCAATTGCAAGTACGCAGTGATAAGGGTCTGACAACTTTGAGATCCCCGTCGGATCTCCAGAACTTCACCGCTGCTCTGGGCTTACCCATGGTTGCGCTGGGGGACTGGCCTCGCCTCACTGCGTCTGACTTATGGGGACTGCGCCGCGATGGAGGACCTCCTGCTGGGACTATGGGAAAGAGGAAGCGGAGCTCCCGCCGGAGACATGGATCCGTCACTCAGACCAACGACACTTGATCATCTATCCTAGATTATATGTTTTCTATTGTCTCTTTTGTGCCGCCTGCGGTACCCCAGCATACTGTCGGGCTCCCAAGAGGAGTCTGGTCGTAACTTTGGTCAAGTTTGATTAATGCAGGGGGACTGGAGCCATATGTTTGGAAGCGGTTTCATTTTCATCAGATTCTATCTGGGACTCTTGAACGGAGCTCCCAGCATAGCCTATTCTACACTGTTTATGAATGGTTTCCTACTCCGATGGGCACCCCAAATGATGTGCTTACCTGTTGTATTACTTTATAATTCCACTAATTATATCCTAAGCTGACTAACGCTACTTTTTCTTCTAAATTTAGCACTCGGAGATGCCCCTTCGGAGACCCGTTCCGATTGTGTTCACTTCTGCAAATGTATCTGGTTTATGACTCGTCCTGTTGTATTTGTTAATATTGTTTATACTGACAGGTCTACAGACCTACGGGGTGGAGTTTGGATTTCCTTTTTTTTTTTTGCTGTAGGGGCTTGGCTGTTGGCTGCTTGCTCTTTGCCCAATCACCTCCCCACTAGGGTGTGTCTGTGACACTACTTCTCAGAGTTTTCTCTGATATTGTTCTCTACACCAGAGGCCTAGTGGCCTCTTGGTCTTCCCTTTATTTCTTTTTTCTTTTCGGTCGGTTCTGAACTACTCTCTTTCCTTGGTGCTTTACTTTTACTATCTCTGTCTCTTCCCGCCACCCGCCCCCCCTACTCCTTCCTGACCTGATTGTGCCACCTGTGGGCCCGATAGTTCATATGGCATCCCTACAACTCTGCTCACTTAATGTCAGGGGGTTTAATGTCCCCGAAAAACGATCGAAGGTTCTATACGGTATGCATAAGCAACGAGTTGACGTACTTTTGCTGCAGGAGATGCATTTCCGATCAGACAGAATCCCTACGCTTAGCCATAAATACTACACGCAGTGGTTCCATGGAAGTAATTCTGATTCCAAGTCTAAAGGAGTCAGCATTGAATTACATAAGTCTCTCCAGGCTCAGGTTGTCGCCTCTAAGACGGATTCTGGTGGTCGATATGTGTTTCTGAAGCTTAAAATCGCCCACGATCTGTTCACCATAGCTAACATTTATCTCCCCAATCAAGACCAGGTCCGAGCATGCAGAAAGTACTTGCGGGACCTATCGGCTTTTGCGGAGGGCTACGTGATCATGGGAGGGGATTTCAATATGGTGTTGGACCGCGCTGTGGATTCCTCTTCGGGCAGGTCAGCGGTGTCCCCCTCGCAGATGGAGAGACTACGTCGGGCCCTGACGGACTCAAGGTTGGTGGATGTCTGGAGGTTACTGCACCCCACTGCCCGGGATTATACCTATTTTTCCACAATACACAATTCCTACAGTAGATTAGATTATTTTTTGATCAGCCACGGGCTCCTGTCTTTTGACCCTAGATCCGACATCGACACGATGTTATGGTCGGACCATGCCCCGGTCTTGCTCTCCCTGCGGTTGCCGAGTCTCGTTCCGAAGGAATGGACCTGGTCCTTAAACCCTGGTCTCCTTGGAGATTTAACGTGTCAGGCGGCCGTGCGAACAGCAATCTCGGACTTTCTAGATTTTCACAAACACGACCCTACGGCTATTCCGTATCAATGGGAAGCTTTGAAAGGAGTCATACGGGGGGTATTTATACAACAAGGGGCCAGACTGAAAAGAGAGAGGGAGACTGATATAATGGGTTTGTTGACTCGTGTCCAAGCTTTGGAGATGGACCATAAACGGACTAGAGATGCTTGTGTGCTGACTGATCTCCTCCGGGCGCGCTGTGAGTTGAGCACCTTGTTAGACGCGACGTTAGCACGACAGAGGGACCGCTTCCGTAAATTTATGTACAAATATTCTGATAAACCTGGGAGGGCCCTGGCGAGGTTTCTGCATCCCCGTGCCCCTACCACTTATATTCCTACCATGAGATCTGCTACGGGTGAACTGGTCCATTTTCCTGGGGAGATTGTGGACTCGTTCAGAGCATATTACGACTCTCTTTATAATTTAAATGGCCCATTGTCTGATATGTCCCCCCTCGAGTTTCAAGCACGGGTGGATGATTACATCCGGGATACTGGGCTCCCGCCTATGTCGGTGGAGGAGTCTGAGACCCTGGAGAGCCCTCCTTCAGAGCAGGAGGTTCTCGACACAATATAATCCTTAGCTAATGGTAAGAGTCCTGGCCCTGATGGATTTTCTGCTGCCTTTTATAAATTGTTTGCAAACTCCCTAGTCCCCTTCATGATCAAACTGTTTAACTCTATCTCGGCCAGCTGTCCCTTTGCCCCCCAAACGCTGATGGCTACAATCACCGTGATTCCTAAACTGGGTAAAGATCCCCTATTATGTGCAAGTTATAGGCCCATATCCCTTATTAATGTAGATGTGAAGGTGTTCGCGAAAGTGTTAGCTGGTAGACTGAACCCTGTTCTCCCTGGGTCCATCCATAATGATCAGGCAGGCTTTGTGCCTCACAGGAAGGCCAGGGATAACACGGTGAAGACGTTGCTCCTGACTTCATACATGCGCACAGGAAGGGTACCAGCATGCTTATTATCTATTGACGCTGAGAAGGCGTTTGACCGCCTAGGTTGGCCCTTTCTACGTGCTTCTCTGCAGCAACTAGGAGTGGGTCCTAACATGATGGAGAGGATTTTTGCTCTATATCATAGACCTACAGCCAGTCTCAGAGTTAATGGCACCCTCTCCCTGCCCATTAATATAAGGAACGGGACCCGACAGGGTTGCCCCCTCTCTCCTTTACTCTATATCCTCGCGATGGAGCACCTAGCAGTGGCATTACGGAAGACACCCGATATTGAGGGTTTGCGGATTGGTCAACATGAGTTTAAGATATCCCTATATGCGGATGACTTACTGCTATATATTACCAACCCGACTGTGGCCTTTCCCGTACTTCTCCGAGAGTTCCGTAGGTTCGGGGAGGTCTCAAATTTTAAAGTCAACTACTCCAAGACGGAGGCGCTCAATATCTCCTTGCCTAATGATCTGGTTTCTCAGCTCCAGACGTCCTTTTCTTTTAAGTGGAAGACGGCCGCCTTGAAATATTTAGGAGTCTTAATACCTGCTGACATTAACGCAACATATGCTCTGAACTATGTCCCGATCCTGCAGAAAACTATCTTGGACCTTAAACGATATAACAGACCTCAGCTATCTTGTTTCGGTCGGGTAGGAGTGATCAAGATGGAAATCTTGCCCCGATTCCTCTATCTTTTTCAGACGGCTCCTGTGCAGGTCCCGGATTGCTTTTTCAGGCGCCTGCAATCGGCTATCAATAGCTTTATTTGGGGAACTAGGAAGCCGCGGACTCGGTTCTCGGTACTAGTGAGACCCAAGACTAAAGGGGGGTAGGCCTCCCTGATTTTAAACGTTATTATCAGGCAGTCTTGCTCTCTAGGATAGTCGATTGGAGGTTTGGCGGTGCTCATAAACAGTGGGTGTTCTTGGAGAAACTTTTATCGCCCTCTTCTTTGTATTGGCTACCTTGGATGGGGGGGATCGGACGCCCGCCTGTGTCAAGTTATGCTCCACTCACACAGGTTGTTCTGAGGTTCTGGGACAGAGCCTACGTGAAATTACGCCTGACCTCTCGATTGAGCAGATTGAGTCCCCTTTTTGACAATCCGGCCTTTCCCCCAGCAATGAATAGATCTATGTTTTTGTGTTGGACGCGACCTGACGAGGTGGTACTGGGTCAGGTGAGGGATAAACTTGCGGGGCTCTCCGATGTGAGGGGGTTGTGGGGCCCTGGTCAAACGACGCCGCTGTCCTGGCTGGAGTTTCTGCAATTGCGGAGCTTCCTTCTCAGTATACCATTAGGGGCGCCAACGCCATTTGAGTCTCTGATGCTCCCTACCGAGGGTCCCTCTCATGTGGTTTCGGCGCTCTATGGCCTGGTCTTGAACTCACTTCCCTCTACTACGCTCGGCTTCATGGAGGCTTGGGAGAGGGACCTGGGGATCACCTTTTCTGAGGCGGATAGTTTAAAAATTTTCACTCTCGCGCACAAGATGACAATGTCCAGTCAGTCGCAGGAGAGGAATTATAAATTGCTGACGCGCTGGTATAGATGTCCCACACTTCTCCATAGAATTAACCCGGAGACCCCGGATACCTGTTGGAGATGTGGATCCGCCGCAGGCTCTATGCTTCATGTTTGGTGGTCCTGTGGTCTCCTGCAACCCTTCTGGAGCTCGGTGTTTGATGCCTTTCATCTGATGACTGGGGTCTGCCATGAGCCCTCCCCCCAAATTGCCCTACTGTCCCTGATTCCCAATTCGATAGCTTCGGTTAAAAAGGATTCTAAGATTCTGTTTAACGGCTGCCAGAGCGGTTATTCCTCGGCATTGGAGGTCCACTGAGGTTCCCTCCACGAAGGAATGGATATCTGAAATGGAGAGACTTCATCGTCTGGAGTCAATGGTGGCGGGTGGCGGTGGTGACGGTGATGTTGCATGTGAACAGGGGCGCACCTGGTTCCTCTGGCAATCCTTCAAGGAGAGCGCGGGGTTCCTGAACTGGCTATGTACATATTCACAACCATCAATACGTGAACACTGATGCTATTGGGTCCCCTTTAACCCTCTCCCTCCCTACTCCCCCCTTTCTTCCTATTCCACCCCCCCCTTTTTTTTCTTTCCTTCTCTCTTCTCTCTTTTTATCTTGCTTTCCTTCTTCTTATATCTCTATAACTGCTTTTCTTACAGGTTATTTACTTTGTTTATAAGGTTCATATCTTGAGATGTTTTTCAAGATAGCAAGCATGTATCCTATATATGCCAGAGTCCTTGTTTGGCCATAAGTGTGCTGCTTTTACAGAGATTTAATGTTTAGCCTTGGACATGGTAAATGGCTCTCTGTACTGCTTTTACTGTTTAAAAAAAAAAAAAACTTCAATAAATAAATTTACTGAAAAAAAACAAAGGTGACATCAACCCCACAAATATGAACCCCAACTGCCACCGCTACAGAGCAAGTGTGGGAAGAGCGAGGCTAGGTGCCAGAATTGGCGCATCTCCAAGTTTCGCCATTTCTGGGAGGGCTTAGATCTGATGTTTTTAGCCTGGGGGGTGCCAATATCCATGCCCCTTCCCAAGCTATAAATATCAGCCAGCAGCTGTCTGCCTAGCCTTTGCTGGTTCGATTTTATAGGGGGACCCCATATCAATTATTTTCTGGGGTTCCCCTGTAAACTAGCCAGTAAAGGCTAAGCAAACAGTTATGAGCCGATATTAATAGCCTGGGAACCTTTATGGCTATTGGCTCTTTCCCAGAATATTAACATCAGGCCTCAGCCGTTGACTTTCCCGCTGCTGGTTATGAAAATTACGCGGGAGCCAACGCAGTTTTTTGAAAAATAAACAGATACTACATTTCACGCAGATTTCTGACAGTTGCCATTTTGTTACAGCATACAGTCATGGCCAAAAGTATTGACACCCCTGCAATTCTGTCAGATAATACTCAGTTTCTTCCTGAAAATGATTGCAAACACAAATTCTTTGGTATTATTATCTTGATTTAATTTGTCTTAAATGAAAAAACACAAAAGAGAATGAAGCAAAAAGCAAAACATTGATCATTTCACACAAAACTCCCAAAATGGGCCAGACAAAAGTATTGGCACCCTCAGCCTAATACTTGGTTGCACAACCTTTAGCCAAAATAACTGCGACCAACCGCTTCCGGTAACCATCAATGAGTTTCTTACAATGATCTGCTGGAATTTTAGACCATTCTTCTTTGGCAAACTGCTCCAGGTCCCTGATATTTGAAGGGTGCCTTCTCCAAACTGCAATTTTTAGATCTCTCCACAGGTGTTCTATGGGATTCAGGTGTGGACTCATTGCTGGCCACCTTAGAAGTCTCCAGTGCTTTCTCTCAAACCATTTTCTAGTGCTTTTTGAAGTGTATTTTGGATTATTGTCCTGCTGGAAGACCCATGACCTCTGAGGGATACCCAGCTTTCTCACAGTGGGCCCTACATTAAGCTGCAAAATTTGTTGGTAGTCTTCAGACTTCATTATGCCATGCACACGGTCAAGCAGTCCAGTGTCAGAGGCAGCAAAGCAACCCCAAAACATCAGGGAACCTCCGCCATGTTTGACTTTAGGGACCGTGTTCTTTTCTTTGAATGCCTCTTTTTTTCTCCTGTAAACTCTATGTTGATGCCTTTGCCCAAAAAGCTCTACTTTTGTCTCATCTGACCAGAGAACATTCTTCCAAAATGTTTTAGGCTTTTTCAGGTAAGTTTTGGCAAACTCCAGCCTGGCTTTTTTATGTCTCGGGGTAAGAAGTGGGATCTTCCTGGGTCTCCTACCATACAGTCCCTTTTCATTCAGACACCGACGGATAGTACGGGTTGACACTGTTGTACCCTCGGACTGCAGGGCAGCTTGAACTTGTTCGGATGTTAGTCGAGGTTCTTTATCCAACATCCGCACAATCTTGAGTTGAAATCTCTTGTCAATTTTTCTTTTCCGTCCACATCTAGGGAGGTTAGTCACAGTGCCATGGGCTTTAAATTCTTGATGACACTGCACACGGTAGACACAGGAACATTCTGGTCTTTGGAGATGGACTTGTAGCCTGGAGATTGCTCATGCTTCCTCACAATTTGGTTTCTCAAGTCCTCAAACAGTTCTTTGGTCTTCTTTATTTTCTCCATGCTCAATGTGGTACACACAAGGACACAGGACAGAGGTTGAGTCATCTTTAATCCATGTCAACTGGCTGCAAGTGTGATTTAATTATTGCCAACACCTGTTAGGTGCCACAGGTAAGTTACAGGTGCTGTTAATTACACAAATTAGAGAAGTGTCACATGATTTTTCGAACAGTGCCAATACTTTTGTCCATCCTCTTTTTTATGTTTGGTGTGGAATTATATCCAATTTGGCTTTAGGACAATTTTTTTTGTGTTTTTTCATTTAAGACAAATTAAATGAAGATAATAATAACAAAGAATTTGTGTTTGCAATCATTTTCAGGAAGAAACTGAGTATTATCTGACAGAATGGCAGGGGTGTCAATACTTTTGGCCATGACTGTATGTAGGTTAATTATGTTAATGCTCCTACTTAGGCTGGTGTGTGTGTGTCTATTTAACTCTTTATGTACCGTTTTATTAGTGAAGGTATTTGGCTGACAACTGTTCATTACTAATGAACAGTTGTTACACACATTATATAAAAATCTTTTTGAGTAGTAACATCTAAACTGAATGTTTTTAATGTTTTTCTGTGTGTTCACATGGCCTAGATTCATGCACAGTGCTTCTGTGCTCTTTTTCTGTGTATGTGTGTGTATGTATATATATATATATATATATATATATATATATATATATATTACACGCGCACAATATATATATATATAGATTATATTCACTTATATTTGTTTTGTGGGTGTAAACTTTATAAATTTGAACATGATATGTAATGATATTATGGTCTTCAACGGAGAATGAAAAAGAGGAGGTTGAACAAGAAAATGACATCTCTTTTTTTAATAATATATCTTTTTTTAGCTTACAAAACTGCATGAAAAACCACTTGAAAATCCGCATCAAAAACGTGTGGAATTTCCAGTGTGTCTTCTGCCAAGAGATGCAGAAACCGCGCAAAAATTTCCGCAAGCAAATCCGCAACGTGTGCACATAGCCTTAGATGGAACAGCTTTCATTCAAGACACACAAAAAAATCCATCATCTACAGTCAAGCTCTGAGGTACATTTGAATCTGTTCACATAGTAAAGACAGAAAACTACAGCTGCTATCACTGAGGAATACATTGCTACAACAAGGATATCATCAGTGGTAATAGGTGACCAGATCCACAGAGCTAAAATGATGCCAAGAAGCAGCCTCTTGGATTACAGACAGAGGACAACAGGATACCACTTGTAGTCACATACAACCCTCACATGAGCATCCTAAGGAAAATTGGTGCTGATGTCCAACCCATATTCCACAGAGACCACAAACGAAAATATTCTCAGAACTATCACTTCTCACCTACAAACAGCCCCCTAACGTAAGGAATCTCCTTGTCAGAAGTGTTGTCTCATCACCATCAGTGACAGGCACATTCCCATGTAACAATAAAAAATCCAAAACTTGTACCAACATATTACCAACAAATACAGTCCGCATACCAAACACAAATCAGGACTATAAGGTCATGGGTTCCTTTTCATGTATATCCTCCAATGTGGTGTACATGATACAATGCACGAGGTGCCCTGGAGGTATTTATATTGGGGAAACCATGAAAAAACTACAAACAAGGATGAATCTACACACAATCAGGAATTAACTCGACATACTGGTGGGAAAAGATTTCTCTGGACCTGGAAACTGTATGATGGATTTAACCCTAAAAGGTCATTGTAAGGACGACAGAGAGAGAAAAATTTGTGAATTCAAACTGAGGAAGATGTTCTATTCTTTGACAATAGGACTCAGTTTGACACCTGGATTCAAGACTCACTACATAGACACAATTTACACCTCCACCAGACTCACTCCAAATAACCAAGAAGAACATTCCCACCGCTTCTCCATTTGTAACAAAATGCCTAATTTGATTTCCTTTAGGAGACATCACACCTCCCAACTCATGAAACAAACGTCCTGCTGTAATATCTCTTAAGTGTTGTGCCTTTGTCTTATTAATTCATTTTTATTTTGCCTGAAGAAGGAGCCTCTGTGCTCTGAAGGCTTGGAAACATACCTTTATTGGCTAACCAGAAGGAAATCACTTTTGTCATCAATGGGCATAAAAGTATTTACATTGATTTTTCTGACTAACACGGTACCACAATATAATTTGATATTGTACATGAACAGTAGACCTTGAAAAGAAAGTAGATCTTGAAAAGCAACATGGCTTCCATGAACCAATCCAGCAAAATCTGTGCTCCCAAAGCCAAAAGTCCCCTCGCTTCCGAGGCCTGCAGTGTGCCCAAATACTCTGACCATCCACAATTTATCATTGCTGTAGTAGGAAGAAGCCACTTAAAAATTTATGGTGGTTGTGTGTCCAGAAACAAAAGAAGCTGAACACCATATATTAAAACACTAAAATGGAATATATGCAATTTTCACTCTCCAGCTTTCATGCTGTGACAGTCTTCAGAAAGGAAGAGGGGCCTCAAACTATCCCTGTCCCAGGGGTACTCTTGAAGGTAGAAAGGCTCTGGTCTCCGACCTTACTATGCTCCTGTTAACCCCTAATCTGTCCCCTCCCCCACTCCATGAGGATCAGGACAAAAATGTACCGTATATACTAGTGTATAAGCCGAGTTTTTCAGCACCTTTTTTTGTACTGAAACCACTCCCTCGGCTCATACACAAGTCATGCTCCCAGAAAGCTGGCAGGGGAGGGGGAGCAGCGGGTAAGAGACAGGAGCCGGCAGGGAACGGGGAGCGGCGGAGCAGCGGGTAAGAGACCGAAGCCGGTGGAGGAGGGAGAACGGCAGAGCTGCGGGTCACAGAGCCGGCGGCTGTGGCTAAAGCCTGTGCCGCTGTGGTAATAGCGCACAGTGTGAGCCGCAGCCGTCAGCTTCCAGCACACATACCTGCTAGCGCGCCCTCAGTGAGTCAGTGACACTGCATCTCGTTCCGGACGCCGGAGCCAGCAGCTCTCTTCCAGCCGAGCGGTCACGTGGTACCACTCATTAAGGTAATGAATATGCACGCATCTCCACTCCCATAGGCATGAAGCGCATATTCATTACCTTAATGAGCGGCACCACGTGACCGCTCAGCTGGAAGAGAGCTGCTGGAAGCCGGAACAAGATGCAGTCCCACCGAGGGAGTGCATGCAGGTAAATAGGATGTCTTTTTTTTTTTTTAACAGGAATCAAACATATGGATAAGGAGCCATGCATATCAGGATAGGGACTGGGGAGCCATACATACAGGATAGGGACTGGAGAGCCATGCATACCAGGATAGAGACTGAAGAGCCATGCATACAGGATAGGGACTCGAGAGCCATACATTCAGAATAGAGACCGGAGAGCCATGCATACAGGATAGTGACCGGAGAGCTATGCATACAGTATAGGGACTGGAGAGTCATTCACACCAGGAGAAGGACTGGGGAGCCATACATCCAATGACAGGGACTGGGTACAGGGGAGCCATGCATATAATGACAGGGTCACGGGAGCCATGCATACCACATAGGGATGAGGGGACAATGCATACCCAGCTTATACTTGAGTCAAAAAGCTGTCCCAGTTTGTTGTGGCAAAAATAGGTGCCTTGGCTTATACTCGGGTCAGCTTATACTCGAGCATATACGGTAATTTAAACAAGCCACAAAGACAAAACAGGGATAACAGAAAACCTCTATCATACAAAAGCACTCGCCAACAATAGGGAGGATAGGGACAGGGAGAATGGGAATAGAGACCAGGAGATAAACTCATACGTACTATGGAAAACTACAGATCACTACAACTAGTTCGCTCTAGCACTCAGCACAGAAAAACAAATCTTTCACTGGCAGGTACTTAACACCCTAACCAATTTATGTAGAGGGAGTAAATGATAAGCAGTTGCAGCTGAGAACAACCAGGCTGTATGGTCTCAGCCAGCATGAAAAGAGTCCTTCACCCTCTCAGCACTGAAGGAAAGGAAATCCATGTAAAATAGGACATGAATCGCACCATCTCTAAAGACCTGCGATTCATTACCCGACGTGACCATCTAACTCCAGGTCTTCCAGGGGGATGTGACACCCTCGTGACACCACTATCCGCTGCGTGATAGCTTCCAGAGATTACTTGTTGAGTCAAAATAGTCACTACTCCTAAAGATGAATTCCATGAGGTAATACAGTCAGTGTGCAGCTTTCTACAGTCTTGTTTCTCCACGGTTGTGGGACTTTAGGTGATCTGCAAATGGTGTAAACAAACTATCCCAGCACAATCTGAATTCCCACAGCCAAATGGTGCTTTTTACTTTATGAGCCCTGCCATGTGCCCTACTGAGGGGTAACTTTTATTTTCTGGCCTTGCAGATTGAACAATGGATGGCTCCAGCACAATTTCTTATATAAATGCTCAAACGAATAAGGACAGTTTTGGGGGTAGGAGCATGCAGTGCAATAGTGGCAGAATGTTGACATTTAATTCTGATATGGTCAGACTACATCGCTGATAAAGGAGTGACAGCCAGTGACTGAGGAGAATCTGTGATTTCTCTGCATTTAGTGGTTACTACTCACCGATGCTGTTATCGGTAGGAATCTCCTCTTTACACTGATCATCACCTCTCACAAATATCTCTGTAGTATTAATGTGTGTCAGATCTTCACCCTGAAACAAATATTGTAAAAGTCACAGACAGATGGAGAAGTCACATCTATGATCAGCTCTAATCCTGTCATCTCCACCGTTCTCATTACACAAGTATAAAACATATAATACTCGTGGATACAACAAGACTGAGCACAAGACCTTCACAGCCATCTACACATCATAGGGGAGATCTCAGACACCTTCTCTCCATCTACCTGATGATCCTGAGGAACACTAGGATCTTCTTGTTTACAATCCTGTGGAAGAAGAGGACGGGGACATCTCTCTGGTGTTGTCCTCTCACTGGATAGAACTGGAGGAAACACATACAGGGACTGAATTAATTCTTTACATACAGATAATTATAGGCCGTGTGTATTTAGTCCTGTCTATTACCTGGTGATGTGAGGGGCTGGGGAACCTCCATCATGACGTTCTTGTACAGATATTTACGTCTTTCTAAATACTCCCACTCCTCCATGGAGAAATAGACGGCGACATTCTGATACCTTATAGGAACCTGACAAACACAATAATAACATCATCCTCTGATACCTCCGTAGCGTTACTGTGTAATGTCCCAACATTCCCTGCAGTGTCACCTCTCCAGTCAGCAGCTCAATCATCTTGTAGTTGAGTTCTAGGATCTTCTGGTCAGTGATGTCCTCATGTATCAGGGGGTGAGGTGGAGGCCACAGGATTGGGCTCATGGGTCTTCCCCATCCCTCAGACACAGGGGCCTGACAGCGCTCACTAGAAGTCTTCTTCACTACGGTGTAATCCTGTTGATGGAGAGACACATTAATAAATCTCACTACAGACATTTCCAGAGTCCTCACCTCTCCAGTTCTGTCCATCTATTATTCCCATAGATAAGAATGATGTAATGTGACGTCATCGGAATCTCTCACCTCTCCAGTAAGCCGGAAGAAGATCTCTAGGGTGAGGTGTAATATCTTCCCCACCAACTTCTCCTTGTCCATAGTTATCATTGACGGATCAATCAGGAAAATTGTAGGGACCTGAATGGGAAGATGACGATGTAACATTATAAACATTACATGTAATAACACAATTACAGGAGATAATAAAGGGAACATATAAGGTGATAGAGCGTGTAGATGTTCTATTCTCAGATCATATAAACTGGAATGTCATAAACATCACCCACTTGCTGCACTCGTGACTTGGATGTGACTGTAAAGCAGGACTCTGCTACTCACAATCACTTGTCCATTCAACTACCACAATAGGCTAAAAATGAGCTAAGCGCCTGCCACAGTCATCTCACACAATTATACACCACATTTCTTGCACCCACCACTTGCCATGTTGATTAGACACCTGCCCTGGGTGGCACACTAGATCACATGCACAGCTAACTTTTCAAAGCACCAAATAGGTACTTCTTGCACTTTGGCATACTCTCAGTAAAAGAACCAAGCTATACCTATCCTCTTGGATGTGGGTATGTTTAGAACAGCAAAGAACAAACTGATTAAATATTAGATGTAACATATACAAAATTTACAGTGCTTAAAAAGGACAAAAATGAAATGATAACATTTACACACAAGAGAAAAAAAAAACAGTTAAAAAATAAACAAGTGAAATACAGGAATATCTTATGGTTTCAGAGCTTAGCCCTGAAACACTTTTTTTTAAATCAGAGACATCTATGATCAGCTCTAATCCTGCCATCTCCACCGTTCTCATTACACAAGTATAATAATAATAATATAATAATAAATTTTATTTTTATAGCGCCGACATATTCCGCAGCACTTTACATTTCAGAGGGGATTTGTACAGACGATAGACATTACAGCATAACAATAATCACATAGATCATAACAGATAGGAATGAGGAATGAGGGCCCTGCTCGCAAGCTTACAATCTATGAGGAAAGAGGTAGACACGAAAGGTGGGTGGTAACAGTTGCCCCGATTGTATGGACCAGCCATAATGTTAAGTGTGTAACTGCCATGTATAAAACATATAATACTGGTGGATAAAACAAGACTGAGCACAAGATCTTCACAGCCGTCTACACATCATAGGGGAGATCTCATGACACCTTCTCTCATCTACCTGATGATCCTGAGGAACATCGAGATCTTCTTGTTTACAGTCCTGTGGAAGAAGAGGACGGGGACATCTCTCTGGTGTTGTCCTCTTATTGGATAGAACTGGAGGAAACACATACAGGGACTGAATTCATTCTTTACATACAGATAATTATAGGCCGTGTATATTTAGTCCTGTCTATTACCTGGTGATGTGAGGGGCTGGGGAACCTCCATCATGACGTCCTTGTACAGATCTTTGTGTCTTTCTAAATACTCCCACTCCTCCATGGAGAAAAAGATGGTGACATCCTGACACCGTATAGGAACCTGACACATACAATTATACCGTCAGTCCCCATTCCCTTCATAGCGTTACTGTATAATGTCCCAGCATTCCCAGCAGTGTCACCTCTCCAGTCAGCAGCTCAATCATCTTGTAGGTGAGTTCTAGGATCTTCTGGTCATTGATGTCCTCATTTGTCAGGGGGTGAGGTGGAGGCCCCTTTATTGGGCTCAGGGGTCTTCCCCATCCCTCAGACACAGGGTCCTGACATCGCTCACTAGAGGTCTTCTTCACTACTGTGTAATCCTGGTTATGGAGAGACACATTAATAAATCTCACTACAGACATTTCCAGAGTCCTCACCTCTCCAGTTCTGTCCATCTGTTATTCCCAAAGATAAGAATGATGCAATGTGACGTCATCAGAATCTCTCACCGCTCCAGTAAGCCGGAAGAGGATCTCTTGAGTGAGGTGTAATATCTTCTCCACCATCTTGTCTCTGTCCTTATCCAGCCTTGACGGGTCAATCAAGAAAATTCTCTTGTATAGAAGATCACAACTGAGAGAATATCCTATTATAGGGACATGAATGGGAAGAAGATGAGGATGTACCATCACAAAGATCCCATGTAATAAGACAATTACAGGAGATAATAAGGGAACATATAAGGTGATAGAGCGTGTAGATGTTCTATTCTCAGACCATATAAACTGGAATGTCATAAACATCACCCACTTGCTGCACTCGTGACTTGGATGTGACTGTAAAGGGAGAACTCCGCTTCTCACAATCACTTATCTATTAAAGTTCCACAATAGGCTAAGAATGAGCAAAGCGCCCCCCACAGTCATGTCACACATCCAAACCACACTTCTCGCACCCACCACTTGCCATTTTGATTAGACGTCTGCCCTGGGTGGCACACTAGTTCACATGCACAGCTAACTTTTCAAAGCACCCAATAGATACTTCTTGCACTGTAGCATACACTGGGTAAAAAAAAGAAAAAAAAACAGTCCACCGCTCCTTCCACTTCTATGGGAGCTGTGGTGTAATGTGTGACCGCGCTCAGCTGAGTCAGTGCTGATTACACTGCTGTGCTCTTAACATGGCGGCGGGGAGCGGTGATCAGCAGCCTGAACTGTACTTCTAAAGTCATGCTGTGAATACTGCTGCCAATACTCACCTCATGCCGGCGGACCTCCGCATCTCGACATCTACTGACATTGAGCGGTGACAGGCATTAAGAAAATGGCGCCGATCTCCTCCGACAGCTATAACCTGGACAGCCCAGGTCACAGCAGGAGGCAGCCAAAGTGCAGCAGATGCGGTCAGACACTGATCACAGGTTACTATGTACAGGGGCTGCCATATTTGAGGTGTCGTGCTCAGACACTTACACACCAGCAAATGGCAGTCCACAGTGGCTGCTGTTAATTTTGTATTAAAAATAATTGACTTTCTAATCAATAATTATTAACCACTTCACCACCCAACCTTTTTTCACCTTCCTGACTAGGCTAAATTTTACAATTCTGACTAGGGTCATTTTATATGGTTATAACTCTGGAACGGGGACTCCGCTGATTCAGAGAATTTTTTTGCAACACATTGTACCGTATTTTGCGGATTATAAGACGCTAAGGCGCACCCTAAATTTTGAGGAGAAAAATAGGAAAAAAAAAACTTTTTGTAATAAAATGGTGGTGCCTCTTCTTATGAGTCATTGCTTACAGGGGGTGGTGGCTGTGGTGAAGAGGGGTCCCAGGGTCGCTGTTGGAGGGGGTGTTCGGATGTGCGACGCTGTGGGTGTTCCGTGCTGCCGGGGCTCTGCCGACATTTTGAGAAAGGCCAGAGCCCCCGCAGTTGTATGGTCTCCTATGCGGAGGACTCCAGGAAAATGGCTGCCGGGTGCGGCGCATGTGCAGATTGAGATCTCGGCCCCAAGATCTCGGGAGAGGAGATTTCAGTGCTGAGATTGCATCTCCCGAGATCTCCATCTGTGCATGCTCCACCCCTGGTAGCTATTTTTCCGGAGTCCACCGCATAGGAAACTGTTGTGAGTTCATTTTCCCCTTCACCATTTAGGTCTGATGAACTCCCTCTTCTGGTGAAGGAAGGTAGTGTGGCTGATTACCAAGCACCTGAGCAGAATGATGATGACTGGGTGACTGGAATTGCTGACTGGATATAAGGCAGCCGACACCCTTCTGCCTTGCGGGTGATTTCTCTGAGGGATTCTAGGAGACCAGTCTGATTCCTGCTCCTCAAAAGCTAAGTTTTCTGCTCTGCTTTTTGCATTTGTGTTTTGGTTTTGTTTTGCCTTGTTTTTCTGGATTTCTGCCATTCCCTGCTGGGGTGAGCTGAATTCCTTTTTGCTCTGTCTTCAGAAAATACCTGAGTACTGATATAGTCTTTTTCAAGCCTAGCATCTTCAGGGATTTTTTCCCTATCAGTCTGTTGGCTCTTGTTTTGATAGGGTTTTTGGCGGCTTGCAGACAGCAGCTTTTCTATCCTGTCCTATTTAGTTAGCTTGGGCCCCATCATTTGCTCAGCCTATCAATCTATCTGTGTGTTTTTTCATCTTGCTTCACCGTCATTATATGTTGGGGGCTGCCTATTGCTTTGGGGTCTGCTCTGGGGCACTTTAGATTTCCCTTTCTGTCTTTAGGCTATTTAGTTCTCCGGCTGTGATCGAGGGGTCTAGGGCACCGTAGGAACCCCCCACGGCTACTGCTAGTTGTTGTTGATAGGTTCAGAGGTCTGCAATCCGATAGTTGCCAACTTCTCTGGGTTTCTGGACTTAGCTAGTATTTCTGTTTTTTGCCTCCTACGGTGACTCATTCATAACAGAATCACCCGCCATACCGCAGATCCTAGGGTACTCAATAGCAGGAAAGAATTGTAAAAAAAAAAAAAGTGTGTATATTTTTTCCTCTATATCTCTGAGGCCGTAGGGGGGAATTTTTTTTTTCTCTCAATGGAGATAAAGCAATTGTCTGATCGTGTGGAGCAGCTCGCTGCGGAAGTGCGGGGAATTTCCGCCTACCTTGCTCATTCACATGCTGCTGAACCAAAGATCCCTACTCCTGATGTTTTTTGGGGATCGGTCTAAATTTTTGAATTTCAAAAATAATTGTAAATTATTTTTTGCATTGAAGCCTAGCTCGTCAGGGAGCTCCGCGCAGCAGGTTAAAATTGTCATCTCTTTGCTGCGTGGCGATCCCCAGCATTGGGCGTTTTCTTTGAAACCAGATGATCCTATTCTGACTAATGTGAACGCATTTTTTCAAGCCTTGTGGTTGTTGTATGACGAACCTAATGCTATTGATCAGGCTGAAAAGACCCTGTTGGCATTGAGCCAGGGTCGAGATTCTGCAGAATTGTACTGTCAAAAATTCCAAAAGTGGGTGGTCCTAACTACCTGGAATGATAATGCCTTGGCAGCTCTCTTTCGGAAAAGCTTGTCAAAAGCCGTAAAAGATACTATGGTGGGATTTCCTGTTCCCTCTGGTCTTGACGATTCTATGTCTTTAGCCATTCAGGTTGATCGGCGTTTACGTGAACGCAGGACTGCACGAGAGGTGTTGCCACCTGTTGAACAAGTGTCTGAACCTATGCAATGTGGTAGAGTTTTGTCCAGGGAGCAACGTCAGGAGTTCAGAAGGCGTAATAAGCTGTGTTTTTTTTGTGGAGATGCCTCGCATATTATTTCTGTCTGTCCTAAACGAGAGAAACGTTTTGCACACACGTTTTCTGTGGGTGGTGTTCAACCTAAGTTTCTTCTGGCAATTACTCTGATCTGCTCCCTGTCCACATTTTCCGCCAAGGCTTTTGTGGATTCGGGAGCAGCCCTGAACCTAATGGACTTGGATTTTGCTAAACGTTGTGGATTTCCTATGACACCTCTGCGGACGCCTATCCCTTTGAGGGGGATTGATGCTACTCCTTTGGCGAAAAATAAACCTCAGTTTTGGACCCAGGTGGTAATGCGGGTCGCCCCAGACCATCAAGAAAATTGCAGATTTTTGGTGTTGCATAATTTGCATGATACCATTGTTCTGGGGTTTCCCTGGTTGCAAATTCATAATCCAGTTTTGGATTGGAAATCTGTGTCTGTGGTGAGTTGGGGTTGTCGGTGTGCCCTTAGTGAGGCTCCGTTTTTTTCCACCTCTCCTCAGTCGCATGATGTTCCTGACTATTTGGCGGACTTTTATGATGTATTTAGTGAGAATGAGTCTGTGTCTTCGCCTCCTCATAGGAGTTATGACTGTGCAATTGAACTGAGCCCGGGGTGTAAATTTCCCAAGGGTTGGCTCTTCAATTTATCTGTACCCGAGCACGAGGCTATGCGATCCTATATTAAGGAGGCGTTGGAAAAGGGTCATATTAGACCATCCTCTACACCCTTAGGTGCCGGTTTTTTTTTGTGGCCAAAAAGGATGGTTCATTAAGGCCTTGCATTGATTATCGTGCCCTCAACAAAATTACTATTAAATATCAGTATCCGTTACCCCTGATTTCGGATCTATTCTCCAGAGTTAAGGGTGCTTGCTGGTTTACCAAGCTTGACCTCAGGGGGGCGTATAATCTTATCCGCATTAAGCATGGGGATGAATGGAAGACGGCGTTTAATACTCCGGAGGGACATTTTGAGTACCTGGTGATGCCTTTTGGGCTTACTAATGCCCCTTCTGTCTTCCAGTGCTTCATGAACGACATTTTCCGAGACTTTGTGGATAAATTTTTGATTATCTATCTGGATGATATTTTGATCTTCTCCAAGGATTGGGATTCTCATGTGGAACATGTTCGGACTGTGTTCCGGATCTTGAGGGAGAATTCCCTGTATGTCAAAGGATCGAAATGCCTTTTTGGGGTACAGAGGATTTCATTTTTGGGATTTATTTTGTCTCAGTCAACTATTGAAATGGACCCGGCCAAGGTACAGGCCATTTATGATTGGGTTCAGCCCACTTCTTTGAAAGTCCTCCAGAAGTTTTTGGGTTTTGCTAATTTTTATCGGAAATTTATAGCAAAATATTCTAGTATTGCCAAGCCATTGACTGATCTGACTAAGAAGGGTGCTGATGTGTTGAATTGGTCTCCGGAGGCTGTTTCTTCCTTTCAGGAGCTGAAGCGAAGATTCACTTCTGCCTCGGTTTTGCGGCAACCTGATGTCTCACTTCCGTTCCAGGTAGAGGTGGACGCTTCTGAGATTGGTGCAGGAGCTGTTTTGTCCCAAAAGGATCCTGTAACATCTAAAATGAATCCCTGTGCTTTCTTTTCCCGAAAGTTCTCTCCATCTGAACGTAACTATCATGTGGGGAATCGGGAACTGTTAGCCATGAAATGGGCATTTGAGGAGTGTAGACATTGGTTGGAGGGAGCTAAACATCAAGTCGTGGTCCTCACTGACCACAAGAATTTGATTTACCTGGAGTCGGCCAAACGCTTGAACCCTAGACAGGCTAGGTGGGCCTTGTTTTTTACACGTTTTGATTTTGTGGTCTCTTTTCTTCCTGGCACTAAGAATGTTAAGGCAGACGCCCTCTCTAGGAGCTTCTTTGCGGATTCTCCTGTGGTGACCAAGCCTGCTACCATCTTAGGCGAAGGGGTAGTTCTTTCTGCCATCTCGCCCGATTTGAGACATGCTCTGGAAGAGTTCCAGGAGGACAAACCTGAGCGTTGTCCCAGTGGAAAGTTGTATGTTCCTGACCAGTGGAAGAAGAGAGTGATGTCTGAAGTTCATTGCTCTGCATTGGCTGGTCATCCAGGTACTTTTGGTACTAGAGATCTGGTGAGTCAGTCTTTTTGGTGGCCCGCCTTGTCTCGTGATGTCAGGAATTTTGTGCAGTCCTGTGGGACTTGCTCCCGGTCTAAACCTTGTTCTCGCTCTAGTGGGTTGTTGATGCCTTTGCCGGTCCCCAGGAGGCCATGGACCCATATTTCAATGAATTTCATCTCTGATATGCCTGTCTCTCAAAGAATGACTGTTATTTGGGTGATTTGTGATAGGTTCTCTAAGATGGTTCATTTTGTACCACTCCCTAAGTTGCCATCTTCCTCTGAGTTGGTGCCCCTGTTTTTGCAACAGGTGGTTCGCTTGCACGGGATTCCTGAGAACATTGTATCTGACAGAGGAGTTCAGTTTGTGTCTAGATTTTGGAGGACTTTCCGTTCCAAGCAGGGAATTCAGTTGTCCTTCTCCTCTGCTTTTCACCCTCAGACCAATGGGCAGACGGAGAGAACAAACCAGACCTTGGAGTCGTATTTGAGATGTTTTATTTCCGCTGATCAGGATGATTGGGTTTCATTTTTGCCCTTGGCCGAATTTGCTTTAAATAATAGAGCTAGTTCTGCCACTTTGATGTCACCTTTTTTTTGTAACTTTGGGTTTCATCCTCGATTTTCTTCAGGGCAGGTGGAGCCTTCTGCCTGCCCAGGTGTTGACACTGTAGTGGAGAGAATGCACCAGATCTGGGACCAAGTGGTGGATAAGTTCTCTCTCTCCCAGGAAAAGGCCCAACGGTTTTCCAACCGACATAGGACCATTGCTCCCCAGTTTAAGGTTGGTGATATGGTTTGGTTATCATCAAAAAATATCGCTATGAAGGTGGCTTCTCCTAAATTTAAGCCTAGATTTATTGGACCTTACAAGATTTTGGAGATTATTAATCCGGTCTCTTTTCGGTTGGCTCTTTCACATTTAAAATCCATAATGTGTTTCATAAGTCCTTGTTGAAGAGGTTTGTTGAACCAGTTGTTCCTGGGGTGGCACCTCCGGACCCTGTATTGGTTGAAGGTAATATGGAATATGAGGTAGAGAAGATACTGGATTCCCGTCTGGCTAGACGGAAACTCCAGTATTTGGTTAAGTGGAAGGGTTATGGTCAGGAGGATAATTCCTGGGTCTCTGCCTCTGATATTCATGCCAAAAGACTGGTGCGTGCCTTTCATCGGGCTCACCCTGATCGCCCTGGTGGCGTGGATGAGGGTTCAGTGACCCCTCCTCAAGGGGGAGGTACTGTTGTGAGTTCATTTTCCCCTTCACCATTGAGGTCTGATGAACTCCCTCTTCTGGTGAAGGTAGTGAGGCTGATTACCAAGCACCTGAGCAGAATGATGATGACTAGGTGACTGGATATAAGGCAGCCGACGCCCTTCTGCCTTGCGGGTGATTTCTCTGAGGGATTCTAGGAGACCAGTCTGATTCCTGGTCCTCAAAAGCTAAGTTTTCTGCTCTGCTTTTTGCATTTGTGTTTTGGTTTTGTTTTGCCTTGTTTTTCTGGATTTCTGCCATTCCCTGCTGGGGTGAGCTGAATTCCTTTTTGCTCTGTCTTCAGAAAATACCTGAGTACTGATATAGTCTTTTTCAAGCCTAGCGTCTTCAGGGCTTTTTTCCCTATCAGTCTGTTGGCTCTTGTTTTGATAGGGTTTTTGGCGGATTGCAGACAGCAGCTTTTCTATCCTGTCCTATTTAGTTAGCTTGGGCCCCATCATTTGCTCAGCCTATCTTTCTATCTGTGTGAGTGTTTTTTCATCTTGCTTCACCGTCATTATATGTTGGGGGGCTGCCTATTGCTTTGGGGTCTGCTCTGGGGCAGTTTAGATTTCCCTTTCTGTCTTTAGGCTATTTAGTTCTCCAGCTGTGATCGAGGGGTTTATGGCACCGTAGGAACCCCCCACGGCTACTGCTAGTTGTTGTTGATAGGTTCAGGGGTCTGCAATCCGATAGTTGCCAACTTCTCTGGTTTTCTGGACTTAGCTAGTATTTCTGTTTTTTGCCTCCTATGGTGACTCATTCATAACAGGAAACCATGCAACTTCGGGGCTCTGGCCTTTCACAAAGTGTCGGCAGAGCCCGGGCAGCACGCAACATCAGTAGCATGGATCATCCGCAGCACGGAACACCTCATATCCGAACACCCCCTCATCCCAGCCTGTGGCCTGCAGCGACCCTAGGACCCTGCTCCACCGCGGCCGGTAAGGTATATCAGCATTATAATTGGCACCCCCTATTCTGTCCTCACTGAATGAGACAGACTCGTTGCAGCTTATACAGACAGCTAAACCGCTATACCGGGGTCCAAAAAGGAGACTAGTTGAGTCTGTGTTTTTATTGAACTTGATAGTATATTGGTGTGGTGAAATTGTGAACAATCCTAATACACATAATCAGTACAGGGTACAGAAGAAATACATATTATACATGTGCATGAAGCTTACAAACTAGAACTGACCAAGGAGCAGGACTAACTAAACCAGGCTAATATTAGGACAGGAGTTAACTAACATAAAGACATACCGGCAATGCAATCGCAAGGGGACAGCCATAGATGAGCTCCTTCTCAGATACACGCTGAAGGAAAAATGGAGGAAAGTGGAGGGAGATGGAGGCTGGGCTAACCATAATGTATTGCAGAAGAAGGGAGGAGATTCAGACATTGAAAATGAAAAAAACAGAAAATAGGACTGAGAACATGACTCTGGCCGCTAGAGGGAGCCAAAACACTGCAGATGAATAAAGATAATTAAACTCTTAAATATACAATTTCCTATATGAAATTACAAATTATGCAAACAAACAATCAGATAACGATTAAATGTCGGAGACGGATGTCACTATCCCTTTTTTTCCTGAAGGCAACAACAGGACCTGTTCAGTTACCTGTCTGAAAAATGTCTTAGGTTCATTCCCTTTGGTCATCCTTAGTTAAACTTTGCGGACGTTACCATCCTTGCTCGGGAATGTTGCGGTGACTAGATCAAGTGGCCACTGGTTCCGGTGGACTTGGCAGTCTTTCACAAGGACGAAGTCACCTATGCTCAGATTAGGCCTAGTAGATTGCCACTTCGTCCGTGGCTGCAAGGTAGACAAATACTGTTTGCGCCACCTGTCCAAGAATGTGTTTGCAAGACTTTGTACCTGTCTCCATTGGCGCTTGAAGAGGTCCTTAGCATCGAATCCTCCTGGAGGGGCACTGGTCAGTCTTGTTTTCTGGGTAAGGAGAGTAGCTGGAGTCAATAACAAGGGTTCGTCGGGGTCGTTAGGGACTGGAACCAAGGGTCTTGTGTTGATTATAGCTGCGGCTTCTGCCATGAAGGTGATTAGGCTTTTGTGGGTAAGCCTCGCTGCTCCTTCTTGAAGAAGAGGGGAGTCAAGAATTCTCCGTACTAGACCAATCATTCGTTCCCAAGATCCACCCATGTGTGAAGAGTGAGGCGGGTTGAACGACCATGTGCAACTTTGGTCACTGAGGAACCCCTCGAGAGTCTTACAGTCTAGATTTGAAGGCATTCCTAATTCTTTTGCTGCATCAATAAAGTTAGCACCTCTATCTGAACGTATATGCTTGAAAGGACCATGGATGGCAATAAACCTTCTTAAAGCATTGATGAAGCTTGAAGTGTCAAGGGACTCAATGAGCTCTATGTGGACAGCTCCGATTGACATACAGGTAAACATGACAACCCAACGTTTACTACTGGCTTGGCCGCCCCTCGTATAATGTGTAACAACTGACCAAGGCACAAACACATCAAGATCAACGTTGTTAAAAGGAGGGCCTGGACTGAGTCTATCTGCTGGTAGGTCAGCCATCTTTTGGGTATGAGTCGAACCACGAAGCTTACAGCAGGTAATGCATTTGTAGATGACACTACTGATGAGTTTCTTTGCACCGACAATCCACAGGCCAGCAGTTCTGATGGCTCCTTCAGTAAAAAGTCTTCCTTGGTGCTTGACCAGATTGTGGTAGTGTTGTACGATTAAGTAGGCAACATGACATTTTCCGGGAAGAATAAGAGGGAATTTCTCCTCAAACTCCATTTTAGCTTCTTTGAGTCAGCCTCCTACTCTCAGCAGGCTGTTTTTGTCGAGTTTTCCCAATACGCTGCTCACTGGTATTGGTGCTTTGTTAATAAGACATTGGATTTCCGCAAAGTAGGTTTCTCTTTGAACGGTGAAGATGATGTGGTTTCTGGAGAATTCCAAGTCTGAGGTAACATAGGCATTTTTTACAAAGATGCCAACCTTTACATTTATCTGTGTCACAAGCTCTGGTGGTCCTGAATAAGCGAGCTATATGAGCCAGGCAGGTAATGTCTCGAATAAGTGACTTCCATCTTGAAAATTTATCAAACCTGTGAGATCCAAGCTGGATAGCAGAGGTTTTTGTATGAAGTGTAGACACCTGAGGGTGGATTTCAGCATCTGAGACCTCTCCTACTAGTTCAAAGGTGTCTGGAAAACGTTCCTCAGTGTACAATAGTTTTGGTCCTGAGAGCCATGTTATGCTCCCTAGTCGACTGCTCTAGTTGTGTGATCCGCAGGATTCTTGTCTGTGGGAATGTAATGCCACTGATTTGGATGAACTGATCTCCTAATTCGTAGCACTCTGTTATTGACATAAACGTAGAATCATCTAGTTTCATTGTGGATGTATCCCAGGACTACTTTGCTTTCTGAGTAGAACTTGGCCTGTGTCAGGTCGATATCCATCTCAGATGCGATGGACTCTGCTAACTCAACAGCTTAGACTGCAGCACAAAGCTCTAACCTGGGTATAGTTTGCTCTGGTTGTGGAGCAAGTTTGGCCTTCCCAATAAAAAAAAACAATGTCGCTCTGACATTTGGAGTCTACAGTTTTGAGATAGGCAACAGCGGCAATTGCTTTGACAGAAGCATCTGCAAATACATACAGTTTTTGGCTTTGTATTTCTGTAGATGGCACAGGGGTGTGTATGGTCTTGGCACGTTCAGGTTGGAGAGGGCTGCTAAAGAGATCTTCCATACTTCCCACTGGATTCTCTTATCAGGTGGCAGAGGTGCATCCCAGTCAGATGTTTCCGTAGTTAAGTCTTTTAGTAGGGCTTTGCCTTGTACAGTACAGTAACAGGCGCTGAGAATCCCAAGGGATCGTACAGACTGTTGATGGTAGACAGGACACCTCTACATGTGAAAGGCTTTTCTTCCTGGCTGACCCGAAAGGTGAAAGTGTCTGACTGTAGATTCAAAAGAAGCCCGAGGCTGCGTTGTATTGGTGTGGGGTCTGACCCCAAGTCCAGGTCTCTGAGACCAATACATAAGCCTTGTGAAGGGAATGCTTCCATGAGTTCTTGGGTGTTTGAGGCTATTTTATGAAGCCTGAGGTTTGAGCAGGCAAGCATCTTTTGGGCTCTCCTGGGAAGACTGATGGCAGTCTCATTTGAAGCCATGGCTTTCAGACAGTCGTCAACATAAAAGTCTTTGTCTATGAATTGCCTGACATCTGCTCCGTATTCTGCGTCTCCTTCTCGAGCCGACCTTTTGAGTCCATAAATGGCGACTGCAGGTGAAGGACTGTTGCCAAAGATATGTACTCTCCTGCAATACTCTGTGATTTCTTTAGTAGGATGATTGTCTCTGTACCAGAATAATCTTAGGAAGTTCCTGTTTCTCTCTCTCACAAGGAAACAATGGAACATTTGCTGGATGTCAGCGATGAAGGCAATGGAATCCTTATGAAAGCGCATAGGTACTTTCAGCAGTTTGTTACTGAGGTCTGATCCTGTCAGTAGAATGTCATTCAGGGAGACGTCATCAAACTTAGCACTGGAGTCAAACACCACTCTAATCTGGCCTGGTTTCTTAGGGTGGTATACTCCAAACATGGGTAGGAACCAGCATTCTTCAGAGTCTTTGAGAGTGGGATCTAGCTCTGCATGGCAGTTTTCAAAAATCTTTGACATGAAGGAGAAAAAGTGATCTTTCATCTCTGGTTTCTTTTGCAGATTATGTTTGAGAGAGGAGAAACGTTTTAATGCCTGATTTCTGTTGTTTGGTAGACGTGGTCTGTGGGTTCTGAAGGGAAGAGGTGTGACCCAGCTGTTGGTCTCATCTTTAACAAGTCCCTTTTCCATTACCTCTAAGAACAACTTGTCCTCTACCGACATTGCCACTTGGTTGTCTTGCTTAGTTCTCTGGAAGACTGTGCGCCCTAACTGATCCTCGTAGCTTCTAGACACTATACTGCTGTCGTGAGTAAAGTCTATTAAATGATTGGGCAGTTGGATGCTGTGTGGTAGTTCTCTGATATGGAACTCGTTGTTACAAGGTTGAAACAAGAGATGGGTGTCCTTTCTCAAATGTATTTGTCAGCATGCTTGTCACAGAAGTTGGGGCGTGCATGCATCCCAAGCATACATTTCCTATTATGACCCATCCTAGGTCTAGCTTTTGGGCATATGGAGCATTGTGGAGTCCATAGATATGATGTCTCACTTTATGAACCTGTAGGATATCTCTCCCCAAAAGCAGTATTATCTGGGCCTGATGGTTGAGTTCCGGAATAAGGTGTGCTATGCGTTTTAAGCGAGCGTGACGATTTGCCACATCTGGCGTAGATATTTCAGATCTGTTGTCTGGGATCTGGATACACTCGATGATCGTTGGTAGTGGTAGGCAGAATTGTCCGTCTAAGGACTCAATTTGGTAATCAATAGCTTTCCTGTCTGCTGTTGTCACAGTACCTGCACACGTCTTTAATGAGTAGGGAGTGCTTGGCCCTTTGATGTTGAATAGGTCAAAGAATGTTGATCTAGCCAAGGATCTTTGATAACTTTGATAATCCAAGATAGCATACAGTCTTACAGCTTTGTCTCTATGGCCCTTTGGGTACACTCTGACGAGGCATATTTTTGAACAGGACCTACTGTCTATTGTTCCTTTAGACTTCAGTACATCGTTAAGTGATCTCTTGCATAGCTGCATCAGTGTTCCTTTCCTCGCCATACTCACTGTCAGCTGGCCTGTTTTAGTGTACTCCACGGAGCTGGGCCAGGGTGTAGAGCAGTGTTACGATATGTCGTGCTACATTCTGTGCATTTTACACTGACCTTACAATCCTTGGCGAGATGAGTTGTGGATGAGCAGCACTTGTAGCAGATACCGTTCTTTCAGGAAGCTTCTGCGATCTGGCATAGGTTTTCCTCTGAAGGCTCTGCATTTCAGGAGAGGATGAGGCTTCTGATGGAGCGGGAACTACATGTCAGGGTCCTGCACCATTGTCTCTGATTGGTATCAGTCAGCAGACCTGTAAATGGAACCTGGAGAAGAAACATAAGTCGTGCGCACTGCCACAGACGTTCTGCGTGGATTTGCAGCTGGCAACGGTGTGGCAAAGTCAAAGCTGGGATCGTTTCTAATTCTCGCTTGTTGGTGTACAAAGTCTACAAAAACGGAGTAGGGAGGAATGGAACACTGTTTGTATTTGTACATGGAACCATGTGTGAGCCACCTCTCCTGTAGATTGTAGGGTCAACACCTCTGGCTGTATCGAGGAATCCAAGTCCTTGTAGGTCATCTTCGCATTTAGCAACTTGGACTTCCTTTAGCAGGTCGCTTAGTTCTCTAAGTTTCTGGAGACCTTTATTATATATTTTAGGAAAGTCATCGATTCTTTTGAACAAGGCTTTCTCTATTACCTCTGCTGAGCCGTAACACTCATCCAGCCTCTTCCAGATCTATTTGAGGCCAGTCTCAGGGCAGTTCATATTAATGTCTCTGATCCTTAATGTGTGTTTGACTGACTCTTCTCCCAGGTATTTGACTAAGAGGTCTATTTCCTCCCTATGTTGTAGCCCAAAGTCTCTATAATAATGTAACCCAGGAGGGCACCACAAAATAAAGGTAGGGATGCTCCTGCAGTCAGTAAAGACTAGACTAGAATAATGTGGAGAGAAAGCTACTCACCAAACAAGCAGGGATCACCTCAATACATAAATTTTATTAGGTACACTTAGACAAAACCATATTAAAACATTTCATTTAAAATTCATACAAATGACATATACACAGGGAAAAACACAAAAATGGCTCATAATAGAGCCCTAAAAAGCTCCCCATAAGAGCAGTAGTAGTTATAATAGAAGTGGCTATATATACAAATAACAGATGATACAAACACAGTAGGATTACACAATATGTCATACATATGCATGAAAAACTCCCAATATAAATGGAGAGATAAATAACATGCCCAATGACAAATAGGTGGCCATAAAAAGACCTAAATAGGCCCCTGACGAAGCCACCTTGCGGCGGCGACACGCGGCGGGCATCTCCACAAGCTCCCCCTATTGAGCGGTATTGTACTGGGACAGTGTGTGCAGGGTTGACAATTTGACTTTTTAAGATATAGATTCCTCTCTTCTGGTGATACTTACTGGTGCCCAGATTTATTCCTAATGTTTTTTTCTTTTCCTGCCTGTTGTATTTCTCGACTGTCCAATTACTACCAGCACATGTGGCCATTTTCTAGGATTTCGGTGGTCCATTTATTTCTATGGGCATTGCTAGTTATTGATCTTGCAATTCAGGTCTTTTTATGGCCACCTATTTATCATAGAATCGTAGAGTTGGAAGGGACCTCCTGGGCCATCTGGTCCAACCCCCTGCTCAAAGCATGATTCGCTAAATCATCCCAGACAGATGTCTGTCCAGCCTCTGTTTGAAGACTTCCATTGAAGGAGAACTCACCACTTCTCGTGGCAGCCTGTTCCACTCATTGATCACTCTGTCAAAAAGTTTTTTCTGATATCTAATCTGTGTCTCCTTCCATTCAGTTTCATCCCATTGCTTCTAGTCTTTCCTTGTGCAAATGAGAATAAAGTTGATCCTTCTACAATGTGACAGCCCTTGAGAAATTTGTAGACAGCTATTAAGTCTCCTCTCAGTCTTCTCTTTTGCAAGCTAAACATTCCCAAATCCTGCAACCTTTCCTCATAAGACAGGGTTTGCAGACCGGTCTCCATTCTGGTCGCTCTTTTCTGAACTTGCTCCAGTTTGTTGATGACATTGGGCATGTTATTTATCTCTCCATTTATATAGGGAGTTTTTCATGCATATGTATGACATATTGTGTAATCCTACTGTGTTTGTATCATCTGTTATTTGTATATATAGCCACTTCTATTATAACTACTATTGCTATTATAACTACTATTACTATGTTTTTATATGGTTTTGTCTAAGTGTACCTAATAAAATTTACATATTGAGGTGATCCCTGCTTGTTTGGTCAGTAGCTTTCTCTCCACATTATTCTAGCCCCAAGTCTCTAGTGACATTTTGGAATGACGCTTTCCAAGCTCTGTAACCTTCAGCTTGGTCAGTGAATTTCATGAGTCCCTTGGCAACCAGTTCATATCGTGTGAAGAACTTAGCAAATTCATTGTGAACCGGTTGTCAGCAGAGTATACTGGTGATGGGTCGCCCTGATAGTGATGTGAGGTGCTTTGGTACCTGTTAGTATCTCTTCACAGTGGCGCCAGCCGGTGTCGTATTGCTTCGGTCTGACGTGCGATGTGTCAGCAAGGTGATTTACGTTGGTTACCTGGTGAGGGGCAAGGTAGTAATTAACAGAGTTGTTTTGATCCACATTTTCCTGGAGCTGAGCCTCATGACGACTCTCGCTCGTTTCACTGGAGATGTCGTGTTCTTGTTCAGAAGCCGGTTCAGGGTTATAGTTTGGATCAGGAAGTTCATTAACATACTGGGATGTGCGTTGTAGTGAATCTTGCAGTGTAAACTCCAGACTTGACGTACTGCTTTGTCTATGCAGCTCAGGGTTTTGCACGGCTTCTAGCGATTCTGCTTCAGCTAGGACTGCGGCAACTTCTCTTTTTGCTGCTAGGCTCTCTAAGGCGGCATCCACGTGTGCCTTCTCTAACAGCGTCTTTCTCCCTTGGTCATCTAGGCGTGCTTTCTCTAATTTAAGTTGCATCTCTTCGTCAGCAAAGCTCGTTCGCATTTTGGCGGCTTCAGCATTTGCGCGGGCAATGGTGACCGCGCTACTGATGGATGTAGTCTTTGAGGAGACGGAAGTAACAGATTTTGTCCTGTGTGATTTGTAGGATATGGTGTCTTGGGGAATGCTTGGCTGTGCAAAGATTGCTGTATTAAGTCTCTGTGTAGCTGGTGACTTGAATCCCACTAGCTGGATGGCTGCCTTTTCACTGAATCCCACAAGCTGGATGGCTGCCTTTTCACTGAATCCCACAAGCTGGATGGCTGCCGTTTCACTAGTTCCTACTTCCTACTAGCTGGATGGTTTCCGTTTCACTGTTCTGTCCTCACTGAATGAGACAGACTCGTTGCAGCTTATACAGACAGCTAAACCGCTATACCGGAGTCTAATAAGGAGACTGTAGTTGAGTCTGTGCTTTTATTGAACCTGATAGTATATTGGCGCGGTGAAAGTCTTAGTTACTCACAAGTTAACGGTATTTTTCAGAGTCTATGACAGCACCACCTGAGAGAGGGGATCCGCCCTTCAGGAACAGGAAATCCTACAGATACATAAGGGCGGCACCTCTCCCACATATCACTTGGTTTACAGAGCACAAAAGGACCACCAAGGTTAATAGCATAATTTATGTACAATACTTTACTCAACTATTTACTACCAGTGTACATATAAGAGGAAGAAGTGCACACCCAAACTAAATAAAAGGGAGGGAATCTACAGGTGCTGTTATGGACTTCGAAAAATACTGTTAACCGGTGAGTAACTAAGACTTTATTTGGTCGTCCATGATAGCACCACCTGAGAGAATTACAGAGAGTAATCATTACTTAGGAAGGGAATACAGCCTACAGAACCCTTACACCAAAGGAAAGGTCTGAGGAAGCACCCAGGTCTAGTCTATAATGGTTGTAGAAGGTGCTCGAAGAGGACCAGGTAGCTGCCTTACATATTTGGTCGATCGAGACTTCCGATCTATCCGCCCACGAGGTTGCCATGGCTCTGGTGGAATGCGCCCTCAGCTTGCCAGGAGCCGTTCTGCCCTTTGAGGTGTATGCTAACGAAATGGCCTCCCTAATCCATCTAGCTGGCGAGCTTTTTAAAACCCTAAGGCCCTTCCTAGTGCCCTGATAGGAGATAAACAAGGCATTATCTTTCTTCCAGGGATCGGTAACTGCCAGGCATTTCAGGAGACATCTCCTAACTTCTAGAGTGTGTAGTTTTCTTTCCTTTTCGTTCATTGGATTAGGGAGGAAGGATGGAAGGACTATCTCCTGTGTTCTATGGAAACTGGAGGCTGCCTTAGGCAAGTATGCTGGATCAGGTGTAAGTATTACCCTGTCGTCCCTGAGTTGTATGTAAGGAGGAAGTATATAATAATAATAATAAATTTTATTTCTATTGCGCCGACATATTCCGCAGCACTTTACATTTCAGCTAGATAACGCCTGGATGTCAATTACTCTACGGGCTGACGTCAGTGCTACCAGAAAGGCCACTTTAAGAGACAGATTTTTTTGTAGAGGCTGATGAAATAGGTTCAAACGGGGCCTCTATCATAGCCGTGGATCCCATGGCATAAATTTATTTCTTACTACCGGTCTGGACCTGCCTGTTGCCTTAATAAATCTACTGATCCAATAGTTACTGGCGATGTTGCAGTTAAAAAGGGCCCCTAAGGCTGACACTTGTACTTTAAGGGTACTGGTGGAAAGCCCAATGTCCAGACCTCTTTGTAAGAACTCTAGGATCTGCGCTATCAGTGTGGACTGTCCAGCTACTACCCCAGAGTTCTGAAGGAATCTTTTCCAGATCCTAACAGATTTTGGTTGTGATCGGCTTTCTGCTCTTAAGCAGGGTGTTAATTAAGGTTGGGGAGAACCCTTTCTCCTTTAGCAGTGACCGTTCAAAATCTCTGGAAGGACCCATGGGTCGGACACCGACATGGTCCTGAGGCATGAGAACCGTGCCCTCCTGGGCCAAAACGGGGCGATCACTATAACCTTCGCCTTGTCCTTCCTGACTTTCCTCATCACCAGGGGTAGTAGAGACAGGGGAGGGAAGGCATATCCTAGCCTGAAGTCCCATTTTATCAAAAGAGCATCTACTGCCAGAGGCCCTTCTCTGGGATTTAGAGAGCAAAACTGAGACACTTTCCTGTTCTCCCTTGTGGCGAAAAGGTCCACTTCTGGCTGCCCCCATTTTTGTGTGATCAGGTCGAAGATGGAGGTTTCAAAGGACCATTCCGCTAGTCTTAGAAGGTTGCGGCTTAGTAAGTTCGCCATGGTGTTTTCTCTTCCTTTTATGTGCAGAGCTGTTAAAGACAGAAGATGTTGCTCTGCCAGTTGGAACAGCCGCTCTGCTACATTCATTAGGGGTCCGGCACGGGTCCCACCTTGGTGATTGATGTAAGCCACGGTGACGTGATTGTCGGAGAATATTCGAACATGGTGACCCTGTAGATACACAAGAAGGCTTTTAACCGCCTGCTCTACGGCTGTTAACTCTTTCAGGTTGGAGGACATTTCCACCTGATGGTGATCCCATAGGTCCTGGACTAAGACCTCCTCCATGTGGGCCCCCCAACCAGTAGGGCTTGCGTCCGTGGTGACTACACGGGTCATGTTATATTCCCAGGGCACCCCTCTGGCTAAATTGTTTTCCTCTAGCCACCAACCAAGGGATTTTATAGTATGTTGGGACAAAGTCAACTGGCCTTCTAGGTAACCCCCCCAGGATTTTCTGATGAAGTAAAACTTCGCCCTGTAGAACCCTTGTATGGAACTGGGCCCACCGGACCGTGGGGATGCAGGACGAGAGGGAACCTAGGAGAGACATTGCTTTCCTGAGGGACATGGTGGGGTTATTGGAGGCGTTCAAGACCTGATAACGTAGGTGAATCAATTTTTCGGGTGGCAGACGACACTCCTGATTTTGCGAATCTAGGATTAGACCTAAGAACTGCTGAATTCTCATGGGTTGTAGGCGGAACTTTTTAATGTTTAGTAGCCACCCTAACCGTTCCAGTGCCGCCTTTGCTTTCTGCAATTGATCCAGACAATGGTCTGCTGTTTTGCCTACAATAAGGAAGTCATCCAAGTAGGGGATTATCAGGATATCTGCTTTGCGCAGATTGGCCATAACCTCCGCTATAACCTTAGTAAATACTCGGGGGGCGACTGCAATACCAAAGGGAAGGGCGACATATTGGAAATGCTGTACCGACCCCTCTAAATGAACAGCCACTCTACGGAAACGCTGATGAGACGCATGGATGTGTATACGGTAATAGGCGTCCTTTAGATCCAACACCACCATAAAGCAGTTTTCAAACAGTAACTTTATTGTGGAATTGATTGTTTCCATCTTAAATGGGCGAATGACCAGAAATTTATTGAGTGCCTTCAGATTGATAATGGTCCTGTAAGAGTCATCCGGCTTACGGACCAGGAATAGAGGGGAGTAGAAGCCTTTGCCTTTTTCCACCTCCGGTACCTCTGTCAGGACCTTCTTATAGCAAAGGTCATGGATTTCGGTTTCTAGGGCAGCTTGTTCCGATAGGGAAGACCTGAGAGGGGTGACCTTAAAATTGTTCCGGGGGTTACAGGAAAATTCTAGTTGTAGACCTGAGGCTACCAACTCCAGGATCCAGTTACTGTTTGAAGTCAGTGACCAGGCTTGGTAGAAGGCAGATAATGTACCTCCCACCGGAGCCGCTAGTCATTGGGGAGGCTTCTTGGTCTCCCGGGATGATACTTTCTGGCGTGCCCCTCCAAACATAAACCCGGTACCTTTCTTCCTCTTATCTTCCCATCTGCCTCGATCTCTGGATGACCTTCTATGGAAAAATCTCTTCCTAGTGAAGGGACGCCTATAGGAACGGGTTGGCAGGGTAGGGAATTTCTTTTTATCGTCCCCGACTTTCTCCAAAAGTTCATCCAGAACTGGACCGAAGAGATATTCTCCCTCACACGGGATGGAGCAAAGACGGGATCTGGCCTGGATATCTCCGGGCCAGCACTTCAGCCATATAGCCCTTCGGGCTGCATTTGATGGGCCTGCAGATTTGGCCGCCATCCTTGCCGAATCTGCTGATGCATCGGCTAAAAAGGCTGCAGCATTCTGGATGGTAGGGAGGGTCTTCAGGATGGACTCTCTCGAGGCCCCGTCTCCTAACTGTGACTCAAGCTGGTGCAGCCAGACCTTCATAGATCTGGCTGTGCAGGTAGCCGCTACTGCTGGCCTTAGGGCGCCAGCCGACATTTCCCATGTCCTTTTCAGGTAAGAATCTGCCTTTTTGTCCAATGGATCTTGTAAGGAAGCCATGTCGTCAAAGGGGATAGCTGATTTTTTGGATGCTTTAGCCACCGCTGCGTCCAATTTTGGGGCTTTATCCCATCTGTTCACCATGGCGTCCTCAAAGGGATATCGGCGTTTAAAAGCCGGTGGTAGGGAGCCCTTTCTTTCTGGTTTCTTCCATTCTCTATTGATCAGGTTCTGGACCTTGTCATTTAATGGGAAAGATTTACGTTTCCTGGGGTCTAGGCTGCCGAACATCAGGTCCTGTGCTGACCGTTCTGTTTTTGTGTCTGCTACACCCATGGTGGCCCTTACTGTCTTGACCAACTTATCCACCTGCTCTAGACTCAAGCAGAAACGACTGGAGACCTCCTCTGAGGAGGATGCAGAAGAAGAAGTTGAGGGCTCTGAGGAATCTTCATTTCCTCTAGGGCTAGCTGAGGAGTCCGACCCTGAGAAACTCGCTCCTTTTTTCTTCTTAGAGGATTCCCCTTGGCATAAAGACTTTAGAGCCTTAACTTCCGATCTGATAATTTCCCTTAGACTCGTAGCGAAGTCAGGGGTTTCTTCCGCCACCTGTAGAAGTGGGGAAAGTGTAAGGAAGTATGTATGGTAAATTTTGGGGGACTACCGCCTCCCTTTTTTTTTTTTTTTACAATCCCCTACCGTCTGCCGTATACATGACTGACACAGCTTTTTAGGGCAGGCGTCTGGCAAGGGACAACTGCAAAGAGCGCACTCCCTATTTTTCGCTTTACACTTCTTCCCCTATAGGAGAGAAAAATATAAGGGGAACACTGCATCAGGGCACATTCACGAAGATCTCTTACCCGAGCAGTAGGAGTAGGTACCGGTTCACGGGGGAGGCTAGCTGGATCCTTCAGCCTGGAGGAACTTCTGCGGCTGGATTGCCCAGTACGTTTCTTCTGCCGGGAGCTTGCCTGGGGCCTCTCTGAGGCACGTTCCTGCTCTCGGTCCAGCTGGGCCACGGAAGCTTCCGGCTCATTCATTGCTGCAAATGGGCCAAAAGCAGCCCTACAGCGTTTGTGGCCTTTTATGACCCCCCCGGAAATCCGGGTCAGCAGGCGATGTGGCCAGGGGTTCCATTCCTCCCTCCACCCTCTTTTGGCCGTCCACGCCTCCCCCCCGCCACCATGCCGGGACCCGCGTCGCCGCCACCCAGCGGCGAACAACAGAGAAAAGCCGGCGGTATCCGACTTCCGGCCAGGCGCCGCTGGCTCTGCCCGCATCACTTCTGGCACTTCAGTGAACGTGAAAAAATGACAGCGGCGTGGCGCCACGGCCCGACCCGCTCCGTGCCCGCCACCACGCCATGCCAGCCGGCCCCGGATGACGGGCCGGACCACAGGAAGGTGCACCAAGAGGAGACCCAGACGGACCCAGGGGTTCGGGAAACAAGATACTCACGCGCCGGCGCTGGCCCCGGAGACAGGCATCCTCCGGACCCCGCTCTCACCTGCTCTGCACACTGTCGTAGAGCCCTACCTGGAACCACCGTGGCGCTTCCAGGGACCCCGCACTGACCGAGGTAGGAGACCCCCCCCGCTACCTGAGTCGGTCAGCCGGCTTGGGGATTCCTCATCCATGATAGTACGATCTGTAGGGAATCCTGTCCTTTAGGAACAGGAAATCAACTGATGCGTGGGAGAGGTGCCGCCTTTATGTATCTGTAGGATTTCCTGTTCCTGAAGGGCGGATCCCCTCTCTCAGGTGGTGCTGTCATGGACGACCGAATAAAGTGTGAACAATCATAATACACATAATCAGTACAGGGTACAGAAGAAATACATATTATACATGTGCATGAAGGTTACAAACTAGAACTGACCAAGGAGCAGGACTAACTAAACCAGGCTAATATTAGGACAGGAGTTAACTATAAAGAACATAAACATATACCGGCAATGCAATCGTAAGGGGACAGCAATAGATGAGCTCCTTCTCAGATACAGGCTGAAGGAAAAATGGAGAAAAGTGGAAGGAGATGGAGGCTGGGCTAACCATAATGTATTGCAGAACAATGGAGGAGATTCAGACATTGAAAATGGAAAAAACAGAAAATAGGACTGAGAACATGACTTGGCCGCTAGAGGGAGCCAAAACACTGCAGATGAATAAAGATTGCTAGACTTGTAAATATACAATTTCCTATATGAAATTACAAATTATGCAAACAATCAGATAACGATTAGATGTCGGAGACAGAAGACCCCCATTTCCCTCCCATAACTTTGGGGGAAAAAAATGAGTCTTATAATCCAAAAAATGGTATTTAGACCTACCGCTAAATGTATCTCCAGGAATCCATCCTGAGAGCACCATGGAGGACGTCCTTCATATCCTTCTTGGGACAGCAAACAACGAGAGCTTAAAAGGTCCCTCCCCTCACCACCCCCTCCAGTGCTTTCTTAAAGTATCACGTCTGGATGGATGCAACAAAATTTCATTAAACAATCTTATACAAACATTACTTCACATTAGTAAAGAATATTTGCAGTAGGGAGGGAACTAGTAGTGCTGTCAGGATGTATTTATGGAAATACAATTACCGGTAGGTTAATTACCTTTTTCCAGTTCACCACATGACAGCATCATGGAGAAGTACCAAAGAATGACAGTCTAGGGCGGGACTACTGCGTGAAGAACCTTCCTACCGAAAGCTACCTGCCCTGAGACTATGTCTAATTTGTAGTGTATAGTAAAGGTACTAAGGTTAGACCAGGTTGCAGTCCTGCAGATTTGGTCTGCTGAAGCCCCCCTCTTTCTGCCCATGAAGTGGCTATGGTTCGAGTAGAGTGGGCTCTAAGTACATCCGGTGGAGATTTCCCCTGGGCTTCGTAGGCCAGACTTATTGTGGATTTAATCAACCGGGCGATTATGGATTTTGATGCCCTCCTACCTCTATTTGGACCCCCATACTGAACGAATAGGTTTTTGTCTTGCCTCCAACCTCCCGTTGCTTTTAAGTATTCGAGAACAGTCTCCCTAACGTCTAGGTTATGATAAGTTCTCTACTTCGGGTTTTTAGGGTATTGGCAAAATGAGGGAAGGACGTCTTGATTTATATTTGAACATAAGGATGAGTGACCTCATGGAGATCAACATCCAACACTGCGGAGACACCATCACATGTTTCTCAACGCAGTGATCTAGAGCAATGCCCCCATCCCTTATGGGAAATATGCAAAAGCATGTAAATCAACAGCCGCGGAGACACCATCACATGTTTCTCAACGCAAGCAATGACTAGCCAGGTCTTTCCCCGGGAAGGAACAACCACGGGAAGGGCAGTCTCCAATGAAGGAAACCACCTATGCCAAAACATGGTATCCATCCACAGACAGCTGTTTCGGGGTATTGCCCCTCATCAGTGTGGAGTAGGAAACTGGCTAGTAGGAGCAATGCCTAGTGAAAGGCTATGAACATAAGGATGAGTGACCTCATGGAGATCAACATCCAACACTGCGGAGACACCATCACATGTTTCTCAACGCAGTGATCTAGAGCAATGCCCCCATCCCTTATGGGAAATATGCAAAAGCATGTAAATCAACAGCCGCGGAGACACCATCACATGTTTCTCAACGCAAGCAATGACTAGCCAGGTCTTTCCCCGGGAAGGAACAACCACGGGAAGGGCAGTCTCCAATGAAGGAAACCACCTATGCCAAAACATGGTATCCATCCACATTGATTTATATTTGAGTCTGCCACAACCTTAGGAAGAAAGGTTGGGTCAAGCCTCAAAACTAAACGGTCTTTGAACTCCTGAAGTTACGGGTCTTGGATGGACAGGGTCTGTAGTCCCCCTAGCCTCTTTGCTGACGTGATGGCCACCAGAAATACCGTTTTGAAAAAGAACTTGCTGATTTCCATGTCTTCTGATAGGTCGTATGGGTGTTCACACAGAGTATTAAGGACCAGATTAAGGTCCCAAGATGGCACCAACTTCCGTAACAAAGGCTTTAGCCTCTGTACTGCTTTGGAGAACCTAGCTATCCAGGGGTGTAAGGACAAAGCCGAGTCAAAGAATACGCTAAGGGCCGAGATCTGCACCCTCAGGGTACTAGGTCTAAGGCCTTTTTTAAAATCTGCCTGCAGGAAGTCGAGAATTTTAGGGATGTTAGGATGGGTGGTATCTATTGATGTTTCTCCACATGAGCTGCATAATCGTTTCAAAATCTTGTTATAGATGGTGGAGGTCACCGGCTTCCTACTTGCTTGGAGCGTGGAAATCACCTCGTCTGATAAACCTCTGGATCTCAGGACCTCCCGTTCAGGATCCACGCTGCGAGTTGCAGAGCGCCCGGGTGGTGGTGCAGGACTGGGCCCTGGTGCAGGAGATCTTCCCTCTCTGGCAGTAGTATGGCTTCTTCTTTCGACATCTTCCTCAGCAGAGGAAACCAGGCTCTCTTTGGCCAGAAGGGTACTGCTAAGATGACTGTTGCCTCTTAGTCTCATATCTTCCAGATCAGGGGGAGAGGTGGGAAAGCATATAGGAGGCCATCTTCCCATGACTGGGACAGGGCATCGAGCCCTGCTGTCCCGTCCAGAGGATCTAGAGAGAAAAACGTCCTGACCTTTGCATTTTCCATGATGGCGAATAGGTCCACGTCTGGTTTCCCCCAGCATTGGCACAACTTGTTGAACACGTCATCACTTAGCTCCCATTCCGAGGGGTATACCTTCCTTCTGCTCAGAAAATCCACCACCTTGTTGTTGGTCCCTTCTAGATGTACTGCCGAGATGGATAGGACAGATTTCTCTGCCCAAGTGAAGATTCGCTTTGCTAGCCGTTGAAGTGCCGGGTGTCTTGGACCTCCTTGGTGACGGAGGAAAGCCACTGCCGTAGTGTTGTCCGACAGGACCTTTACGTGCTTGCCTCTGACCAGGGACCGAAGCTGGAGAAGCACCTTCCATATTGCATATAGCTCTCTGAACTTTGATGATTTGGCTCTTACTGGGCTCCAATCTCCCTGGAAGTATCTCCCTTCCAAATGACCTCCCCAGCCTAGCTGACTTGCGTTGGTGGTGATAATGATGCACGGGGAGAGAATCCACGGAACTCCAACCCGAACGTTCTCCGGAACCGTCCACCAGCGTAGAGACTTCCTCACCTGCGGGTATAGGGGCATTGCCTTGTCCAGCGAGAACTGACTTCTGTCCCATGCTGACAGGACTTCCTTCTGCAGATCCAAAGAGTGGAACTGGCTTCATCTCACACAGGGGACGCAGGATGCCATCAGACCCAGAATCTTCATCGCCTCCATGATACAGCAGCGTTTTTTTGTGAAGTGGTGAATCTTTTCCGCTATCCCCCTTTGTTTGTCTTCTGGTAGAAAAGATGTTCTGAGGTGGGAGTCTAGCAAGACCCTAGGAATTTTGTTCTTGGTTCTGGGACCAGGTTTGATTTCTCCCAGTTTATGACCCATCCCAAGCCTACAACTTGCAGTAACCACCGATCCACCAAACCGCTGCGCGACCAGCTCTACCCTCGCCTACTATATCCTCACCCATCCCGTTGTAGATTGTGAGCCCTCGTGGGCAGGGTCCTCTCTCATCCTGTACCAGTCGTGACTTGTATTGTTTAAGATTACTGTACTTGTATGTATTATGTATACCCCTCCTCACATGTAAAGCGCCATGGAATAAATGGCGCCATAATAATAAATAATAATAATAATCCCAGATTCTACAGCGTGGAGATTGACCTTTGACAATTGGCACTAAGCTGTTCTCTCGAATTGGCCCCTATTAAGAAGTCGTCTAGGTAAGGAACGATTGTGATGTCGTGACTTCTCAGATGGGCGACCACTTCTGCCATTATTTTGGTAAATACTCTGGGAGCAGAGGTGAGGCTGAAGGGAAGGCACCGGAAGTGGTAGTGACTGACCCCTTCCGGAGCCCCCAGGGCAAATCTCAGAAATTACTGATGAGATTCGTGAATCGGGACGTGATAGTACGCACTTTTTAAGTCCAAAGTGCACATCACCATGTCCCTGTCTATTAGGAGTACTGTGGATCTTATGGACTCCATCTTGAACCTTTTGTACCTGACGTGTATGTTTAGAGGTTTGAGATTTATTATTGTCCGGGTTTCTCCGGAAGGTTTTCTTTATTGAGAAGAGGCTTGAATAATGTCCTCTGCCCCTCTCATGAGCTGGTACTGGAACTATGGCTCCAATTTCCAGGAGGTCCTGGATGTCTGCCCACATTGAGGAGTTTGAGGGAAGGTTGGGGTTGGTTACTACAAACCACTCTGGAGGTAGATTTGTAAACTCTATCTTGTATCCCATGGAGATGGTCTGAAAAACCCATGGACTCTGAGCTCTCTCCATGCTCCCTGGAAATCTTTTAGCCCAGGGTTCCCCAACTCCAGTCCTCAAGGCCCACCAACAGGTCATGTTTTCAGGATTTCCCTGTTAGGAACGGCGGAACGCACTAAATAAAAATAATAATAAAGTGTGTTTGCCGCTCAGGGTCCACCGTGCAGTAGATGATATGACTGCTGCTAAGTGGTGGCAAGCAAGCAATATGGCGGAAATGCGCACATGGGTTAAACGTCACCCAGGTGTTCAGAGCAATCTCTGTTAAGTCACAGAGGTGCCAACAAAGACAAATACAATAAGGCTGAGCCTGTTGGAGTCACAGTACTCAAGAGTAAATGCACACACGGTATCTGGTCACAGGATCAGAGTCAAAGACAGCGGAACTGCGTCCTTCTAGACCTACCATGCGTCCAACGTCGCAACTGCGGACGCCAAGGAGGGCTGCAACTGCAGCGCGGCGTAGGACACTGCCGCTAGATGACAAAGCTAGTACCAGGGCTGTGGAGTCGGTAAGCCAAACCTGCGACTCCGACGCCTCAATTTCCCTTACACCGACTCCAACTCCGACTCCCACATATATTGCTTATATTTAAGTGAAAAATATATTGTAGTACAATGTGAACACCAGACATTTGATCATTTCTATGATCCAATAATCAAGATATTTAGGTAGAACATAATATCTATTTATTGGAATACAACTTTAGAACACAAAAAACTGTAATAAATTGTAAATATGTAATACACTGTATAATATCGATTACATATATACAGTACAGACCAAAAGTTTGGACACACCTCATTCAAAAAGTTTTCTTTATTTTCATGGCTGAAAATTGTAGATTCACTCTGAAGGCATCAAAACTATGAATTACATGTGGAATTATATAATTAACAAAAAAGTGTGAAACAACTGAAAACATGTCTTACATTCTAGTTTCTTCAAAGTAGCCACCATTTGCTTTGATTACTGCTTTGCACACTCTTGGCATTCTCTTGATGAGCTTCAAGAGGTGGTCACCGGAAATGGTCTTCCAACAGTCTTGAAGGAGTTTCCAGGGATGCTTAGCACTTGTTGGCCCTTTTGCCTTCACTCTGCGGTCCAGCTCACCCCAAACCATCTCGATTGGGTTCAGGTCTGGTGACTGTGGAGGCCAGGTCAACTGGCGTAGCACCCCATCACTCTCCTTCTTGGTCAAATAGCCCTTACACAGCCTGGAGGTGTGTTTGGGGTCATTGTTCTGTTGAAAAATAAATGATGGTCCAACTAAACACAAACCGGATGGAATAGCATGCCGCTGCAAGATGCTGTGGTAGCCATGCTGGTTCAGTATGACTTCAATTTTGAATAAATCCCCAACAGTGTCACCAGCAAAGCACCCCCACACTATCACACCTCCTCCTCCATGCTTCACGGTGGGAACCAGGCTTGTAGAGTCCATCCATTCACCTTTTCTGCGTCGCACACAGACACGGTGGTTGGAACCAAAGATCTCAAATTTGGACTCATCAGACCAAAGCACAGATTTCCACTGGTCTATTGTCCATTCCTTGTGTTCTTTAACCCAAACAAGTCTCTTCTGCTTGTTGCCTGTCCTTAGCAGTGGTTTCCTAGCAGCTATTTTACCATGAAGGCCTGCTGCACAAAGTCTCCTCTTAACAGTTGTTGTAGAGATGTGTCTGCTGCTAGAACTCTGTGTGGCATTGACCTGGTCTCTAATCTGAGCTGCTGTTAACCTGCGATTTCTGAGTCTGGTGACTTGGATGAACTTATCCTCTTCAGCAGAGGTGACTCTTGGTCTTCCTTTCCTGGGGCGGTCCTCATGAGAGCCAGTTTCTTTGTAACGCTTGATGATTTTTGCCACTGCACTTGGGGACACTTTCAAAGTTTTCCCAATTTTTCGAACTGACTGACCTTCATTTCTTAAAGTAATGATGGCCACTCATTTTTCTTTACTTAGCTGCTTTTTTCTTGCCATAATACAAATTCTAACAGTCTATTCAGTAGGACTATCACCTGTGTATCCACCAGACTTCAGCACAACACAACTGATGGTCCCAACCCCATTTATAAGGCAAAAAATCCCACTTATTAAACCTGACAGGGCACACCTGTGAAGTGAAAACCATTTCCGGTGACTACCTCTTGAAGCTCATCAAGAGAATGCCAAGAGTGTGCAAAGCAGTAATCAAAGCAAAAGGTGGCTACTTTGAATAACCTAGAATATAAGACATATTTTCAGTTCTTTCACACTTTTTTGCTAATTAGAATTATATAATTCCACCATGTGTTAATTCACAGCCTTGATGCCTTCAAAGTGAATCTACAATTTTCATAGTCATGAAAATAAAGAAAACTCTTTGAATGAGAAGGTGTGTCCAAACTTTTGGTCTGTACTGTGTATATATATATATACACACACACTATGACTTATCTCAGCTAAGACAAAGCCTAGATCCTCAGGCTACATTCACACTATGGGCGTAGCCAAGATCAAACCTGGGGGGGGGGGGCAGAACCTCATGCTGTTCCGCAGAATTTCATACTGCACACCCCTACACTTGAAAATAAAGCCTGCACCTTAAGAAGATGTGGTGATGAATGCAGTCTATTTATTCCATCTATCAGTTGATGTTGATGTTACTGAAGACGAGCAATGCCTGTCCTGGGCGTCCTTTTGGGCAGCTATGAGGTGTCCCTGACTGGTGCTAAAAAAAAGGAGTGTTAGACTGTGTGCTACCCGGCTTTCATTCTTTTTGGTACAGATTTGATATGGATACAGATATGGATAAATGGATAGATAGAGCAGATTTCTAATCTGCTTTTGCTATTGAAAACATTATCTATGAGCTCAAAAACCTTTCAGGTGATGCGGTTTTTTAAAAAGCTGATCTGCTTTTGCAGCTGAAAAACGTATCCTCAAAAAACGCAGGAAAAACGCTGAGTGTGAATGTAGCCTTAGATCAGGAATAGAACAGACATTTATAGGACATTTCATAACTTTCCCAAATTCCTATGAAAAAATATTCAGCACATTCTGCATTGAACTACTGTACCCAATTTATTATATATTTTAGGAGTCGGAGTCGGTCCATTTTATACCGACTCCAACTCCACCAAAATGAGCACAGACTCCGACTCCACAGCCCTGGCTACTACAAAGCGCAATGTCGGACGCTAGCAACTGTGGATGATGTAGTAGTGGCGCGCTGGTGCTGACTCTAAGCTTAGTCCCTGTCCACATACGTAATATCAGAGGGAAGGGGTTTCAAATGAGTCATTCACCAGAATCATAGATCCATCATCATTCACACAGTAGCAACGGCCATGCGCGCTTTTTATAGCAGCCGGGACCTTCCGGAAGCTTCCAGATCTCCGAGATGGACCAATGAGATCTGGAACAGGACCTGAGCACATGACTCCCGATCACCAATGGGAAATCGTCTCATGAGCATGCTGGAATGCACGAGGCCCTCAGGGAGGAGGCGGCCCCCAGGCTGCCGCATGTTGTAGGCGGTGTGGATGCTGGCCGGACACCGGGGGAATGCGACCGGAAGTGCCTGCTGAGATGCCTGCCGCCGGCGACCGTGGGAATGACCGTGAGGAAGAGCGTCGAGAGCCCCCAGGTAGGGGGAAGCGGCTCGGACCCCAGGAGCAGCGCTACATTGGGGTAAGCTGAGGGACCCCTTTGGAGTTGGGGTGTCAGCCGCAGATCGCTTGGCCTAGCCTAGCCAATCTGGCTGGTCTGTTCAGGGATAGGAGCTTCCTCTTATTGTTCCTATCCTCCGTGGGACAGGAAAAAACACTGAAGGGTGGTAAGGGGAGAGTCCTTTTAATCTCTCGTTGTTTCCTGTCCCAAGAAGGATATGAAGGACGTCCTCCATGGTGCTGTCAGGTGGTGAACTGGAAAATAAGGTACTTTATGTTAGTGGTATATGAAGGCAGATATTATTGGTCTTTGTTTGTAAAAATATTGGAAGTTTGCAAAAATTTTGAAAATTTCACAATTTTCAAACTTTAAATTTGTATGCCCTTAAAACAAACCTATCAGCAGGATTTTTGCTAAGCAACCAACAGACACTGTCAGATTGGCAGTGTTAAACTGATTAAAATGATACCTGGGGTGAAGAAATCCATCTTGTGGTTCTTGTGTAATCAGTGTCAGAAGTTTTCAGTTAATGAGATGCTCATGCTCCAGTGTGGGACTGTAGGCAGAGTCTTATCTTGGTGCTCTAAGCCAGACAAACCAAGGAGAGACCAGCACAGGCCATCCTGTAGCAAAAACAGACTTTCTGTATGATGAGGAACATGTGTGTCCTTTGGGCGGCCTGTGGGTAGGTCTTTCCTTGGTTTCTCAGGCTTAGAGCAGGAAGATAAGACTCTTCACCTCAGGTATCATTTTAATCAGTTTAACACTGCCAACCTGACACTGTCTGTAGGTTACTTAGTAAAATCCTGCTGACAGGTTCACTTTAAACCAGATATTTGTAACATAAAATACTTAATAAATAACATTTTCCACATGACTGCTTTACATAAGCATCATTTTTGAAACATAATTTTATTTTGTTAAGAAGGATTAAAAGTTGAACAGAAATTTCTCAATTTTCCAACAAAATTTACAAAACCAACTTTTGTAAATGTCACATTGCATCTGAAGTGACTCTGAGGGCCCTATGTGACAGAAAATACCCAAAAGTTACACCATTTTAACTTTATACGATAAAGAAAAAATGCAGAAAAAATGATTGGAAATGGGTAAAGCTGGGAACAAAATTTGTCACACAATTTCTGCTGAAGAGAAAGGACCCCATTTTGGAAATTACACCCCTCCGGGAATTTTTCTACAGGTATAATGATGATTTTGATTCAATGAGTGTTCTCCAGAAACAAACAGCAGAGGATGTTGCTGAGTAAAAATTGCAAATCTGTCAGTGTTGTGCCTACTACATTGTAGTGCCCTGTACATTGTGCCCAGCTTGAGCTTCAGGAGATATGGAGCCCGCAAATTAGGCGGACTCCAATCACTACACAAACGCCAAACGTGTGGATGCTAAATATGGTTTAGAAACATTGTGGGGCTCATAAGGAAGGGAGGCATTTGGATTTGGGGTGCTGGATTTGCTGGATTACTGAGTGACGGATCCGAGTGGGGACTTGTTTTTTTTTTTGTGGATAAGTTGAAGCATTTTTTGAGAACATTTTACTTAACATTTTGGATCACATTTGTCCTGCGCTCTACGCTGAGCACTCACAACGGGGTTTCCATCTAAATCTCTGATCCATTCACTATAATGAGTTTCTCTGGACTCCGTTCAGCAGTATTCTTCCTTTCAGAGGTGCACAATACTGTGTCGGACAGCGCTTTTATGCTCGCCTAAAAAGTCGTCCACTACCAGATCACAGGTCAGACAATATCCACAGTGCCTCCATTGGAGTCATTATAAAGAATCTTCCGCTGGGGGTTGTGTCTGAATCACGTATTTCAGAGATTTATATGGAGATCCCAGTGTACGGGTTTAGTGTCGAGCACAGGATAAAGGGCAACGACAGGGTAGAGTGAAGGATGCTTCTCCCGTATGGACGCGACCTGGAGAACACTCTGCACTTCACTTGGGTGAGATCCATGATGTTTCTTCCTTTTTCATTCACCTTATTGCACTGTGACACTTTAGGCTATGTGCACACGCTGCGGATTCACCTGCGGGTTTTTCCACGCAGATCCGCAGGTAAAGTGACCTGCGGTTTTCCTGTGGATTTGCCTGCGGTTTGACACCTGGACAATGGAACAGGTGCCAAACCGCTGCGGAATCCGCAGAAAGAATGGACATGCTGCGGTTTGTAAACTGCAGCAAAACCGCGCGGAAAAAAACGCAATGAGGGCACAGCTGTTTTGAAAACCCATAGGATAACATGGTACTGTACCATGTCTGCAGAACTGCTGCAGATCCGCAAGGACAAAAACGCTGCGACACCAAAGCAGAATCCACAGCGTGTGCACATACCCTTACTCATTTCGTCCTAGCACCACTAGTCAGATACAGTATGATAGCTAGCATTCCCACTATAGGATGGGAATGCTTCTTTGTGGTTTGTTGTATACTGATAGTAGGTGCTAGGTTTGGATGCTGCTTCGCTAAATTTTTAAGTTATGATTTAATTAAAAGTTAATTATTAATTGTATCCTCAAGGCTGGATGTGTTAGTAATACTGAGGAGGTGGCAAGATAAAAACAAGGGCCTTTATTCCTTTACCTAAACAATACAAATCCACCCTAAGGCTATGTGCACACGCTGCGGAATGGTCTGCGGATTTGTATCTGCGGAACCGCAGGTAAAGTGACCTGCGCTTTTACCTGCGGATTGGCCTGCAGTTTATCACCTCTACAATGGAGGAGATGGTAAACCGCAGCAGAATCCGCAGAAAAGAATTGACATGTCATTTCTTTCTGCGGATTCAAAACCGCAGCATTTCCGCAGTTAAAAATCCGCAGCATGTGCACAGCAGAATGTAAATCACATAGACTTACATGGTACTGTACACTGTCTGCAGAACTGCTGTAGATCCACAGCGGCCAAAACCACAGGAGATCCGCAGCAAAAACCGCAGCGTGTGCACAAAGCCTTACAGTCTGCAAATCCCACCAAACATCCCCCAGCATTACAAAGCCCCTGATCCCACCAATCATCCCCCAGCATTACACATCCCCCGATCCCACCAATCATCCCCCAGCATTACACATCCCCCGATCCCACCAATCATCCCCCAGCATTACACATCCCCCGATCCCACCAATCATCCCCCAGCATTACACATCCCCCGATCCCACCAATCATCCCCCAGCATTACACATCCCCCGATCCCACCAATCATCCCCCAGCATTACACATCCCCCGATCCCACCAATCATCCCCCAGCATTACACATCCCCCGATCCCACCAATCATCCCCCAGCATTACACATCCCCCGATCCCACCAATCATCCCCCAGCATTACACATCCCCCGATCCCACCAATCATCCCCCAGCATTACACATCCCCCGATCCCACCAATCATCCCCCAGCATTACACATCCCCCGATCCCACCAATCATCCCCCAGCATTACACATCCCCCGATCCCACCAATCATCCCCCAGCATTACACATCCCCCGATCCCACCAATCATCCCCCAGCATTACACATCCCCCGATCCCACCAATCATCCCCCAGCATTACACATCCCCCGATCCCACCAATCATCCCCCAGCATTACACATCCCCCGATCCCACCAATCATCCCCCAGCATTACACATCCCCCGATCCTACCAATCATCCCCCATTATTATACATCCCCCCAATCCCACCAATCATCCCCCAGCATTATACTCCCCTTCAAATCCCCCACAAAACTTTCCCCTCTCTGAGGATCCCACACTTTGCCCCTTTGTACCTGCAACTTCTTATGGTAGACAAGAACAGTTGATTCCTTGAGGTAAAGATGTCACCGGAAGGGGCGGGGCCTACTTCAGTCCGGTGAAGATCCAATGGCAGGAAGCTGCTTTGTGCTGAGGCTGCTGGAGAAGAGAAGCTTGAAGTGAGGGGCTGCACTATGGAACCATGTCAGGAGAGAACCGAAAGGCTGAAGCCAGAAGAGGAGACTAGAATGGAGTCTGTATGAGAATCACAAAAAATCAACTCTGATCTAGACGCAAGCATATGGCTGACGCTGTTCTGTGCACACAGGACCTGGGATGAGGTCACAGGAGGGGAGGAGTCAGGGGTCACATGATCAGGGGCCTCAGTGTATACAGGACTCTGCTGTGCTGGTTGTCATGGTGCTGGATGAGGGGAAGTTTCTGTGGGGGGTCAGGAGGGGTTTACAGGGTGGATGTAGCAGAGCCGCGTGTGGACGAGGTGTACGGAGCAGAGCCGCGTGTGCGCGAGGTGTACGGAGCGGAGTCGCGTGTGCGCGAGGTGTACGGAGCGGAGCCGCGTGTGCACGAGGTGTACGGAGCGGAGCCGCGTGTGTACGAGGTGTACGGAGCGGAGCCGCGTGTGTACGAGGTGTACGGAGCGGAGCCGCGTGTGTACGAGGTGTACGGAGCGGAGCCGCGTGTGTACGAGGTGTACGGAGCGGAGCCGCGTGTGTACGAGGTGTACGGAGCGGAGCCGCGTGTGTACGGAGCAGAGCCGCGTGTGTACGAGGTGTACGGAGCGGAGCCGCGTGTGTACGAGGTGTACGGAGCGGAGCCGCGTGTGTACGAGGTGTACGGAGCGGAGCCGCGTGTGTACGAGGTGTACGGAGCGGAGCCGCGTGTGTACAAGGTGTACGGAGCGGAGCCGCGTGTGTACGAGGTGTACGGAGCGGAGCCGCGTGTGTACGAGGTGTACGGAGCGGAGCCGCGTGTGTACGAGGTGTACGGAGCGGAGCCGCGTGTGTACGAGGTGTACGGAGCGGAGCCGCGTGTGTACGACGTGTACGGAGCGGAGCCGCGTGTGTACGACGTGTACGGAGCGGAGCCGCGTGTGTACGAGGTGTACGGAGCGGAGCCGCGTGTGTACGAGGTGTACGGAGCGGAGCCGCGTGTGTACGAGGTGTGCGGAGCGGAGCCGCGTGTGTACGACGTGTACGGAGCGGAGCCGCGTGTGTACGACGTGTACGGAGCGGAGCCGCGTTTGTACGAGGTGTGCGGAGCGGAGCCGCGTGTGTACGAGGTGTGAAGAGCAGTGTGTGTACGGCGCGGAGTCGCGTGTGTACGAGGTGTGAAGAGCCGCGTGTGTACGAGGTGTACGGAGCGGAGCCGCGTGTGTACGAGGTGTACGGAGCGGAGCCGCGTGTGTACGAGGTGTACGGAGCGGAGCCGCGTGTGTGCGAGGTGTACGGAGCGGAGCCGCGTGTGTGCGAGGTGTACGGAGCGGAGCCGCGTGTGTGCGAGGTGTACGGAGCGGAGCCGCGTGTGTGCGAGGTGTACGGAGCGGAGCCGCGTGTGTACGAGGTGTGCGGAGCGGAGCCACGTGTGTGTATGAGGTGTACGGAGCGGAGCTGTGTGTGTACGAGGGTTCCAGAGCAGAGCCGCGTGTGTACAGAGCAGAGCTGTGTGTGTGTACGAGCTGTACAGAGCGGAGCCGCGTGTGTACGAGGTGTGGAGCAGTGTGTGTGCGATGTGTACGGCGCGGAGTCGCGTGTGTACGAGGTGTACGGAGCGGAGCCGTGTGTGTACGATGTGTACGGAGCAGAGCCGTGTGTGTACGATGTGTACGGAGCAGAGCCGCGTGTGTACGAGGTGTACGGAGCGGAGCCGCGTGTGTACGAGGTGTACGGAGCGGAGCAGCGTGTGTACGAGGTGTACGGAGCGGAGCAGCGTGTGTACGAGGTGTATGGAGCGGAGCAGCGTGTGTACGAGGTGTACGGAGCAGAGCCGCGTGTGTACGAGGTGTACGGAGCGGAGCTGCGTGTGTACGAGGTGTACGGAGCGGAGCTGCGTGTGTACGAGGTGTATGGAGCGGGGCCGTTTGCATCAGAGCCATGTTCATAAAATGTGTACAGAGCAGAGCCGTGTGTATGATATGTTTATGGAGTGGATCTGTGTGTGTATACGAACTGTAAGGAGCAGAGCCATGTGTGTACGATGTGTACATAGTGGAGCCATTTGTGTACGTAGGGGAACACTGTGTGTACAACATGTACAAAGCAGATCCATGTGTGTTTATGATGTGTAAAAAGTATAACTGCGTGTTTATGATGTGTGTGGAGCAGAGTCTTGTGTGTATATGATGTGTGTGGAGCGGAGCCATGTGTACGATGTGTGTATGACGTGTATAGAGCGGTGACGTGTGTGTACAGAATAAAGCAGTATGTGTGTTATGTGTACGGGGCGGAACCGTGTGTGTATATGATGTTACGGAGCGGTGTTAAACAGTGATTGTGGAGAGGATTTGTGTGTGCAGAATGTGTAGGAGGCGTGTAGACCACAGCTGTGTGTACACAGTGGAGCAGTGTGTGTAGGATGTGTGTCGATTGAAGCTGCATATACAATAAGTCAAATGAAGTAGAATGACCAGCTCAACAGCGTAGTGAAAAGCAAGGTTTTTATTCACTACAAACACATTCCAGAGAGAGGATAAAATATCAGCATGACAGGTTACAGATTATCGGATCGACGCGTTTCTGGAGACCAAGCTCTCTTAATCATGATGGCCGACATTCAAAATTGCAACACCTTTATGCCAAGATCCAGAATACACACCGGTGAAATAATTATGACATAATAGACACAGATGTCAACATAGCAAATAGGTGTGATGTGGCTACATAGAAACATACCCAATAGAACACTGAAATACAGAAGATAAAACAATAAAATCTTGACATGATTACAGCAGCAAGTTTGCAAAAGAGAAAGCTATGAATGAACATACATATGTTCCCAGAATAAGGCAAAGATTAATTAGACACCCTTCAAAGTTGGCGGATAAATATATGTATAAATAATGAGTTTCAATGGGGGCAAAGTACTCCCTCTCTCTTGCAAATCTGGTCATGAGTTGGTGGGAGGAATTGTATGTATATACTGTAGATAATTCTTTCAGGGACTGTATGCTACGATATGGTAGATGCATAGATGATGTGATCATTGTGTGGGGCTCTGATGCATCTGCTGTGCAAGATTTGGTGTGTTAAGGGGGTTTTACACATAGCGATATCGCTAAAGCGTCACCAACTTTGTGACGCAGCAGCGATATCGCTATGTGTGACACTTACCTCCGGCCGGCTCCCCCGCTGGCTATCGCTGATCGCGCGAGATCGGCCGGGTCCATTTCTCGTCGGGCGCCGACGAGCGACGTGTTGAAGCGGGTGGGAGGACGTCAGCATCGCTGCGTGTGAAAGGTAAGTAACGACGACTGCTGCGTCGCTATGTCGCTGTGAGATCTGCCTGTTTGGCAGCTCACTAGCGACCACTTAGCGATGCACCAGCGATTCTGTCCGGGTCGTATCGTGGTCGGATCGCTGGTGCATCGCTAAGTGTGACAGGACCTTTACTTTAACTCTAACCCTGTCAATCTTAAATTTACAGTCCATCATAATTCTTCATGCATAGACGTTCTTGATCTCAAATTGAGGGGCATACCGAATGAGATAGTCATTCTACACGCCAGTAGTCTTCACCCTAAACACACAATAAGGAGCATTCCGGTGGGAGAAATGATCAGGGCCAAACGTAATTGCAGCACCCAGAGCGATTATAAAAGGGAAGTTGATAAAATCAAAAAGCGGTTGGGCGATAGAGGATATCAAAAGTGGAGTCTGAACAGAGCTGAAAAAATAGTGGATAAAAAACCACAGTTTAAAACAGAATTTGACACTGGGAAAAATAATATAACTCCTGTAACCCTAGTTTTACAATACAGCAATCAGATCTCTACTATCAGAAATCTGATCCTCCGTAATTTGTCGATTTTGAAAGAAGATTCTGAAACGGCAGCGATTATCAAAAACGGGTGCAGAGCAGTATCTAGGAGAGCGCCATCTCTGAAACAGACTCTTTCACCAAGCTGCTTAAGATCTGGCAATACCAAGACAACTAATTGGTTAAATATTAAAGGGTATCACAAATGTGGGGCCACAGATTGCAAAAATTTGCAAATTTTCTAAAAAAATGTGTGGAATTTTTGGATTCAAGTGGACACAGTAAGTTCCCTATAAAAACCTTCCTAAAATGTAACACAAACAATGTAGTTTATATTATGGAGTGTACGTCATGTCGTTTAATATATGTTGGGGGCACAAAGCATCAATTAAAGATGAGAAACAGAGAGCATCTGTGATGTTGGAAATGTGAATATAAATAGGAATACATCCCAGGTATTAAAACATTTCATAGATCGCCATCAAAGTAATCTGGAGTCGCTTAAAATCTATGCTATAGAAAAAATTCATAAATCCACGAGGGGAGGTGATACTGAAGTGGCCCTAAGAAAGAGTGAAATTTGGTGGATATTTAAATTAAATACAAGATCACCACTAGGTCTTAATAAAAGATAGGATATCATGTTGCCCCAGCACAGCCCAACCCACCTGCCCCAGCACAGCACATCTGCCCCAGGACAGCACACCTACCCCAGCACAGCCCACCCCACCTTCCCCAGCACACACCACCTGCCCCAGCAGACCACCTGCCCCAGAACAGCCCACCTGCCCCAGCACAGCCCACCCCACCTGCCCCAGCACAGACCACCTTCCCCAGCACAGACCACCCCACCTGCCCCAGCAGAGCCCACCTGCCCAAGCACAGCCCACCCCACCTGCCCCAGCACAGACCACCTGCCCCAGCACAGCCCACCTCACCTGCCCCAGCACAGCACACCTGTCCCAGCACAGCCCACCTGCCCCAACACAGCACACCTGCCCCAGCACAGCACAGTGCCCCAGCAAAGCCCACCAGCCCCAGCACAACCAACCTGCCCCAGCACAGAGCCGCCACCACCGCACCAGCCTGGACCACCGAACGACCCCTGTGACCACTCCTCCACCTGGGCCGGATCCCTTCCCTGGTAAGCTGAATTCGGACTGTAAGACTGACCCCTATTTGACACATTATTAATTTTTTCCCTATTTTCCTTCTGAAAATTTGGGGTACGTCTTATGGTCCGGTGCGTCTTATAGTCTGAAAAATACGGTATGTTCATTCATAGCTTTCTCTTTTGCAAACTTGCTGCTGTAATCATGTCAAGATTTTATTGTTTTATCTTCTGTATTTCAGTGTTCTATTGTGTATGTTTCTATGTAGCCACATCACACCTATTTGCTATGTTGCCATCTGTGTCTATTATGTCAAAATTATTTCACCTGTGTGTATTCCGGTACTTGGTATAAAGGTGTTGCAATTTTGAATGTCGGTCATCATGATTAAGGGAGCTTGGTCTCCAGAAGCGCATCGATCCGTTAATCTGTAACCTGTCATGCTGATGATTTATCCTTTCTCTGGAATGTGTTTGTAGTGAATAAAAACCTTGCTTTTCACTACGCTGTTGAGCTGGTCAATCTACTTCATTTGGATTCTTCACGCCTTGACACAGCGGTTCCGTGCTCCAGGCATTATCAAGATGCAGAAACGGTGAGCTGGAAATCTTTTCCATATACAATAAGTGCAGAGTGCAGCTGTGTGTAGGATGTGTGCGGAGTATTTTGTGCGTGTCAAGATGATGAAAAAGTTCTATTTTTTACACATTTTATATTTATTTTACAGTGTTCATCATATAGGATAAATAATGGGAGACTTTTATAGATCAGTTTGTTCCGATAGTAGCGATTACCAGTATGTGTACGTGAAGGACAGGGGGAATTTAATGGCAGCTTACAATCTTCCTGCAAGCATGTGTAGCTGTAACAGGACACCTAGCTCAGCAGGTGGTCCTGCCACACTAGTTAGTAAAAGCCAACAAAAATTAAACTATCCAAGAAAGAGCTCATAAAGCATAATTCATCTTTATTAAGTAAGGTATAAAAGACATACAATTAAAAACCAAGTTTAAAGGGGATTATTTTAACAGAGACAAGTGGTAAACAATCATATATACGTTCAAATAATTACATGGATTTACAGCTCAAAATATTAGCATATAATTGAAAAAGGAAGATACAATAATCTCGGTAAACCATGTGTAAATATAAGAAATGAGGCAAATATCAAATGCTGTTTCTCCATCTAGTGGCCATATGCGAAAGTGCAATCATAAGGTAAGGTATATCCTATAACAAAATCCGTATCAAGGTTGGGTGTATATATAAATGACTGTCAGTGCACGTTATATACTGTGTAAAAGGTATATACTTGTTAAAAGATTATAGATTTTCAGTTTAATATCAATCTAGGAAACTGTGCACTGCTCAATGAATAACCTATATAATGACAGGACACAGAGCAAAAGGGGTACAAATAATAGACAAATACACAGCAATCAGTGTATCACACTGATGGAGTAAAAGTAGAAAATATAAAGTGCAAGCAAGTGCTATATGGAATATTTCATCATTGTAGTGAAGCCAATATAGTTCAAAGGAATAAACATCCTTATAAGAGAATGGGGATTGCAATAACCTAAAAAGACATGCCGGTAGTATACAGATTGAGATAAAATATTTACCACTATTCCCTCTCACACTAGTTAGAATCCAAGCTCCTGTGAAACTGCTTTGTTCAGTCAGCTAGGATTTTAAAAGGAGAATATGAAATTATTGTATGTCCTATCCACACACTGTTTACATTTTCGAGATATCTCGAATGGGCCAAACGCCTTCCAGGGTCTTGTTCCATTCTAGAACCCCAGGGTGGGGAGATACATAGCATGGCTAGTAGGAGTAGGTAGCAAATCTATTTGTAGGTCGACCATCAAATACATCATCCAACAGTAGGTGGGGTACAGGAAAGAGATAGAGAAAAAGTCAGGGAGTGGGAAAAGACACGAAAGAAAGAAGGCACGTAACATCAATTGGTTAGCTTACGTAGTCATCCCATGGAGCCCAGATGTGATTAAACAAATCAAGTTGATTATTAATACAGGCTGTAAGATTCTCCATGCATCTCATTTCTTTAATCTTCATCCTGAGTTTTTTCATGAAGGAGCTGACCTTTTCTTCCAGTACGAGGTTATTAGACACTTCGCCGATGTTAGGATATGGAGGAGCAGCCTGGCAGGGCCCTTTCTCATAGGTACGGGGGAGAAATTAAGCAAATACAGTGGGGAAAAAAAGTATTTAGTCAGTCAGCAATAGTGCAAGTTCCACCACTTAAAAAGATGAGAGGCGTCTGTAATTTACATCATAGGTAGACCTCAACTATGGGAGACAAACTGAGAAAAAAAAATCCAGAAAATCACATTGTCTGTTTTTTTTTTCATTTTATTTGCATATTATGGTGGAAAATAAGTATTTGGTCAGAAACAAAATTTCATCTCAATACTTTGTGATATATCCTTTGTTGGCAATGACAGAGGTCAAACGTTTTCTGTAAGTCTTCACAAGGTTGCCACACACTGTTGTTGGTATGTTGGCCCATTCCTCCATGCAGATCTCCTCTAGAGCAGTGATGTTTTTGGCTTTTCGCTTGGCAACACGGACTTTCAACTCCCTCCAAAGGTTTTCTATAGGGTTGAGATCTGGAGACTGGCTAGGCCACTCCAGGACCTTGAAATGCTTCTTACGAAGCCACTGCTTCGTTGCCCTGGCAGTGTGCTTTGGATCATTGTCATGTTGAAAGACCCAGCCACGTTTCATCTTCAATGCCCTTGCTGATGGAAGGAGGTTTGCACTCAAAATCTCACGGATACATGGCCACATTCATTCTTTCATGTACCCGGATCAGTCGTCCTGGCCCCTTTGCAGAGAAACAGCCCCAAAGCATGATGTTGCCACCACCATGCTTTACAGTAGGTATGGTGTTTGATGGATGCAACTCAGTATTCTTTTTCCTCCAAACACGACAAGTTGTGTTTCTACCAAACAGTTCCAGTTTGGTTTCATCAGACCATAGGACATTCTCCCAAAACTCCTCTGGATCATCCAAATGCTCTCTAGCAAACTTCAGACGGGCCCGGACATGTACAGGCTTAAGCAGTGGGACACGTCTGGCACTGCAGGATCTGAGTCCATGGTGGCGTAGTGTGTTACTTATGGTAGGCCTTGTTACATTGGTCCCAGCTCTCTGCAGTTCATTCACTAGGTCCCCCCGCGTGGTTCTGGGATTTTTGCTCACCGTTCTTGTGATCATTCTGACCCCACGGGGTGGGATTTTGCGTGGAGCACCAGATCGACGGAGATTATCAGTGGTCTTGTATGTCTTCCATTTTCTAATTATTGCTCCCACAGTTGATTTCTTCACTCCAAGCTGGTTGGCTATTGCAGATTCAGTCTTCCCAGCCTGGTGCAGGGCTACAATTTTGTTTCTGGTGTCCTTTGACAGCTCTTTGGTCTTCACCATAGTGGAGTTTGGAGTCAGACTGTTTGAGGGTGTGCACAGGTGTCTTTTTATACTGATAACAAGTTTAAACAGGTGCCATTACTACAGGTAATGAGTGGAGGAAAGAGGAGACTCTTAAAGAAGAAGTTACAGGTCTGTGAGAGCCAGAAATCTTGATTGCTTGTTTCTGACCAAATACTTATTTTCCACCATAATATGCAAATAAAATGAAAAAAAAACAGACAATGTGATTTTCTGGATTTTTTTTTCTCAGTTTGTCTCCCATAGTTGAGGTCTACCTATGATGTAAATTACAGATGCCTCTCATATTTTTAAGTGGTGGAACTTGCACTATTGCTGACTGACTAAATACTTTTTTTCCCCACTGTAAGTCACAGGATCCAGAGGAATCTCTACATCCAACACCTAAGAAATCAACCTCTGTACCCTTTTCCAGAACGGGGATATAGTCTGGGAATCCCAGAATATGTGGCAATGAGCCCACAGCCCCCGGGCATCTCCAGTATCTATCCAACGTGGCAGGGTAAATATTATGTAAAACCTCCAGTGTATACCAATGCATCAGTATCTTGTACTGATTTTCCTTCTGTATTATGCATGGTGACGATTAGCTGCCTTAGACCACATGACCTGCCAGACAGGAAGCAGAAGTTCCCTCCCCATGTATCACTCCCACTTAATCATGTAAGCATATTTAGGAGGGGGATCTGATGGCGGAGTGAACAATATATTATAATTGTCCGTGATCAAACCCTTTGTAGAGGGATTCCCTTTACAGATTCGTTCAAAGGGAGTGGGGGTAGAGAACGTTGTGTTTTTATATAAAGTTAAGGCCAGGTGGCGGATCTGTAAGTATGAGAAGTAGGTCCCAAGTGGGAGTTTAAACCACTCTCTAAGAGTCTGGAAAGGAAGAATATTTCTGTTAAAGGGGTCTACAATATCCGCGCAATAAAATAATTGTGCTTGAAGCCATGGTTCCGTCATAGCTGCAGTAAGACTATCAGGTATGGAGGGTGTAAAAAGAAAGGAGATCATAGGGGATCTGGGGGAGATCAATGGAAAGGCCCTTCTGCTTATCCTCCAAATTTTCATTGTAAATGCCATAGAGCCCAGGAGAGGCACCGAGGGGCATGTACTCCCATCTCCCCATAGCAATGAATTGGGATGCGCTGGAGCCATCCAAAGTTTCTCAATTTCTACCAATTTGCTATAAGCCTGCAAGGAGGCCCAAGCTGGTATCCTTCTAAGGCGCACAGCCAAGTAATATCTCCAGATGTCTGGAAAAGAAATACCCCCTGCATTCTTGAAGATGTGAGGACTGATTTAGCTATTCGATGAAGTCTCTGACCCCCAAAAAAATTTAGAAGCATGGTCTGAAACCTCCTCAACACCGCTCATGCGATCAGAACCGGCAAAACCACCACCATGTATAAGAACTTAAGTATAATAGACATCTTTATTGAATTTGCTCTACCAAAATGTGAGAGAGGAAGTTTAGACCATTTAGAAAGTAACCCATTAATCTCTTGAAAGAAGGCTGGGAAATTATGTCTATAAAGAGAGTTGTAAGAGCCAGTCAGGAAGATACCCAAACATTTAATTTTTGTGTACTTCCATGCTAATTTAAACTTTGCTCTCAGGGCATCCACCAATGCACATGGTAAGTTAATTGGGAGCGCTTCAGTCTTTGTCGTATTTACCTTGCACCCTGAGAATAGTCCATATTCTGTCAAGGTAGATTGGGGAGTGAAATGTGTGGTTTGGTGAGGGTGAGGAGAATATCATCCACAAATAGAGACAACTTGAACTCTCTCTCCCATACCTTAATGCCCTGGATATCTGGATTATTCATAATTTTGAAAGCTGAGGGCTCTATGCAGAGGAAAAACAGCAGGGGAGAGAGAGGACACCCCTGTCTAGATCCATTTTAGATACTGACACGAGAGGAAGATGCATGGGGGAGTTTAACCACAGCATTGGGCAAGGAATATAAAGCCTGTATAGCCTGAAGAAATGGACCCGATAGGCCATACCTGTGTAAAGATGCAAATAAAAAATGCCAACTCAGTCCGTCGAATGCCTTCTCAGCATCTAAACTGAGCAGAAGACCAGATTGACCATTTCTTTCAAGGACATCAATAAGATCTATAGTACGTCTAGTGTTATCTCCCGCTCGCCTATTTGCTACAAAACCAACCTGATCTTTATGGATTAAATCTGGGAGAAACAAACTCAATCTATTAGCCAGGATTTTAGTAAATATTTTAAGATCGGCATTTAGTAGGGATATAGGACAATAGTTGGCACAATCAACAGGGTCCTTTCCCTGTTTATGTAATACCGTGATATGTGAACTCAGCATAGGGGGAAAATGGGAGAACCCGACATGAAGGAATTAAAGAGCGGTAACATAAAGGCCATTAGTTCTTTCTGGAATGTTTTGTAATATAAATACGTGAACCCATCAGGTCCTGGGGCAATTCTTTAATTGTATTCCCCAGTTCTTCAGTTATTATGTTATTTAGTGTTAAAAGGGCTTCCGCACTCAAGGTTGTAATTGACAAGAGTCCAAGTAAGTTTTGAGTCTTTCAGATCTATCAATCTGGTCTATGGGTAGAGTAGAGTGTAATGAATACAGACGGGAATAATAATCCTGAAATATGTTTGCTTGTTTCTGTGGATCATATCTGAGGTATCCCTTTTTATTTTTGATGACAAAGGGGAAGCCTTAACCAATCTCTCCCTTAACTGAGCCACCAAGAGAGAATGGGCCTTATTACCCCTCTCATAGTATTTTTACTTAGTATACACCATCATTTTTTCAACTTTCTGGATAGCGAGATCCTTCAGCCGACCCCTTACCTCAACAATTTGTACATTTAGAGGGTTGCATAGACATTCTGTTCCAACTTTTTGAGACGTGCCGAAAGGTTCATCTGTTGATGATTACTGTCTCTTTTTAAGTGTGATGCTAATAAAATGCAGTTCCCTCTCATTACAACTTTATGTGCCTCCCAAACGGAGGAGAATGAAGGGACCAAATCTTTATTTAGAGTAAAGTAATCCTCCAACTGTTCTTGAAGGTCGACTTTATGCATTGGGTGTTTGAGTAAATAATCATTTAGCCTCCAGTGACGTTCCCGCCTTGGCGAGGAGGCCTGGCGGAGATCCAGCAAAACTGGCGCATGATCTGACCACGCAATTTGGCTAATGTCTGCTGTTGCAGTCCCTCGCAAAGCCAAGAGATTGCCAAAGAAAGAGTCTATCAGCGTGTGGGTAGAGTGTGGATGTGAAAAGAATGTGTTTTATTTGGCTGTCAGGTTCGAGGTGTGCCACAGATCATAAAGGCCATGCTTCGCAATAAGCGCATGGAACACCTTCATTTGTCTAGTCAAAGTCAGTGGGGTTGGGGCATCACTTACAGAAAGCCTGTCATTTAACGCTGAAAAAAATCAAATTAAAATCTCCTCCCAAATATAGCGCAGGCGATGGGTTTTGCAGTAATTTAGCTAATACCCGATTTAGGAAAAGTAGCTGTCCAGAATTAGGGGCACATACAGTTAGGTCCATATATATTTGAACAGAGACAACATTTTTCTAATTTTGGTTCTAGACATTACCACAATGAATTTTAAACAAAACATTTCAGATGCAGTTGAAGTTCAGACTTTCAGCTTTCATTTGAGTGTATCCACATTAAAACTGGATGAAGGGTTTAGGAGTTTCAGCTCCTTAACATGTGCCACCCTGTTTTTAAAGGGACCGAAAGTAATTGGACAGATTAAATAATTGTAAATAAAATGTTCATTTCTAGTACTTGGTTGAAAACCCTTTGTTGGCAATGACTGCCTGAAGTCTTGATCTCATGGACATCACCAGACGCTGTGTTTCCTCCTTTTTGATGCTCTGCCAGGCCTTCACTGCGGTGGTTTTCAGTTGCTGTTTGTTTGTGGGCCTTTCTGTCTGAAGTTTAGTCTTTAACAAGTGAAATGCATGCTCAATTAGGTTGAGATCAGGTGACTGACTTGGCCATTCAAGAATATTCCACTTCTTTGCTTTAATAAACTCCTGGGTTGCTTTGGATTTATGTTTTGGGTCATTGCCCATCTGTAGTATGAAACGACGACCAATCAGTTTGGCTGCGTTTGGCTGAATCTGAGCACACAGTATGGCTCTGAATACCTCAGAATTCATTCGGCTGCTTCTGTCTTGTGTCACATCATCAATAAACACTAGTGACCCAGTGCCACTGGCAGTCATGCATGCCCAAGCCATCACACTGCCTCCGCCGTGTTTTACAGATGATGTGGTATGCTTTGGATCATGAGTTGCACCACGCCTTCGCCATACTTTTCTCTTTCCATCATTCTGGTAGAGGTTGATCTTGGTTTTATCTGTCCAAAGAATGTTCTTCCAGAACTGTGCTGGCTTTTTTTTTAGATTTTTTTTTAGCAAAGTCCAGTCTAGTCTTTTTATTCTTGATGCTTATGAGTGGCTTGCACCGTGCAGTGAACCCTCTGTATTTACTTTCATGCAGTCTTCTCTTTATGGTAAATTTGGATATTGATACGCCTACCTCCTGGAGAGTGTTGTTCACTTGGTTGGCTGTTGTGAAGGGGCTTCTTTTCACCATGGAGATTATTCTGCGATCATCCAGCACTGTTGTCTTCCGTGGGTGCCCAGGTCTTTTTGCATTGATGAGTTCACCAGTGGTTTCTTTCTCAGGATGTACCAAACTGTAGATTTTGCCACTACTAATGTAGTAATTTCTCGGATGGGTTTTTTCTGTTTTTGCAGCTTAAGGATGGCTTGTTTCACCGGCATGGAGAGCTCCTTTGACCGTTGTTTCCTTCACAGCAAAACCTTCCAAATGCAAGCACCACACCTCAAATCAACTCCAGACCTTTTATCTGCTTAATTGAGAATGACATAATGAAGGGATTGCCCTCACCTGTCCATGAAATAGCCTTGGAGTCAATTGTCCAATTACTTTTGGTCCCTTTAAAAACAGGGTGGCATAGGTTAAGGAGTTGAAACTCCTAAATCCTTTATCCAATTTTAATGTGGATACCCTCAAATGAAAGCTGAAAGTCTGAACTTCAACTGCATCTGAATTTTGTTTAACCCTTTAACGACCAAGCCATTTTGTAGGTTAGAGACCAGGCCTTAATTTTGAAATAGGACCACTGTCACTTTATATGGTTATAACTCTGGAACGCTTCAACGGATCCCGCTGATTCTGACATTGTTTTTTCGCGACATATTGTACTTCATGTTAGTGGTAAAATTTCTTCGATATGACTTGCGTTTATTTATGAAAAAAATGGAAATATGCCGAAAATTTTTAAAATTTTGCAATTTTCATAGTAACATAGTTATTAAGGTTGAAGGGAGACTTTAAGTCCATCTAGTTCAACCCATATCCGATCCTAACTTGCCCTAACATGTTGATCCAGAGGAAGGCAAAAAAAAAACCCATGTGGCAAACAGTAAGCTTCACATTGGGGAAAAAAATTCCTTCCCGACTCCACATACAGCAATCAGACTAGCTCCCTAGATCAACGCAATGTTAAGGAAACTAGTTTATATACCCTGTAATATTATACTTTTCAAGAAAGGCATCCAGTCCCTTCTTAAATTTTAGTAGGGAATCACTCATTAGAGCATCATATGACAGAGAGTTCCATAGTCTCACTGCTCTTACAGTAAAGAATCCGCGTCTGTGAGTATGCTTTATACATTGTAATAAGATCACCGCTAAGCCTTCGATTCTCCAAACTAAATAACCCCAAGTGTAATAACCTGTCTTGGTATTGCAGACCCCCTAGTTCCCTAATAACCTTGGTCGCTCTTCTCTGCACCCGCTCCAGTTCAGCTATGTCTTTCTTATACACCGGAGACCAGAACTGTACACAGTATTCTAAGTGTGGTCGCACTAGTGACTTATATAGAGGTAAAATTATGTTCTCCTCATGAGCATCTATGCCTCTTTAATGCATCCCATTATTTTATTTGCCTTTGCAGCAGCTGCCTGACACTGGCCACTAATTGTGAGTTTGTCGTCCACCCATACACCCAGGTCTTTTTCAGTGACAGTTTTGCCCAGTGTTTTACAATTAAGCACATAATTATACATCTTGTTCGTTCTACCCAAGTGCATGACCTTACATTTATCCCCATTAAAGCTCATTTGCCATTTATCAGCCCAAGCTTCTAGTTTACATAAATCCTCCTGTAATATAAAATTGTCCTCCTCTGTATTGATTACCCTTCAGAGTTTAGTGTCATCTGCAAATATTGAAATTCTACTCTCTATGCCCCCTACAAGGTCATTAATAAATATGCTAAAAAGCAGGCCCAAAATTGACCCCGTGGTACCCCATTGCTAACCGTGACCCAGTCCGAGTGTGCTCCATTAATAACCACCCTTTGTTTCCTATCCCTGAGCCAGCTCTTAACCCACTTACACATATTTTCCCCTATCCCCATTGTTCTCATTTTATGTATCAACCTTTTGTGTGGCACCGTATCAAAAGCTTTTGAAAAGTCCATGTACACCACGTCCACTGCATTCCCTTGGTCCGGAACTTACCTCTTCATAAAAGCTTATCAGATTTGTCTGACAGGAACGATCCCTTGTAAACCCATGTTGATATTGGGTCATGAGGTTATTCTTCTCCAGATACTCCAGTATAGTATCTCTTAGAAAACCCTCCAGGATTTTACACACAGTTGAGGTTAAACTTACTGGCCTATAATTTACAAGTTCAGTTTTTGTCCCCTTTTTGAATATTGGCACCACATTTGCTATACGCTAGTCCTGTGGTACAGATCCTGTTATTATGTGTCAAAGAAATGGTTAATTCTAGTTCTCTAAACTCTAGAAAAATAACTGAAAAACAACTTGTAACCCATGACACCATTTAATTGTTATCATCTGTCTACATGGTTATATAATTCTGCCAGTGGTCAGTTCCAAATCTTTCTCATAATAAATGTCTAAATATGTTGAGGCCAAATATTTATCTGGCCGAAAAGTACTAACGGAAATAGTTCCACGAATTGTTAAATTCACATAAGGGAAATGCCAAAAACTCCCGTCACCTCCAATTAAATATATCTTATAATACATGATACAGTTGACATCTTGTTATATAACTTTCATTCTTGCCAATTATTGTGTAAGCTCTCTGCCATTTTGTTAATTATTACACAATGTTACGGAATTGTCCATGTTTGTTCATTTCCTCTTCTGATGAGCTTTAAAAGATCTACCCTTACCCTCCCAATAGAGGAGATTAACTTGAAAGACAAGCAACCTGTGTCTCTTTTTATTTCTCCACTCCTAGGATCCTAGGTAAGAGAAGTTCTAAGTGAGCTTTACCCGAGGTTGGTGACTAGAAAAGAAATCCCGACGCTGACAACTTGGAGGCCCACAGTGGGATTGCATTCCCCTTTAACTATCGATTTGGACTGAAAAAGATTGCCTTGCTTTTGTCGGAGGGAGAGCAGAAAGAGGACCCGGGTAAGTGAGCATTTTTGCTCGCATCCTTTCTTGTCTCCCTCAGACAAGGTAGGTAGGTCAGTCTGTCTGGATCTTTGAATGGGAATCCCCTCGGGTAACAAAATTTAAAAGAGTTAGGTTTATTTTATTTTTGTCTCTTTGCTGTAATCTATTTTGTTTTTGTGTTCTTGTTTGTTTTTGCATATTTGTATTTGCATTTGTCTGTCTGACTAAAAATACTAACCATCTTAACATTCTAATATTGTGTGCTTAATTGTTGTTGCAAAGCAAAGACCGGGCAATAGACCAAAATTGCTGTTAACAATTGTTTTGTTTCAGGATGAAGTGCGATGATTTTCCATTTGTTTTGTCTGTATCTGTAATAAAGGTTCCTGTCTTTCTGTTTGTAATGATATCAGTGTTTAATATTGAAAATATTGCAATCAAATTGTCTTGATCCTGCTTTGCTATACTTGGTTTATGTTTGTTCTAACTTTTATTCTTTTGTTTGTTGATGCCTTGTCAAATGTTAATTGATAAGTAGTACTGATAATGCTGTCCTGATATGTTGCTATATCTGTGTTGTGGAGCACTAAGCTGCGCTGTTGAGAGATGGAAGCGATTTAGCAGAGAACATGATAAATGGATTAAGAAACATGGTTATGAGGAGCAAGCGGTCGCATGGATGAGAACAGCTGAGCAGTATGATCCATATTTTAATACTGATGATGAGAGGGAGTTCGCCCAGAATAGGAGAGGGAGAAATCAAATAGCGCAGGGGCGAGCAGCAGCCCCTCCTTTACAGCGACAGTCTGTGTCCGCAGCTCCCTTCGCCCCTTTGAGAGTAGGGAAATCTCTCTTAGTGACTCAAATGTTACCAGTAGTTGCAGTTCTACAAGGGACAGAATCCAGTTAAGTAGTAAAAGGATAAGTAGTAAAAGGATTAGAATTGGTTGATTGGTGTGAATCTGAAAACCCCACGTTATTGGAAGTCTGAGGAAAAGATTACTGGAGGAGTTGGCTGGTGGGCAGGCATAACGTGGCTCGGACCTGTGAGAGTATATATTGACTATAAATATTCATTTTAGAGTGCCTCGAGATATCCCGGTCAATTGTGAGATAGCGAAGATTTGGAAGTGCAGGAGCCAGTTATTGCCCAGTGGCTTTGGGACACTTTGAGATGAATACTAGTCTGTGAAGTGTACGTGTTACATGTCATGTGAAAATTGTGTTCGGTTACTATAGTTGGAAAAAGAGTGAGAAGATTAAGGTCTGATTGGTTTCTGGAAAGAATACATTTGACGCCAGTTGTTCCCCATCAGTACAGGAGAGCAAATAAGTTGTATAGAGTATGTATCAGCATTAGGACAGAACAGAGAGCTGCGGTTTATGTTATTGCTTTGATAGTGGGATTGCTGGCTATTGTAGGTAGACCAGTGCGATCCCACTAATACATAACAGGGCTGAAGATAGGGGTCACTACCTTTGACAGCTGTTATGGGTGCTAGGCAGGTTAATACATAACAGGGCTGAAGACAGGGGTCGCTACCTTTGACAGCTGTTATTGGTGCTAGGCACACCAGGTCAGGACAGACTACGGATCCGAGATATAAGATAAAGGACCTGCAGGATTATGAAGCAGTTAACGATACCGCTGACAATTCTTGAAAAGGCAGAAGAGCCAAGAGTCAATTTCTACCAATTTGCTATAAGCCTGCAAGGAGGCCCAAGCTGGTATCCTTCTAAGGCGCACAGCCAAGTAATATCTCCAGATGTCTGGAAAAGAAATACCCCCTGCATTCTTGAAGATGTGAGGACTGATTTAGCTATTCGATGAAGTCTCTGACCCCCAAAAAAATTTAGAAGCATGGTCTGAAACCTCCTCAACACCGCTCATGCGATCAGAACCGGCAAAACCACCACCATGTATAAGAACTTAAGTATAATAGACATCTTTATTGAATTTGCTCTACCAAAATGTGAGAGAGGAAGTTTAGACCATTTAGAAAGTAACCCATTAATCTCTTGAAAGAAGGCTGGGAAATTATGTCTATAAAGAGAGTTGTAAGAGCCAGTCAGGAAGATACCCAAACATTTAATTTTTGTGTACTTCCATGCTAATTTAAACTTTGCTCTCAGGGCATCCACCAATGCACATGGTAAGTTAATTGGGAGCGCTTCAGTCTTTGTCGTATTTACCTTGCACCCTGAGAATAGTCCATATTCTGTCAAGGTAGATTGGGGAGTGAAATGTGTGGTTTGGTGAGGGTGAGGAGAATATCATCCACAAATAGAGACAACTTGAACTCTCTCTCCCATACCTTAATGCCCTGGATATCTGGATTATTCATAATTTTGAAAGCTGAGGGCTCTATGCAGAGGAAAAACAGCAGGGGAGAGAGAGGACACCCCTGTCTAGATCCATTTTAGATACTGACACGAGAGGAAGATGCATGGGGGAGTTTAACCACAGCATTGGGCAAGGAATATAAAGCCTGTATAGCCTGAAGAAATGGACCCGATAGGCCATACCTGTGTAAAGATGCAAATAAAAAATGCCAACTCAGTCCGTCGAATGCCTTCTCAGCATCTAAACTGAGCAGAAGACCAGATTGACCATTTCTTTCAAGGACATCAATAAGATCTATAGTACGTCTAGTGTTATCTCCCGCTCGCCTATTTGCTACAAAACCAACCTGATCTTTATGGATTAAATCTGGGAGAAACAAACTCAATCTATTAGCCAGGATTTTAGTAAATATTTTAAGATCGGCATTTAGTAGGGATATAGGACAATAGTTGGCACAATCAACAGGGTCCTTTCCCTGTTTATGTAATACCGTGATATGTGAACTCAGCATAGGGGGAAAATGGGAGAACCCGACATGAAGGAATTAAAGAGCGGTAACATAAAGGCCATTAGTTCTTTCTGGAATGTTTTGTAATATAAATACGTGAACCCATCAGGTCCTGGGGCAATTCTTTAATTGTATTCCCCAGTTCTTCAGTTATTATGTTATTTAGTGTTAAAAGGGCTTCCGCACTCAAGGTTGTAATTGACAAGAGTCCAAGTAAGTTTTGAGTCTTTCAGATCTATCAATCTGGTCTATGGGTAGAGTAGAGTGTAATGAATACAGACGGGAATAATAATCCTGAAATATGTTTGCTTGTTTCTGTGGATCATATCTGAGGTATCCCTTTTTATTTTTGATGACAAAGGGGAAGCCTTAACCAATCTCTCCCTTAACTGAGCCACCAAGAGAGAATGGGCCTTATTACCCCTCTCATAGTATTTTTACTTAGTATACACCATCATTTTTTCAACTTTCTGGATAGCGAGATCCTTCAGCCGACCCCTTACCTCAACAATTTGTACATTTAGAGGGTTGCATAGACATTCTGTTCCAACTTTTTGAGACGTGCCGAAAGGTTCATCTGTTGATGATTACTGTCTCTTTTTAAGTGTGATGCTAATAAAATGCAGTTCCCTCTCATTACAACTTTATGTGCCTCCCAAACGGAGGAGAATGAAGGGACCAAATCTTTATTTAGAGTAAAGTAATCCTCCAACTGTTCTTGAAGGTCGACTTTATGCATTGGGTGTTTGAGTAAATAATCATTTAGCCTCCAGTGACGTTCCCGCCTTGGCGAGGAGGCCTGGCGGAGATCCAGCAAAACTGGCGCATGATCTGACCACGCAATTTGGCTAATGTCTGCTGTTGCAGTCCCTCGCAAAGCCAAGAGATTGCCAAAGAAAGAGTCTATCAGCGTGTGGGTAGAGTGTGGATGTGAAAAGAATGTGTTTTATTTGGCTGTCAGGTTCGAGGTGTGCCACAGATCATAAAGGCCATGCTTCGCAATAAGCGCATGGAACACCTTCATTTGTCTAGTCAAAGTCAGTGGGGTTGGGGCATCACTTACAGAAAGCCTGTCATTTAACGCTGAAAAAAATCAAATTAAAATCTCCTCCCAAATATAGCGCAGGCGATGGGTTTTGCAGTAATTTAGCTAATACCCGATTTAGGAAAAGTAGCTGTCCAGAATTAGGGGCACATACAGTTAGGTCCATATATATTTGAACAGAGACAACATTTTTCTAATTTTGGTTCTAGACATTACCACAATGAATTTTAAACAAAACATTTCAGATGCAGTTGAAGTTCAGACTTTCAGCTTTCATTTGAGTGTATCCACATTAAAACTGGATGAAGGGTTTAGGAGTTTCAGCTCCTTAACATGTGCCACCCTGTTTTTAAAGGGACCGAAAGTAATTGGACAGATTAAATAATTGTAAATAAAATGTTCATTTCTAGTACTTGGTTGAAAACCCTTTGTTGGCAATGACTGCCTGAAGTCTTGATCTCATGGACATCACCAGACGCTGTGTTTCCTCCTTTTTGATGCTCTGCCAGGCCTTCACTGCGGTGGTTTTCAGTTGCTGTTTGTTTGTGGGCCTTTCTGTCTGAAGTTTAGTCTTTAACAAGTGAAATGCATGCTCAATTAGGTTGAGATCAGGTGACTGACTTGGCCATTCAAGAATATTCCACTTCTTTGCTTTAATAAACTCCTGGGTTGCTTTGGATTTATGTTTTGGGTCATTGCCCATCTGTAGTATGAAACGACGACCAATCAGTTTGGCTGCGTTTGGCTGAATCTGAGCACACAGTATGGCTCTGAATACCTCAGAATTCATTCGGCTGCTTCTGTCTTGTGTCACATCATCAATAAACACTAGTGACCCAGTGCCACTGGCAGTCATGCATGCCCAAGCCATCACACTGCCTCCGCCGTGTTTTACAGATGATGTGGTATGCTTTGGATCATGAGTTGCACCACGCCTTCGCCATACTTTTCTCTTTCCATCATTCTGGTAGAGGTTGATCTTGGTTTTATCTGTCCAAAGAATGTTCTTCCAGAACTGTGCTGGCTTTTTTTTTAGATTTTTTTTTAGCAAAGTCCAGTCTAGTCTTTTTATTCTTGATGCTTATGAGTGGCTTGCACCGTGCAGTGAACCCTCTGTATTTACTTTCATGCAGTCTTCTCTTTATGGTAAATTTGGATATTGATACGCCTACCTCCTGGAGAGTGTTGTTCACTTGGTTGGCTGTTGTGAAGGGGCTTCTTTTCACCATGGAGATTATTCTGCGATCATCCAGCACTGTTGTCTTCCGTGGGTGCCCAGGTCTTTTTGCATTGATGAGTTCACCAGTGGTTTCTTTCTCAGGATGTACCAAACTGTAGATTTTGCCACTACTAATGTAGTAATTTCTCGGATGGGTTTTTTCTGTTTTTGCAGCTTAAGGATGGCTTGTTTCACCGGCATGGAGAGCTCCTTTGACCGTTGTTTCCTTCACAGCAAAACCTTCCAAATGCAAGCACCACACCTCAAATCAACTCCAGACCTTTTATCTGCTTAATTGAGAATGACATAATGAAGGGATTGCCCTCACCTGTCCATGAAATAGCCTTGGAGTCAATTGTCCAATTACTTTTGGTCCCTTTAAAAACAGGGTGGCATAGGTTAAGGAGTTGAAACTCCTAAATCCTTTATCCAATTTTAATGTGGATACCCTCAAATGAAAGCTGAAAGTCTGAACTTCAACTGCATCTGAATTTTGTTTAACCCTTTAACGACCAAGCCATTTTGTAGGTTAGAGACCAGGCCTTAATTTTGAAATAGGACCACTGTCACTTTATATGGTTATAACTCTGGAACGCTTCAACGGATCCCGCTGATTCTGACATTGTTTTTTCGCGACATATTGTACTTCATGTTAGTGGTAAAATTTCTTCGATATGACTTGCGTTTATTTATGAAAAAAATGGAAATATGCCGAAAATTTTTAAAATTTTGCAATTTTCATAGTAACATAGTTATTAAGGTTGAAGGGAGACTTTAAGTCCATCTAGTTCAACCCATATCCGATCCTAACTTGCCCTAACATGTTGATCCAGAGGAAGGCAAAAAAAAAACCCATGTGGCAAACAGTAAGCTTCACATTGGGGAAAAAAATTCCTTCCCGACTCCACATACAGCAATCAGACTAGCTCCCTAGATCAACGCAATGTTAAGGAAACTAGTTTATATACCCTGTAATATTATACTTTTCAAGAAAGGCATCCAGTCCCTTCTTAAATTTTAGTAGGGAATCACTCATTAGAGCATCATATGACAGAGAGTTCCATAGTCTCACTGCTCTTACAGTAAAGAATCCGCGTCTGTGAGTATGCTTTATACATTGTAATAAGATCACCGCTAAGCCTTCGATTCTCCAAACTAAATAACCCCAAGTGTAATAACCTGTCTTGGTATTGCAGACCCCCTAGTTCCCTAATAACCTTGGTCGCTCTTCTCTGCACCCGCTCCAGTTCAGCTATGTCTTTCTTATACACCGGAGACCAGAACTGTACACAGTATTCTAAGTGTGGTCGCACTAGTGACTTATATAGAGGTAAAATTATGTTCTCCTCATGAGCATCTATGCCTCTTTAATGCATCCCATTATTTTATTTGCCTTTGCAGCAGCTGCCTGACACTGGCCACTAATTGTGAGTTTGTCGTCCACCCATACACCCAGGTCTTTTTCAGTGACAGTTTTGCCCAGTGTTTTACAATTAAGCACATAATTATACATCTTGTTCGTTCTACCCAAGTGCATGACCTTACATTTATCCCCATTAAAGCTCATTTGCCATTTATCAGCCCAAGCTTCTAGTTTACATAAATCCTCCTGTAATATAAAATTGTCCTCCTCTGTATTGATTACCCTTCAGAGTTTAGTGTCATCTGCAAATATTGAAATTCTACTCTCTATGCCCCCTACAAGGTCATTAATAAATATGCTAAAAAGCAGGCCCAAAATTGACCCCGTGGTACCCCATTGCTAACCGTGACCCAGTCCGAGTGTGCTCCATTAATAACCACCCTTTGTTTCCTATCCCTGAGCCAGCTCTTAACCCACTTACACATATTTTCCCCTATCCCCATTGTTCTCATTTTATGTATCAACCTTTTGTGTGGCACCGTATCAAAAGCTTTTGAAAAGTCCATGTACACCACGTCCACTGCATTCCCTTGGTCCGGAACTTACCTCTTCATAAAAGCTTATCAGATTTGTCTGACAGGAACGATCCCTTGTAAACCCATGTTGATATTGGGTCATGAGGTTATTCTTCTCCAGATACTCCAGTATAGTATCTCTTAGAAAACCCTCCAGGATTTTACACACAGTTGAGGTTAAACTTACTGGCCTATAATTTACAAGTTCAGTTTTTGTCCCCTTTTTGAATATTGGCACCACATTTGCTATACGCTAGTCCTGTGGTACAGATCCTGTTATTATGTGTCAAAGAAATGGTTAATTCTAGTTCTCTAAACTCTAGAAAAATAACTGAAAAACAACTTGTAACCCATGACACCATTTAATTGTTATCATCTGTCTACATGGTTATATAATTCTGCCAGTGGTCAGTTCCAAATCTTTCTCATAATAAATGTCTAAATATGTTGAGGCCAAATATTTATCTGGCCGAAAAGTACTAACGGAAATAGTTCCACGAATTGTTAAATTCACATAAGGGAAATGCCAAAAACTCCCGTCACCTCCAATTAAATATATCTTATAATACATGATACAGTTGACATCTTGTTATATAACTTTCATTCTTGCCAATTATTGTGTAAGCTCTCTGCCATTTTGTTAATTATTACACAATGTTACGGAATTGTCCATGTTTGTTCATTTCCTCTTCTGATGAGCTTTAAAAGATCTACCCTTACCCTCCCAATAGAGGAGATTAACTTGAAAGACAAGCAACCTGTGTCTCTTTTTATTTCTCCACTCCTAGGATCCTAGGTAAGAGAAGTTCTAAGTGAGCTTTACCCGAGGTTGGTGACTAGAAAAGAAATCCCGACGCTGACAACTTGGAGGCCCACAGTGGGATTGCATTCCCCTTTAACTATCGATTTGGACTGAAAAAGATTGCCTTGCTTTTGTCGGAGGGAGAGCAGAAAGAGGACCCGGGTAAGTGAGCATTTTTGCTCGCATCCTTTCTTGTCTCCCTCAGACAAGGTAGGTAGGTCAGTCTGTCTGGATCTTTGAATGGGAATCCCCTCGGGTAACAAAATTTAAAAGAGTTAGGTTTATTTTATTTTTGTCTCTTTGCTGTAATCTATTTTGTTTTTGTGTTCTTGTTTGTTTTTGCATATTTGTATTTGCATTTGTCTGTCTGACTAAAAATACTAACCATCTTAACATTCTAATATTGTGTGCTTAATTGTTGTTGCAAAGCAAAGACCGGGCAATAGACCAAAATTGCTGTTAACAATTGTTTTGTTTCAGGATGAAGTGCGATGATTTTCCATTTGTTTTGTCTGTATCTGTAATAAAGGTTCCTGTCTTTCTGTTTGTAATGATATCAGTGTTTAATATTGAAAATATTGCAATCAAATTGTCTTGATCCTGCTTTGCTATACTTGGTTTATGTTTGTTCTAACTTTTATTCTTTTGTTTGTTGATGCCTTGTCAAATGTTAATTGATAAGTAGTACTGATAATGCTGTCCTGATATGTTGCTATATCTGTGTTGTGGAGCACTAAGCTGCGCTGTTGAGAGATGGAAGCGATTTAGCAGAGAACATGATAAATGGATTAAGAAACATGGTTATGAGGAGCAAGCGGTCGCATGGATGAGAACAGCTGAGCAGTATGATCCATATTTTAATACTGATGATGAGAGGGAGTTCGCCCAGAATAGGAGAGGGAGAAATCAAATAGCGCAGGGGCGAGCAGCAGCCCCTCCTTTACAGCGACAGTCTGTGTCCGCAGCTCCCTTCGCCCCTTTGAGAGTAGGGAAATCTCTCTTAGTGACTCAAATGTTACCAGTAGTTGCAGTTCTACAAGGGACAGAATCCAGTTAAGTAGTAAAAGGATAAGTAGTAAAAGGATTAGAATTGGTTGATTGGTGTGAATCTGAAAACCCCACGTTATTGGAAGTCTGAGGAAAAGATTACTGGAGGAGTTGGCTGGTGGGCAGGCATAACGTGGCTCGGACCTGTGAGAGTATATATTGACTATAAATATTCATTTTAGAGTGCCTCGAGATATCCCGGTCAATTGTGAGATAGCGAAGATTTGGAAGTGCAGGAGCCAGTTATTGCCCAGTGGCTTTGGGACACTTTGAGATGAATACTAGTCTGTGAAGTGTACGTGTTACATGTCATGTGAAAATTGTGTTCGGTTACTATAGTTGGAAAAAGAGTGAGAAGATTAAGGTCTGATTGGTTTCTGGAAAGAATACATTTGACGCCAGTTGTTCCCCATCAGTACAGGAGAGCAAATAAGTTGTATAGAGTATGTATCAGCATTAGGACAGAACAGAGAGCTGCGGTTTATGTTATTGCTTTGATAGTGGGATTGCTGGCTATTGTAGGTAGACCAGTGCGATCCCACTAATACATAACAGGGCTGAAGATAGGGGTCACTACCTTTGACAGCTGTTATGGGTGCTAGGCAGGTTAATACATAACAGGGCTGAAGACAGGGGTCGCTACCTTTGACAGCTGTTATTGGTGCTAGGCACACCAGGTCAGGACAGACTACGGATCCGAGATATAAGATAAAGGACCTGCAGGATTATGAAGCAGTTAACGATACCGCTGACAATTCTTGAAAAGGCAGAAGAGCCAAGGAATGGATTTTTGGATGCTGAGAGATATGAGTGTTTAAGTAAGGAGCATGCTGTATGGATTGGAAAATGTGATTATGGTGTGCAAGTTGCAGCGTGGATCAGAATCTCTGAATGATATGGTCTGTTTTAATACTAAGAATGATGAAGTTATTACTAAGAAGTTATGATGAATGATGAAGTTAATTCTAAGTGTAATGACGTTAGAAAGAGAGAATGTACTGTATGTCAGGCAATTTGCAGCGTCTCCACACACAGGCTGCTCCCCCTTCACAAGATCAGTCTGTTTCCACAGCTCCCTCCTCCCCTGTAGTAGCGGAGGGGATGAGACCACCCCCCCTTAAGCAGCCCAAAGAGCGAAGTTATATGCTGACAAGCGATTTCTTCTGTGTCTGCAGCCTTAACATCTGTATAATTCTCTACACCCCATCTCTGGTAGACCCTAGTGATATACCATCAGCCAGGGGTCCCATAGGTGCCAAACACGGGGGGAGGACTGATCCCCATGTCTCCGCAGATGCAAACTAGCTGACTTTTATATGATGCTTCTCTATACTTATTACCCTTGGGTTGCCACAGGGGTTCACAGACAGTTTCTCCATTCCGGTAAGGAACAGCCCCAAGCAGTTCATACAGTGGGGAGAAATGAGGAAACATTTTACATTTCACTTGCAGGCATCCCTTACACCTCATAACTATGATTTGAAAAACCCCAGAGAGGCTAGATTTGGAAAAAATATGTTACTGATAGGATTGAAGGAAGATCTGAGAACAGAAGTAATGAGAGTACGGCCAGAATGTATATACAATCCCTTCCCATGTTTAGGGGATAGAGGACCAGATTACCAATAGGAAAAGTAAAGAAGCAGCAGAAGGCGACTCCTGTTATGGTGAATATACCTCCGGATGCATTTAATAATGCTGTTAAAACTGTGGTGCAGGTGGCAGGTATACTTCACAGGGGAACAGTAGAGAGAGAAGAAAAGGAAAGATGGGATAACAGACCCAGAGAAGTGGAAACAAGAACAGCGGTTCCCCCACAGGATGGTCCAATCACTATGACATAATTAAATCTTCCTGGGAAACCATTAAAATTCCTGATTGATAGGGGGTGAGCTGTACTATAATATATAAGAAAAAGGATATGCCACAATTCATGACAGGAAAAATGGTACAAGGATTAGGAGCAGGAGGAATGGTTCATCCTTTGCATGAAACAGAGCCTATGAATGTGCGAATAGCTCAGACTACTGACTTATGTGCCCAATTGTTAGTTTCAGAAAAGTGTCCACTGAATATGATAGGTGCCGATATTTTGAATGCTGTCAATGCAATCATTAAGTTTGGGAAAAAGGGAATTACTGTTTCAGGCCCTTTATCGGAAGAAGCCCTATCCACGGTGATGTTCATGATGCAGTTAGAAGAACAGGAAAAACAACAGGTTGAGCAAGATGAGGAAATACTGCAAATGCTCGAGCAGATACCAGCTGCACTATGGGTAAAAGATAAAACAGATGTTGGTTTCGGATAGTACCAGTATTCATTAGATTGAAGCAAGGAACTGTACCGGTGCGTATTAGACGATATCCCCTGAGCAGAGAGAAAACAGGTATGTCTAATGGAAACAGCTTCCTTGTTAATATTTTTGTACCATGAAGGATGTAAGGTGTCAAGAGGTAACTGCCAATAGCAGAGGAAAAGGTTTTCTTAGGTCATTGCATTTCACTTCAGGTGAAACGCATAACACCAGAAGAAAAAGCCATAAGACAAGCAATGGAGCTCACTTCCATCTGCCACTGAGTATATTCCTGGGGCTGACCAGGTACTGTAGAGAAGTCATACCAACTGACCCCAGGAAGCAAAAGAGGGGTTCAAGGACCTGAAGGAAACCATTCTCTCAGCCTCGGCTCTAGGAATCCCAAATTATGACCTCCACTTCCATATGCACTGTCATGAATGGGTGACATGCTAAGGGTATACTGTATTTTTAACATGGCTACTTGACAATGTGCAAGAGACACCAATCCCTAATGTAGATCAAGAGTTTTATGTAGATATGTCACAGGTTTATCAAAATGAAGTACCTTATACAGGTTATTCAATAGTTGATCAATATAAGGTGGTACAAAGTAAAGCTTTGCCTTCTAGAATGTCTAGGATGTCTACTTGAGAAGCTGAATTGAAAGCACTCGCTGAGTTGTGTGTAATCGCACTTGACAGAAAATACTTTTACAGATATCCGCTATGCATTTGGCATCTGCCATGATTATGGTCCCATATGGAAGAGCAGAAAGTTTGTTGGTTCCTCTGGTAAGCCCATTAAAAAAGCTGAATTGGTAGCCCAGCTTCCCAGAGCATTGGAGCTGCCTAAAGAAAGTTGCTATAGTGAAAGTGAAAGCTCACACTAAAGAGCACACTAAGGAAGCCGAAGGTAATAACCGAGCTGATATTGCAGCCAAGGCTGCTGCTTTATTCCCTCTTCCCGCAGGAACATACACTGTACAGGTGTTGGGGGAGGTGGATCTTCAATTACTCCAGAGCCTGCAAGAACAGGTCTCTGCACCAGAAAAGAAAGAATGGCAAAGGCACACAGGTGCGAAGGAAGAAGATGGATTGTGGAGAGCAGATGGTATTGCTTGCCTAGGGCGCTGTTCCCTATGGTATGCTCCCTCTCCCACGGATTAACACGCCAATCCAAGGATGGAATGGTAAGCCAGGTAAAAGCAAGTTGGGTCGCACCAGGGTTCCATTATGCTGCTGCAAAATTCGTACAGGGATGTGTAATCTGCGCATGCTATAATGTGGGAAAAACGGTGAAGGTGCCACCAAAGTGCACCCCCAGGCCATTGTACCCTTTTCAGCGACTGCAGATTGATTTCATTCAGCTTCCAAGAGTAGGCAACTATAAATATGCGCTGGTATGTGTGGATCTTTTCTCCAATTGCAAATGCACGAACTGTGGTTAAAAAGCTAATGTCAGAAGTTGTTTGCAGGTTTGGAGTGCCAGAGGTAATTGAAAGTGACCGAGGTAGTCATTTCACATCACAAGTGTGCCAAGGAATCACCCGAGCCTTAGGAATGGAGCAATCATTTTACACTCCCTATCATCCGCAGAGCAGTTGCAGGGTGGAAAGGTTAAATGGTACACTGAAATTGAAAATTCAGAAAGCAATGGCAGAAACAGGTAAACCATGGACTGAGTGTCTTCCCATTGCATTGTACACTGTTAGTGTAACTCCCAACCAAAAGACAAGTTTAAGTCCATATGATGTATTGTATGGGAGCCCTCCCAAGACAGGATTGTACTTTCCCCAGCAGATGCAGGCCTCTCATTCAAATATGGCCTATGTGGGCACATTACAACAGGTGTTGCAGCAAATTCATACGCGTGTTTTCAGTTCCCTTCCAGATCCGTCCTCCTTATCAGGCTCGCATGACCTTAAGCCTGGAGATTGGGTGGGAACGCAAAAGCACCTGAGGAAAAGTCTAGATCCTCACTTTGAAGGACCCTACCAAGTCCAGCTGATCATGCCCACATCTGTTAAGCTGGAAGAAAAGTCTGCCTGGATTCACATGTCTCACTGCAAGAAATTCTACATGAATTAAAAGAATAGAATTTGGGAAGTGCTATCCATTCTTGCTTCTCACTGTGATTATCTATTCAATGAAAAATAATAATGATGTCTTCTAACCATGGGATAGTGATGTGTCAAAACGGTGGGCTAATAAATTTATCCAGCACCATAGCTATATTGCCCAGGTCAGAAATCTATCCAATTGCTGGATTTGTTCACATGCCCCAATTGCTGCAAAAACTATGCAATATTTTATAACTCCATTGAGAGAGGCAGTTTATGTAGATGAAGAAACCAGAGAAGGTCAGTATGGAGCTGCTGAGATAAGTATAAATACTGAACCAGAATGTCAGACATTACGATATTATAGGGCAGTCACTATGGATTTAGACGACTCTTGGTGTCTTTACACTGACACTACCCGGTTGGTTTCAATAGCAATAGCTGTTCTTAATGAATTTCAGTTTATAAACATAGTATGTGGGAGTAATGCATATATGTGGATTCCTAAAGGAGCTGAAGGTGCATGTACTCTGGCTAGGTTAGAGCCAGTCACCTGGGTATGGAATGAGAATGATTTCCCTTATAAAAATGTCCCTGGTCACATGATAGCAAAGCATAGTGCACCCTCTCCATAGCCACCCAAGCATTTAATGCACACTCCATGGTATCTTAAAACTGGGATGGTTCTCACTGGTCCTCTGGGAGTTATGTTCGGAACTCTAAGAAATGCTCAGATGATAGAAGAATTGGGTGATATCTTTGATAAAGTAACTGAGTATTTATTTGATGCCATCAATGTAGAATCTGCTTATATGAGACAGTTCATTGTTATAACTAACCAACACTCTATGGTGCTTGACTATCTTACAGCATCTCAAGGGGGATTCTGTCAGGTAGTGGGACCCGCATGCTGTCATATCGATCCATCCGGACTGATGAGAGTCACTCATGACATAGAACAAGCTAGGCTGATAAAGGAAGGAATACGGAAGGTTAATTCCCTGGAGGACCTGTCCCTCCCTGAATGGCTCGCATGGTTAAATCCTTTGAATTTGTTTAAAGGAATAGGCGGATGGATATCAGGAATAATTAATTTTCTAATTCAAACAGTTTTTGTGATATTGGTTATTGCAGTAATGATAAGAATATTTGTTTTACTCATAAAGAAAATTCTTGGCTCTAATTGTAAATATTTTCCAGGTAAACGTAAAGCTAGAATCAATACTGACTCTGATATAAAGCAAACCCAAGTGATGACAACCTTCATAACCACTGGTCAGCGTGAATGTATATTCTGCAACAAGCAAACTTCAGTAGACCTGGCTGATTGTATGCATTGTGGAAAACCCCGCTGGTTTGAGCAAAGACAAAGGCTCTACAAAGAACTACAACGATGAAGATTACATGCATTATGGACTTTAAATGATTAACACTTACTAATGAATAAAAATATATACTAATATATCAAAATATATGTTACCATGTATTACAGTAATTATGAATTTACTTTATCTTATTAACATGTTACACACAAAACAAACTCCCCTCAATAAAATCTGTATTCCTCTGAGATAGGGAAATAAGTAAAAGAGAAATTGGGAAAGGAGGTTTAATTCACAGGTACAATCTGAATGGATGCACAGAAGGACTGGTATCCCATGATATTCATAGGACAAGCCGTGTATTTTGTGAAGTAGGGTTATCTTGCAGGCCTCGGATAAAGGCAAGGAAAGGTAAAGGTAGACAGATAATAAAAAGAGGGGAGTTGTCAAAGAAATGGTTAATCCTAGTTCTCTAAACTCTAGAAAAATAGCTGAAAAACAACTTGTAACCCATGACATCATTTAATTGTTATCATCTGTCTACATGGTTAAATAATTCTGCCAGTGGTCAGTTCCAAATCTTTCTCATAATGTCTAAATATGTTGAGGCCAAATATTTATCTGGCCGAAAAGTACTAACGGAAATAGTTCCATGAATTGTTAAATTCACATAAGGGAAATGCCAAAAACTCCCGTCACCTCCAATTAAATATACTGTATCTTATAATACATGATACAGTTGACATCTTGTTATATAACTATCATTCTTGCCAATTATTGTGTAAGCTCTCTGCCATTTTGTTAATTATTACACAATGTTACGGAATTGTCCATATTTGTTCATTTCCTCTTCTGATGAGCTATAAAAGATCTACTTCCTGCTGGGTTAAGCAGGTGACATTTAATGGAGAATTTTTATCCCTGATCATGTTATCCGTTATGGGATTTTCTTGTGTAAATACCGTTGAAAAAAGTCATTTAGCATATTGGCTTTTTCCTCATCCTCATCCACCATTTCACCCAGACTATTTTTAAGGGGACCAACACTATCATTTTTTAGTTTCTTACTATTTATGTAGTTAAAGAATATTTTGGGATTATTTTTACTTTCTCTGGCAATGAGTCTCTCTGTCTCAATCTTTGCTGTTTTGATTTGCTTTTACAGAATTTATTTAATTTTCTGTATTTATTTAATGCCTCATCACTACCTACTTGCTTTAATTCTCTAAGTGCTTTATTTTTATCTCTTATTGCGCCCCTTACAGCTCTATTTAGCCATAGTGGTTTCCTCCTATTTCTAGCATGTTTATTCCCATACGGTATATATTGTGCACAGGTCCTATTCAGGATGCTAATAAACGTCTCCCATTTTCTTTGTGTATTTTTATGCCTCAGGATATCGTCCCAGTTAATTGCCGCAAGATCATCTCTCATCCATTGGAAATTTGCTTTCCTGAAGTTTAGTGTCCTTGTAACCCCTCTACTACACATCTTATTAAAGGATACATGAAAACATATTAATTTGTGATCACTATTACCCAAGTGACCCTCAACCTTTACATTTGATATGAGGTCTGGCCTGTTGGTTAATATTAGGTCTAGCAGTGTCCCCCCTCTTGTTGGGTCCTGAACCAGTTGTGAAAGGTAATTGTCTCTCATAGTTGTCAAAAACCTATTACCTTTGCTGGAACTGCAGGTTTCGGTTCCCCAATGTATTTCAGGGTAGTTGAAGTCCCCCATAATAATGACTTCTCCTTGAGTCGCAGCTTCATCTATTTGCTTTATAAGGATATTTTCTGTTGCTTCCATTATTTTTGGAGACTTATAACAAACCCCTATCAGTAATTTATTATTTTTCCCCCCTCCCCTTATCTCCACCCACAGGGACTCTATATTTTCATTAGATTCATATATATTATCACGAAGGATGGGTTTTAAGGCCGACTATATGATTTTATATATAAACACACGCCTCCCCCTCGCTTATTTGTACGGTCATTTCTGAACAGACTATAGCCCTGTAAATTAACCGCCCAGTCATGGCTCTCATCCAGCCATGTCTCAGATATCCCCACCATGTCATAATTATGTTCCAACAACATTATCTCCAATTCCTCCATTTTGTTGGCGAGGCTTCTGGCATTAGTATACATGCACTTTATGTATCTCTCTGTACCTCTATTCTTTTTTAAATTATTAACTGTTCTAACCCCACCCCCATGCCACCCCAATCCCCAATGTCATTATTTGTGCCCAGGTCTCTTTCTGCACTGTCTTCCCCTCCTATAAAAGGAATACCCTCCCCCCGTCCCTAATTTAAACACTCCTCCAACCTTCTAGCCATTTTCTCCCCCAGCACAGCTGCACCCTCCCCATTGAGGTGCAGCCCGTCCCTAGCGTAGAACCTGTAGCCAACTGAGAAGTCGGCCCAGTTCTGCAGGAACCCAAACCCCTCCTTACACCAATTCCTGAGCCACTTATTAACCTCCCTAATCTCCCGTTGCCTCTCTAGCATGGCAGAGAAAGTATTTCCGAAAATACCACCTTGGAGGTCCGTGCTTTAAGCTTACAGCCTAATTCCCTGAAATCATCTTTAAGGACCTTCCACCTACCTCTAACTTTGTCATTTGTGCCAATGTGCACCATGACCGCTGGATCCTCACCAGCCCTCCCAGTAATCTGTCAACCCGATCAGCGATGTGTCGGACTCGAGCGCCAGGTACGCAGCACACCGTTCGACGATCCCTGTCTTTGTGACAGATTGCCCTATCTGTTCCCCTAATAATTGAGTCCCCCACTACCAGAACCTGTCTGGCCTGTCCTGCTCTCCTATTAGCCCCCTTACTGGAGCAGACACTCCTCCGGCTTTCAGAGGACATGCCTTGCTGCAGCAGTGCTACTCCTGCACTAACACTCCCCTCATCTGCCAACTTAGCAAACTTATTGGGGTGTGCCAGATCAGGACTCGCCTCCCTTGTGCTCTTCCCTCTACCCCGCCTTCTAACTGTCACCCAGCTAGCTGCTTCATTGTCCTGCAGCTCCAACCTAGCATCCCCCCCTCATCTATCCCATTGAGCGTCTGCTCAGTGAGCCGAAGACTCCTTTCCATATTGTCTATGGATCTCAGTGTTGCCAGCTGCACATTTAGATCCAGTATCTGGGCTTCCAAATGCACAACGTGCTCACATCTCGCACAGCAGTATGCACCCTCGACCGGCTGTTCAAGGTTTTCATACATGCGGCAAGACGTGCACTGGATGGCATTGGCAATAGTTGAGCACATCCTAATGGGGATTGCACCAGACAATAAGATAAGCAAAAATAAATAAAAATCTCAAGTCACACACCACAGTTCGCACTTATGCTCAGGTCACACTCAGCTCGTTCACACTCGCTCAGGCAGAGGTTTTTTTTTCCCCCTTTTACCAGCACACCACCGTGCTGCTCAATGCACTTCCAAAAGGAGTTGAGCCCCAACCAGCTGCCCCTTATAAACCCTTAATTACTGTATGAACTCCCACTCTTAATTAACCCCTTGTGAATATAGTTACACCTCAAGATTTAAATACAATATAGTTAACCCTTAAAAACACAGATAGTAAAATAAGAGATTAACCCTGTAGAGAGAAAAAATAGGTTAAACAAGCCCCCCAAAAATTGAACAGGTAGAAAGCACTCAGCAACCTACAATTCAGCAACTCACACAGGTATTTGTTATAGGTTTTCCAAATACCTCTTCACTGAATCTCAAGTCACACACTTACCACAGTTTGCACTTACGCTCAGGTCACACTCAGCTCGTTCACACTCGCTCAGGCAGAAGATTTAAAAGTTTTTTTTCCCCTTTTACTAGCACACCACCTTGCTGCTCAATGCACTTCCAAAACTTTCAAACTTTTAATTTTTATGCCCTTAAATTAGAGACATATGTCACAAAAAAAAAGTTTATAAATAACATTTCCCACATGTCTACTTTACATCAGCACAATTTTGGAACCAAAATTTTTTTTTGTTAGGAAGTTATAAGGGTTGGAAGTTGACCAGCAATTTCTCATTTTTCAAACAAAATTTACAAACCATTTTTTTAGGGACCACCTCACATTTGAAGTGAGTTTGGGGGGTCAATATAACATAAAATACCCAAAAGTGACACCATTCTAAAAACTGCACCCCTCAAAGTGTTCAAAACCACATTCAAGAAGTTTATTAACCGTTTAGGTACTTCACAAGAATTGAAGCAATGTGGAAGGAAAACATGAACATTTAACTTTTTTCCCAAAAATTTTTATTTGGACACAATTTTTTTTATTTTGTCAAGGGTATCAGGAGAAAATGAATTACAATATTTGTTGTGCAATTTCTCCTGAGTGCACCGATACCCCATGTGTGGAGGAAGACCAATCTTTAGGCGCATGGCAGTGCTCAGAAGGGAACAAGCATCATTTGAGATTTTGAATATCAAATTGGCTGGAAACAAGAGTGGACACTATGTCGCGTTTGGAGAGCCCCTGATGTACCTAAATAGTGGAAACTCCCCATAAGTGACCCCATTTTGGAAACTAGACCCCCAAGGAACTTATCTAAATGTGTGTTGAGCACTTTGAACCCCAAAGGGCTTCACAGACGGTTATAACGTAGAGCTGTAAAAATAAAAAATCATATTTTTTCCACAAAAATGATCTTTTCACCCCCAATTTTTATTTTCTCAAGGGAAACAGGATCCCAAAAGTTATTGTGCAATTTGTCCTGAGTACGCTGATACCCCATATGTGGGGGGAAAATTACTATTTGGGTGCATGGCAGAGCTCGGAAGGGAACGAGTGCCATTTGACTTTTTTGGCTGGAATTGAGATCGGAAGCCATGTCGCATTTGGAGAGCCTCTGATGTGCCTAAACAGTGGAAACCCTCCACAAGTGACCCCATTTTGGAAACTAGACCCCCCAAGGAGCTTATCTAGATGTGTGTTGAACACTTTGAACCCCTAACTGCTTCACAGAAATTTATAACGTAGAGCCGTGAAAATAAAAAAATATTTTTTTCCACAAAAATGATCTTTTTGCCCCCAAATTTTTATTTTCCCCATATGTGGGGTGGATCCACTGTTTGGGCGCATGGCTGAGCTCAGAAGGGAAGGAGCACCGTTTTGGAATGCAGACTTTGATGGAATGTTCTACGGGCATCATGTTGCGTTTGCAGAACCCCTGATGTGCCAAAACAGTAGAAACCCCCCACAATGACCCCATTTTGGAAACTAGACCCCCCATGGAGCTTATCTAGATGTGTGGTGAGCACTTTGAACCCCCAAGTGCTTCACAGAAGTTTATAACGCAGAACTGTGAAAATTAAAAAATCATATTTTTTTCCACAAAAATGATCTTTAATGAGCTATAATTTTTCCATATTTTGGCCGACAGAGTCATGTGTGGGCTTGATTTTTGCGCGAAGAGCTGACGTTTTTATTGGTACCATTTTCTGGCACTTAACGTTTTTGATCACTTTCTAGTCTGATTGTTCTGTTCATTTTTTGAATGAACAAAAACCAGCAATTTAGGAATGCTTTCTTTTTCCCCTCCGTTCCGCATGTGGTAAAATTAGTATGGCAGCTTTATTCTTCGGGTCACTACGATTCCAGCGATACCTCATTTATATCGCTTTTTTATGTTTTGGTGTTTTTTACACCATAAAAACTTTTATAGAAAAAATATTTTTGCATCACTTTATTCTGCGAGGTAACATTGTTATTTTTTCACTGATGATGCTGTATGGCAGCTCGTTTTTTGTGGGACAAGATGACGTTTTCAGAGGTGCCATGTTTATATCCGTTTTTTGGAGCATGTGTTATTGCACTTTTTCCAAGCGATATGATGATACCACTTGGAAAAAGTATAATTTGCTGTTTTTTTTACGGCATTCACTGCAGGGGTTAACTAGGGTGACACTTTTATAGATGGGATTTTTACGGACGTGGCGATACCAAACGTGTATGTTTTTTTTTTTTTTACATAAAAATGTGTAATTTTTAGGGGATTTTTTAGGGAATTTTTTAATTATTTCTTAATAATTTTTTTACATATTTTTAAAAAAAATGTGTTTTTTTTTACCTTGTCCCTTTATGGGACTTTCACTTTTGCTTTGACTTTAGGTATAATACATTGCAATGCTCCAGCATTGTAATGCATTATACCAATGCTGAAAGCTGGTGACACCTTGTTGTGAGCATGGTCTCTCCAGCTTTCAGTAGGTAAATGACCCGGAGGTCGTCATGACACCTCCGGGTCATCATGTCACATGTCGGGCCCCGCGATTTCATCGCGGGGACGCCGGCCTGATGCAGAGGGAGCCCCCTACCCTCTGCCTCCCCCTCTGAACGCTGCGATCACGCTCAATCGCAGCAGTGAGGGGGTTAACAGCCAGGGGCGGGGGGGGGCTCAGCTCCTAGCTGTCAGTGCAGGACGCTCAGCCACTGCAGCGCTGAGCTCCTACACTGATATAGGGCATGAAAGGCTCAAATTTCAGCCTCTCCTGCTCATCGCTGCTGTGTTTGGTCTGTCAGATTGAGTGACCAATCACAGCGCTGTGGGTGCAGGGACCGAGTGCAAGGGTCCCTGCCCCCCTTGCTGTGCCTCTCAGCTGTCATAGACAGCTGTCCGCACTGAACTGAAACTGTGTGTTTACACGCAGTGACAGTTCAAAGGCAGGACGTGCAGAGTCCGTCATGGTGCGGGAAGTCACCTCCTGCCATGACGGACTCTGCACGTCCATAGACATTAAGGGGTTAAAATTCATTGTGGTAATGTCTAGAACCAAAATTAGAAAAATGTTGTCTCTATCCAAATACATATAGACCTAACTGTACATTACATAGTAACACAGGGATTCCTTTCAAGGTGCCTGTTAGGATCAAGTATCGTCCATCAGGGTCTGAGTCCGAACTAATAACCTGGAAAGGGCAATTTTGAGCTATCTTAATCACCACTCCCGCTTTTTTCCTATTTTGGGTGGCTGCATATACTATTGGGAATCTCCCCCTAGCAAAGTTGAAGGATCCTGTTCCACCATGGTGCATCTCCTGCAGAAACACAATATCTGCATTGGAAGACTTCAATTCTCGTAGAAGGAGGCGTCTCTTAACATCCGAGTTGAGCCCCTTAACATTCAATGACATGAGATGCATCATGATAGAGCCATTGTCTCCAATAAAAACAATATATACAATATGAAGCAATATACAGTATCTCACCCCCTTACAGGTCCACTGGCCCTGTCTCTTGAACAAGCAGTGGCCCACCAAAGCTGCTCACTCCATACTGGAATAGCTACATGATGGTGTTACCTAGGAGAAGAAAAAGAAAAGAAGGAAAACATGAAGGGAGGAGGGAGAAGAGAAGGTAGGGAACAAACAAACTTTAGGTCACATTGCCAAGTGTGACCCCATTCGAAATTAGACTCCAAAATCAAGTCCAGAGCCCGATTTCTTTTTGAACCGTGGTCAAAATCCCATATTGACCCTATTCCTTCTCTGACGCCCGAACTGATATTAGGAAGCTGCAAATGTCAATATGGGGGTAAAAAAAACAGGAAAAAAACAAACTAGAAGATTCTGGAGATTTCAAATAGACCAAGCTGTTTGCCTTCTTGCACTCCCTGCCAGCCTTGCAGCTGAGGCAGTATTATCTTATGCGATCATTCTTACATAGATATAAGATAATCTGTAGTGCAAGACCCAGGGTCTGTTTGTGTTGGCAACACAGGCAAAATAGTCCACCTAGTTTTCCATCAGTGCCTGGAAGGGTGGTGGTTTTTCTCTGGAGACAGCATCGGGGGGGGGGGGGGGGGGCACGTCGTTTTTCAGCTGAAACTTGCTGCCAAGCTAGGAGTAGCGGGGGTGGAGCAGGGGGGGGTCAGTAACCAGTTACGTAGTTTTGGGACTGGAATTTCTAAGGCTGAGCAAAACTGGTGTAGGGCGGCCGCAACTCTAAGGGTGGTTGAGCGGCCATTTCTTCTGGCTGTAAGGCTGAATGGGAACCCCCACCTGTACATGATTTGGTTTTCAGTGTTAGAAGGGGACGCGTAGCAGACACCTCCTTTGCAGAGTGAATCAGCAGAGGTCTGGCAGGATCTGGAGTTGATTTCCCTCAAATTCAATGCTCCATTTTCTCCTGGCATGGAACATTATTTCTTCATTTAGTCCATAATCTATGACACAGCATATGATATCACAGGGCAGTGGAGATGTTCCTTTAGGACGTAGTGCTCTATGTGCTCTATCTAGTTTGATCTGTTGAGCAGGAGGCGCGTCCATTATTTTATTAAAAATCGTCTTCAAAATCTTAGGGAGATTTTCCTCCCCATGAGGTTCTGGCAGGCCACGAACCCTAATATTATGTCTACGACCCCCATTTCCAAATCCTCCAGGTGCCTTTGATAGTCACAAATTGCTTCACCCTGCACCATAACTGTGGAATAGAGCTGAGAAACATATGTAGAGGTTAGATCATGGTCATCTTCTAGGGTCTCAACTCTGTGTGAAATAAGTTGAATATCCTTCCTTACAGTCACAATCTCCACTCAGCACGCATTACGCACTTCAGCTATAAGCAGTTTAAAATCTGTGGGAATTTGTTTCATATATGAGCTCCATTTATCATGAGCATCATCAGGTACTGTAAATTCGAAGTCTGAGGAGGATTCCTGGTCTGTATTACTGGCAAATTGAGACAGGCGAGGAGGATTTGATATATCAGCTTCTTTACCTGTACATGGATCTTGCCGCCCTGACCTCCTGAGATGGGGGATGTCTCCTGTGCTGCAGCTGAGCTGATACACCGCTCTGCTTGGACAATTCCCCTTGCATGTGTAACTCTGGGAGGGGGGCAGGGGTGGATCTGAGGGGGGCTGCAGACTTTTCTGCTCCTGTCTCATATCAGAACGACCCTCCAGTGTCTCAGGGAAAACTTAATTCACCACTGTGAATTCACTATACACTATATACAGAGCTCCTGTATATATTCATTGATGAGTCATTGTATTACCTGTACACTTACTACACTTACACTCTACACTTTATACAGAGCTCCTTTGTAGAATGTAATCATTGGAAATAAGTGTTGTAAGCATTGTGTTTTTTTTATTAATGATCTGTATTCTAGTATTCGGTCGGTCACTATGTAGTGGTAATATGTTGTCTGGTCAAGGTGTGGCAGTATTCATCCCTGTAAGTGGTATTATTTGTTCACTATGTGGTCTGGTCATGGTGTGGCATTTTTTTCCCTTGTATGTGGAATTTTTTGGTCGCTATATGCTGGTAATATGTGGTTTGGTCATGGTGTGGCAGTATTTCTCCCCTGTGTGTGGTATTATTCGGCCACTATGTGCTGGTAACATGTGGTCTGGTTATGGTGTGGGGATGTTTCTCCCTTGTATGTGGTGTTATTGGTCTTGGTATAGTGGATTGTGTTGTGTATGGCAGTCAATTCTTCTCTCTGATATTAATTACTAGAAGATTAAGTATTTAATCACTAATGGAAAGAAATAATGTCCACAAGTGATAAGTTATTGATTGGAGGGGTCTGACTGCTGGGACACACACTGCTTGGCAGAATGTGGAGCTTTTATCCCCATTAGACTGGACCACTGATCCATTTATTCCCTTGGTGGCTGCAAGCTCTCCTCTTGTTTTATTCTGGAAAGCCCAAAGAGAATGAATGATGCTGCAGTCAGACATCTCACCTGCCTCTTCATTTTGAAATGGAGATAAAAGTTCCCTGTCAGGGATAACAGTTTCCAATTCTTCCGATCAGTGCAGTTTACAACAGTCAAACCCAAACGATAAAGAAGTTAATCACCTATCCTGTAGAGCCCATGGATCGGTGTGTTTTAACCAAAGAACCCCTTTAACCCCCCCTTAACCACCGGAGCTGTTTTTGGTTTTGCGTTTTCGTTTTTCGCTCCCCTTCTTCTCAGAGCCATAACTATTTTATTCTTCCGTCCATATGGCCATGTGAGGGCTTGTGTTTTGTGTGACGAGTTGTACTTTTGAACGACACCATTGGTTTTACCATGTCATGTAAAAATTCCAAGTGCAGTGAAATTGCAAAAAAAAAATGCAATCCCACACTTTTTTTGCTTGGCTTTTTTTATGCTAAAACTGACCTGCCATTATGATTCTCCAGATCATTATGAGTTCATAGACACCAAACATGTCTAGGTTCTTTTTTATCTAAGTGGTGAAAAAAAATTCCAAACTTTGCAAAAAAAAAAAATTTGCACCATTTTCCGATACTCGTAGCGTCTCCATTTTTCGTGATCTCAGGTTGGGTGAGGGCTTATATTTTATGTGCCGGGCTGACGTTTTTAATGATACCATTTATGTGCAGATACGATCTTTTGATCACCCGTTATTGCATTTTAGTGCAAGGTCACGGCAACAACAAAAAATGTAATTCTGGCGTTTCGATATTTTTCCCGCTACGCCGTTTAGTGATCAGGTTAATCTTTTTTTTATTGCTAGATCGGGTGATTCTGAACTCAGCGATACCTAATATGTGTATGTGTGATTTTTTTTTTATTGTTTTATGTTGAATGGGGCGAAAGGGGGGTGATTTAAACTTTTATATTTTTTTCATATTTTTTAAAACTTTGTTTTATTGTGGCATGCTTCAATAGCCTCCATGGGAGGCTAGAAGCATCCACTATTTGATCGCTACTTGATCGGCTCTGCTACATATAGGCGATGAGCAGATCGCCTACATGTAGCAGAATCACAGCATTGCTATGAGCGCCAACCACCGGGTGGTGCTCATAGCAATGCCGCATCAACAACCATAGAGGTCTCTATGAGACCTCAGGTTGTTATGGCAATGCATCACTAACCCCCGATCACGTGTCGGGGGTCGGCGAAGCGTTCATTTCCGGCTACTCTCATTTCCTGCTGGAAGCTCTAGCGTTCGACAGCGGGATTTAACGAGTTAAAAGGCACGGGCGGATCGCGTTTCCGCTCGCGCCTATTGCGGGCACGTCAGCTGTTGAAAACAGCTGACATGTTGCGGCTTTGAGGTGGGCTCACAGCCGGAGCCCACCTCAAAGCGAGGAATACAGACCGCTGACGCAATAGTACGTCAGCGGTCATAAAGGGGTTAATGCAAACTACCGTAATTGTACATCCCAGTTATAGTATGCACATGGTAGATGTGCAGGAGCCGCTTGTTTTTTACAGTCGCTGCTCCATTATAACGGGTATAACGGCTAACAGGTATTTGCATATAACTGTAGGGTGGGCCTTAGATACCCCAGTCCAGTGCTGGAAGAGCGTATCTCAAAACTTTGCAGCCCTTACAAAGTAATTTTCATCCTATTGGACCCCCTAGATTCCCCATATAGTCCAATGGGCTCCACATAGATGGAATAACATAGATGTCCTGTAGATATATACTTTCAGAAGCCTACTATATATAATAAACTTGCACCCTTTAGTGCTTTTAATATGGCGCTAAGGGGTGCTTAGCCTTACTTACCCTAATAAATAAATGAGAAAAATGACATAGTGTTCCACCTAGATTTAATAACCAGCCCAGGTAAAGAAAACAGCTGTGAGCTGATATTATCAGTCCCTAATTATTGGGCCTTTTCAGCCTAAAATTACCAGCCTGCAGTCACCCCAGTATTGGTGCATCACTTTAGATACTCCAATTTTGGCACTTTGCCCCACTCTTCACAATTGCCCTGGCGCGGTGACAATCGGTGTAATGATAGTTGGGGTTGATGACAGCTGTGAATTGTCAATATTCATAGCTGGCATTAAGCCCTGGGGTTTGTAATGGAGAAGTGTCTATTAGACACCCCCATTACTAACCCAGTAATGAAAAAAAATACAGAAAAATAAATTTTATTTGAAAGAAACACTCCCACACACGTTCCCTGGTTCACCGATTTATTTTTGAAAATAATATGCAGTCCTTCGTAGTCCAGTGAATCCGCTTTAGTCCACAAATGGAAAGTTGAAAAACATAAAAAGAGAGAAATAAAAGCAAGATACTGTTCCTCATTCACCAATTTATTAGAAAACAAAAAGTTCTCATGCAGGTCCACCGTAATCCATGGTGTTCCCACGGCATTCTCCGAATCTGACGTTGAAAGGCTTGTTTAGACAACAAAGCTGCATAGGCTGTAGCATCAACCACTCCAGGTCCCGCTGTGTTACGTGCTACCCTACGGCTCAGAACAGAGGTGACAGTAACTACACCATTCATCAGAGTTGCCAAGTCATGCTACTTTCTGTATAGTGGCCCTACATAGTGCACCACAGTTTAATTGACCCAAATAGTGCCCCACAGTATAATAGCCCCATATAATGCCCCACAGTATAATGATCCCACATAGTGCCCCACTGTATAATGGCCCCATATAATGCCCCACAGTATAATGGCCCCATATAGTGCTCCACAGTATCCTTGTATATGTGCCCCATCCTGGTATATATATATGTCCACCCATCCTGGTATATGTCTCTCATCCTGGTACATGTCCACCCTCCTGGTACATGTCCCCCATCCTTGTATATCTTCCTCATCCTGGTCCCCATCCTGGTGCATATTTCCCATTCTGGTATACGCCCCCCCATATATTCAATGCATAGGAAAAAAATGCTTCTACTCACCTGCACTCCCAAGCAGATCAGCATCCACTTGTGTCAGTTTGTTCAAAGCACAGCAGCGTGATGATTTCCCTGCTGTGCTCTGAGCACTTCAGCAGTGATCACAGCCTGTACTGTAATAGTGATGACAGGCTGCAATCACCTCTTCCCAACACCGCAGATACTCACTGCACCCCATACCTCCTCTCCACGGCAGCTCCTCTTATCACATGCACTAAGCAGTGTGGGTAATGACAGGGGAAATGTGCAGCATGCACATACACCGCAGGCTGCACAAAGATGGAGCCCAATTCCTCCAAGAGCTGTGACCTGGACAGCCCATTGGGTGTGCCCAGGACACTGATAGATCATACCACTGCCATCTTTGTCAAGATACGCAACTTCGCTGCCTCTAATCGTCAGGACAAACACGCAATGGGCTGCCGAATGATCGATGAGGCTGCGACTGAGCATATGGCACATACAATGCCGATTCCAATGCATTGAAAATAAACTTCTTTCTCACCCCCCTGGGGTTGATCTTTGTTGTCCTTTCTCATTTCTCGGGTCCTCTACCAGAGGCCTGGGAGTTTGAGGGTTCTGCGCAGCATCTTAGTTGTTCCCAGTATTGCGCTTTTCTGGACAGAGAGCTCAGATGTTGCTCCTGCGATCTGTTGTAGCCATTCTTTCAACTTAGGGGTCACTGCTCCAAGTGCTCCTATCGCCACTTGAATCACTGTTGCCTTCACCTTCCACACCTTCTCCAGTTCTTCTTTGAGGGCCTAGTATTTCTCCAGCTTCTCATATTTCTTCTTTCTGATGTTGCTGTCACTTGGCACTGCCACTTTTATTATCATTGCTATCTTCTGATCCTTGTCTACTATCACAATGTCTGGTTGGTTAGCCAACACCTGCTTATCCGTCTGGATTTTGAAGTCCCACAGGATTTTTGCCCTTTCATTCTCCACCACTTTCTCTGGGGTCTCCCACCTGGACTTAGGGGGGCTTAGCCGATATGCTGCATAGATGTTCTTGTATATAATTCCTGCTACTTGGTTGTGGGGTTCATAATGCGCTGTTCCTACTTGCATTTTGCATCCTGCCACTATGCAAACTTGTTTGCGCTTCCGCGTAATGTTCATAACAGCAGAGAGAAAGCCAGCGGCTGAGGGCTGATGTTAATATTCTGGGTAAAGCCCCTGTTACACACTGCGATATCATTAGCAATATCGCTGTAAAGTCACCGATTGACGTAGCAGCGATATTGCTATGTCTGATACCTCCGACCGGCTCCCCCGGTGGTTATCGCTGGTCGCGCGAGAAGGTCTTGAACCATTTCTCGTCGTCAGCTTCCTGCTGTGACGACGAGCAACGCGGGCGGGAGGACGTCAGGATCGCCGCGTCTGACAGGTAAGTAGCGACCCCCGACCCCTGCGATGTCGCTGGTGAGATCTGCCTGTGTGGCAGCTCACTAGCGACCACTTAGCGATGCACCAGCGATCCATATCGTTGTCGGGATCGCTGGTGCATCACTATGTGTAACGGTACCCAAGAGCCAATATCCATGGCCCCTTCTCAGGCAATTAATATCTGCTCACAGATGTTTGCTTAGCCTTTACTGGCTAGTTTGCAGGGGAACCCCAGAAAAAATTGACATGGGGTTCCTCAATAAAATTGAACCAGCATAGGCTAGCCAGACACCTGTGGGCTGATATTAATAGCCTGGGAAGGGGCCATGGACATTGGGCCTCCCAGGCTAAAAGCATAAGCTCTCAGCTGCCCCAGAAATGGCACATCTTATAGATGTGCTCCATTTCTGGCACTTAGCCTTGCTCTTCCCACTTGCTCTGCAGTGGTGGAAAGTGGGGTAATATTTGTGGGGTTGATGTCACCTTTGTATTGACATCAAGCCCATGGCTTAGTAATGGACAGGCATCTATAGGACACCTATCCATTACTAATCCTATAGTGATATGGTAAATAAAGACAGACACCCAGAATAAAGTCCTTTATTTGAAATAAACACACAGACATTTACCATACTTATTGCATTGCCTAATCCCCGAATCCCTCATCTCCTGCAACAAAAATAAAATAATAAACCAACACAAATACTCCCTGGTCCGATGTAGTCCTAAATGAGTGTCCCACGACGATCTCATGTGCAGAATAGTCACATCGGGAGACGTGACTGCTCTACATGGCTCCGGTGATACACTGAGAGGTCACCGGAGTTCGTGCTCTCACTTATGGCACCACTGCTGTGAGAATTTTCTCACGCAGTGGTGCCGCAAGTGACAGCATGAACTCCGGTGACCTCTGATGGCGGCGCAGTGATACACTGTGGGAGGATACCACTGTATCACTGGAGCCATTTAGAGCAGTCACATCTCACGATGCGACTGTTCTACATGTGAGATCGTCGTGGGAAACTCGTTATTTAGGAGACAGTCTCCGCCCACACACTCTTCCTCCTTCCTTTCTGCAGTGTTTTTGGCACACAAATCCGCAGACCTTTTTACACCTGTGGTTTAGCTGCGGATTTGACTGACTCACTGTAATTCAATGGGTGCAGAAATACTGCAGATCCGCAAAAAGAATTGACATGCTGCGGAAAATAAAATGCTGCGAATCCGCCCAGAATTTTCAGCAGCATGTGCAAACCAATTCTGGATTCCCATTGGTTGGGCAATACATTGTGGATTTGGTGCAAATCCACACGGAAAAACCGCTGCGGATCCGCATAAAAATCCGCAACGTGTGCACATAGCCCACAGAAATGCTATGCACCTGTTTCACAATGCAGATGATGTCTTCCTCCTAAATAGAACATTGAAGCTCGGGGAACCATTAACCACAGAGAAGATGGCCACAGGATGAGTGGAATTTACAATGGGCTACTTGCCATTCAATTTGTATATCTTACTGCTGCGCCATGCACCTTCTCTGCTATAAGCTATCACCTTTGCTTTCCTCCATCAATCAAGAGGCGGAGGGCAGTGACATGTGTATTTCAGAGAATACATTTGGAACAAAGAATGTTGCAGGACCCTCCCTTTCAAACCAGTGGTCTTATTACCTTGCAGCACAAAACCAGCATTTAAGGTGTTGGTGAGAGGGACTAGGAATAGGAGTTAGGCCTCTTTCACACATCAGGTTTTCGCCGTCAGGCGCGATCCGGCGCTTTTGACAGAAACCGGATCCGGTTTCCCCCCCATTGACTTGCATTTGCGCCGGATCGCGCCGGATGGCCATGCATTTCATCCGGTTTTCGCCGGATCCGGCAATGTGTCGCGATCCGGCGTCTGGAAAAAACGGCTACTGTAACGTTTTTTGTCTCCGGCGAAAAAGCCGGACATGCCGGATCCGGCGCGTCCGGCTTTTTCACACAATGAAAGCCTATGAGCGCCGCAATGCGCCGGATCCGGCAAAAGCCGGATCCGGAGGCCGGATCCGGTTTTTTGGTCTGAGCATGCTCAGTAGCTCTGCCCACAAGACATATATAAAAGCAAGACAGTGGGACCCACAGCCACACCCAACATGCCACCCAAGAAAGCAACCAAGCGAAGCAGGAGAAGGCAGGAGACCACTGCAGCACCATCAGCACCACAACCACCCCAAATGGAGCAGCAAATGCAACATGCTGAGGAGGGGAGGCCAGCAGCAGATGAGAGACGGTAATTATCAAATCCCCCATTCCTCCAAACTAGGGCTATTGAATATCAAGATATTCATTGGCCCTTTGTTTCTCTTTATTCAACAGCCACCCAATAGATGCAGCAGCAGCAGCAGCAGCAGCAATGGCAGCAGCTGGAACACCACCCACAGGCATGGAGTGTGGCCACCAGGAAGACAGCACATCATCTTCTGGGAGCCCTCCCTCGCATCGTCAGCGTTTGACGGTAAGTTTTTATTTCCAAAATCCATCTTCTCTGTAATATATGTCTATTCATTGCCTTTTATTTCAAAACAGGATTCACAAGATGAAGAGGAGCTCCCAGAAGAAGAAGAAGGAAGGGGTGGACAGACACCTGGAGTGGGCTCACAATTGGTAAGTTTTTTGCATCAAACGCAGAAACACAACATCACACTACACACAACACATAGAAAACAATGTTCTGCAGACCACACACAGCAAACAAATGCCTACATCCAAAGACATAACATTTTTTGTTTTCTTCTCTAGTCTTCCCAATCTGGTGCTCGGCCAAGAGGTCCTCGCAGTGCCTCCCAGGGTCGTCGGCGCCAGCAACGCGGCGGTCACCAGCGTGTAAGTATAAATATTTTTGCTTTGTTTTTTTGCACTTTTTATTTCATTTCTTATGTGGAGGCGTTATTTTTGTCTTTTTCTTTAACAGCCTTCACAGCGTGCTCCCGACTCTGACGGTGAGGATGGAGGACTTGATGTGGACCACCTCATCGATCTCGTCCGAGAAAGGGAGCCGCTCTGGAATATGGCTGACCGCCGCCACGCTGACCTTATCGTTACCCGACGACTCTGGGAGGAAAGCTGTTCGCTGCTTGTGGGCCGCTGGGAGGACCTCGATGTTCGGGCCCAGATTACAGAGCGTAAGTATATACAGTACCGGTTGCTTGATGTAAACCAGTGTTTCCCGAACTCCAGTCCTCGTGGTCCCCACGGATCATGTGTTCAGGATTTCTATTTACTATGGAAATCCTGAAAACATGACCCCTGGGGACCATGAGGACTGGAGTTTGGGAAACACTGATGTTGTATACTAACCACTCCTTTCTCGTTTCAGGGAACAGAATTGTGAATCGGTGGCGGTCTGTGAGGGATCGTTTCAAGAAGGAGTTCAATAAAGAGATGCGGGCCCCGAGTGGATCTGGAGGACGCAGGAGCAAGTACAAGTACGCAGAAGCCCTGTCGTTCCTCCGGGAAACAATGGTCACCAGAAGGTAAATATTACACACCACATGTGAAAACAAATGTTAGATGTAAATTTTTTTTTCAGCCAGGGCCATACCATGTCAGTATTTTAATTGTTTTTTTTTCTCTTTATTCCACAGCACGGTGAGCAGCACTCGGGAGCCTGCACGATTGGACCCTTCTGAGGCGATCCCTGAGGAGACCGGCACCGAGGGACACTTCGACCGCCCCGGTACATCTGCACCTTCCCAGCCTTCCCACACATTCGACCCATCTGTCCCATCCACCAGCACAGGAGCATCGTGGCCGCCTACATTACATGAAGCTGCTGGTGAGGAGATCGCTTTCCCTTTACCCCACCCTTCTGCCCCTGCCACCTCTAGTACACCTGCGGGTACTGGGCGGCAGCGGCAGAGGGGTCAGGAAAAGACTTATGCGCCAGAGTTCTTGCATCTGAATGCATCTTTCCAGAACTGTCTAAAAGTCTTGTCAGAGCAAATCTCCGCAGGCTATCAGATCAACTCCAGCATTCTGGAGGTGAAGACACTTCTGCAAACCATGCATTCAGAAGCAAGATCTTCGCCAAACCACACCTTTTTCAGGTCTGTTGTGGAGCGCATGGAAATGCTCTCTCCTGCCCAGCAGATGCATGTAATGCATTCATGCCACGCTGCTCTCCAGCAAGTTACCTCCCAACCTCCTCCTCCCACCACAGTAGTTCCTCCACCTGCACCCCCTCCAGCCACTTTCCATCCTCCCCCTCCTATTACATCTACACCCCCTCCAGCCACTTTCCATCCTCCCCCTCCTATTACATCTACACCCCCTCCAGCCACTTTCCATCCTCCCCCTCCTATTACATACCATCCACCTCCCCAGCACCATCCACCTCCCCAGCACCAGCAACCTCCCCAGCACCAGCAACCTCCCCAGTACCAGCAACCTCCCCAGTACCAGCAACCTCCCCAGTACCTGCAAACTCCCCAGTACCTGCAAACTCCCCACTTCCAGCAACCTGCCCCGTACCAGACATCTCCCCACTTCCAGCAACCTGCCCCGTACCAGACATCTCCCCACTTCCAGCAACCTGCCCCGTACCAGACATCTCCCCACTTCCAGCAACCTGCCCCGTACCAGACATCTCCCCACTTCCAGCAACCTGCCCCGTACCAAACTCCTTCCCCATACAACTTGCCATCAACATCATCTGCTCCTACAGTCCCTGCCCAACCCTCCACTCCACCACCCACCACCTCTTCTGCTTCCCACATGTCCACCCATTCTGTAGTTTTTTCCACACCTTCACCTCTAACTGTTCCTTCCCCACCACGATCCCAGTCCTCTCTCCACACTCCCAGTGTCGAAGTGTCCCGCAGCCCCTACAGCAGTATTTCCACCACACACTACACAGATTTATAATGTGTGTATTTAAATAAAAATGACCAGTTTTATGGTTTCAGTTTTATAGTTTCAAAGTTTTATTAAACAAGTTTATTAAAATTTTAAAAAAGTTTACTAAAAAAAACATTTTTCAATAAAAGTTAAATTATTTTACACTGGTTGTCTGTCATTTCTTTCTGCGGCGAAAAAGGTTAAATACAGGGTATTTAAAAGGTGAAATGGTATTCAAAACTAGGTATATAACTGTGGGTAAATTTTAGCTTTTTGCCACAGTTGTGTTCCTGGTTGTGTTTGAAGCAAAGTATTTCACCTAAAAAGTTGTGTTTATTGTTGGTGATTTCCTAACAATGTACACAACTTTTGTTAAAAGGTGAAATACTTTGCATAAAACACAACCAGGTACACACCTGTGGCCTAAAGCTAAAAATAGAGACCATGACAAGATAGCCAACTTTGGTTGGCAAAGGTATATACTGTTGGTACAGAAGGTACACAAGTTTGGTTGGGCACAAATCTTTCACACTCTGTCATCCTGCCAGTGTACTCTGCCTTGAGGTGACATAAAGTATAGTGCAAAATTGTCCCTCATTACTGAAACCATCACAGAACTTCTAGTGGTAATGTCATGGTAATCTTGCAAGGTGGTTTCTTCAGAGGTGTCCTCAATGGAAATGGGTTCCTTGCAGATAACAAAATTGTGGAGTACCACGCACGCTTTGATCACCTCGTCCACAGTTTCTGTCTTGAGGTTGATCGCAGTCAATAGGACCCGCCATTTGGCTGTCAGAATACCAAAGGTACATTCAACCATTCTTCTTGCTCTTGTGAGGCGGTAATTAAAAATGCGTTTTGGTCTTGTCAATCCTCTGCTAGAGTACGGTTTCAAAAGGTGTTCTGACAGCTGGAAGGCTTCATCCCCTACACAGACAAATGGTATAGGTGGACCAGATGTTTGCGGCAGCGGTCTAGGTGGTGGGAACTGGAAGGTGTTTCCATACAGTTTACGCCCCATGGCAGACAGTTTGAAAACTTGAGAGTCATTGGAGCGGCCATAGGCCCCAATATCAACCACAATAAATTTGTATTCCGCGTCAGCGATGGCCATGAGGACAATTGAAAAATATTTCTTGTAATTGAAATATTCCGATCCCGATCCAGCTGGCTTTACAATGCGGATGTTTCCCGTCCACAGCGCCCAAGCAGTTTGGAAACTGACATATCTGTTGAAACTTGTCAGCAATTTCAATCCACCTCTCTGTTGTGGGCTCTGGTAAAAACTCTTCAGCTAAGGAGTCCCACAGTGCACGGCATGTGTACTTCACAATTCCAGATATGGTGGAAATCCCGAGTCTGTACTGGAAATGCAGTGACGAAAGGGATTCTCCAGTTGCAAGAAATCTGTGGGGAATTAAAAAACAATAAATTAGTTTTAAATCACAGCATTACATACCAAAACTGAGCTATAACACTTGGAGATACAAACTACCACCAACAAGATTGCAGTGAAAGTGTGCTCTGATGCGAGCATATCCAATAAATGTGGCTTACCTTAAAGTCACCATCAGACGCTCTGCGGGTGAAACAGAGAAGCGGCAATAGGTGTCCGCTTTTCTTATGAGGTGTGCAATGCGCTCCACCAAGTAATCAAAATTCTCCATTTTCATCCTAACATATCCAAAAAATTTATCCGGGTTTCGTCGAAGGTCCATGCATAGTGTAGAAGAGACCCCACGCGTCATTCTCTTGGCTGTGATGGGGTGGATCCACAAACGTCGTCTACGATGCCTGATGCGCTGCTGTCTCGCTCTCTCCTTCTCCAGAACAATCACCCTCAAACGATTTGCCTCCGCTGTAAAATCCGCCAAATTCTTCAAAATATTTCCAATGACAACATCCATCTTCGCCAGTAACTTGCTCTTCTCTCCAACCTGCACTTTCTCCTCTACAACCTGTCAAAGAAGGGCTGTAGGAACATGCTATATATAGTTTTCCAGTAGCCAATCCCGTTCGGAAGGCCACAAGGGTCAATTTTAAAAACCGGATCCGGCGTAATCCGTCGAAAAACGGATAGAAAAACGGATGAACCGGATGAGACGGATCCGGTTTTGTCTGTCAAGAAAAAGACGGATCCGGCAGAAAACCGGATCCGTCACATCCGGTTTTACGAAACAGTTGCTGGATCCGGCGTTCCGGCACGACGCCGGATCGCGCCTGACGCCGAAAACCTGATGTGTGAAAGTAGCCTTAGTGGTGACATCTTTCAATATCTAGTATACAGATTTATTATCTGCTTTGGAAAATGGAACATTTGGTGAAGTTAGGTCAGGACCACTTACTGTTCCACTGATCCACAAATATTGTCTCTCAAAGAAATTCTCATTTATTAAAAGTTATGTATTTTATTAATTCTTTTAAAAAGGAACTACCACAAATATTCCCAAACAAACACAAACTGGCCCAGCAAAATATCTGAATTCCTAGGCCATAATATCAAATCAGGGGTAAGGTACCTACTGTGACATCGGCGGCCGCGGTCGCCCCTCACCTGCGCACCCCCGTCCGTCCACACTTCCGTCCTGTGGTCCCTCCGGCTGCTGGCACCCGCGCCGGTCTTAGGTCGTGGGCGCGCGCCCGCCCCTTCTCTTCGTCTGTCCGTGGGCGTCACTGAGGGGCAGGGCTGGGGACACACTTCCTGCTCCTAAGGTATTTCAGGCGTCTTCCCTATGAGGAAGACGTCTGGTGATCGTGTGGTATCCCGCACTACTCTGGCCTGCATTCCTAGCGCTACTATCCGGCGTCTCCCTGTTCTGTTTCCTGCTCTTCCAGTCTGCCTCCGTCCCTCCTGTCTGTACATTCCCCTCCGTACTCCGCTAGCCTGCTGTCTGCCTTTCGTACCCGTTTCCTGCCTTCTTGGTTCCTCTGTCTTATGCCCATATACATATGTACACATTTCTCCCTGGGGTCTCCTGTCTGCACTCCCTCGGCTTCTGTACCTTTCCCTGCCGTCCCTACGGGTATAGCTGCCTGGTTCCTTCCCTCTCGGATATCCTCTGTTCAGGTACCCTAGCTTCTGTTCGTTATCCTTGTTCTGTCTCTTGCCTTACTCGTCCTTCGAGCCGTCCCTCCTGGTATCGGCTGTCGCGGCCCTGACCTCTGTGGTCTTGCCCCCAACGATCCCTGTATAGAGGTCGGTCATCACCTGGTGCGCTCCCCCCGGAGGCTCCAGAGCCGCGACCCAGAGGGTCCACTCTCGGGCGTAGTCTGCTCCTGAGCATCACACCTACCTACTACACCCGATTTGATATTATGGCCTAGAACTTGAAGTATTTTGTTGGGCCAACTTGTGTTTGATTGGAAACATTTGTGGTAGTTCCTTTTGAAAGGATATATAACTTTTAATTGAGAATTTCTTTGTGAGACATTACTGATACTCGCCAACACATCTTATATATGGTTAGCTCTGATCCATAACTCTGTAAAGAAGGCCTCACATTGTATACATCTGTGTGGAACAACTGGACCCCACCTAAACTACATCTGAATGGGTTTGAAAATTGGATTTCATCAGTAGAGATGAGCAAACCCGAACTTAAAAGTTCATGGTTTGTACCAGACAGTTAGTGTCTGGTTCTAAACTGTGAACTTCTCCCCAAAGTCAGTCATAATGCTAGGAGTTCCGTGGAAAGACAGAGTGAGATTTCCAGTTCAAAAGTTCAGGTCCCAATTGTTCGGGTTCAGGTTCACGCTCTGGCACCCAAACAGAACTTTGGACTAAAGTTTGGGATGGGTACGAGAATTCGAATTTTCACAGATCCGCTCATCCCTATTCATCAAGTATTACAAGACTCAGACATCTATTATACAATAATGCTGTTTGTCTCATCAGTTATAGGAGGAATAGAAGCTCCTCATAGATGATTTTATCATATTCAGATACGACAAATCTTTGATGCACAAAACAGGATTAAGAAACCTTAAATGCAGTCAGACATGTTACTGAACACAAATTCAGGGAGAACGTCTGGTATGACTTCTGGACTTTATAAAATGTCGCCATTTAAATATTTGAAAAATGATCCCCTTGTAAGAATGGATAAATGGAAAAGGGACATTGAGCCCGATACTGATGACCAATTGACAAGCGTCCTTGAGGTGGTCAGGTGTATAGACAGACCTAAGGGAAAGTATCAGTCTGTCACAATTATATTATCCATAGGGGATATATGACCCCTCTGTTTCTCCACAAGATCGGAATAGGTACGGAGGTCAAAGCTACGAAGTCCTTAGTAGAAGTTGCTGATCTTATACACATGCTCGGGGATTACACAGTAAATACTTTCACAGAGTAAAGTTATTACAATTGTGTAATCATAATTGATAGGTTTCATTGAAGACACCAAGGTATTTTTTCATAAATAATGTAGAAGAACCAACACTGGACACACATGGTAAAACTGTGGTAGGACATTTATTGTTTCTTGCATATAAATTGATAACATTTAGATGGATTCAGAAAAACCCTACTACAAAACATGATTAACAAAGTCATTACTACAGGACTGTATGAGAAAGTGGTTTATTCTAAAAGAATCGCTAGAGGTAAAAATGAGAGAATTCGGGCTCCGTGGCTGGATACTTCGGGCCTGGTTCCCAGCATGTTAGTACAAAACGGGGTCTTTGTCCTTAATGCTCCTCTACTCAGTATAATGAGACTCACTAATACTGTTGATCTACAGAGCGTTTGTGTAAAGTAGAAACTGCCAAAATACGAGGACCTCCTCTGATCTATATGTCATTGTATAAAGAACTATGGAGATAGCGGTATTCACTATATAAAATATGTGATGTTCCTGTAGCCCTAATATTTCCGTACATGAGGTCTCTGAATAAATAATCTTTCCCCAGCATTACAAATTTGGATAAGGGAGGCGGGGAGAAGGAGACATTTTATTTTAATTGGAATGGATAACCAAAGATGTTCAAACAAACAAGGAATGGATCGTACATGTGAATAGTAATTTACAATATGAACATGTTTATTATTGTAGTATAGAAAAGTTATAGACTTTGTTCACACACGGAGATTGTGGATTGAAGAGACTGATGAATGGCAGGTCACTGATATTGGAGGTAGAAGGAAATATTGGGTATTATTTGGTAGATTTAAGGGGAGGTGTTGCAATTCTCTTGTTCATATAGGGTATATTTAAATATGTAGCTGTGAACTATTCAAAGGAATATTGCATTTAATTTGATGTTTAGATAACAGGTGTACCGTATTTTGCGGGATTATAAGATGCACCCCAAATTTTGGGGTGACACAAGAAAAAAAATTTACGTAAAATTTGGGTGCCTCTTATCGATTTTAAGGGTAGCTTACCTGGGGTGGAGCGGGATCACAGGAGGCAAGGATGCTGCTTCAAAAGGCTGGTGGTGGTGGCAGGAGTGGGGCGATGCTGTGATGCCTGGGCGCTTATTAGATATCGGAGCCTGCGAGCGTAGTCCCCTTACCCATTCAGTTCCCTGCGGCGGGCTTTGGAAAAATGGCCTCCAGATTGAGATTTCGGGAGAAGAGATCTTGTTTCCCGAGATCTCAATATGCGCATGCGCTGCCTCCGTTGGCAATTTTCCTGAAGCCCACTGAATGGGAAGCTGAACTGAATTGTTAAGGGAACTTCTCTTACCGACACCAACATCTAATGAGAGCCCAGGCACCGCAGCCAAATTTGGATGAAAAGATAGTGCATCTTATAATATGAAAAATACGATATATTAAGAACATATGTTTTAATTCAAATGTAAGTTCTAACTTACTTTCTGGTTTACGTTGTCGTTAGTTTGACTCTCTGTTATGTGTTTTCTTGTACAGTTTGTCAAAAATATATGGTTTATACCTGTGTGAGTTTTCCTTTGTGGTCAGCAAAATATGATTTTCAAGTAAAACATTTCCCACATTCTAGGTATGATAATGACTTCTCTCTTCATGAGATATTTGATGTTTAATAAGACTCTTTTTGTTGGTAAAATATTTCTCGCATTCTGAACATGAAAAAGGCTTCTCTCCTGTGTGACTTCTCTGATGTCTAACAAGAGGTGATCTATCTGCAAAACATTTCCCACATACTAAACATGAAAATGGCTTCTCCCCTGTATGAATTCTCTGATGTGTAACAAGAATTGATTTATATGCAAAACATTTCCCACATTCTGAACATGAAAATGGCTTCTCCCCTGTGTGAGTTCTCCGATGTATAACAAGATGTGATCTATCTGCAAAACATTTCCCACATTCTGAACATGGAAATGGCTTTTCACCTGTGTGAGTTTTCTGATGTGTAACAAGAATTGATTTATATGCAAAATATTTCCCACATTCTAAACATGAATATGGGGTCTCCCCAGTGTGAGTTCTCTGATGTATAACAAGATGTGATCCATCTGCAAAACATTCCCCACATTCTGAACATGAAAATGGCTCCTCTCCTGTGTGAGTTATCTGATGTGTAACAAGATGTGATTTATCTGCAAAACATTCCCCATATTCTGTACAAGAAAATGGCTTTTTCTCTATGTGAGTTCTCTGATGTTTACTAAGATGTGATTTCTGGTTAAAACATTTACCACATTCTGAACATGAATATGGCTTCTCCCCTGTGTGAGTTCTCTGATGCTTAATAAGAGTTGATTTATCTGAAAAACATTTCTCACATTCTGAACATGAAAATGGCTTCTTCCCTGTGTGAATTTTCTGATGTTTAATAAGATCTGATTTGTATGCAAAACATTTACCACATTCTGAACATGAATATGGCTTCTCCCCTGTGTGAGTTCTCTGATGTTTAATAAGATCTGATTTAAATGCAAAGCATTTACCACATTCTGAACATGAATATGGCTTTTTCCCTGTGTGAATTTGTTGATGTCTAATAAGAGTTGATGTAATGTTAAAATGTTTCCCACATTCTGAACATGAATATGGCTTCTCCCCTGTGTGAATTCTGTGATGTGCAACAAGTTTTGACTTATTTGCAAAACATTTCCCACATTCTGAACATGAATGTGGCTTCTTCATTGCGTGAACTTTTTCTTGTCTAACAAGCTTTAATTTCTGGTTAAAATATTTCCCACACTCGGAAGAAAATCTTTTCTCCGCTATGTCAATTTTTGGATGTGTAACGAAAGACGTTTTGAGGGAAAAACTTTTTACACATTCTACATTTGAAAATGGCTTGTTTGCTGTAAGAGCAGTTAGATTTTTAACGTTTCTTTTGTGACACTTATTTTTCTTAATAGTCTCTGATAAATCAGAAGATAGGACCCGTTTAAAAATATCAGATGAAGACTGTACTTCTGGAATAGTGGTATAGACATCAGTTATATCTTGAGTGATATCAAGGTCTTCTGATTTAAAAATTAAACATGTCAGCTGTCCATCTGATCTCTTGGTGTAATCACCTGCCAAGAATAAAGATTATTTTTTAATAAATCATGTTGAATTATATTTTTAGAACATTTCTAATTTGCGTAAAGAAATTGCAAGTTATGTAGCAAAATTAAATTATTTAGCAAGACAAAAACAGTTAATAATTTAACCGTAGACCTTGAAAAGCAACCTGGCTTCATGACCCAATCCAGCAAAATCTGTGCTCCCACAGCCAAATATTCCCTCGCTTTTGAGTTCTGCTGTGTGCCAAAATACTGCTACAATCCACATTTTTAGCATTTTACATTAAAATTTATGTATGGTAGACGTGTCTCCAGAAGCAAAAGTTGGGCTACGCTTATTGGGCATTAAAATGACATATATGCAATTTTTACTCTCCAGCATTCACTGCGTGCTAGTTTCCAGATATTACATTTGGAGTCAAAATAGTCTCTACACCGAAAGGTGAATTCCATGAGGGTAATACAGTCACTTTATGCAGTTTTCTACTGTTCTATTTTCTGTTGTTCTGTCACCCACACACTATTCCAGCAAAATCTGCATTCCCATACCAAAATTTTCTTCATTCCCTTCGGAATCCTGCCATGGGCCCAAATAGTATGATATTGTCCGATTTGGGAGAAGTTGCAAAATATATTGTGGGGTCCATTTTTTCTATTTACCCTTGTAAATTGAAAAAATTGGGGCTGCATCAACAATTTAGTGATTTTTTTAAATTTTTGAATTCTAATTGTTAATTATTGTTTTACACCTAAAAAGGTTAAATTTCATGAATGCTTCATCGTTTTAAGATTGAAGGTAGACTTAGTCATAGAATGTTAGAGTTGGAATAGACCTCAAGAGTCATCGTGTCCAACCCCTTGCTCAATGCAGAATTCACTAAACCATCTCAGCCTCTGTTTGAAGACTTCTGTTGAAGGAGAACGCACCACCTTTTGTGGCAGCCTGTTCCACTCAATGATCATACTCACTGTCAAAAAAGCCGGATTACTTACCGGTAATGCTCTTTTAATGAGTCCATGACAGCACCCACTTGGAGAGAGGGATCCTCCCATAGGAACAGGAAACCTACAGAGATAAAAGAGGGCGGTCCACCTCTCCCCCTCAGTTGGATTTCAGAGTACCAGGAGGACCGCCAAATATTAGGCCATTATATTATCCAATTATTCTAAGTTATTAACTTCACAACTAAGAAGGTGTATATACATTATGTTAACTTCTAGGGAGGGTTAGTGAACGGGTGCTGTCGTGGACTCATTAAAAGAGCATTACCGGTAAGTAATCCGGCTTTTTACCCTTCGCCACGACAGCACCCACTTGGAGAGACTTTCAGAGACCTTCACCTGGGAGGGACCACCGTGCCGAGGACCGCTCTACCAAAGGCTAGGTCAGATGAGCATGATAAATCAAGCCTATAGTGATTATAAAAAGTAGAGGGTGTAGACCAGGTTGCCGCCTTACATATAGATTCGATTGCGACGTCTCTCCTTTCTGCCCAAGAGGAAGCCATAGCTCTGGCTGAATGTGCTCTGACACCCTCCGGAGGATTCTCATTGCTGAGTATGCCAGCCCAATCGCATCTCTGATCCGAGACAGGGTACCCCTTGTAACTTCACATCCCTTCTTTTGGCCCTGAAAAGAAACAAATAGAGCCCTACTCTTCCTCCAGCTGCTAGACCTTTCAGTGTATTGTAATTTTGCTCTTCTAACGTCTAGTGTATGGAATCTTTCTTCCTCTGGAGTAGAAGGGTTACTAAAAAATGAAGGGAGATGGATTTCTTGTGACCTATGAAACCTCCCTGCTACTTTTGGTAAGTATGAGGGATCTGGTTTTAATATTAGCTGATCCTGTAACGTCACTAAAAAAGGGGGATCTATTGAAAGTGCCTGTATGTCACTAACTCTTCTGGCTGAGGTTAGTGCAACTAGCAGTGCTGTTTTGAAGGATAGGTGTTTAAGGGAAATTGAATCTAAGGGTTCAAAAGGCGGACGTGTTAAGGCCTCCAGAACCGGGTTCAGATCCCAAGGAGGGACTCTAGGTATGTGTACTGGCTCGCTCCGCTCACATGCCGCGATGAATCTGCTTATCCATTTATTGCCTGCCACATTATAGCTATAGAGGGCCCCTAGAGCTGACACCTGAACTTTTAGTGTGTTGACAGCTAGCCCTAATTCCTTTCCTTTCTGTAGGAATTCTAGGATCGCCGTAATCGGGATTCCTCCAGACTCAGGCCTTGTGTGGGACTCTAGGAATTTTCTCCATACTCTGGTATAAATTCTCGTCGTTGTTATTTTCCGACTTTGTAGGAGTGTATTGACTAGTCCCTCCGAGAACCCTCTTGATTTCAACATTTCCCTTTCAAGTTCCAGGCAGTCAAGTGGAGACTGCCCACTTGAGGATGGAAAAAAGGTCCCTGTGAGAGGAGCCTGGGGGTTGAGGGAAGCACCCACGGATCTGTTACTGACATCGCTTGCAGGCATGAAAACCACGGCCTCCTGGGCCAGAATGGTGCTATTAGGATTATTCGTGCTTCCTCTGCTCTGATTTTCCTGATCACCTGCGGTAGTAGTATGATTGGTGGGAACGCATATGCCAGTTTGAATTGCCACGGGGCCTGGAGGGCATCCAGAATTTCCGGACTGTCTGACACATTTAGAGAGGCGAACCTCCGCACTTGCCTGTTTTTTCTGGTGGCGAAGAGGTCTATTTGGGGGAAGACCCCAAAGCGACACGATGTGTGTGAATATTCCCCGGTTTAGACACCACTCCCCTTGCCGCAGTGTATGGCGGCTTAGGAAATCTGCCTCCACGTTGTCTCTTCCCCTTATGTGGAGGCCTGAGAGAGACAACAAATGTTCTTCTGCTAGGGATAAAATTCTTCTTGCGGAAGACATTAAGGTGACCGATCGAGTTCCGCCTTGTCTGTTCAGATAAGCGACTACGGTGGTTGTCCGAAAGGATTCTCACGTCCTCCCCTTGTAACTGTGGAAGAAAATGAAATAATGCATGATAAACTGCCTTTAGCTCTTTTAAATTTGACGAATCCTTATCTTCACCTATATCCCATAGGCCTTGGGCAAAGTTATTCCCCATATGGGCTCCCCATCCTGTGGGGCTAGCGTCCGTGATAATTATACGGGAGGGTGTTATAACCCAAGGTACTCCCGCCGTTAGGTTATCATCCTTTAGCCACCACGCAAGGGAGGTTAGGACCTCCTGGGACAGCGTGATTTTCTTTGTCAGATTCCCTCGGTCACGGGACTCCTCTAAAAGAATTTGGTATTGTAGCGTCCTCGTGTGGAACTGGGCCCACTGAACTGCCGGGATGCAGGCAGTAAGGGATCCCAGAAGGGACATTGCTTCCCTTAAAGACATGTGTGGCCGACGTATCGCCATCTAAACCTTCTTTTTAATCGCTGAGATTTTTACCTGCGACAGCAGACACCTTTGGCTTATGGAATCTAGCTCGAGACCCAGGAAAGACTGAACAGACTGCGGCTCGATTCTGGACTTTTTGAAGTTTATTATCCACCCTAGGGCCTGTAAGGACAAGATTGTGTCAGCAACTCGATCACTACATTGTCGAGATGAATTTCCCACTATCAGAAAATCATCCAGATAGGGTACTATTAGTGTGTCCTTCTGGCGTAAAAAAGCCATCACTTCCAGCATCACCTTTGTAAATACTCGTGGTGCGATGGAAATGCCGAATGGCATGGCTGTGAACTGGAGATGCTGTATCTTGCCATCGAGAAGGACCGCCACTCTGAGGTATTTCTGATATCTGGAATGGATGGGAATATGATATTAAGCATCCTTCAGATCCAAGCCTGCCATCATACAATTGGGGAAGAGGAGCTTAATCGTGGATCTTATGGATTCCATCTTAAATTTATGATTTATTATGAATGAATTTAATTTTTTCAGGTTGATAATTGTCCGGAATGATCCGTCTGGTTTAGATATCAGAAAGAGAGGGGAGTAAAATCCTCTCCCTTCTTGCCCCTTAGGCACATGGACCAAAACTTTTTTGTCCAGTAAATTCCGAATCTCAGCTTCCAGGGCCTGCTGTTGGATTGGTGAGCTGAAGGATGTTATAATCAAAGAATTACGGGGTATATGATGGAATCCTATTTTTAACCCGTCTCTGATAATGCCTAGGACCCAAGGGCTAGCCGTAATTTTCTCCCATTCTCGGAAAAAAAATTTTTGTCTCCCTCCTACTGGAGGGACCGGCTCCTCAGTTCCTGTCCCTGCGGAAGGAGGATCCCCTAAACATGGCACCTTTGCCTTTTCCTTCCTTTGTGGCCCAGCGGTTTTGATTCTCCGCTGATCTTCCCCGGCCGAAGGGTCTTCTCCTAAACGCCCTCCTATAAAATGGGAGAGGAGGGTTAGGGAATCCTTTTTTCCTTTCTTTTGCCTTCGTAAGGATTTCATCTAAGGCTCTTCCAAATAAGAACTCACCCTCGCAAGGAATGGTACACAGTTTTGCTTTGGACTGAGTGTCACCTCTTCAGCTTTTAAGCCACAGGCTACGCCTGGCGTTATTAGCCAACTCCGCTGTTCTGGCTGCCATACGTAAGGAATCAGCCGAAGCATCCGCTATATATGCTGCTGCACCGCGGATTAGTGGTATGGCGGCTCGTAGTTTGTCTCTAGGGATCTTCTGGTCTATTTGCTGGTCTAGTTGATCGATCCAGACCAGCATAGAACGAGCTGTGCAGGTACTAGCTATTGCCGGTTTAAATGTGCCGGTAGCTGCTTCCCATGCCCTCTTCAAAGAGGCGTCAGCTTTGCGGTCAAGCGGGTCTTTTAAAATGCCCGTGTCCTCCACTGGTAAGACCGTTTGTTTTGAGGCGGAGGCCACTGCCGCATCTACCTTTGGGACCTTACCCCATGTCGACAACTCTTCGTCGTCGAAGGGGTACCTTCTTTTTGAGGTTGAGGGAAGATACCCTCTCTGGTCCTGTCTCTCCCATTCTTTCTTAACCAGCGCTTTTATTGCTGGAATAACTGGAAAAACTCTCCTCTTTTTGTCCGTCAGACCTGCAAACATGATTTCTTGAGTCGTCTGCGGCTCCTTTGTGTCCGTGCATCCCATTGTATTCCTCACGGATTTGACTAGATTATCCATGTGATCTAAAGGAAAACAGCAGCGGCCCTCCATCTCTGAGGAGGATGCTGATGTGGATGCGTTGGAACTATCTGAGACTACTTCGCCCTCATCGGTGTCTACAACCGCTGGTTTGGTAGTTTCGATATTAGAGGGCCTGCTCTGGTTTAGGGCCTGTAGCTCTTCCCTAATTATGGCCCTTATGTCTACGGCTGATGCCTGTTTTGCCGTCTCATTAATGCATTTTTTGCATATCCTTTTTGTCTAAGACTCCGGTAACGGACGTGCACACAGGGCGCACTCTTTATTTTTTGATTTTTCCTTCCTTTTTGCCTGAGATATGATGACGGCAGGGGAGAGAGTAGAGAGGGAGAGAGAGAGAGAGAGAGAGAGACATTTTATCAGCTTGATAGGCAGAGCGACGTCCACTCACCCAGGGAAGCTGTAGGTACCGGCTCAGGCTGCGAAGGAGGCTTGTTGGCGTGGCTTCTGTGGCTACGATCCGAGGACCCTCGTCTTGTATGGTCCTTGGTTGCTGCTGCGTCGCCTGCCTGGGGATGCGGGTCCTGTCTCGGTGAAGACATGATTGCACGCCATATCTCTGCGCCCCAGGCCTTTTGTAAGCCCCTTCATACCTGGTACCTCCCCCTCCAGGTGCGCCTATTTGCGGCTCATTAGTATGCGCATCGGCGCTGACACTAGCCGCTTGCGCAGATTGAATCGCTCTCTTTTTTTTTTTTTTTTTCTCTCTGCTGGAGGGGGCGGGGAGCGCCTCTATGCCTGCGGTGCCGCCCATCCGCGCGTGCGCTGTGAGTCGAGGAACCTCCGGTAACCCGGAAGTTCCTCCTTACCACATCCTGCCGCTCTGCATGTGCGTCCTCCTGGACGCTGAAGCCTTCTAGGAACGCCGGAGGTTGCCGTTTCCTCCGGTTCCTGCGCCCCCACATGGACTGGAATGGATCCTCCTGCCCGGTATGTTACCCCAGACAGACCCCGGTCGGCGCCACCCGGTACCGGTGTCTCTGCACTCCATACCAGCCGAGGAGGGAGCCGGATTCCAGCACTCCCCCGTCGCTGCCTCTGGACCAGAACCCCTGCCGTTCTCGCAGACACTGCACAGGCGGTTCCTTGGCCCAGGTAAGCTGTAGCGTATCCTGCGGTTCCCCATCGGAACAGGAAACCAACTGAGGGGGAGAGGTGGACCGCCCTCTTTTATCTCTGTAGGTTTCCTGTTCCTATGGGCGGATCCCTCTCTCCAAGTGGGTGCTGTCGTGGCGAAGGGTAAAAATTGTTTTTAATATCTATTCGGTATCTACTCCTTTTCAGTTTCATTCCATTGCTTCTCGTGATTCCATGTGCAATTGAGAATAATGATGCTCTTTCTACACTGTGACATCCCTTTAGATATTTTTAGACAGCTATTAAAGCGAACTTGTCAGCTGTTTTGCCCGATATAAGATATGGCCACTGTCTTTCAGGGCTTATCTACAGCATTCTATAATGCTGTAGATAAGACCCGATCTGACCTGCAAGATAAGAAAAATAACTTACACTCACCCAGGGGGGCGGTCCAGTCCAATGGGTGTCGCAGGGCCTGGTCCAGCGCCTCCCATCTTCTTATGATCGCCGTCCTCCTGCTTTCTTCATGGTCCCCGGCATCGCGCTACTGCACAGGTGTACTTACCTGCCCTGTTGAGGGCAGAGCAAAGTACTGCAGTGCGCAGTTGCCAGGAAAGGTCAGAGAAGCCCAGCGCCAGCGCACTTCAACAGGGCAGATAAATACTCCTGCACAGGAGCGCGATGCCGAGGAGCCTGTGAAGCAAGCAGGAAGGCCGCATCACAGGAAGATGGGAGTATAAAGAAAAACTCCTGAATATAAATATACCCCCGACTAAGGAATATACTTCCGAAACGCGCGTCGGGGTGTGCGCAGTATTAGGCACCGGCAGAATTTAAAGGTACAGACCCCTCTTTTCATAGATGATATTCTTGTATTAGTATTCTTTGTGTGCTGCATCACACTGACTGGAATTATTTTCTCATGTAATTTCTTCCCCCTTTCCTTTTTGCACTTCTGGCACTTCATGTGGTATATTGCATTTAACCACATATGCACTTTTTTGGTCACTCATTTGCGTGTATTCACTTTTTAAAATTTATATTCAGGAATTTTTCTTTATACACCATTTAATGATGCATACACAAGTATTTTTTTATATTTAAAAATCATCTTTTTATAACACTTTTTAATCTTCTATTGTCCAAATTGAGGGGCTTTTTTACATTTGACCATTGATTTTTTTTTTTATATTTATTTGGTATGTGTTTATTATTGTTTTAATACCTTCTCCATGTCCGCCTTTTTGTACATACAATATATACGTTGATTTGTTGTAAATAATTGTTACTACATTTTCTAGGTTCCTAATTACAGGCACATGTTCTGATATGGTACTACCATTTGCCATTTTAAAATAAAGGCATTTCATTTGAATAATTAATTGTCTGTCGACTTTGTTGTCCACTTATCTGGGTATCTTGGTTCTCTGTGAAAGTGGAAGTAGTATGTTGTTTGATGGGAATCTACTTACAACGTATTGGGGAGAAGTCATCATGACATCTTGCTATCTTCAAAACAGAGTGCCAGGTAAAGCCACAAATAAAACTCCATATGAGCTATGGAACTGCGAGAAGCCTAACCTGAAGCATCTCAGGATATTTGGAAGCAAAATGTTTATGTATGTTCCCAAAGAAAAACGTGCCAAGTGGGAATCACATGCAAAGCAAGGAGCCTTGGTGGGCTATAGCAAAACTCAAAAGGGATACAGAATCCTGCACCCGGAGACCAACACAGTAAAAACCAGCAGAGATATAGTGATTGATGAAAACTCTGTATCACTCAAATTCCATTAAGTTACACCAGTTATTCAACCTAAGAAGCAAGAACAAGAATCTCAATCACCAAACCCAGACACCAAAAAGGAAAACACTCAAGTGTGGATAAGCTCTGAAGCCACCAAGGAAGACACAGAAGAACCAAGTCAACCTCCAGTCAGGAGATCAGAAAAGGCCAAAAGTATCCCAGCTAGACGCCTTTCTTATATGGTCAGAACTTAGACATGTTGGGTATCTGCAAACTCGTAATGACCTGGAGAATCATAACGGCAGGTCAGTTTTACATTTCGTGAAAATGGTAAAAAAATTCTAAAAAAATAATTGTGGCATTGCACGTCTTTTTGCAATTTCACTGCACTTGGATTTTTTTTCCCGTTGTCCAGTACACTATATGGTAAAATCATTGTCGTTGTTCAAAAGTACAACTCATCTCGCAAAAAACAAGCCCTCATAAGGCCAAATTGATTGAAAAATAAAAAAAAAAGTCATGGCTCTGGGAAGAAGAGGAGTGAAAAACAAAAATTCAAAAACTCAAGCTGGTAAAGGGGTTCAAGTTATTTACTACATAAAAGGAAACATGTCAGATTACAAATATGGGGCAGAAAACTGGCTATGGTAGAAAGTTATTAACTGAAAGAATCTTGTGCAATAACTAATATAGACAAAAACTGACATTTCTTGAGTAATTAGAGCAGACCTGCACAACACACATGCCGTGGGCCACATACGGCACGCCAAAGGATGTTGAGTGGGCCGCGGAGCTGACCGGGAGATGCCGCTCCCTTCTTCCCATATTCAGCCCCAATGTGCATTAACAAGGTGGTCAGCACGCTGCTGATCTCTTCAAACTGCTGCTGGCGCCAGGCCGCAGAGGTGACGAGGACTTGGCGTGCATTGGTAAGCGCTCTAGGAGGAGGATGAAATGTGTGTTTTGTGCTACTTTCCAGGGGACATTATGGACAAATGGCGAGATTATGGAGCAATGGAGGATATTATGCGGCAGTTAAGGGGGGTTGTGAAAGGGGTCATAATATAGTGTACGGAGTAAGGGGACTTTATGCACAGAGGCAGTGTGGGGAGATATTATGGAAAAGTGCATTTTGGGGGTGACATGGAGAGCAGCAGTGTGAGGGAACATTATGGAGATGGGCAGTGTGGGGGAAATATTATGAAGCACTATTTGGAGAATTGCAGAGGGGAAATGTGAGGGAGACATCATAAAGAGGGGTATTTTGTGTGGGGGGCATTATGGTGTTAAGAAGTGTGGGGAGATATTTTGTGCAGGACGCATAGTGAGGGGCAATTATATATTCAGGGGCGCATCATGGGAGATATTTAAATTAATGGAGCAGTATAATGATACTTTTATTTCTAAGGGCACCGTGTCAAGCTCTGGGCATGAAATCTTATAATCATGTCTGCACTACATGGGGACAAAAGGTATGGGAATTATTTGAATTAAAGAAGATGTCGCCTATAAGGTACATGGATGTAAATGTTTTATTTGTGATCCTGCCTGCATTTCATCAGTGCTATGGCTCCTGCATGGTCCGCAGTCTTATGAAGGTCAGTAACAACTCCCAGCATTTCCTTACCACTGATAAGGACATATTGGAAATTGTAGGATCAAGTAATATAATTATATGTGGGGCTGACCTGTCATTACAATTGATCACTGTACTAAGATTGGTGTTGTATAATTCTACTGACGGTGGTTCTGGTGGTACATTCAAGCATTCAGGTTTTGATTGTGGTTCTGGAATTGCATTTATGTACTGATGGTGATTCTAGCACCGCATACATGTTCTGATCTTGTACACATGTAACAATCCATAATGTGATTCATGGCTATGTTAAAATATAAAAATCCTGTAAACATAGAAATTTGAGATTCTGAGAATTTGGCAAGTTTCTGCTGCAAAAACTCTGGTTAAGGCTAGTTTCACACTTGCTTTTTTTTGCAGCGCGTTTTTCCCGCAAAAAAACGCATTAAAAAAACGCATACAAAAGCATACAACTGCTGCGTTTTTTTCAAGCATTTTTATGAGCATGCATGAAAAAAACGCAGCGTTTTTATGCGTTTGTATGCGTTTTTAGTGCGTTTTTACCGCGTTGGCGTTTTTTTCCAACATTAGGTGGCCCCTCACACTAACCCAAACCATGACTTTACTAACCCTAACCCTAACCAACCCTAACCCTAACCCTGACCCTAACCCTTAACCAAACCATACTTAACCCTAACCCAAACCCTAAACCCTAACTAACCCTAACCCTGACCCTAACCCTAACCCTAACCAACCCTGACCCTAACCCTGACCCTTAACCAAACCATACTTAACCCTAACCCAAACCCTAACCCTAACCCTGACCCTAACCCTTACCCTTAACCAAACCATACTTAACCCTAACCCTGACCCTAACCCTGACCCTAACCCTTAACCAAACCATACTTAACCCTAACCCTGACCCTAACCCCAACCCTAACCCTGACCCTAACCCTAAACCCCTTTAACTAACCCTAACTCTAACCCAAACCCCTAAATTCCATGGTTAAAAAAAAAAAAACGCTTGTGCAAAAAAACGCATACATAAGCATGCCAATGCGCACATATGCGCACCCATAGGCTATAATGGCCATTTTTAGCGCAAAACGTGCGCATATGTGCGCATGCGCTTTTTTGCAGGGCCAAAAAATGCAACATGCTGCGTCTGGAAAATACCAACGCACACCCCAAAAAAACGCAGCGCATGAAAATCGCATACGTGCGCATGCCAGCGCGCAGGTATGCGCACCCATGTTAAATATAGGGGAAAAAACGCATGCGCAGGTATGCGTTTTTTTCCAGCGCTAAAAAACGCAAATGTGAAACCAGCCTAAGTTAGCTTGTGTTAATACTGATTTTTATTTGGAGTAGAAACTCTCCAAATCCTCAACTTGGCAACAGTGACGTATTAATGTACTGATGGTGCTGCTAGTGATGGATTTATGTAAGCACCCCTTGAAATTTTTCGTGGACCTTGGAATTGGTTCAGTATGGCAATGTACCTTTTAGAGCAAAAAATGTTGTGCAACCCTGAATTACAATATGTGACATGGTATTACTAGGCAATCCAAACAATCGTAGGGGACAATATTTTCTGTTTGATGAGTTTATTTAACCCCTTCACCCTGAGCCGGTTTTCACCTTCATGACCAAGCCAAATTTTACAATTCTGACCAGTGTCACTTTTTGTGGCAAGTACTCTACAATGGATCCCACTGATTCTGAGGCTGTTTTTTGTGACGCATTGAACTTCATGATAAAGTGGTAAAATTTCTTCGATTTGACTTGCGTTTATTTGGGAAAAAAAAAAAAAAATCAGAAATTTGGAGAAGTTTGAAATTTTTTAGTTATCTTCAAACTTTTAATTTTTGTGCCTTTAAATCAGAGAGTCATGTCACACAAAACAGTTAATAAATAACATTTCGCACATGTCTAATTTACATCAGAACAATTTTTGAAACTTTTTTTTTTATTAAGTAGTTTTAAGGGTTAAAAGTTGACCAGAGATTTCTTATTTTTACAAAACCATTTTTTTTTTTTTTAAGGGACCACATCACACTCGAAGTGACTTTGGGGATCTCTGTGGCAGAAAATACCGTAAAGTGACACCGTTCTAAAAACTGTACCCCTCAAGGTGCTCAAAACCACGTTCAAGAAGTTTATTAACCCTTCAGGTGTTTCATAGAAGTTATTGGAATGTGGAAGGAAAAAATGAACATTTAACTTTTTCACAAAACATTAAATTTCGACCCCAATATTTTTAATTTTCACAAGGGTAACAGGAGAAAATGGAACACAAAATTTGTTGTGCAATTTCTTCTGAGCACGCAGATACCCAAATCTGGGGGAAAATTACTGTTTGGGTGCACGTCAGTGCTTGAAAGGGAAGGTGGCTATTTGACTTTTCGTATACAAAATTTACAGGAATAATTAGTGGACACCATGTAGCATTTGGATAGTCACTGATAAAACTAAACAGTGGAAACTCCCACAAGTGACCTAATTCTTCTCAAGGAATGTATCTAGACATGTGTTGAACACCTTGAACTCACAGGTTCAAGTTTATAAAGTAGAGCTATGAAAACAAATAAAATCACATTTTTTCCACAAAAATGTTTTTAGCCCCAAATTTTCAACGATGCCCCATACGTAGTCTAAAACTACTTTTGAGGCACAGTGCAAAGTTCAGAATTGTAGGAGCGTCATATCACATTGCAGATTTTTCTGCCTGGTTTGAGGGTGCTATGTCACACTGGCAGAGCCCCTGAAGTGCCAGAACAGAAAACCCCACATAAATGACCTCAATTTACAAACCACACTTCTCAAACTCATCTAGGGGTGCAGTGATCATATTGACAGCACATGTGCCTCACAGAGTTTTATACCATTGGGCAGTGAAGAAAAAATAATTAAATTTTTACCACTAAAATTGTATTTTAGCCCCAGATTTTACATTTTCATACTGAGAAATGGGTAAAAATGGCACCAAAAATTGTCCCACAATTTCTGCTGAATGTAGAAACACCCTATATATGGCTGTACAGTACAGCTTAGCCACATGGCGAGACTAGGAAGGAGGAGCGCTATTTGCCTCCTGGAGTGCAGATTTTCCAAGAATAGTTTTCAGACTCCATATATAGAGCCACTACGTGATAGAAAAGCAAAATCCCACCTCAACTGACCCTTTTTTGGAAATTATCTACAGGTATGCTGACGATTTTGACTCCATGGGCGCTTTGCAGAAACAAGCAGCAGTGGATGTGAAAATTACAAACTGCCATTGTAGTGACCAGTACGTTGTAGTGCCCAGCTCGTGCTTCTGGAGACATGCACCCTTAAATTAGGTGAACTCTCATTGCTACAGAAATGCCAAACATGTGGACGCTAAATGTGGTTTAGGCACACTGGGACTTAGAAGTAGGGTGTATTTGAATTTGGGTGCCATAAGCGATTTTCCAGAGCCTTTGTGCTACCAGAAACGTGCAAACCCCCTATATATCCGTTAACAAATGGCAGACCCGAGTGGAGACTTCCTTTTTTGTGGATTGAGTTGAAGCTTTTAATAGGGACATTTTACATAATGTTTGGGATCACATTTATTCTGTGCTCTTCGATGAGCACTTACATCGGGGTTTCCATCTAAATCTCCAAGTGACGTGATTGAGATGAAACACTCGAGGGATCTATTCACTATAATGAGGCAGGAGAGTTACTCTGGACTCCATCTGGCCTCTGTTCAGCGGAGTTCTTTTCAGAAGTGCACAAAACTGTGGCCATCGGCGCTTTTATGCACACCTAAAAAGACGGACACCGCCGAATCAAAGGCCAAACGATGTCCACAGTGGCTCCATCTGCCTCATTATAGGGAATCTTCCGAGGGTTCCATCTGAATCATGTATTTCAGAGAATTACACAGAAACCTAGGTTGACACGCTCAACGCAGGATACATGTGAACCGAGCCTTACTGCGTTCTTTGGGAGGCAGAATGAACAAAATCAACAGCAGGTGAAGAATTGGTTTTATTTTTTATGCCGTTCTTTGTGCAGTATAAGTGATTAGACAACTTTATTCTTCGGGTCAGTGCGAGTTCAGCGATACCAGATTTATATAGTTTTTATGTTTGTCTGCTATCACACATTAAAAGACGCTTTTTATTGCGCATCCTCATATTTAGATTGCTATCATTTTTCATATTTCGGCTGACAGTCAGGTCAGGGTTTGTTTTTGCAGGGCAAGATGATGTTTACAGTGATACTATATTCATTAACATATGTCTTTTATCGCATTTTATTTCACTTGTTCAGCAGTATGATGATAAAGTATATTTTTTTGCCTCACTTTTTTATTTTTTTTTTACAGTGTTCGCTAAAGAGGTTAACTAGTGGGGCAGTTTTCGTGGCAATACCAAATGTGTACTTTTTTTATAACAATATTTCTGTGTACAATATATATATATATATTTTTTATTATTTTATCTTTCTTTAAAAACATATTTTACTTTGCCCCTCTATTGGACTTTCACTTTTTTTTTTTTTAAAACTCTGATTGCTTCTGATTACTTGTAAAGCATAACAATACATGAGCATCGTCATACTTAATAAACTGTCTGTGCTGAAATGAAAGACAGACAGGATACACAATGCTGTGAGCATAGTGCAACATGTTTGCTAGCTCTGGTGACCCGGATGTCGTCATGATGACATTGAGTCACCATGGCAACAATCAGCTTCTCACAATGACATCGCGGGGCGCCAACCGGAGGGCAGAGGGGCTTACTCCCTTTGCATGCCTGCTAAATGCTGCAATCAATATAGAGAGAAAGTCTATTCTTAGGCCCTCCTGGATTAGGTTTACTATCCATGGGTTGTTTGAAATTCTCCTCCAGGCTGGAAGAAAAAGGGTTAACCTTCCCTCCACCCTGGGCGTACTGTCACTTGGAGGGCTTTTTGTCTCGGGAAGAGTTACTAAAGAAGAACCCTCTATCTCTTCTTTTGTCATCCCACTTTTGTTCCCTCGGTGGTCTCCTCTGAAAAAACCTCCTATTTCGAAAGGGCCTTTTAAATGCTGCTGGCCCCAAATTTGGGAACCCTTTCTTCTTGTCCGCTGCTTTCTAGAGGATGTCATCTAACATCTCCCCAAAAAGGAATTTCTCTTCACAGGGGATTGAACATAATTTCATTTTGGTCTGTAGGTCCCTTGGCCAACTTTTAAGCCATAGTGTTCTTCAGGCCGCGTTTGAAAGTGCTGCTATTTTGGACGATAGCCTGACTGAATCGGCCAATGAGTCCGCTAGGAAAGCAGCCGCTCCCCTTATTACTGGGATAGAATCTAAGATCTTATCCCTTGGTGTCCCTTCCCTCAGCTGTTTCTCAAGTTGGTCCACCCATACCATTAGGGCTCTTGAAGTACATGTCACCGCTATGGCTGGCCTGAGGTTACCGCCTGCTGACTCCCATGCCCCCTTTAGAAAGGTATCTGCCTTTTTATCTAGGGGATCCCTGAGGGTGCCCATGTCCTCAAAAGGAAGGGCGAATTTCTTTGAGGCCTTTGCGACTGCTACATCAAGCTTCGGGGCTTTATCCCAAGACGTAGATGCCTCCTCCTCAAAGGGATATTTTCTTTTAAGGGAAGGGACTGTAGTATTTTTCCTGTCTGGCTTGTCCCATTCTTTTTTGATTAGGCCCTTGACAATTTTGTTAAGTGGAAATGCTCTCAGTTTTTTTCTGGCCTAGTCCCCCGAACATTATGTCCTGGACTGTTTTATCCGGCCTAGGGTCCAATACCCCCATGGTAGACCTTACAGCTTTTACTAGTCTGTCTACCTCTTCTAGGGGAAAACTGTGACGCCCTCCTGTTTCCTCGTCTGAGGAGCCGGATTCCGAGGTTTTAGACGTGATTTCTCCCGACGTGGAAGAGTCTGACTGGCAGGTTCCTATCGTGTCTTTCTTCCTCGTTTTATCCCTATGCTTAAGGGATACGAGGGCGCTCTGAACCTCTGATTTGATTGCGGCCCTTAGGTCGGATGCGAAATCCGGAGTCTCCTGACAAAGAATTTTTGTGCAAGACTCACATAGCTTTTCTCCCATGATACAGGTAGGGGTCTAGTGCAAGTGGGGCATTCCCTGTTCTTTTTTCCCTTCTTCTTTCCCTAATAAGGGAGAGGAATTGTATTACAAGGGTGAACATTCACGAAGATCACTTACCCCCAAAGGTGCGCGGCTGCAGGTACCGGTTCGGGAGATGGAGTCAGGTCCTGTATAGGCTGATCTCCTGGTGGCGATTTGCTCCTTGCCGCTGACGTACTGCACCGCGTGGAGTGACTGCTGGAACGGCCATCTCTGTTTCGTTCCTTCTGCCGGTGGTGGTGTTGGTGGTGCTGCTGCTGCTTGAGCTGCAGCCTGGCATGCTGCTCCTGTTGCTGGTCGCTATCCCCCATTATCAGGATTGCTTCCAGCCAGGAGTTCTGAATCCACCATTTTTAAATGTGCCGTCCCCGTGACGTCACCGCTCCCATCCTGCACCGCGGCTGGCCGGGGAGCATGCTCCTGCGCATGCGCCGGTTTGAGGGACCCAGAGGCCGTCTTGGTACTCTCTGTCCAATGGCGCTGCCCACACTTCCACCGGGTCCCCGTGAACCCCGATCTCCTTTCCGGAGCGGCGGCTCCGACGTCTCCCGCCCGCTCACCCAGCAGCACGCATCGGCCCCAGTGGTGGTGGCGGTGGTGGCTTCGGGCACTGTTCCTGCCGCAACAGGGGCCTCCCCCCTGCCGTATACTGGACAAGTCGGCCCCGGATCCGGACTCTTCTCCTTCAAATCACAGGTGCGCCGTACTGTGGGTCCCCCTGTCAGGGACAGGAACCCAACTGAAGGCGGAGGAGAGGTACCGCCCTTTTATCTGTAGGTTCCTGTCCCTGAAGGGCGGATCCCCTCTCTCTGTGGTGCTATCATGGGTGAGAGAGAAAGTTCTATTCTAAGCAGTATGTGTGGAGAAAACCAAGCAATGCTCATCACCTGCCCAATACAATCCCAACAGTGAAACATGTTGGTGGCAGCATCATGCTATGGTGGTGTTTTTCAGCTGCAGGGACAGGACGACTGGTTGCAATTGAAGGAAACATGAATGTGGCCAAGTACAGAGATACCCTGGATAAAAACCTCTTCCAGAGTGCTCTGGACCTCAGACTTGGCCGAATGTTCACCTTCCAACAAGACAATGACCCTAAGCACACAGCTAAAATAACAAAGGAGTGGCTTCAGAACAACTCTGTGACCATTCTTGACTGGCCCAGCCAGATCCCTGACCTAAACCCAATTCAGCATCTCTGGAGAGACCTGAAAATGGCTGTCCTCCAACGTTCACCATCCAACCTGACGGAACTGGAGAGGATCTGCAAGGAAGAATGGCACAGGATCCCCAAATCCAGGTGTGAAAAACTTGTTGCATCATTCCCAAGAAGACTCACTGCTGTACTAGCTCAAAAGGGTGCTTCTAATCAATACTGAGCAAAGGGTCTGAATATTTATGACCATGTGATATTTCAGTTTCTCTTTTTTAATAAATTTGCAAAAATTTCTACATTTCTGTTTTTTTTCAGTCAAGATGGGGTGCAGAGTGAACATTAATGAGAAAAAAAAGAACTTTTTTGAAGTTACCAAATGGCTGCAATGAAACAGAGTGAAAAATGTAAAGAGGTCTGAATACTTCCCGACCATGACGGATATTTACTGCAAATGTCGTGAAGGGGTTAAAGTACGACTCCAGTGTTGTTTTTTTTATTGCACTGCTGGAGTGGTGCTTTAAATCTAAATCCTCGGCCACCTGTCTGATACTCACCTGCAGCATTCATCTGTTTCCAGCATTGCTCCAGACGATCTCTGCAAAAAGTGACCTGCTCGCAGCTCCAGTGCTTCATGGAGAGATGCGGAAATTACTTTTCAATAAAAGTCTATTAGAGCCTCATTTTAGCTCTCATAGACCTGTATTGAGAGAGTGTGACGTAGGTTCTGACTTCCGGCCAGTTAGAATCTACTGTCACAAGAAGGCGCAGGGGGCACCAGGAAGGTACTGAAAAAAATTATAAAGACACCGCAGGCAGGGGGGATTAGATTCAAAGCGCCACTCCAGCATTGAAAAAAAAAAAAAAAAGTCATATCCTTTTGTCTATTATGTAGAGCCTCTCCTTTCCCTAATGTTTTTTTTCTTTTGTCTTCCCGAAGGGACAGGTGGTAATGTTGGCAAGTATCTCGCTCTAACATTTAATTTTATATAGACACTTACCTTGGGGTGCTCCTGCCTGTGTGGGTCGACATTGGTGGAACTGCTGATCATTGTCTTTTGTTTACATATAAATATGTTTGGGGAACAACGGTTCTACTGTCCGCAGGCTAACAGTACCCTCCAAAAGGATGGATAATTGCTATATCCCACATTGCTGCCGCTGCTTTAGGATTACAAGGATTATTTCCTTTCATTTTTCCTTTAATTCGAAGAAGCAGCAGGAACTTTACCTCCCAATAAAGTTGTGTTTTTCCTGCAGTTTTTCTAGGACTGAGGCATCTTTAATTATATTTGATAATTACACAAGGGAAGGAGGGGAACTAGTAGAGATTATATATATATACACAGTGTGGAAAATAAGTATTTGATCCCTTCCTGATTTTGTAAGTTTGCCCACTGACAAAGACATGAACAGTCTATAATTTTAAGGGTAGGTTATTTTTAACACTGAGAGAGAGAATATCAAAAATAAAATCCAGAAAATCACATTGTGTAAATTATATACGTTTATTTGAATTTTGCTGTGAAAAATTTGATCCCTCTGGCAAGCAAGACTTAATACTTGGTGGCAAAACCCTTGTTGGCAAGCACAGCAGTCAGATGTTTTTGTAGTTGATGATGAAGTTTGCGCACATGTCAGGAGGAATTTTGGTCCACTCCTCTTTGCAGATCATCTCTAAATCATTAAGATTTTGAGGCTGTTGCTTGGCAACTTCAACGCGCTCCACAAGTTTTCTATGGGATTAAGGTCTGGAGACTGGCTAGGCTACTCAGTAACCTTAATGTGCTTCTTTTTGAGCCACTCCTTTGTTGCCTTGACTGTATTTTTTGGGTCACTGTCTTAATGGAAGACCCAGCCACGACCCATTTTTAACGTCCTGGCAAAGGGAAGGAGGTTGTCACTCAGGATTTTAAGGTACATGGCTTCATCCATTCTCCCATTGATGTGGTGAACTAGTCCTGTACCCTTAGCAGAGAAACACCTCCAAAATATAATGTTTCCACCTCCATGCTTGACAGTGGGTATGGTGTTCTTTGGGTCATAGGCAGCATTTCTCTTCCTCTAAACACGACGAGTTGAGTTACTGCCAAAGACCTCAATTTTTGTCTCATCAGACTACAGCACCTTCTCCCAATCACTCACAGAATCATCCAGGTGTTCTTTGGCAAACTTCAGATGGGCCTGTACATGTGCCTTCTTGAGCAGGGGGACCTTGTGGGCACTGCAGGATTTTACACCTTCACGGCGTAATGTGTTAGCAATGGTTTTCTGGGTGACTGTGGTCCCAGCTGCCTTGAGATAATTAGCAAGTTCCTCCTGTGTAGTTTTAGTCTGATCACCTTCCTCATGATCAACGATACCCCATGAGGTGAGATTTTGCATGGCGCCCCAGATCGATGTCGATTGACAGTCATTTTGCATTTCTTCCATTTTCTTACTATTGCACCAACAGTTGTCTCCTTCTCACCCAGCATCTTATTGATGGTTTTGTAGCCCATTCCAGCTTCTCTGTCCCTAACATCCTTAGAAACCTCTTTAGTCTTACCCATGTTGTAGAGGTTAGAGTCTGACTGAGTTTGTGGACAGGAGTCTTTTATAAAAGGTGACTATGTAAGAGAGTTGACTTTAAAGCAGGTAACGAGTTGATGGAGCATCTAACTGGTCTGTAGGAGCCAGAACTCTTAATGGTTGGTAGGGGATCAAATACTTATTTCTCACTGCAAAATGCAAATAAATTTACATAATTTATACAATGTGATTTTCGGGATTTTATTTTTGATATTTTCTCTCTCAATGTTAAAGTTATACACTGTTCATGTATTTGTCAGTGGGCAAACTAACAAAAATCAGTAAGTCAGCAGGGGATCAAATACTTATTTCCTCCACTGTATGTATGTATATACACTGCTCAAAAAAATAAAGGGAACACTAAAATACCACATCCTAGATATCTCTGAATGAAATATTCCAGTTGCAAATTTTTATTCATTGCATAGTGGAATGTGCTCAGAATAAAACATAATTATCAATGTAAATCAAAATGAATATCCCATAGAGGTTTGGATTTGGAATGATGCTCAAAATCAGTGGAAAATCAAATTACAGGCTGATCCAATTTCAGTGAAAATGCCTCATGACAAGGAAAAGATGCTCAGTATTGTGTGTGGCCTCCAAGTGCCTGTATGACCTCCCTACTGTACAACGCCTGGGCATACTCCTGATGACGCGTCGCATGGTCTCCTGAGGGATCTCCTCCCAAACCTGAATTAAAGCATCCGCCAACTCCTGGACCGTCTGTGGTGCAAGGTGACGTTGGTGGATGGAGCGAGACATGATGTCCCAGATGTGATTGATTGGATTCAGGTATGGGGAACGGGCGGGCCAGGCCATAGCTTCAATGCCTTCATCTTGCAAGAACTGCTCACACACTCCAGCCACAAGAGGTCTGGCATTGTCCTGCATTAGGAGGAACCCAGGGGCAACCGCACCAGCATATGGTCTCACAAGGGGTCTGAGGATCTCATCTCGGTACCTAATGGCAGTCAGGCTACCTCTGGCGAGCTCATGGAGGGCTGTGTGGCGAAAATGCCAAGGTGCTGATAATAGCGGCACACCACGCAGCCGCTATGGGCCCCTTGAGTCGGGGGGGGGGGGGGTCGCTTGCAGCCAGCACCAACTCCACTCCGCTGCAGTGTTCAAAGCAACGATGGAGGAGAGAGCGTCAGATGACGCTCCCTCTCCCATCATTTCCCTCTGCCTTTGACACTGCGCGTACACGATAACGTCACTTCATCGCGCACCAACTGTATGCCGCCGTAGAGACCGGAGACAAGCCTGGAGCAGCGCGGGGCACGAGGAGGTGAGGATTGTGTTTTTTTTATTTTATATATATCATTGAGTACTGGACGGTGGGGCCTTTCTGGGGGGGCAACATTATATTCTATGGGCAGCTGTATTATATTCTATGGGGGGGGATACATTATATTCTATGGGGTGGTGGGCTGTATTATATTCTATAGGGGGTACATTATATTCTATGGGGAGGTGGGCTGTATTATATTATATGGGGGGCTACATTATATTCTATGGGGAGATGGGCTGTATTATATTCTATGAGGGGGCTGTATTATTTTCTATGGGGGGGCTACATTATATTCTATGGGAAGGTGGGCTGTATTATATTCTATGGGGGGCTGCATTATTTTCTATGGGGGGGCCTGTATTATTTTCTATGAGGGAGGATTGCATCATATTCCTTGATGGGGCTACATTACAGTATATTATATGGGGAGGTGAGCTACATTATTTTCTATGGGGGGCTGTATTATTTTCTATGAGGGAGGATTGCATCATACTCTTTGATGGGGCTACATTATATTCTATGGGGAGGTGGGCTGTATTATATTCTATGGGGGCTACATTATATTTATTATATTCTATGAGGGGTGATTGCATCATACTCTATGAGGGGTCTACATTATACTACAGTATATGACGGGGCTGCATTATATTGTATGGGGGTTACATTATATTGTATGGCGTGGCTGCATTATACTCTGAGGGGGCTACATTATATTCTATGGAGTGGCTGCATTGTGGGGTGGCTGCACTGTACTATATGTGGACTGCATTATAATGTATCGAGGACTATATGAAGAACTATGGGATGCATTATACTATGGGAAGTGAATTGTACTACATGGATGACTATGGAGGTGCATTGTACTAAATGGAGCACTATGAGGAGTGTATTATACTATATGGAGAATTGAGGAGTGTATTATACTATATGGAGGACTGAGCAGTATATTTTAATTTATGGAGGACTATGAGGAGTGTATTACACTATATGGAGGACTATGGGAAGTGTTGTAAACTCCCTTGCTCGGATTTCTGAGCTCCCTCTGGTGGTTAATGAGAGAAGTGGAGCTGGCCAGGTGGATGGAGGTTCTCCACCTGACGATGATAAATGGGAATCTGGGATTGCTGGCTGGGAGCATATAATGGAGCTGGCTGCTCTTGAAGGTTGCTGGTGATTTTTTTCCTCTGTGTGCATTTGGAGCTCTTTTGTCCCCTGCCTGATCTGCATGTTCAGCTAAGTGATTCTTTTCTAATCCTTTGCATCTAATCTGGTTGTGTCTTTTTTTGCTTTCTGTTTTGCTGTTAGGGTTCAGCGTGTTCCCTGCTGGGGGCAGCGCTGGGCCCTGCTTCATATGTTGCAGCTTGTTCAGTCCCCTGTTATGTTAGTATCTTTTTGCTTGCTGCCAGTTTATATCAGAGTGCTGATCTAGCGGGGGTGAGATCGTGTGATCTCAGGATTTTTTATATATCAGAAGTGTTTGACTTTTTCATGGTTTTGTGCGTGATTGCAGACAGTATCTTTTTCTGTCCTGTCTAGACAGCTTGGGCCCCACCGTTTGCTTAGTTTGTTCTCTGCCTGTGTTTGTGTTTCATATTGTCTCACCGACAATATATGTTTGGGGGCTGTCTATTCCTTTGGGGATCTGCTCCGGGGCAGTTTAGATTTCATCTTTCTGTCTTTAGGCTTAGTTAGTCCTCCAGCTGTGACGAAGCGTCTAGGGCATCGTAGGAAAGCTCCACGGCAACTGCTAGTTGTGCGGATAGGATCAGGGGTCTGCAATCCGCTTAGTTACCAACCTCTCTGGTCTTCTGGTGGCTTAGCCTGTTCCTGCCATCCTCCTCGGTGACCCATTCATAACAGAAAATCACCAGACTAACCGCAGACTCTAGGGTACTCAGAAGAAGGGAAAAAAAAAAAAAAAAAAAAAAAAGTGTCCGAATTTTTTTTTTATATATTTTTTCCTCTTTTTCTCTTGGGACGGAGGAGGATATTTTTTCTTTAATGGAGACTAAGCAATTATCCGATCATGTTGAGCAGCTCGCTGCTGAAGTGCGGGGAATTTCTGCTTATCTCTTTCAATCATCTGCTGTAGAACCAAAGATCCATACTCCTGATGTGTTTTCTGGGGATCGGTCTAAATTTTTGAATTTCAAGAATAACTGTAAACTATTTCTTGCCTTGAAGCCTAATTCATCAGGGAGCTCGGTGCAGCAGGTTAAAATTGTCATCTCACTGCTGCACGGCGATCCCCAGGATTGGGCTTTTTCTCTGACACCTGGAGATCCTATTCTGGCTAATGTGGATACGTTTTTTTCAGGCCCAGGGGTTGTTGTATGATGAACCTGATACTATTGATCAAGCTGAGAAGACCTTATTGGCATTGAACCAGGGTCAGGATGCTGCGGTTATACTGCCAGAAGTTCCGAAAGTGAGCGGTCCTTACTAAATGGAATGATGATGCCCTAGCAGCTCTCTTTCAGAAAGGTCTGGCAGAAACCGTAAAAGATGTTATGGTGAGATTTCCTGTCCCCTCTGATTCAAATTGATCGACGTTTACGTGAACGTAAAAGTACGCGAGAGGCGGTGCTGCCTTTTGAACAAACTTCTGAACCCATTCAATGTGATAGGGTACTGTCTAGGACGCAACGTCAAGAGTTTAGAAGGCGTAGTAAGTTATGCTTCTTTTGTGGGGACGCCTCTCATGTTATTTCTGTCTGCCCTAAACGAGAAAAACGTTTTGCTCACGCATTTGCGGTGGGCAGTGTACAGCCTAAGTTCCTTTTGGCGGTTACCTTGATCTGCTCCTTGTCTACTTTTTCTGCTAAGGCCTCTGTGGATTCAGGAGCAGCTTTGAATCTGATGGATCTTGACTTTGCCAAACGTTGTGGTTTCCCCATGGTGCCCCTGAGAACCCCTATTCCCTTGAGGGAGATTGATGCTACCCCTTTGGCAGAGAATAAACCACAGTTTTGGACCCAGGTGGTAAGGCGGGTCGCCCCGGACCATCAAGAGAATTGTAAATTTTTGGTGTTGCACAATTTACATGATACTATTGTACTGGGTTTTCCTTGGTTGCAAACCCATAATCCTGTTTTAGATTGGAAATCGCTGTCTGTGGTAAGTTGGGGTTGTCAATGTGTTCTTAGTGACACTCCTGTTTTCTCCACCTCTCCCCAGTCTCAAGACGTTCCTGACTATTTGGCTGATTTTTCTGATGTATTTAGTGAGAGTAAGGCTGGTTTCACATTAGCGCTTTTTAAGCGCACGCACGGCCGGGGGTAGCTCCGCCCCCGAGCCGGCTCTCTGCCCGGCGTGCCCGCCCCTTGCTTGTAGCGCCGCCTCCTAGCGCACAGCAGCGCCTGCGATCGGCGCACCCTATCTTTAGCATAGGGTGCGCAGATCGTGCGCAGGCCGTGCGCTAGTTGCGCTTTGACCTGCGCTGCGCACTTTTGACGGTGCGCCGTGCGCGCCAAAAATCAAACTTTTCGGATTTTGGCGCGCACGGCGCACCATCAAAAGTGCGCAGCGCAGGTCAAAGCGCAACTAGCGCACGGCCTGCGCACGATCTGCGCACCCTATGCTAAAGATAGGGTGCGCCGATCGCAGGCACCGCTGTGCGCTAGGAGGCGGCGCTACAAGCAAGGGGCGGGCACGCCGGGCAGAGAGCCGGCTCGGGGGCGGAGCTACCCCCGGCCGTGCGTGCGCTTAAAAAGCGCTAATGTGAAACCACCCTAAGTCCGCGTCTTTGCCTCCTCATAGGAGTTATGACTGCGCAATTGAGTTAATGCCCGGTTGTAAATTTCCTAAGGGTCGACTTTTCAACCTGTTCCTGTCATCCTCCTCGGTGACCCATACATAACAGGGAACTGTATAATACTATATGGAGGACTGAACAGTGTATTTTAATATATGGAGGACTATAGGGAGTGTAACATACTATATGGAGGACTATGGGGAGTGAATTATACTACATGGAGGACTAAGGGGGCACATTATATTATATGGAGGTCTATGGGATGTGCATTTTACAATATGGAGGACTGTGGTGCACATTATAATATATGGAGGACTATGGAGTGCATTATGCTAAACAAGCAAAATGCTCCATATTCATCGAGTGATTGGATTGTTTATGCCGGAACAGAAATCACTGTTCTCAGCAGCACATCGCCGGTGTAAACTGTAGATGTGCTGCTGATAACATGAAACTGTATGGGGACAGACTGATCCATTAGTTATTGTTCTGTGCCAATCATTGTTTCTCAGTTGCTGTAAAGAGGCCGGGAAACAAGCGTCGAATGACTTCACTATTGTCAATCACACTCGTTTAGTGGCCTGAACTCAGCGCATGTAAGTACAACAGAAATGCTTTTGTGTGATGTGCAATAGGTTAGCATTTGGGCCCCATTTTAAACTTTTGCCTAGGGCCCCACTTTGCCAAAAAACCGGCCCTGCTGACTACAAAGGTTGAAAAAGTATTGGTACTCCCCATTTTAGGTAAGATTGTGGAGTAATTTTCACTACTTATGATCGACAACATCATGAAATTCATGACATGGAGTCATCAGATCCAACGTCTTATAAGAGGTAAGGGGAGATGTTTATTTTCTGACCTTGCATATTCAACAATGGATGGCTCCAGTACAATTTCTTATATAAGTGCTCAAACTAAGAGGGACAGTTTTTGGTGTAGGAGCATGCAGTGGTATAGCGGCAAAATGGTGACCTTTAATGGTGATATGGTTGGATTACACAGCCGATAAGCAGTGACAGCCAGTGACTGAGGAGAATCTGTGACTTCTCTGCATTTAGTGGTTACTACTCACCTGGGTAGTCATATGTAGGAATCTCCTCTTTACACCACTCATCACCCCTCACATTTGTCTCTGTGGTATTAATATGAGTCAGATCTTCATCCTGAAACAAATATTGTAAAAGTCACAGACAGATGGAGAAGTCACATCTATGATCAGCTCTAATCCTGCCATCTCCACCGTTCTTATTACACAAATATAAAATATATAATACTGGTGGATAAAACAAGACTGAGCACAAGACCTTCACAGCCGTCTACACTTCATAGGGGAGATCTCATGACACCTTCTCTCCATCTACCTGATGAGCCAGAGGAACATTGGGATCTTCTTGTTTACAGTCCTGTGGAAGAAGAGGACGGGGACATCTCTCTGGTGTTGTCCTCTTACTGGATAGAACTAGAGGAAACACATAAAAGGGACTGAATTAATTCCTTACATACAGATAATTATAGGCCATGTGTATTTAGTACTATTACCTGGTGATGTGAGGGGCTGGGGAACCTCCATCATGACGTTCTTGTACTGATCTGTGTGTCCTTCTAAATACTCCCACTCCTCCATGGAGAAATAGATGGTGACATCCTGACACCTTATAGGAACCTGTCACATACAATGATATTGTCATCCCTCCAATCCCTTCATAGCCATACTGCATAATGTCCCAGCATTCCCAGCAGTGTCACCTCTCCAGTCAGCAGCTCAATCATCTTGTAGGCAAGTTCTAGGATCTTCTGGTCATTGATGTCCTCATGTATCAGGAGGTGAGGTGGAGGCTCCATGATTGGACTCTGGGGTCTTCTCCATCCCTCAGACACAGGGGCCTGACAGCGCCCCCTAGAGGTCTTCTTCACTACTGTGTAATCCTAGTTATAGAGAGACACATTAATAAATCTCACTACAGACATTTCCAGAGTCCTCACCTCTCCAGTTCTGTCCACCTGTTATTCCCATAGATAAGAATTATGTAATATGATTTTATCTGAATCTCTCACCTCTCCAGTAAGCCGGAAGAGGATCTCTATGGTGAGGTGTAATATCCTCTCCGCCATCTTGTGCTTGTCCATATCCATCCTTGATGGATCAACCAGAAAAAATCTCTTATATAGAAGATCTCCACTGAGAGGATCCAATATTGTAGGGATCTAAATGGGGAGAAGACAACGATGTAACATCATAAAGATCCCATGTAATAACACAATTACAGGTGATAATAAGGAGAATATATAAGGAGACAGAAAGCATAGGATGTTGTATTGTCAGATTGTATGAAGTGGAATGTCATAAACTTGCTGCTCTTGTAACTTGGATGTGATTGTAAAGGAGCACTCTGCTTTTCACAATCACTTGTTCATTCAACTACCACAATAGGCTGAAAATGTGCTAAGCGCCCCCCAGGTTATCCCACACAGTCGCACCACACTTCTCACAGCCACCACTCGCCATTTTGATAGGCCACCAAGACGCCTGCCCTGGATGGAACACTAGCTCACATGCACAGCTAACTATTCAAAGCACCAGCTAGGTCCTTCTTGCACTTTGCCATACACCAGGTGAAAAAATAAACAAGCTATTCTTTTCCTTTATGATGTTGGCACGTTTAGAACAGTGATATACAGCAAAAGTAGTATCGATTGTTCCATTGCACAGCGTACCAGGTACCCTTATAAGTTTACCCCCGTACTAAAAAGCCATAACCCAGATTGCACATATAAATCTAGCACATTGATAATACCACAATGCAGAAGGGTATACAAACAAAAGGGGTGAGAATACCACAATACGGAAAGGTATATATAAACAAAGGGAATGAAAAATAGGAACAATCTCACCACAAATGAAGAACAGGAACGGAAGTCATCAGGAATCCTAAGTCATGGTATGCAGCATGGGGAAGACAATATCCTGTCAATCCCTATGGGGCTAGCAGTCATCTATCCCCAAACTCCCGCCCTGACAAGGGCAGTCCACAGCAGACCCTATGTTAAACATGCCCTGTATTGTGAGTGGTTTATATTGCATCCCAATGGATTGTGTCCGCCTCAGTTAGTATACAGGCATTTTGACTGTGTAGGTGGAACATTCCATCTTATTTTATTCACTGAGGGTGACAAAACCTTTTTTGGTTATGTTTTTAGTGACATTATTAAAAGTTCTGCTTTAATTTTCACCTTTTGCTGTATATCATTATTCTCTTTGGTGAGATTAGTTTTGATGTTAGTTTTGGTATTTACCACAAACTCCTTGCTTTATTTTACGTTTAGAACAGCAAGGAACAAACTTATTAAACTTTAGATTTAATATATATAAGAAAAGTACAGTGCTTAAAAAAATGACAATTAAGTAAAATGATAAGATTTGCACAAAAGGAAAAAACTGCACAAAAATAAATGGGTTAAATTCAGAAACATGTTATGGATTCAGATCTTTACTGTGAAACAAACATTGTAAAAGTCACAGACAGATGGAGAAGTCACATCTATGATCAGGTCTAATCCTGCCATCTCCACCGTTCTCATTACACAAGTATAAAACATATAATACTGGTGGATAAATCAAGACTGAGCACAAGACCTTCACAGCCGTCTACATATCAGAGAGGAGATCTCATCACACCTTCTCTCCATCTACCTGATGATCCTGAGGAACATTGGGATCTTCTTCTTTACAGTCTTGTGGAAGACAGGGACATCTCTCTGCTGTTGTCCTCTTACTGGATAGAACTGGAGAAAACACATACAAGGACTGAATTCATTCTTTACATACAGATATTTATAGACCGTGTGTATTTAGTCCTGTCTATTACCTGGTGATGTGAGGGGCTGGGGAACCTCTATCATGACGTCCTTGTACAGGTCTCTGTGTCCTTCTAAATACTCCCACTCCTCCATGGAGAAATAGACGGTGACATCATGACACCTTATAGGAACCTGACATACACAATGATACCTTCATCCCCGATCCCTTCATAGTGTTACTGTATAATGTCCCAGCATTCCCAGCAGTGTCACCTCTCCAGTCACCAGCTCAATCATCTTGTAGGTGAGTTCTAGGATCTTCTGGTCATTGATGTCCTCAAACATCAAGGGGTGAGGTGGAGGCCCCGTGATTGGGCTCAGGGGTCTTCCCCATCCTTCAGACACAGGGTCCTGACAGCGCTCACTAGAGGTCTTCTTCACTACTGTGTAATCCTGGTTATGGAGAGACACATTAATAAATCTCACTACAGACATTTCCAGAGTCCTCACCTCTCCAGTTCTGTCCATCTGTTATTCCCATAGATAAGAATGATGTAATGTGACGTCATCAGAATCTCTCACCTCTCCAGTAAGCCGGAAGAGGATCTCTAGGGTGAGGTGTAATATACTCTCTGCCATTTTATCCTTGTCCCTATCCATCCTTGACGGGTCAATCAGGAAAAATCTCTTATATAGAAGATCTCCACTGAGAGGATCCAATATTGTAAAGACCTGAATGGGAAGAAGATGATGTAACGTCATTAAGATCCCATGTCATAAAACAATCACAGGAGATAATAAGAGGAACAGTCGTCTCACATATCCACACCACTCGCTATTTTGATAGCCATCAAGACACCTGCCCTGGGTGGCACACAAGCTCACATGCGCAGCTAACTTTTCAAAGCCGCCGACAGGTACTTCTTACACTTCAGTGGAATACACTGGGTAAAAAAACAAAAACAAACAACCTAGACGTACATTCAGCTAGTGAGCAGCACAGAGGATTTCCACTAAATATTTCTTCTTGAGGAGAGTCTTCTAGGTTACGCTGTAACCCGTGGATCTGCAGCAGCTGTAAAATACCACACACGCAAAAGAAGTCTAATCATGTTAGCACAATCTAACGCGTATACCCCTATTTTATATGGTTAAAACCTTATTTTACGCCATATTCTCTCCCCAGCTTTTTTCAGTCTGAGCAACTGTCACACTACAAATGAAGACCGGGGTCCCAGTTGAGGCGATTGCACGCCAGGAGCCAGTGGCAGTGTCTGTTGCATGCTCAGACTCTGTTCCGAATGGGTCTTGCTCAGAGTTCTCTGATGATGATGATGATAGTGGCTCTGAAAGGTCACGAAAAGAAAATCTCTCTCCTGAAGATTTAGCAGTTATATCGCTGTCTTTACAGTACGACGGGGACAATGAACTTGATAAGCGATTCAACATGACTATGGATACTGCTTACGATGACTCAATATTAGGAGACCAAAATCAACATTACTTGGCATACCATACTGAGGAATACCCTAAAATGGAGATTAAGGGGAAAAGGGATTTTTTTACGTCTCTCCCACAGCTCAGTAATGTTGGTCATGTGGAGGAAAAGTCTAATGTTAATACAACTACAGCAATAGAAAAGTCAGAAAAGTCAGAGACTCACTCAAATTCCCATTGTTCCAAAGAATCGACTAGTCAAGATTTACCATCCAGGGAAAATTCTTCATCTACAACCAAAGAAAAGCAAAATTTCACCCCTTTAAAATTCCCTAATGGTAATGACCCCTCAGGAAAATATAGTAAAAGAATTAACTATACTAGCTTGGTCCGTGAGAAATTTTCGCACATTGGTCGTTGGGGGTACAGGTAATTTAAGCAAAAGCATGCTGGTCAAATGTAAATATATTTCATATTTATATATTAATCCAATTTGTCCACAAACTTCGAAAATTATAAATGGCACTTCAACCAATTCATATATCACAAACCAGAGTAAATGAACTCCAGATAGAAGCGTTCCATTAAAATGAGATTTATTTCAATATATTTTTTATTTTTTTTTTTAAAAAGACAGACAATAAAACGAAACAAGATGTCTCCAAAAATGAGACGTCACCGCAAATCAGTTAACCACCATCAGTATAAATTTTTGGCAAACAAAAGTACATAAGAATTGAATTCACAGGAAAAAAAATATTCTCTCTCCTTCTATATATCTATATATGTACATATACACTTGGCTATAAAATCATATGCCTAAGTGTTCTTATTTATAACCATCAATTTCAAGGTATACAATATATTGTTATGCCAAACAACTATAGTAGACTGATATAATTTGTATTTGATAAAATATATATATACCAGGAAATCAATCCTTATAAAATCGTGAATGTGTGGTTTGTTTGGCTGTTTTCTTGCTGAAGGGAGCAAGTTTACCTTTCAAATGGTGTATCATGTGTGTGTGGGGCGAAGTAATGAGTGAAAAAGCAGTGCATGTTTACAAATGTGTTGGTAGTGTGCTTTAAGGTACTGTGGTGTCACCTGCAGGTCATTTTTCTTTACTGCAGGTTTATGAAAATTAATGTTTAAACTGTATTTTGTGATCAAATCGTGGATGTGTGGTTTGTTTGTCTATTTTCTTGCTGAAGGGGGCAAGTTTACCTTTCAAATGGTGTATCATTTGTGTGTGTGGGGGTGATACAAAGGAATCACTGAAAAACAGTGTTTAAAAATAGAATAGATTGAAAAATTACATGCTACTGATGCACCTCTGTCATAAGAATTTAAGGCAAGACTAAACGCAATTCGTCAAACATTTGATCAACCTCCTGTCATATCCTTAAATGAAAACATTTCCATTGATATAGACGGTGACAACTCTTTAAAACGCTAAATAATTTGGAAAATTCAAGTACAAATAGTATACCTGTATCTAATATATTTATTAATCCCTTTAACCGTGAAGGTGGTTTGCAGGTTAATGACCAGGCCACTTTTACAATTCTGACCACTGTCAGTTTATGTGGTTATGACTCTGGAACGCTTCAACAGATCCCAGCGATTCTGAGACTTTTTTTTAGTGACATATTGTACTTCATGATAGTGGTAACATTTCTTTGATATGACTTGCAGTTCTTTGTGGAACAAAAACAGGACTTTGACAAACATTTTGAAAAATATCGCAATTTTCAAAATTTGAATTTTCATGCCCTTAAATCGCTGAGATACAGTATGTCACACAAAACAGTTAATAAATAACATTTCCCACATGTCTACTTTAAATCAGCACAATATTGTAACCAAAATGTATTTTGTTAGGAAGTTATAAGGGTTAAAAGTTGACCAGCGATTTTTCATTTTTCCAACAGAATCATATTTTTTAGGGACCACATTAAATTTTAAGTCACTTTGAGGGGTCTATATAACAGAAAAATACCCAAAAGTGACACCATTCTAAAAACTACACCCCTCATGGTGCTCAAAACCACATTCAAGAAGTGAGTTACCCTTCAAGTGCTTCACAGGAAGTTTTGTAATGTGGAAAAAAAATGAGCATTTAACTTTTAAAATAAAAAATTTACAAGGATAACAGGAAAAAATGGACCCCAAAATTTGTTGTGTAATTTCTCCTGACCATGTCAATACCCTATATGAGGGAGAAAACCACTGTTTTGGCGCACAGCAGAGCTCAGAAGGGAAGGAGCGTCATTTGACTTTTTGAATGTAAAATTTAATGGAATCATTAGCGGATGTCATGCCCCATTTGGAGAGCCCCTGAATGTGCCTAAACACTGGAAGCCCCCCACGAGTCACCCCATTTTTGAAACTAGATGACTCAAAGAATGTATTTAGATGTGTGGTGGACACCTTGAATCCCCAGGTACTTCACAGACGTTTATAATGTTGAGCCGTGAAAATTATAAAATCAAATTTTCCCCACAAAAATGTTATTTTGGTCACAAATTTTGCATTTTCATAAGAGTAAAAGGAGAAATTGCACCATATAATTTGTTGTGCAATTTCTCTTGAGTACGCCGATACCCCATATGTGAAGGAATACTACTTTTGAGGCACTGTGCAAAGCTTAGAAGGGAAGAGGCGCTATACTAGAGTTCAGAATTTGCTGGAATGGTTTGAGGGTGTTATGTCACATTGGCAGAGCCCGAGGTGCCAGAACAACAGAAATCCCCTATATGTGAACTCATTTTACAAACTACACTCCCCAATGAATTCATCTAGGGGTGTAGTGATCATATTGACAACACGTCTGCCTCACAGAATTTTATACCAGAGCACCAGATTTTACTGTTATGGTTTGCAGGTGCCATGACCCACTGGGCGAGCCCATGAGGTGCCAGAATAGCAGAACCCCCATAAGTGACCCTATTTTACAAACTACACCTCTCAATGAATTCATCTAGGGGTGCAGTCATCATATTAACACCAACATTTTGTTTTAGCCCCAGATTTTACATTGTCCCTTAATTTCTACTGAATGTAGCAATATCTCATATGTGGCTGTAAAGTACTATTTAGCCATACAGAGAGACTCGGGAGGGACGGAGCACTATTTGCCTTCTGGAGCGCAGATTTTCCTAGAATAGTTTGCGGACTCCATATACAGAGCCCCTAATTGCTAGAAAATCAGAATCCCCCCTCAAGTGACCCCATTTTGGAAATTATACCCCTTTGTGAATTTATCTAATGGTGTTGTGATGATTTTTACTCCATGGGTATTTTCCAGAAACAAGCATCAATGAATGTTGCCGAGTGAAAACTGCAAACTGCCATTGTAGTGACCAGTACGTTGCAGTCATCAGTATATTATGCCCAGCCCGTGCCTCTGGAGACATGCACCTGTAAGTTAAGAGGACTCTCATCACTACAGAAATGCCAAACATGTGGGTCCTATATGTGGTATATGTACACTGTGGGGCTCAGAAGGGAGGGGGCATTTGGATTTGGGAGCAGAGATTTGCTGAATTTATTTTGGAGGGTGAGGAGTCATTTTGCTTTTCACTCGTCTAGCTAAAAGTCTGCTAGCTCTGTCCCTCATCGCATAGAAGGATAGTTTCAATTTTTAAGGTCATGTTCATATTGACCGATTAAATGGGAATGGAGTCTAAATCTAAGATCACAGATCTCGTTTTAAATTTTGACTGTGGGGGACTTTTTATTTGCCTCCTCTAGTTTTTGAATTTGAGCGATAAGATCAGACCGCTCTTTATATCTCATTTTTTTCTGATAGGAAGCTATTTTTATGAGTTGACCCCGAATCACAGATTTGTGCGTAGACCATAGTGTCTCCTCATTTACTTCACCATTGTCAATGTCCCAGAAGTAATCTGTTAGAGTTTTAGTAATCTCAGAGATCGTCCCATGATTTAGTAATAGCCGGAGGTTCAGTCTCCAGAATGGGGAGCAATTCAGAGAGTACTAATCAGAAACCTTGAGGAAAATTGAGGCATGATCGGACCAAGTAATTGGTCCTATAGATGCAAATATACAGTTAGCGACAGAGCGACTATTTACTAAAAGCATGTCAATTCTGCTATACCATTTGTGCCTAGGAGAAAAGAAAGTAAAATCTCTCTCTCTGAAGCATGAAGATATCTCCATATGTCGTGGAGATGCAATTCAGAGATTAACGAACCCAAGTCCATCCTGCGGGCTGGCTTTTTAGAGGAGGTATCCATCTCCGAAGAAGCCGGAACATTAAAGTCCCTGCAGATAATTTCAAAGCCCTGAGCTATCTCTTTGACTTTTAACAAAACACCACGAATGAAAGATGTTTGACCAAAATTTGGCAGTATACATTGGTTATCGTGTAAGGCAAGCCGTTTAAGGAGCATACCACAATGTAAAAACGACCGCCAGGGTCTTTATGAAGGTTAAGGACCTTAAAAGTAACAGTGTTCTTTACACATATACAAACTCAACCTTTCTTTTTAAGATCATTTTCAAATAGTACTGTAATTGAGAGAATTGCGGGTGCTTCACTCGCCAGTTGTCTGACTCCAGCAAGTGAGTCTCTTGAATGCAGGCGAGGTCACAATTGGAGGTCAAAATCTCTTTCCACAATGAAGTTCTCTTCATGGGCGAATTCAATCACTTTACATTCAACAAGGGAAATTTAATACTCATAAGAAATCCAACATCAGCTTAACTTCTGTTGCACTCTCACATTGTCCAATAGGAAGGGAACAAGGATGGAAAGGAAAGGAAAGGGAACACAAAAACACAACAAGTTCAACCAGGACCACATAAGCCATGGTTGGTCGACATGCCCTAGGTCCATGAGCATGCTGGGGGGGTTATACTACGTTAACCCAGAATTGGAAAATACAGCACAGGACATATATATGCTTAAGTTCAACCTTTATACCAGTCAGGAGGAAGCTTGAATGACCCCAGATCAGACCTCACCATTGAAATGGCTTGAGGAACGATTAGGTTCCATTCTTTCATTAGTTTCTCCAGTTGCAAAGGAGAGTGGCATATGTGCAGTCTCCCATCGTGGGTGACCACCAGCTGCAAAGGAGAGTGGCATATGTGCAGTCTCCCATCGTGGGTGACCACCATTTTAACCGGAAATCCCCACTAGTACAGAATATTGTTTTCATGGAGGATCCTAAACGGCCCCGCAAATTCCTTTTGGCGAAAGTAGCGGCAGACAAATCAGGGAAGATTTTCAGGTTGTGGAAAGGGTCTGGAGGTGGATGATCCTGCTTGAATTTCTGCATGAGTGCATCTTTAGCCGGAAAAAAATGAATCCTTGCCAATGTACCACGGTGGGAGAGCTGGGTCTATATTTTTAGGCTTTGGGACCCTGTCGATCCTGTCCACAATAAGATCCCTAGTAATCCAGTCAGGCAGCGACCACTTTATAATAATAATTTTTTATTTATATATAGCGCCAACATATTCTGCAGCACTTTACAATTAAGCGGGGACATGTACAGACAATAAATTCAATACAATTAAAGACCAAGACTTTAGCAACTTTTGAAAGCAATCATGCAGATCTTTGTCAGCAATGGCTTCAGGAATACCGATTTTAACATTATTACTCCTTGCTCTGTCCTCCTGATCACAGACTTTGTTACTCAGGCGCAAGACCTCTTCCGCTAGTGCTGCATTAGCATCTATGAGTGCATTGTGTGATTCTGCAAACTGTGCCATTTTAGCTTCTATGTGTGAGGTCCGCTCCCCTAGTTCCTGAATGTCTCCTTTAATGTGTTTTACCATGTCCCTCAAGTCTTCTTGTAAGGATGTCCTTAGTGAAGATAGCAATGTCTGCATTATTTGTTCTGTGAGGGGGATGTCAGAAGAGCTTCCCTTCTGTGCAGATTCACAACCTGGGTGAGGAGCGAGATGCGTGGGAGGCAGCTGCAGAGGAGCCATTTTACTGGAGGGAGAAGCTAGTTTGTCCCTCGGATAAAAGTCAGTAAGTTTAGCTGGCACAGCCGGTTTGTGGGGTTTCCCCTTGGGCATGACAGGCACGAGGTACTAACACAGGTCTGGGTAGGTAAACATGTCGATATGAAGCCGTGTAGAGCCGGTTTATGGTCCTATGCTGTGGAGCTCCTGGATCAAGCAGCCATCTCCCTAGGCTGGCAGGCCATGCCCCCCATTTTGCTTTTCCAGAGCCTTTGTGCTACCAGTAATGTGGAAGCCTCCTATATTTCCATTAACAGATGATTGCTTTTTTTTGTGAGTTAAAGCTTTTATCGAGAACATTTTACATAATGTTTGAGATCACATTTACCCGGCGCTCTACAATGAGCACTTACTTTGTGGTTCCATCTAAATCTCTGAGTGACGTGATTCAGATGAAACCCCCAAGGGATCCATTCACTATAATGAGGCAGCAGAGTTACTCTGGACTTCGTCTGGCCTCTGTTCAGCGGTGTCCTTTTTTAAGAAGTGCACAAAACTGTGGCCGACAGCACTTTTATGCAATCCTAAAAAGATGGAAACCGTTGGCTCACAGGTCAGATGGCCTCCACAGTACCTCCATCTGCCTCATTAACAGCAGGGAATCTTCCATACAGGGTTCTGTCTAAATCACGTATGTTAGAGATTTACAAGGAAACCCCTGTGTAAACGTTCAGCACAGAGCGCAGGATAAATGTGCACTAAAGCCTTACTGCGATCTTTGGGAGGCAGAATTAAAAAATCAACAGCATGTGAAGAATTGGTTTTATTTATTTTTTACGCCGTTCTTCGTGCAGTATAAGTGATTAGGCGACTACTCTTCGAGTCGGTGCGATTACAGCGATACCAGATTTATATCGGGTTCCTAAGTTTGGCTGCTGTCACACACTAAAAGACGATTTTTATTTCAAAAGAAATAGTTTTTTGCATCCCCATATTTTGAGAGCTATAATGTTTCAATATTTTGGCCCACAGTCATGTGAGGGCTTCTTTTTTGCAGGATGAGTTGACGTTTTTATTGGTACCAGTTCCAGACACGTAAAATTTTTTGATTGCTTTCCATTCCGATTTTTAGGAGGCAGAATGAACAAAAAACAGCAATTCAGGAATAGGTGCGAGTGGACAGTGCACCCTTTCACCAGACGACCTCACAGATATATTTTGAAGAAGACAACTATATGTGGGGAAAAAAAAACCAAAAAAAAAAAAAAAACCACAAAAAGAGGACTTGAAAATCCTCCAAATATCTATAAAAAGCACCAAGAAAAATGCAGAGATGCTTACCTGCCTAGGTCTCAAAACAAATGCAGGGTGCAGTGGACCCAAATAAAGATGGCGGCTACACAGGTGCAGTAATAGCGATGAGACAGCCAGCCTACAGTCAGGGATTGGCCGTTTGGTACACCAGTGCAAAAAAAGATACAATCTGTAAGCGGCATTGTTCACACACAGAAGAAGCAGAGCATCTGGCTTACAGCCTATTAACGACTCCCATACTCTTAGATTAGGCGCGCCACCCAGTGCTAACTAAAATGCATCCTGTGTCACCAGACACCACAGTTTACAGATCCATCTGGGCCCAAATGCACCCTGAAAAAATAAAGTGCAAAAAAACAATAAATGTGAGGTGGGGGATGGCGGCACTGTGGAGACATACTGTGTGTGGGGGGGGATGGTGGCACTGTGGGGACATTACACTGTGTGTGGGAGGGATGGCGGCACTGTGGGGACATTATACTGTGTGTGGGGGGGTGGTGGCACTGTGGGGACATTATACTGTGTGTGGGGGGGTGGTGGCACTGTGGGGACATTATACTGTGTGGGGGGGATGGCGGCACTGTGGGGACATTATAATGTGTGGGGGGGATGATGGCACTGGAGGGACATTATACTGTGTGGGGGGGATGACGGCACTGTGGGGACATTATACTGTGTGGGGGGGATGACGGCACTGTGGGGACATTATACTGTGTGGGGGGGATGACGGCACTGTGGGGACATTATACTGTGTGTGGGGGGATGGCGGCACTGTGGGGACATTATACTGTGTGGGGGGGATGACGGCACTGTGGGGACATTATACTGTGTGGGGGGATGGTGGCACTGTGGGGACATTATACTGTGTGTGGGGGGGATAGCGGCACTGTGGGGACATTATACTGTGTATGGGGGATGACGGCACTGTGGGGACATTATACTGTGTGTGGGGGGATGGCGACACTGTGGGGACATTATACTGTGTGTGGGGGATGGCGGCACTCTGGGGACATTATACTGTGTGTGGTGGGATGGTGCAATTTGGGGACATTATACTGTGTGGGGGGATGGCGGCACTGTGGGAACATTATACTGTGTATGGGGGATGGTGGCACTGTTGGGACATTATACTGTGTGTGGGGGATGGCGGCACTGTGGGGACATTATACTGTGTGGTGGATGGCAGCACTGTGGGGACATTATACTGTGTGGTGGATGGCAGCACTGTGGGGACATTATACTGTGTGTGGGGGGATGGCGGCACTATGGGGACATTATACTGTGTGTAGGGGGGGATGGCGGCACTGTGGGGACATTATACTGTGTGGGGGGATAGAGGCACTGTGGGGACATTATACTGTGGGGGGATGGCAGCACTGTGGGGACACTATACTGTGTGTCAGAGAGAGTTGCTGTGCTATGGGAGCAATACACGTGTGCTGACTTCCGATTCTTAATATTTGGGTCATATGTATCTATCAGAGGAGAGGAAAGAAAGTGTTATACTTCTTAGTACGCTGGAGTCACACTAGACGTATAAAAAAATTGGTCCGTTTTTCACGGACGAGAATCGCACAAATGTTTCATGAACAGTGATCCGTATGTCATCTGTGTGCAATGCGAGGATGCAATATCTGTGTGACATCTGTGTGGCATCCGTAGGGTGAGATTTTCTCGCCGGCTTGCAAAATGGACATACAATGGATCCATAGCCTCAAATATTCGTGAAAACATATATGCAGTCTCTCTCTCTCTCTCTCTATATATATATATATATATATATATATATATATATATGTCAGTGAGACACATATACTATATATATATATATATATATATATATATATATATAGATAGATAGATATGAGACATGGTTTACATACAGTAAACCAATGCATATCCATTTTTGAAAAAATTGGGCGGGGCCCACGCCAGTTTTTTCCATGAACTAATCCTTTCATTTAACACCTACAGCTCCAAAATGTTACACCCAAACACTACTAACATTATTAGTGAGGGACATATAAAAACAAAATAACGGATATGCAATGGTTCACTGTATGTAAGCCATGTCTCATAGCTTGTCGGGTTCTGTAATGGTTTTACAGATGTCGACAATTGAATTTTAACCTATTCTGCTATCTAGATCTCTATGAAATATATATATATATATATATATATATATATATATATATATATATACACACACACACATTATGTGTCTCACTGACATATACTGTACATACCTATACTAAGTGTATACATGTATTCTATCTATCCTATTTTAACCTGTCAGTGTGATTTTACAGTATAGCGCACTGAATTCCCGGCTTTTCTAAAGGACACGGGTGCCTATTTCTCGCAAGTCACACATGTGGTCCGTGTGTAATCCGTTTTTTTCTCCCCCCCAATAGACTTGCATTGGCAAGTCTCGGCCGTAATACGGTGCAAATCGAAGCATGCTGCAATTTCACCCGCACGTATAATACAGGCGAGAAAAAAACAGATGATGGGAGCTGCCCCATAGATTAACATTGGGACGAGTGCTATGCGATTTTTTTTTCTCACATAGCACTCATCTGTATTTCTCTCTAGTGTGACGCCAGCCTGTAATGGGGACTCTCCAGCACCTACCTCCACCTGCAGGGGGCGCCATCTCCGGGAATGGAGGGGTTACTGCCCCCTGTGCAGCCCAGTAATGGGGAATCTCCAGCACCTACCTCCACCTGCAGAGCCGCACTCCACATATATGGCTGCTCTGTGCGCACAGGACCTGGGATGAGGTCACAGGAGGGGAGGAGCCAGGGGTCACATGATCAGGGGCCTCAGTGTATGCAGGACTGTGCTGTGCTGGTTGTCATGGTGCTGGATGAGGGGAAGTTTCTGTGTGGGGTCAGGAGGGGTTTACAGGGTGGATGTAGCAGAGCCGCGTGTGTACGAGGTGTACGGAGCAGAACCGTGTGTGTACGACGTGTACGACGTGTATGGAACGGAGCCGCGTGTGTACAAAGGTGTACGGAGCGGAGCCTTGTGTGTACAAGGTGTACGGAGCGGAGCCATGTGTGTGTATGAGGTGTACGGAGCGGAGTCGTGTCTGTACGAGGTGTACGGAGCAGAGCCATGTGTGTACGGAGAGGAGCCGCGTGTGTACGAGGTGTACGGAGCAGAGCCGCGTGTGTACGAGGTGTACGGAGCGGAGCCGCGTGTGTACGAGGTGTACGGAGCAGAGCCATGTGTGTACGGAGAGGAGACGCGTGTGTACGAGGTGTACGGAGCGGAGCCGCGTGTGTACGAGCTGTACGGAGCAGAACCGTGTGTGTACGAGGTGTACGCAGCGGAGCCGCGTGTGTACGAGCTGTACGGAGCGGAGCCGCGTGTGTACGAGGTGTACGGAGCAGAGCCGCGTGTGTACGAGGTGTACGGAGCGGAGCCGCGTGTGTACGAGCTGTACGGAGCGGAGCCGCGTGTGTACGAGGTGTACGGAGCAGAGCCGCGTGTGTACGAGGTGTACGGAGCAGAACCGTGTGTGTACGAGGTGTACGGAGCGGAGCAGCGTGTGTACGAGGTGTACGGAGAGGAGCCGCGTGTGTACGAGGTGTACGGAGCGGAGACGTGTGTGTACGAGGTGTACGGAGCGGAGCCGTGTGTACGAGGTGTACGGAGCGGAGCCGTGTGTGTACGCGGTGTATGGAGCAGAGCCGTGTGTGTACGATGTGTACGGAGCGGAGCCGCATGTGTACGAGGTGTACGGAGCGGAGCCACATGTGTGCGAGGTGTACAGAGCGGAGCCGCATGTGTGCGAGGTGTACGGAGCGGAGCCACGTTGTGCGAGGTGTATGGAGCGGAGCCACGTGTGTGCGAGGTGTACGGAGCGGAGCCGCATGTGTACGAGGTGTACAGAGCGAAGCCGCATGTGTACGAGGTGTACGGAGCGGAGCCACGTGTGTGCGAGGTGTACAGAGCGGAGCCGCATGTGTGCGAGGTGTACGGAGCGGAGCCGCATGTGTACGAGATGTACGGAGCGGAGCCGCTTGTGTGCGAGGTGTACAGAGCGAAGCCGCATGTGTACGAGGTGTATGGAGCGGAGCCACGTGTGTGCGAGGTGTACGGAGCGGAGCCGCATGTGTACGAGGTGTACAGAGCGAAGCCGCATGTGTACGAGGTGTACAGAGCGGAGCCACGTGTGTGCGAGGTGTACAGAGCGGAGCCACGTGTGTACGAGGTGTACGGAGCGGAGCCGCATGTGTACGAGGTGTACTGAGCGGAGCCACGTGTGGGCGAGGTCTACAGAGCGGAGCCACATGTGTGCGAGGTGTACGGAGCGGAGCCGTGTGTGTGCGCGAGGTGTACAGAGCGAAGCCGCATGTGTACGAGGTGTACGGAGCGGAGCCACGTGTGTGCAAGGTGTACAGAGCGGAGCCACATGTGTGCGAGGTGTACGGAGCGGAGCCGTGTGTGTGCGAGGTGTACAGAGCGGAGCCGCATGTGTACGAGGTGTACGGAGTGGAGCCACGTGTGTGTACGAGGTGTACGGAGCGGAGCCACATGTGTGCGAGGTGTACGGAGCGGAGCCACATGTGTGCGAGGTGTACGGAGCGGAGCCACATGTGTGCGAGGTGTACGGAGCGGAGCCGTGTGTGTGCGAGGTGTACAGAGCGAAGCCGCATGTGTACGAGGTGTACGGAGCGGAGCCACGTGTGTGTACGAGGTGTACGGAGCGGAGCCACATGTGTGCGAGGTGTACGGAGCGGAGCCACATGTGTGCGAGGTGTACGGAGCAGAGCCGTGTGTACAATGAGTGCAGAGTGCAGGCTTTTACACATCAGTTTGTTCTGGAGGTGTTGATTCCCAGTAGGTGTTTTTTAATTTGTACATAAAAACAGTGTTTTTAGTAACTAAATATTTTTCAGGACATTTAGGACTTTGTGTGAAAAAGATAAAAAATGCAAAAAGTCTGTGTTCTTTTTATGTCTACTATTATTGGCTCAACATTTTTCTATTTTTCTTAAATATTAGTATATGGAAGGTGTTTTAGAGCTTTGTTTTCAAACTTTATATGCTTTTTTTATTGTTTTTTTTTATAATTTGTCCGAGTACAGGACTTCAATTTTCACTTATTTGATTTCTGATTTAAAGGGAATCTGTCACCTGTTTTGGCCACTATAAGATGCAGCCACTGCCTTTCAGGGCTTATCTACAGCATTCAATAATGCTGTAGATAAGCCCCGTTCCAACCTGAAAGATAAGAAAAATGCGTTTTATTATACTCACCCAGGGGGCGTCTGGTCCGATACGTGTCAGAGAGGTCCAGCGCCTGCACACTGCAGTACTTAGCTCTGCCCTCAACAGGACAGATCATTACACCTGCGCAGGAGCCGAGACACGAAGCAAGGAGGATAATGACATTGTATGAAGATAGAAGATGAAGGACCCGGACCTGTGACGCCCATTGGACCAGACCGCCCCCGGGTGAGTATAATAAAACTTGTTTTTCTTCTCTTTCAAGTCGGACCGGGGGCTTATCTACACCATTATTGAATACTGTAGATAAGCCCTTAAAGGAGGTGGCTGCATCTTATAGCGGCAAAACGAGGTGACAGGTTCCCTTTAACTCCTTCTCCCCGAAGCCTGTTTTCACCTTCCTGACCAAGCCAATTTTTACAATTCTGACCACTGTCACTTTATGAGGTTATAACTCTGGAACACTTCAAGGGATCCCACTGATTCTGAGAATGTTTTCTCGTGACATATTGTACTTTATGATAGCGGTACAATTTCAATATGACCTGCGTTTATTTGTGAAAAAAATTTAAATTTGGCGAAAATGTAGAACATTTTGCAATTTTCAAAATTTCAATTTTTATGACCTTAATTCAGAGAGATATGTCACAAAAAATAGTTACTAAATAACATTTCCCATATGTCAACTTTTCATCAGCCCAATTTTGGAAACAATTTATTTTTGTTAGGAAGTTATAAGGGTTAAAAGTTGACCAGCGATTTCTCATTTTTGCAACAAAATTTTCAAAACCATTTTTTTTAGGGACCACATCACATTTGAAGTGAGTTTGGGGGGTCAATATGACAGAAAATACCCAAAAGTGACACCATTCTAAAAACTGCACCCCTCAGGGTATGTGCACACGTTGCGGTCCTGCTGCGGATCTGCAGCGCATTTGGCCCTGCAGAGCCGCATCAGATCTGCAAGTGAAGTACAGAACCATTTTAGCCAATGTAAAACAAAAAACACTGTGCACATGCTGCAGATTTTTCCACTCAGATTTTCTGCTGCATGTCACTTTTGTGCAGATCCGCAGCATTTTTACACCTGCTCCATTATAGGAATCTGCAGGTGTAAAAACGCAGGGGAAATCTGCAGAAAATCTGCAGAAAATCTGCAGAAAATCCGCAGTAAATCTGCGCTAAATCCGCAAGTAAAACGCAGGTCCTTTTACCTGCGGATTTAGCAAAATCCGCACAGAAAATTCCACAGCAGAATCTGCAACGTGTGCACATACCCTCAAGGTACTCAAAACCACATTCAGGAAGTTTATTAACCCTTCAGGTGCTTCACAGGAATTTTTGGAATGTGGAAGAAAAAAATAAACATTTACTTTTCTTATCCAAAATTTTTCCTTTAGACCTATTTTTTTTTTATTTTCGCAAGGTTAACACTGTGCAATAAATTTCAGGGAAGTTCTTGTCCCCTGAGAAAATTTTATTGTATCTTATAGATTTTGATATGCTGAACATGAATATGTGCTCCAACAGTCTGTATTACATAAGGTTTTTAAGAAACAACAGTTTATAATCTACATTATAACATCCGAGACACTACATCCATGTGCATCGATGTCAGTAGCAAAAGCAATTGTTCAAAAGTGTTTTGCAGACGACTTTCATTTATAATCCTTGTCAGATGCTTCTCGAATAAGATTCCAGCAATAGTCAGCCAGCATTGACGTACTCCACTTTCCCTGGTAACTTTTCTCCATCAGCGCAATGTCTTGGTGAAATTTTTCACCGTGTTCATCACTAACGGCACCAAGATTGGCTGGAAAAAAGTCCAAGTGAGAATGTAGAAAATGCATTTTTAGTGATATATTGCATTTCATCAAATGATATGCTGTGAGCATGTTGTCCACAAGTTGTTCAAAGTTTGGTGCTCTGCTGTGACCAAGGAAGTTGAAGGTCACATCTTTAAAGGCTCTCCATGCCACTTGTTCAGCACCTTGCAAAAGACCATCAAAGCTACTGTACTGTCATTCATTCTATCTCTGATCTGTGGGCCAATAAAAATACCTTCTTTAATCTTTGCATCACTTATTCTTGGAAATTTCTGTCGCAAGTAAGAAAAGGTTTCCGATTCTTTGTTCATTACTTTGACAAAATCATTCATTAGCCCAAGTTTAATATGCAAAGGAGGGAGAAATATCTTTGCTGAATCAATGAGATTCCAGCAACCAGGTTTTTGCGGAGTGGCCAGTCCTTTTCTCGTGCATGACTGTCCCACTCACAAATAAAACAACAATACTTGGTATATCCAAGCTGCAGTCCAAGAAGAAATGCAACAACTTTTAGATCACCACATATGTTCCAGTTATAATTTTTATTAATGTGGGTCAACAGTAACTCCATATTCTCATATGTTTCTTACATGTGTACGGCATATCCAATAGGTGTAGCAGGATAAATATTTCGATTGTGTAGTAAAACCACCTTCAGACTTAAAAATGACGAGTCAATGAACAGTCGCCATTCCTTCGGGTCATGTTCGCATCCAAGAGGACCAAACAACCCCAAGACATCGTTGCAAAAAGTTAAACTGTCGAAATGGTTAAAAAATTGATTAAGGTCTTCTTGACAACTGCAAAAAACAGAAACTCTTGTTCCTGGTAATAAGAGATTCCATTCATGTAGCTTTGATCCCAATAATTCTGCCTGCCTCTTTGACAATTTCAAACCTCTGACCAAGTCACTCAGATTAGCTTGACTGAACAGATGTGGATTAGATGTAGAAGGCTCAAAGTCTGGGTCTGAAGCAGTTTCATTTTCCACTGACATTGTTAGTTCATCTTCGTCGTCCTCCATTGCCATACTTTGGGTGGCTTTGGAACACGAAGACTTTCATCGTGTGGCACTGGTCTTATGACTGAAGGAAGATTATGATATTCTATTGATTTCTTGTTCTTTGCTGAATATCCTGTTACATTTGTAAGGCAGAAGTAGCAATCTGTTACATGAGCTCTCTGCTCTCCATATCATTGGAGCAGCGAACAGCATTGAAGGTCGTGATCCATTCAGCCATGCTCTAAGTATGTCAGTATTGTCTTTTGATTCCTCCCCTGCCCAGAAGATGTGGTATGCTCCGTACATGGTCAGCCGAATAATTCACTGTGACTGCGCGGAATTCGCATAAGTGCTTGCATATGTGTAGATCAGCGATTTATGTTATTTCAGTGGAAAATTCAGAATATACTGTTTCAGCAAAAGTTCATATATGAGGTTTTAGAATTAAAAGAGAATATTATAATGTTTTGTATCATTTCTCAAAAACCTTACGCGATAGGAAAAATCTGAAGTCATTTCTGAAATCAGCATGAAAAAATCTATGAGGAACACTCAAAATTGTCCGAGTGACAAAACCTTGGTAACACAGTGTAAGGCCGGTTTCACATTTGCGCTTTTTAAGCGCACGCACGGCCGGGGGTAGCTCCGCCCCCGAGCCGGCTCTCTGCCCGGCGTGCCCGCCCCTTGCTTGTAGCGCCGCCTACTAGCGGACAGCGGCGCCTGCGATCGGCGCACCCTATCTTTAGCATAGGGTGCGCAGATCGTGCGCAGGCCGTGCGCTAGTTGCGCTTTGACCTGCGCTGCGCACTTTTGACGGTGCGCCGTGCGCGCCAAAATCCGACAAGTTTGATTTTGGCGCTCACGGCGCACCGTCAAAACTGCGCAGCGCAGGTCAAAGCGCAACTAGCGCACGGCCTGCGCACGATCTGCGCACCCTATGCTAAAGATAGGGTGCGCCGATCGCAGGCGCCGCTGTCCGCTAGTAGGCGGCGCTACAAGCAAGGGGCGGGCACGCCGGGCAGAGAGCCGGCTCGGGGGCGGAGCTACCCCCGGCCGTGCGTGCGCTTAAAAAGCGCAAATGTGAAACCGGCCTAACAGGAGAAAATGGACCATACATTTTAATGTGCAATTTCTCCTGAGCATGCAGATACCCCATATGTGGGGGAAATCTACTGTTTGGGCACACGGCAGGATTCGGAAGGGAAAGAGCGCCATTTCACTTTTTTAATGTAAAATTTACTGGAATAATTAGCGGTTTCCATGTCAGGTTTGGAGAGCTCCTGATGTGCCTAAACAGTGGAAACCCCCCACAAGTGACAACATTTTGGAAACTAGACTTTCCGTATCACATTTCGGCCATTTCACCAGTTTGTCTTTTTGTCTAATATTCAAAAAATTGAAACCATATATGGCCCTATGTATAAGTCTGTATTGAGTGTCTCTCCAGATTTTGTTTACTATCTTCTTCCTCATCTCCATCCACCCTTTCAAGATTTTTTCTTCCCCTTCTTGGTCTCCCAACTGCTTTGCCCATCCCTCTAAAATTTTCCCTGGTATGTTGGGAACTAATGCTTCTCTCAAGTCCCTATAGAGACCCGAAATGGTAATCTCATGAATGTCCTTTAATAAAATCGTGTCCAAGTGGTTTACCTCATATTCATTGTTTACGTTGAGTAATTTCCTCATTATCCCTTGCTTTAACTGTTCATACTGGAGAGTCTGGAATGGGCGCAAGTCATATTTCTCTCTTATTTCCCCACATCCATCTCCGCTCTGTATCATGCATCAAGTCCCTTAAAGTCCTTATCCCCTTCTCCCTCCACTCTCTAAACAGGTCATTTTCCCTCCCCTGTGGGAAATCTGGGCTTGCCCAGATGTTAATGAATTTTGAAATATTCCATGCTAGCCCAAACTTTTTTCTAACCGCCTTAAAGGTCATTACTGTGTCCCTACATATCAATGAGTATTTAATAATGGGTGGTAAATTTGGTATGGATGTATGTAATATTGATCTCAGGTCCCATGGCCTACAGAATTCGGCTTCTAAAGTCCAGTCAGAGTGTCTACTTGTTTGTCTAATCCAGTCAACTGCATGTCTCAAAATGCAAGCCAGGTTATAGCCAGGGGCGTAACTACCGGGGTAGCAGCCGAAGCGGTTGCTTTGAGGCCCGGCCTATATAGGGGCCTGGGTCCCCGGCTCCGATGGGCGCTACCCGGTAGTGCAATTTAATTACCCTAACCACCGGTCCGCAGCCCAGCACCAGGCCATTGCAGTGCTCTTGCCGGTCCGCGGACACAAGGGGAGTCGGCGGCTGTGTAGCAGCTGATACTCACCCTGCATAGCGGTCCCTGTCGGCACGGCTGCTTCATCCAGCGTTGAGCTGTCAAGTGTACCGCTCATTTAAGGTCATGAATATGGACGCCACTCCTCTCCCATAGGCGTGGCATCCATATTCATGTACCTTAATGAGCGGTAGCACGTGACCTCTCCGCACAGGAAGAAGCTGAAGCGCCGCCATATATACAAGGGAGGGAGAGTGGAAGCAGAGCCATATATACAAGGGAGGGAGAGTGGAAGCAGAGCCAAATATACAAGGGAGGGAGAGTGGGAGCAGAGCCATATATACAAGGGAGGGAGAGTGGGAGCAGAGCCATATATACAAGGGACGGAGAGTGGGAGCAGAGTCATATATACAAGGGAGGGAGAGTGGAAGCAGAGCCATATATACAAGGGAGGGAGAGTGGAAGCGGAGCCATATACACAAGGGAGGGAGGGTGGGAGCGGAGCCATGCATACAGGATGGGACAGGGGAGCCATGTATACAGGATGGGAGGGTGGGAGCAGAGCCATGTATACGGGATGGGAGGGTGGGAGCGGAGCCATGTATACAGGATGGGAGAGTGGGAGCAGAGCCATGTATATAGGATGGGAGAGTGGGAGCGGAGCCATGTATACAGGATGGGAGAGTGGGAGCAGAGCCATGTATACAGGATGGGAGAGTGGGAGCAGAGCCATGTATACAGGATGGGAGAGTGGGAGCAGAGCCATGTATACAGGATGGGAGAGTGGGAGCAGAGCCATGTATACAGGGTGGGAGAGTGGGAGCAGAGCCATGTATACAGGGTGGGAGAGTGGGAGCGGAGCCATGTATACAGGATGGGAGGGTGAGAGCAGAGCCATGTATACAGGATGGGAGAGTGGGAGCAGAGCCATGTATACAGGATGGGAGAGTGGGAGCAGAGCCATGTATACAGGATGGGAGAGTGGGAGCGGAGCCATGTATACAGGATGGGAGGGTGAGAGTAGAGCCATGTATACAGGATGGGAGAGTGGGAGCAGAGCCATGTATACAGGATGGGAGAGTGGGAGCAGAGCCATGTATACAGGATGGGAGAGTGGGAGCAGAGCCATGTATACAGGATGGGAGAGTGGGAGCAGAGCCATGTATACAGGATGGGAGAGTGGGAGCAGAGCCATGTATACAGGGTGGGAGCGGATCCATGTATACAAGGATGGGAGGATGGGAGCAGAGACATGTATACAGGATGGGAGAGTGGGAGCAGAGCCATGTATACAGGATGGGAGGGTGGGAGCCGAGCCATGTATACAAGGATGGGAGGATGGGAGCAGAGACATGTATACAGGATGGGAGAGTGGGAGCAGAGCCATGTATACAGGATGGGAGAGTGGGAACAGAGCCATGTATACAGGATGGGAGAGTGGGAGCAGAGCCATGCATACAGGATGGGAGGGTGGGAGCGAAGCCATGTATACAGGATGGGAGCAGAGCCATGTATACAGGATGGGAGAGTGGGAGCAGAGCTATGTATACAAGGATGGGACAGGGGAGCCATGCATACAACAGGGGTAGCCACACAGAGCTGGACAGGATGGGGGGGACCACACATACATTTTCTGATGATTAGAAAATAATCAGTATGTACAGTACTCCAGTACAATTTTTCTTAAGTGCTCAATGCTCCATTTCCTTGTAGATTCCAATCATCATTAGCAGTGACTGTCATCAGTAGAAGTAGCCCAGTGCTCCCACTGAAACAGAGAACCAAACAAGCCAGGTGTTCCCACTCATTCAAAACCTATGGTGAGTTGAGTCACATTATAAATGTTATAATTAAATGATAAGTATGCACTGCTAAACTACAACCGCGTCCATAGCCCCGCCATCTTATGACCAAAGCCCCGCCCCTGTCACGCATCCATCCCCGCCCTGCTGGGCCATGGAAGAATGGTCTTGCTTGAAGCCGGTCCCTGGTGCAAAAAAGGTTGGGGACCACTGGTGTAGGGGATCCGGGGCCCCGGCGGAAAAAAATGTACACTATGATTTAGCAGCCTACGCTGCATTTCTGTGCCTGCTGTGCGGAGCGAAAAACATATTTGGCCCGCCTCCCTGCCTGCAGCCAGTCACAGAGTGTATTGCTTCAGACTAGTTCAGTCCCGCCCCTTCCCTGAGCCTTCGCTGTCTATTAGCTCTCTGCAGAGCTGCCTGCCGCATGGACCTCTGGGAAATGTAGTTCCTGGAGGGGTGTGTCTTTGAGGGGGTGTGTCTTTAAGGGGGCCCCGTTTAAAAGTTTGCTATGGGGCCCAATCAGTTCTTGTTACACCCCTGGTTATAGCCTCTAATATTTGGTAGTTTGATCCCCCCCTCTCCATTGATAGCATTAACTTATTAGCGCTAATCCTCGATCTCTTTCCCTTCCACAAAAATTGAGAGAATGCCTTTGTCAATCTTTTTATGTCTGAATATTTGAGAAGTAATGGGATTCTCTGCATGGGGTAAAGGAGCCTAGAGAAGCTCATCATTTTTATCAGATGATTTCTTCCCAAAAGGGTCAGCGGAAGATTAGCCCATCCCTGCAGTTATTTCTCTATACGTTCGATTAGTGGGGAATAATTTAAGGAATATAAAGCTTTTGGATCCCTCCCCACCAGCACTCCCAAGTATTTAATTGTGTTTCTGGCAATAGGAATGTCACATATTGAGCCTCTCTCTCTCTCCGCTCTTTTTTCTCCCAAAAAGAGTATTTCACATTTATTTTTGTTAAGTCTGAATCCTGCCAGTTTCCCGAACCCCTCAATTTGTGCTATGACTTCACTCAGTTGTGTTTTGGGCCTACTCATAAACAGGACAATATCATCAGCAAACAATGCCGAACACAGTGCTCTGCCCCCCACTTTGATCCCTTCAAGTCATCATCCACTGTTCAAACGTCTAGCCAATGGTTCGATAGCTAAATTGAATAACAAAGGTGACATCGGGCAACCCTGCCTGGTTCCCTTTAACAAAGGAAACGTTCTTGATAAGAATCCCGGGGTGTTCACCCTAGCTTGTGGATTCACGTACAGCACCTGCACAAAATTTCTAAAGGCTCCATGCAAACCCAGATGATCTAACACCTGTTCCAGTCATGACCACCTCACATTGTCAAATGCTTTTTCCGCATCCAAGGTGATCAATGCTGGAGTTTCTCCCCCTCTCCGCTTAGCTATGTCAACTGCCAACATTACTTTCCTGATGTTCGTCACTGCTGAGCGCCCCTTGACAAATCCCGCCTGGGGAGATCTATAATCTCTGGCAATATCGGTGCCAATCTATTAGCCATCAACTTTGCCAAAACTTTCAGATCCTGGTTGATTAACGAGATAGGCCTATATCTAGTTGGGTCCTCTAGGTCCTTTCCTGCTTTAGGGATGAGCTTTATGTATGCTGTGTTAAGGGTAGCCGATACTCGCTCTCCCCCTAATATCTTATTAAATAACTCCTTCAATACAGGTGAAATTTGTTCCTTTAAAATCTTGAAGAAACTGCCATTGAACCCGTCTGGTCCCGGGGCTTTCGTTGAACTCATCTTTCCTATGACTTCCCCTATTTCTTCCTCCGTCACCTCCCTATTCAATATCTGTAGATGCTCCTCCATAAACCTAGTCATTTGCGTTCCCCTTAACCATTCCTCTCCTTCCACCCTCCTCACTAACCCCTCCTCTTTGTATAGATCTGCATAGAAGTCTCCCAGGATATCATTTATTTCCTTCGGATCTGTTGTTTTGTTTCCCAAAGCATTCCTCAGTGTCGTTATACGAGTCATTGGTCGCCTTCCCCTTGCCAAGTTTGCCATTAATTTCCCTGCCTTATTCCCGCAGCGCGTCAACTCAGCCTCCTGTTGCGTTCTGTACATATTCTCTTTCCTTTCCGACCAGTTTTCAAAGTCTCCCTTCGCCTCCACGCACTTTGCTTTTGTCACCCTTGATGGTTTTTCCAGAAAGACCGTATATGCTTCCCTAACTAACCGACTGGCTTCTTGAAATTTTACTTTCGCCTGTCGTTTTGCCATCATCGTGTATCCCATCACCTTCCTCCTCAGTACTGCCTTTGCCGTCTCCCAAAACAACCCTATCTCTCCTCTATGTTCCTGATTCGTCAGTGTGTACTCCACCCACCACTCTCTCAATATCCTGTGAAAGTTTTCATCTGTCGCCAAGAAAGTGGGGAATCGCCAAATGTAGTCCTGTCCTCTCTGAGCTTTGTCAGCTACACTTGCTACGACTGGACTATGGTCTGAAATCACCATGTTTTCTATGTCAATCCCTTCCACCCTCTGCATCAAAGTCTCACTTGTCAAAAGAAGATCAATCTGTGACCACGAATCATGCGGGTGTTAGTGCGTGAACTCTCTCTCTTGTGGGTGATACATTCTCCAGCAGTCGTGTAGGGTCGTGGTTTCCAACATCGCTTTTAAAGGTCCCTCCGTATGCCTCCCCTGTTTCCCCTGGCTTCTCCTGTCTTCTTCTTGGGAGACTACAGTGTTGAAATCACCACCCACCATTTTACACACTTCCCCATCAAGTAATATCCTATTTGTTATGTTTTCAAAAAAATTTTTTTGTTCCATGTTGGGAGCGTAAACATTGTGGATGCTAAAAGTGCCCTGAGTGCCTACGATTTTGATATGTAGGTATCTTCCTTCCTCATCTGATTCTTGTGACTCCACCGTGTGTGCCAAGCTCTTATTGATCAGAGTGAGCACTCCTGCCTTCCTACCTTGTGATGCCGACCCATACACCTTTCCCACCCACATCTTGTTCATACGGAAGAAATCCTCTTTCCGCAAGTGTGTCTCCTGCAATAAAGCAATATCAGTTTTAAGCTTCTTAAGATGACGTAAAATCATATTTCAATTGAGTGGAGATCTGAGTCCCTTAACATTCCACGTTACTATCCTAGCCATAATCCCTTAAAATGATTGCTCTTTTTCCCGGCCGTGTTGCATGTACTAGAAAAACTACTTTCCAAATCCCCCCTCCCCTCCCCCCTCAACTGATTGCTTGAAACCACCCTCATTTTCAACTGTACATAAACATTTTTCCACTTCCATTTTTTCTGAGATGTTAAATTTACCTCCCAAGCCTCTGCCATAAGTCGAACCGTCTTGATTGACACCCCTTTCCTGATGTCTCCCTCCTCCCCTCTCATAATCTCCCACCAATTCCATCCCCTTCCATCATTTTTTGCAGATTTACCAAGATATGTCACTTCTAGTTAGAAGACAGAGAGAAGCACAAGACATAACGATACGCTTATCACCATATTCCTCCTCCCAACGTTCCAAAAATTACAATCTCTGCTTCCTCATCTCAAATCACCAGCGACTGTTTCTTCCTCCTTTCTTCCCAGTTGACAAGGCCATGTGTCGTTTTTCTCTTGGACTTTCCACCCTGGTGCCCGCTTGACTCCGATCTGATTCTGGATTCGGTCTGTCTGAAGATGGTCTGTTAGAAACGGAGCCTCCTCCATCCGATTCCGTGACAGTCCCCTCTTTTGGGTTCTTGTCCTGTCGCCGTGAACTCCCCTCCTGGGTTAGCATCCGCTATGCTTCCAACGGGTCCCGAAAAGTCTTAGTCGCTCCATCTGGCCCTCTTACCCTCAATATTGCAGGGTAGAGGAGCTGGAATTTGATGTGTTTGTGGTAAAGAGTTGTGCACACCTGACTAAAAGCTTTTCTTTACCGGGTGACTTCCGCAGAGTAGTCCCCAAATATTAAGATCTTATGTCCTTGGATTCACAGATGTTGCTTTCTGTTCCAGAAGGCCCTCAGGATTTCTTCCTTGTCTTTGTATTCTAGATATTTGACTATGACCTGACGTGCTGTGGACCTTTCATCTTGCCTGGATGTATCGTCTGTAGTGGTCCTTCTCTCCTGCGTCATCGGTCCCACTCTGTGGGCTCTTTGCACACGACAGCTGTGTGTTAGGCCCAGGGCCTGTAGAAGTTCTTTCTCACAGATTGCATCCAGCTGGCTTGGCATCACTGACTCCGGCAGTCCCACCACTCTCAGATTGCTCCTCCTTGACCTGTTTTCCAGGTCATCCATTTTTTCTTTCATCAACTGGGTGCTCGTGTCTAATTCTTTAAATCTGCTCTCCGGCCATGCCAGTGTATCTTCAGCGTTGGACACCCTCTGTTCTGCCTTAGTCAGCCGGACATTCTGATGTTCTATGTCCTCCTGCAATCCTGCTAAAGCCTCCTTCACGGTGTCCTTCAGAGCTTCTCTGTGTCATGGTTAGGACATGGTTAATGTCCTGGTTTCTCAGGGTTAATTTTGCTGGCCTCCCTTTGGATCTGGGATGGGTAATTATACTCACTCCAGACTAGGATTCCCTGTCAGCTATACTGTTATTCTGGCTGTGTGTCTGACCCGCCTGGTGTGCTGGTAAACTGCATTGCTTGTTTGATTCCCGTGTATGACCCGGTCTGTCCCCTCACTCTGTTCTCTGTCTCACGTTTGGTACTATTGTCTTCTCTGGTTCTGACCTCCTAGCTTGGCTATTGTTACTCCGTTACCATTTGCCCCTTTTGTACCGTCTATTGCCCGTTCTGGTTTTCTGATCTATTGCTACATCCTGACTATCCGCTCTGGTTAATCCTTTGGTACTGTCCTGCTATCTCGTGCTTTGACCCCGGCTTGATCTGGTTTACGTCCCTGTCTATGCCCCTTGGTAACTTGTCCCATAGTTACCTTTCTAGGAGTCTCCCTGCAGCTCCTAGCTCTGTGGAGTTTAGGCCACGCCCCCAGCAGTCACATGCTTCAGGTCCTGATAGTCTGAAGCACGCATCGTCACCGCTGCTGCCTTGCTCCACAGGTATCTTTGAGCACTGTTTTTGTACTCAGGACACACGCACTGGCTTAGTGAGCAAGTGCAGTGCGGTGTTCCTGACACTCTGACCTCTGCAGCCAGGTGATCTGCTACTTCTCTGGCCAGTCTGCAATAGGTGATCTCTCCCCCACTCAACCTCTGTGATTCATTATTAGGTACAGCGTTACTGCTCCTTTGTCTGTCAGCGTTCTCTCCCTGGAGCTGCTGCTGCTTCTCCCCCTCAGCTCCCTCCTCTCTACCGGTGCCATCTTGAGACCGCTCACTGCCCTCACTCTGGATGCTGTCTCAGCTCTGCTCGGCGTGCCCCCACTCCTGAGGAGATACTGCTCCATGCACTGACCCTCGGTGAGGTTATCAGCTGTTTTCACGCCGTCCTGGGGAGTCTCCTTGTCGTTTTTGTGAGATTTAGTGCAGTGGCCAGCCGGAGCTTCTCACCTCCCTCACCTCACATCACAGCCCCGGAACCGGAAGTCGGGTGGCGATTTTAATAAGGTGCACGACATTGAGATCATAGAATCATAGAATCGTAGAGTTGGAAGGGACCTCCTGGGCCATCTGGTCCAACCCCCTGCTCAAAGCATGATTCGCTAAATCATCCCAGACAGATGTCTGCCCAGCCTCTGTTTGAATACTTCCATTGAAGGAGAACTCACCACTTCTCGTGGCAGCTTGTTCCACTCATTGATCACTCTGTCAAAAAGTTTTTTCTAATATCTAATCTATGTCTCCTCCCATTCAGTTTCATCCCATTGCTTCTAGTCTTTCCTTGTGCAAATGAGAATAAAGTTGATCCTTCTACAATGTGACAGCCGTTTAGATATTTGTAGACAGCTATTAAGTCTCCTCTCAGTCTTCTCTTTTGCAAACTAAACAATCCCAAATCATGCAACCTTTCCTCATAAGACAGGATTTGCAGACCGGTCACCATTCTGGTTGCTCTTTTCTGAACTTGTTCCAGTTTGTTGATGTCTTTTTTAAAATGTGGTGCCCAAAACTGGACACAATATTCCAGATGAGGTCTGATCAAAGAGGAGTAGAGGGAAATAATGACTTCACGTGATCTAGACTGTATGCTTCTGTTAATACATCCTAGAATTGCATTTGCCTTTTTTGCTGCTGCATCACATTGTCGACTCATATTCAGTCTGTGATCTATTAGTATACCCAAGTCTTTTTCACATGTGCTGTTGCTTAGGCCTATTCCTCCCATTCTGTATATGCTTTTTTCATTTTTATTGCCCAGATGTAGTACTTTGCATTTTTCCCTGTTAAAAACTGTTTTCTGTTAGTTGCTGCCCACTTCTCCAGTTTATTTATATCTTTTTGAATCCTCTCTCTCTTCTCTAGTATTAGCTATCCCTCCTAGCTTTGTGTCATCAGCAAATTTAATCAGTTTACCCTCAATTCCTTCATCTACATCGTTGATAAAGATGTTGAACAATACAGGGCCCAGGACAGAGCCCTGTGGTACCCCACTTGAGACATTCTTCCAACTGGATGTGCAGCCATTTACGACCACTCTTTGGGTACGATCACTAAGCCAGTTATGAATCCACCTAACAGTTGCCTTGTCCATTCCATACTTAGTCATTTTTTCAATAAGGATTGTATGAGATACTTTGTCAAATGCTTTGCTGAAGTCAAGATATACTATATCTACAGCATTTCCTTGATCCACCCAATCAGTGATTCTGTCATAGAAGGAAATTAAGTTAGTCTGACATGACTTATTAGTTACAAACCCATGCTGACTCTGTTTAATCACTTCATTCTTATCCAGGTACTGACATACATGTTGTTTAATAATTTGTTCAAAGATCTTTCCTGGTATAGAAGTCAGACTCACCGGCCTATAGTTGCCTGGGTCCACCTTCTTCCCCTTTTTGAAGATAGGAACAACATTTGCTCTTCTCCAGTCTACTGGGACTTCTGTTCTCCAAGAATTTTCAAAGATTATGGAGAGGGGTTCAAATATTTCTTCTGCTATCTCCTTCAGTACTCTGGGGTGTAATTCATCTGGACCTGGAGACTTGAATTCATTTAGGTTAGCTAAGTGTTTCCTCACTATCTTTCTGTTTATAGATATCCTGGATTCTTCTATTCCCTTAATAGGACAGTGAAGAACAGTTGATGTTACATTTCCTTTCTGAGAGAAAACAGATGCAAAATAGGAATTTAAAAGTTTGGCCTTCTTAACATCCTGTCTTACCATTTCATCATTTTCATCCTGTAAAAATCCTATAGCATCTTTGACTTTTCTTTTACTTTTGACATATCACCAAAATCCTTTATTATTGCTTTTGACATCTCTTGCAAGCATCAATTCATTGTCAGCTTTAGATAATCTGATTTGTGCCCTGCAGGTTCTGCAGACAGCATTATATTCTTCTTTAGATATGCCTCCCGCTTTCCATTTTATAAACATTTTTTTCTTCCTATTTAGCATGTGCTTAAGTTCTGTGTTCATCTATCCTGGCTTCCTTAAATGCTTCCTATTCTTCCCTCTTTTCGGAATTGTTAACAATTGTGCTTTGAGAATTTCATTTTTCAAGATTTCCCATCCTTCCTGGACATTTTTGTCTTTAAAGATATCCAGCCATCGGATCCCTCCAATTCTCTTTCTGAATCCCTTAAAATCTGCCTTTCTGAAACCTAACCTTGAAGTCTGAGTCTTCACAGGTCTTCCTCCTCCAGTTATCCAAAATTCTAAAATAGCATGGTCGCTACCTCCTAGGGTCACAGCCACTTTTACCTCCTCAACCATTTCCTCCCTGTTTATAAGGATTAGATCCAAGGTAGCAGTTCCCCTTGTTTTCTCCCCTACCTTTTGGAATGGATGAGATTGAGAGCCAGATGGATAGATCTGGCTCTCAATCTCCTCATATACCTACGCAAGGGAGACTAATACAATCTTTTTTAGATCATCTGGGACTGTTGGATGTTTGGAGAGTGCAACACCCTGTTGAGAGAGATTACTCCCACTATTCGCATGTTCACAATTCCCATGCTAGAATTGATTACTGGTTGCTGAACCCCTCACTCATGCCAAGAATCACACATACCACAATTATGGACGTACAGTACATATCTCAGATCATGCACCGATAACGTTCAGCCTAAAACTTACTAACCCAATCTATTTTCATAGGAAATGGAGGTTTCCTTCATACCTATATCACTCAGATGATTTAAAAAATGTATACAATTCTCATGGGATACGTACAAATCTGATAACCAAATACACTGTGAAGCACCAATTCTTTTCTGGGATACCGCTAAAGCAGTGTTGAGAGGACAAATAATTGCATATATAAGTCATAAAAAAAAACAGCTGCAGGAATGGACCCTGGCTGCACAAAGGGCTTTAACTTCAGCATATAAAAATTTTAAACTTAATAATTCACCCTTCACGAAAAAACAATATATCGAGGCAAAAGAATTGGCGGATGCACTAGCTTATGAATGGGCAACTTATAGTATTGATTTACAAAAGCAAACATTTTTTAAATGGGGCAATAAAACTGGCAAATTACTTGCGTCTCTTACCAGACCATACAGAAAGGCCACAAGGATTCACAAAATTCGGACCAAAGAGGCCAGAGTGTTGACAGAGAATGGGGAAATTGTAGAGGAATTTAGATCATTTTTGGCTCCCTGTATAGAGCAGAGAAGAGAGAGGGGAATGATATTCTAAACTTTATGAAAACAGAGGTGGCACCTTTACTAACAGTGGAACATAGGGAAATTCTCAACGCCCCTATATCCCCTTCAGAAGACGTCCAAACTAACAGCTCCTTGAAGCTCTCTAAATCTCCTGGCCCTGATGGGTATAGTAATGAATTTTACAAGATATTGGGAGGAAGTATAGGGACCAATCTTAGTGAAGTCTTTAATCAATTGGTTCAGTCGGGGCAGCCCCCGGATCGTTCTAATGAAGTAGACATAATAGTGCTCCTCAAACCAGGCAAAGATCCTTTACTAGTGGAAGGATATAGACCAATCTCTCTTTTAAACTCCAACTTTAAAATTTTTACTAAAATACTAGCAAATAGAGTGCAAAAAATAATCCCCAACCTGATACTGCCTCAAAAAATTTGGTTTGTTCATGCTAAATCCATAACATACAATATTCGGACGGCTTTGGGAGCTATCTCTTACGGAAAATCTCATGGCTGTTTAGAGTCTATTGTGGTCAGCCTGGATGCTGACAGAGCATTTGACAGGGTTGCATGGGATTATCTCCTCGATACTCTGGAGTTTAGAAACTTTGGTCCATGGTTCTGTGATGTGATAAAGTTGCTATATAAAAGTCTGGTGTCCAGGCTGGCCATAAATGGTATACTCTCTTCCACATTTGTAATCCAGAGAGGAACGCGTCAGGGTTGCCCCTTGTTGCCCTTACTTTTTAACCTCGCTTTAGACCCTTTGCTTAGAACTCTCCAGAATTCTTCATTATAAATGGGCATAGAGGTGAGTTCCACCTCACTTAAAATTGCGGCATTTGCCGACGATATACTCTTTTTTCCATTCTACATGACGGCACCACGAGAGAGAGGGGATCCGCCCAGCGAGGACAGGAAACCTTCAAGATAAAAGGGGCGGCTCCTCTCTCCGCATCAGTTGGTTTCCTGTCCTCGATGGGAAACCCTCAAGATGAAAACCTCTTGATGGAAGAAAGAAGAGGATGCCTGGGCCTGGATCGGGTGATCAAATAGCAGGCGCCGGTCTGCTACACCTGATACCAGGTACCGGTAGTCGCCTCGGGGGTCATATATTCCTATGTCCCCCCTGAGCGAGTGCATGGCCACAGCCCATGGGGCAGATGCCCGGGTGAAGCTGGATACCTTGGAGGCCACAGGTGGTGTACCCTCCAAGAGGTAAAAATACCCCGTAAAACGTCCACGGAGGCCACTTTTCGTGTTCCCTCCCTGTCGACGTACGGTGGCCATGCAGCCCATGCGACACATCGGTGTCTGGGCGAAGATATTGCTCCTCGGGGGTGCCACGTTGGTGTACCCACCCTGTTGAGACCCGACGCCAGTCCCTGCAAGATTCAGGGGAAGGTTTACCTGGTGGATGCGTTGCTGGTATAGTGGTCGCCCATCCTCTTCTCCTCAGGTAAGAGGGAGCAGATGGCCGGTATAGGGCCCAGGCGCTCACCGGGCAACCCGGGATCGCGCCGCTGAGCACACCGGGGCGGCAAGGATGCGCGCATGGGAGCACGCATGGCGGGGCCTTGCTGGGAGGAAGCCGACGCTAAACCGGAAGTGGTAAGCGGCGACCCGGAAGTAGTACTGGCGCGCTCAGCAGAGACACAGGAGGGTGTGCGCAGTTACTGGGGACGTGCGGGCACAGGCGGTGGCGCGCGCGCGCGCACACAGGGCGCAAACAGGGCGCGGGGACCAGGCGGTCCAATTAGAAAAAAAAAAAAAAAAAGGGGGAATAACCCTCCCTCTTAGGCGGAAGGTGACTGCTCTCATTAAGTGGCTCCTGCTAAGCACCTGGAAGCTGGGGGCTGCTATTTAAACCAGTAGCGGCAGGCGTCACTACACCATTATATGGTAGGGTGTGACTGCTCTCAGCACAAGATAGCAGCAGACATATACGGCAGGATGGAGAGCCCCTCACCAGAGCATATACAACCACGCCAGGAAGCAAGGCGGTCACGCTCACACGAAAAGAGCCAGACACGCCGCAGCAGCAGTGGAAGCCGCTCGGGCAGCGCACGGGCGGATCGTCAACGCAAGAAGGAGGGGTCCCTAGTCTCCTTGGGAGACAGTGAGAAGACCAGTCAGCCTCCAGATCCGGTACCCGTTTTATGAAAGCGTCCGAGTGGTGAGTGAACTACGAGAAAGTCCAGTACTCTAATGTCTGTTCTCTTTCTCTTGTCTCCTCTCTTCCTTCTCCTCCCTCTCTTACATACACTGGCGGGGTGGAGTATAGGAAGTCCCTAGGAAAAGTAGGGGAAAATCTAAGAATAAAGAATGTGCTTTATGCAAAAGTCCCGTGGGAACAGCCTGGAATAAAAAGTTATGCCAGGAGTGTATTAACAAAACTATAGCGGAGGAGACTCCCTCATTTTCGGATAGTCTGAGGTCCCTAATTCAAACCGAGGTTTGTAAGTCAGTAAGTGCATTGCAAACTGCGGATGCAGATAGGAAAACTAGGGATAGATCCAGCCCCTCAGGGGTCTCTCAAGAAGACTATACAGGATCAGAGGAGGACTCAGATAAAACGCACTATTCAGATAGTAGCTCAGATGGGGAAGATACGTTCCCAGTAGATTCTACGGATGAACTTATTAAAGCAATCAGATCTACCATGGGTCTGGTAGAGGAGCGAGCAAAAAAGACAGCCCAAGAACTTATGTTCAGTGGACTACAAAAGAAAAAGCGTAAGACCTTCCCTATTAATGAGCAAATAGAAGAGCTCATAAAACGCGAATGGGAAAAACCAGAGAAAAAGTCCCAGATATCTAATTCTCTGAAGAGGAGGTATCCCTTTGAGGAAGAGGCATCCTCATCCTGGGATAGAGCTCCCAAAATCGACGTAGCGATATCAAAAGTCGCCAGGAAAACCTCCCTACCCTTTGAGGATCTGGGGTTTCTGAAAGAACCGCTGGACCGAAAGACTGACAGTTGCCTTAAGACAGCCTGGGAAACCTCGGCTGGGGCACTAAGACCAGCTATCTCAGCTACGTGTGTGGCTAGGTCTCTAAAGATATGGGTAGACAACTTGGAGGATCAACTAGAACATGGAGTGCCCAGAGAGTCAATTCTGGAAGCATTACCGGCTATTAGAGCGGCGGCAGACTTTCTCGCAGAGGCTTCTGCAGACTCGGCCAGACTAGCAGCAAAGTCAGCAGCCTTAACCAATGTAGGACGGCGCGCAGTATGGCTAAAATGCTGGCCGGGAGACACTCAGGCAAAGATGAAACTGTGCTCTCTGCCATGCGAGGGAAATTTCTTGTTCGGACCAGCGTTGGATGACGTATTGGAAAAAGCGGGTGATACAAAGAAAAATTTTCCAAAACAACCATTTCAGGCGTTTCGGCGCTCCTTTCAGAGGGGCCGAAAATTCAGAAAGCAACAATTCAGAGATCGAGACAAAAACAATTCTGACAGACGATACAGAGGAGGGAGAGGCTTCTATTTCGGTAAGCCCTCCAGGGAAGCCAAAAAGCCCTCCCAGTGACGGTCCTTCTCAGGTGGGGGGAAGGCTCTCTCACTTCCTCCCAGCCTGGGAGAGAATCTCATCCAGCACCTGGATCCGACAGATAGTGGGGTCAGGTCTGGAATTAAAGTTCCACCATTGGCCACCACAAAAATTCATTCAGACTCCAGTGCAATCTTCTCAAGAAAGACAAGAGAGTCTGGAAGAGGAGGTATTGTCACTCATACAGAAACTCGTACTGGAAGAAGTTCCGGAAAAAGAAAAAAAGGAAGGCTTTTACTCCCCCCTATTTCTAATAAAGAAACCAGACAATTCCTGGAGGACAATTATAAACCTGAAAAGCCTCAACAGATATTTGATAGTCCCATCATTCAAGATGGAAACCATAAGATCTGCAGTGAAACTCCTCTTTCCTCGGTGTTACATGGCGGTCCTGGATCTCAAGGACGCTTACTATCATGTCCCGATCCGGCAGCAAGACCGCAAATATCTCAGGGTGGCAGTCCAGATAAAATCTCAGTGGCATCACTTCCAATACAGGGCTCTGCCCTTTGGGGTAGCAATAGCCCCCCGGATCTTCACGAAATTAATTGCGGAGGTCTCGGCACATCTCAGGGAAAAAGATGCCCTGGTAATACCATATCTGGACGACTTCCCGATAGTGGGGAGAGATTTCTCTCACTGTCAGGAACAAGTCAAGATAGTGATGGAGACACTTCAGACTCTGGGTTGGCAACTGAACCTCAAAAAATCCAAACTGGAACCAACAATGATCCAGAATTTTTTGGGCCTAACAATAGACTCAGTGGTGCAGGAATGTCGCCTCCCAGAGGAAAAAGAAGGAAAAATCAAAAACCTAATCAGGACAACATTAAGAAAGCCAGTAATGACTCTGAGGAAAGCCATGTCAGTGTTGGGATCCCTAACTTCCTGCATACCAGCAATAAAATGGGCTCAGTTTCACACAAGGGAACTTCAGTGGTGCGTGTTACAAAACGATCTGAGGCTTCAGGGGCAGTTAGAGCAAAAACTCACCATCCCGGACCCTGTACTCCAGTCACTCAGGTGGTGGTTACAGATAGAGTCCTCTCCAAGGGGAGTACCCTGGACATACACAGCCTCCAGAGTAATCACGACAGATGCCAGCCCTTGGGGCTGGGGAGCCCATCTAGACACCCTATGGCTTCAAGATCCTTGGGCTCAGGACGAAAGAGATCTATCCTCAAACGAGTGGGAGCTGTTAGCCATCGAAAGGGCGTTGGAAGGTTTACTGACACACCTGACAGGACATCACGTGAAAGTCCTATCAGACAATCGGACAGCAGTAGCATATGTGAACCATCAGGGGGGCACCCGTTCTCGGTCATTAATGAAGATAGCGGGAAGAATCCTGACTCTAGCAGAACGTCAGTTTCTCTCATTATCGGCCCTGCATATCCGAGGTGTGGACAACTTGAAGGCAGACTTTCTGAGCAGGAACCGGTTGAAGCAAGGCGAATGGTGTCTAAAAGAGTCCATTTTTCAACGGATTATGCTTATGTGGGGGAAACCCATAATAGATCTCTTCGCCTCAAAAACCAACAGAAAGGTTCAAAAGTTCTGCTCTCTAAGTCCGGCAGACATGCCACTGGCGGTAGACGCCTTCAGGATAAAATGGACATCAGGTCTCCTGTACGCCTTCCCTCCGATATGCCTCATTCCATTAGTCCTGAAGAAGATCAGGGAGGACCGAGCCAGAGTAATTATGATAGCTCCCTTTTGGCCAAAAAGACCATGGTTCTACTGGCTAAGAGTGATGTCAGTGACGGACCCGTGGGTACTCCCAGAGGACCACGACCTCCTAACACAGGGTCCCTTCAATCACCCTCCGAACTCCAGGTTGCATTTGACAGCCTGGAATTTGAAAGGTCGCTGTTAGAGGAAAAAGGGTTTTCACAAAGGTTAATTTCCACCCTAATCAGTAGCAGAAAGCCAGTGACTACAAAAATATACGGGAGAATATGGAGAAAATTTTTGTCCACCTCGGGCCCAATACAGGAGGGGGAAGTACCTGTGAGGGCAGTGCTAGAGTTTCTGCAAAGGGATTTAGACTTGGGCTTAGCTGTCAGCACCCTCAAAGTACACGTTTCAGCACTGGCAGCATTATTCAATTATGACCTAGCAAATGATAGATGGGTGGCCAGGTTTATCCGGGCCTGTACTAGAGCCAACTCTGTCCCATCTCCTAAACCTCCTCCCTGGGATCTAAACTTAGTCCTATCATCTCTAACAGAAAGTCCATTTGAACCACTAGACGTGACATCAGATAAAGTGTTAACTTTAAAAACAGCCTTATTAGTAGCGCTTACATCGGCACGTAGGGTGGGGGACTTACACGCACTGTCAGCAGACCCGCCGTACACTCAGATTATGGACGATAGAGTTGTCTTAAGATTAGACCCAGCATACCTCCCTAAGGTAGTGTCGAAATTCCACAGAGCTCAAGAAATAGTCTTGCCATCCTTTTGTTCTAACCCCGGTAACAAGAAGGAGGAGAGGCTACATTGCTTAGATGTTAGGAGATGTATCCTACAATATTTGGAGATGACAAAACCCTGGAGGAAACAGAGGGCCCTGTTTGTTTCATATCAGGGGGCAAGGAAGGGCCTTAAAGCCTCTAAGCAAACTATAGCTAGATGGGTGAGAGAGGCCATCATACTAGCATATAGTAGTGCAGGTAGGGCTGTTCCAGAGGGCCTAAAAGCCCATTCCACGAGGGCCATGGCAACGTCCTGGGCGGAGAGAGCGGACGCCTCCATCGACCAGATCTGTAAGGCGGCCGCTTGGTCCTCTCCATCTACCTTTTTCAGACATTATAGATTAGACCTATCTGCTACCTCTGATCTCACATTCGGGAGAAGAGTGTTACAAGCAGTGATCCCCCCCTAAAGAGAATACAAATCTCTGTAACTCTCTCGTGGTGCCGTCATGTAGAATGGAAAAACACGGGTATTACATACCTGGTAATGTGTTTTTTCATGAGACATGACGGCACCCTTATATTCCCTCCCTATTTGATCACGTCATTAGTTGGGTGCATTATTAGTATTATACACTCCCTTGGTGTCGGAAATTTATCAGCGTTAAAGTTGTATTATTTATGTGTACACTAACCTGCGGAGTTCCTCTCGTGCTCTGTAAAACAACTGATGCGGAGAAAGGAGCCGCCCCTTTTATCTTGAAGGTTTCCTGTCCTCGCTGGGCGGATCCCCTCTCTCTCTCGTGGTGCCGTCATGTCTCATGAAAAAACACATTACCAGGTATGTAATACCCGTGTATTCATCTCCGATCCCAGCATGGCAATACCAGTTATTATGGAGGCCCAAAATAATTTTGGCAAATGCTCAGGCTTTAAAATAAATTACAGTAAATCAGAGGCCCTGGCTCTGTTTGAGCAAGGGAAATTAAATAACTCAACACTTTCTTTCCAATGGAGCACATCATCTATCAAATATTTAGGTGTCCATCTCCCGGTAGATTTGATGTCCCCATACCACATTAATATTAGACCCCTAATTGCATCCACATTAAATCTTCTAAACTCTTGGAAACACTTTACTTTATCCTTTTCCGGATGATGTTAAAACGCTAAACACTGCTTTTAGCAATTTTATTTGGGGAGACAAAAATCGCACACGTATAGGTCTAATCAAACTACAAGCCCCAAAGGAGGAGGGTGGCATCAATTTTCCAGACATTGGAGAGTACAATATACAAAATGAAAAAATCCCTGTTATAATTAAATAAGTAAAAAGCAAAAGTGCATTTAAATCATACAGAGTTCTTAGTAATACTGTATTTGATCAAACATAGCATAAAAGCCGTCCCACCATCGACAAGGTGACTCTGTGGTCGGGGCGGTCCTACACTGTCTAATATTAATAACCTTATCATGTGTCAAAGTGGACGTCTGTGTGAATAAGGGCAGACAAGGACCGGGTCCCAACCAGTGGACACCAGTCAGGGGAAGCCTTTAAATACAATTTCCAGCTCAGGAGAGGGAGGCCACACCCCAGGTTGCACAAAATGCAAAAATGCAAAGAAAAAACACAAAAATTGAGCTTGGTTTGAGTTAGTACACATGCAGCATATAAATGCATGTTCACATGGCCATAAAGCATACAAAACCTACCCTGACTGGTGTCCACTTGTTGGGACCCGGTCCTTGTCTGCCCTTATTCACACAGACGTCAACTTTGACACATGATAAGGTTATTAATACTAGACAGTGTAGGACCGCCCCGACTACAGAGTCACCTTGTCGATGGTGGGATGGCATTTATGCTATGTTTGATCAAATACAGTATTACTAAGAACTCTGTATGATTTAAATGCACTTTTGCTTTTTACTTATTTAATTATAGCAGGGTTTTTTCATTTTGTTTTTTTGTAGGTTTTGTATGCTTTATGGCGATGTGAACATGCATTTATATGCTGCATGTGTACCAACTCAAAGCTAAATTTTTGTGTTTTTTTCTTTGTATTTTTGCATTCTGTGCAACCTGGGGTGTGGCCTCCCTCTCCTGAGCTGGAAATTGTATTTAAAGGCTTCCCCTGACTGGTGTCCACTGGTTGGGACCCGATCCTTGTCTGCCCTTATTCACACAGACGTCAACTTTGACACATGATAAGGTTATTAATACTAGATAGTGTAGGACCGCCCCGACCACAGAGTCACCTTGTCGATGGTGGGACGGCTTTTATGCTATGTTTGATCAAATACAGTATTACTAAGAACTCTGTATGATTTAAATGCACTTTTGCTTTTTACTTAATTATAGCAGGGTTTTTTTCATTTTTTTTTTCATTTTTTATTTGGTCTTTTGTAGGTTTTGTATGCTTTATGGCCTTGTGAACATGCATTTATATGCTGCATGTGTACCAACTCAAACCTAGCTCAATTTTTGTGTTTTTTTTTTTTGTATTATTATTGGAAAGTACAATCTAGCAGCAAATTTCAGATATACCATCGATTGGTTAAGGGGTAACTCACACTTCGCGAATGTACTTCTAGACCAACAATTAAGCCCTCAGGTCTCCATACCAGCATTACTACATATGGTCAACAATGACCTTATTGCAGACATAAGAAACCACCCCACCTTATGGCATACAAACGTGGAGGAAGTGCAGGAGACTATGTCATTTGAGAAGCGATGTCTCTCCTTTTGAGCCTTTTCTTGGTAACCTGGACTTTATGGGAGGTAAACCACCCTTATTTTACATTGAGCTGGCCGGGCAGGGTTGCATCTTGGCAGCTGACCTATTAGATGATAGATTCTCCGCGCTTGCATTTGACATAGCAGCACAACGTTTCCCAACATTTGTAAACAAACCCTTCCTTTTTCTTCAAGCAAGGAGCTTAACTTTGAAGAGTATAGTAACTAGAGGTGGAGATAGAGGGAGGAATGTTTTGGATGGCTTCCTTAGGACCGCCAGGTTGCAGATAGCCTCAACAAGCAGTATCTACACATTGTTGCGTAAGCAATGGTAATGGGAGGGGAAAAAAACAGGCCCAGCACAATGGGTTGATGATATACAGAACATCACAGTCGGGGAAATCTTAAGGTGATCCCCTCCATTAGTTATGCAGACATGTCTTTATTACCCCTTCATAGAGCTTATGTTAGGCTGGCAGAACGCACCAAATAATATAGATGTTAATGAGGTGCGTTCTCAGCCTGGGGTCCACCGTGCAGTGATGGAAACTGCTGCTAGACAATGGCGGATAGTAGCACGCTCGGGTTACCTCACCCGGAGTGTGCGAGTCGAACCCTGTTACTTCACAAAGTCGCACTAATATAATGTGAGCGCAAGCGATCTGATCACAGAACTCTGCCCAGAGGCATGGAGTCAGAGTCCTTCTAGACCCACTTGCGCACAGAGCCGCTGCAGCGGCGCTAGAGAGTGACGCTAGGAAAGTGCTGTGCCCTGTTAGCTGTCACAGGGTGCAGCGGATAGACTCATACCGCCCAGAGGTACAGGGGATATGGCGGCACTATGGCGCTAACCTTTGTGCTGGACTGGAGCACTGTGGCACATGCTTTGCCACCATGAGGCGCTGACTCAGGCTAAACTAACCCTAACACATATGTATCAAAGGAAGGGGTTATTTAATGAGTCAGTCACCAGTTTCATGCATCTGTCATCACCCACACAAGTCTCAACAAAAATTTATCTTAGCGCATGGCCGAGCGGCCATGCGAACCTTTTATAGCAGCATCCTTCCGGGTCCTTACTGACCTTCCTGATGGTCCAATCCGAGCTGGAGAAGGACCTGAGAATGTGACCTCCGATCTCCAATGAGAGATCGTCCCACGGGCATGCTCAGTGAACTGACAGGAGGACTTAGTCCCTGGAGTAGCTCGCTGCTGACCAACATGCGGTGCTATAGCTAGACCAGAGGTGGCAGCAGCAACCAAACCTACAATGCTGGTGTGAGCAGAGCCCTGGGATCTATGAGTCCGCTGAGCAGGCTCCACTGCGGCCGGAGAGGAATAGGAGATGGCCGAAGGCAAAGCTTGGGATTCCTGCTGTGCAGGAATCCGACGCCTAACATTACCCCCCCTCCTATGGCCCCCTCCTCTCTGAGCCTCGCTACGCTCAAATGCCGCAATAAGGAGCGGAGCGTGGATGTTCTCCACTGGCTCCCAGGTCCGAGCCTCTGGGCCATGATCCTTCCAATCCACCAAATAAAACTTTTTGCCCCGCACCACCTTGCATCCCACGATGGCATTGACCTCAAACTCGTCTGAAGGCAGGTCTGATGTCCCGGCAGATTCTCGCGATATTACATCCCCGCTAGTACCGTAGCCCTCAGCAAACGGAAGGCCCCCATTCATGGGCGCCGGCACTGGTGTTCCCAAAGGCGAGTGGGCACCCCCACCTGCTCAGGTCCCCGGCACTTGCCCGTGTGCTGACGCTAACCCTGCATGGCAAAGTCAGCTATGGTGTAAGATTCTTACTACCATACAAAAACCCCTCAGAGGTTAAATATCATCAGTAGCTTGGAGGATTCCCCACTTCATAAAACATAACCTTTAATCAGTCATTAAAACGTGAGACAACACAATAACAAACAAAGTAGTGCTTGTGCAAATCCGTGCTCATTAAAAAATGGTTTGGTCTCACCACTAATAACGGACATAGCAATCCCGGTCTGTTTTCAGATGTATCCTACCGGGTACTGGATCCAAAAGAGGGAAAAAAGAGAGCATAGAGGGGGAGGGATATGAGTATGCAATATTTCCCTATCCTCCCTGTGTTGTCTCAGGTTTTAATGACTGATTAAAGGTTATGTTTTAACCCTGCATGGCCCCTTTATCCCCATCCTGGTATACATGTGTCACGATCCCACTGGGGATCGGTCAGCGGACGGCACAACACACACTCAACAGGATGGTAAAGGGGAGAGAAGGCCCTAACAATAGGGAATGAGGGATGTGACACCTCCAGAGCTCCAACCTGAGCCTGTTCCTGCACTCCCCTAATGCCCTAAGCGGGTCCTTCCCCCCCCGCCGCCATCATGAACTTCATCCTTCACTGTCACCTCACACTATCTTGGCTAGTGCACTGTATGGCAACAGCTCTAGCATCACCACTGCACATAGTACAACACAGGGGATAGTGACAAGCATGAGACAGACAAGGTAAAAATACAAACTAAGCTAAAGGCACCGCTGCCAAGCTCCATACCGCAGAGGACACAGAAACAGAACCCAGAACTCCAGAAGTAGCTTATACAGCGCTGACACCAGAGAGTTGCAACTGCAAGGCTTGTCTCCATAGAATAACTATCACTAACAGTCAGATGATGCATCAGGTGACTAAAGAATGGTGGGAGTGGTCACCACCCACATCAGCTGACCTAGCAAATCAGCAGCTGCAGCATGCTGCCAGCAAGAAAAACTGATATTAATCCCTGCTGGTCTGAAAGGAAAAAAAACACATTTAAATTATAGTGGAACCAGAGCTGCCACAAATCCCAAAATGGATTGTGACAGTACCCCCTTTCAACTAGGGGCCTCTGGACCCCTAACACCGGACCTCACCGGAAATAACATACGGTGAGGACGCCTTTTCCCACTAGAATTCACCTCCGCAGTCACCTGATCCGCAGGTTTATGGCAAATACAGCCCGATGGTGATGGAAATAACGTAGACTCCGGAGGCGCAACAAATCTCCAGAACGACGACCTGTGGAATACCTTATGTACCTGAATTACCTGGGTTAATTGAAAAGTCCCCGGGCTGAGAATGGCTGACATTCGATACTGCCCGGTCACCCTAGAACTCCAGGTCCCAGATACGTACTTCCACTTGATGTTTTTAGTGGACACCCACACGTACTCATTAACACACACACACACACACACACACAGGTACGGACCTGAACGTTTATTTCCACGCGTACGTTTGCCAACAGACGATGATTTCCCTGAGGAACAAACAGAGGTGTCGCCCCATGTCACCAAGCTCATATTCTCACTACATTCAAGGGGAAACACCACCCTCCCCTGATCCATCCTCCTGAGAGCAAATCGAGACTCAGGGTTTTCTTGTGAGGGTTGCATTCTGCCCCTATTCATTTGTAACACCTTATCTGCCTCCACAAGAGAAGGGGTAGGTTTGAGAAGGACGGCAGAGACAGTAGCTCCCAGGCAGCAGTCTTTACAAGACTGGTCCCAACTAACTACTTCCCTGGACTGCCAATCAATGAGCGAATTGTGTCTCTTTAGCTAGGCAAGGCTTAAGACGATAGGATTTGGCATACCCTCCAAGACGTAGCACGCAAGGGCCTTCATGAAATGTCCCTACATGCAGGTTAATATTGTCTACGACTTGGGTCACTCAGTCAATTGCCTGAATGGAAACGGGTCTTGCCAGCATCCTATCGATAATAACAGAGTCTGAATCCTCTAGATTGACCCCAGGCTCCACTATCCACAAGAACCGGTACCGTCTCCGTCTCCCCACCAAACACCACAGCAGCAGAAATAGAAAACGGAGACGTGAAGGTGGAGGAAATGTACACACCCTGGTTGCCTCTCTCTAAACGACCAGGGGAATGTGGCTTTGGAGATGAAGTACCAACTTTGGAGCGAGATGGGCAGATATTAATGTAATGATCCATAAGACCACAGTAGAAACATGCCCCCATCCCATGGCGAACCGCAGGCAACCCAGTTTGAAAAGAGACTCCTCCCACCTGCATAGGTTCGTCTGTCTGCACCAGTGTGTTCTCCTCCCTAGAAAGAACAACAGAGGTCAGATTCAGCGTAAGTCTCTCCCTGAGGAGTCTATCCACCTGGATAGCAAGGGCCATAGAAACTTCCAACGACCCAGGAGTAGTACACTGCAGCAGAGTATCCCGACGCCTAGCTGCTACAGCACTGACACCAGAGAGCTGCAACTGTAAGGCTGGTCTCCATAGAATAACTATTACCAACAGTCAGCTAATGCATCAGGTGACTATTTAAAGGATGGTGGGAGTGGTCACCACCCACATCAGCTGACCTAGCAACTCAACAGCTGCAGCACGCTGCCACCAAGGAAAACTGACATTAACCCCTCCTGGATTGAAAGGAAAAGCGGTACCGTACATACTCATGTTTAAGCCGAGTTTTTCAGCACTTTTTTGTGCTTAAAATGCCCCCCTTGGCTTATACACGAGTCATTGTCCATAAAGCCTGTGAGGGGAGGGGCAGGAGCCGGCAGCTGCGGTTGTAACTGTGCCACTGCTAAAGAGAAATGAATATTAATTTCTCTTACAGCAGTGACTGCTGCAGCTGCTGGCTTCCAGAATACATCATACTCATCCTCCTCGCACCGTCGCTGCATCTCCGTTGGTCCTGGGACCGGTAGCTCTTCCTCTGCTGAGCAATCATGTGGCACTGCTCATTAAGGTAATGAATATGCATGCCTCTCCACTCCCATAAGCGTGGCGCACATATTCATTACTTTAATGAGTGGTACCACGTGATTGCTCAGCACAGGGAGCACTTCTGGAGCTGGAACGAGGTGCTGCGCCTGTGATGGCACGCTGGAGGATGGTGAGTAGGATGATTTTTGTTTTTTTTAGTAAGAGGAAGCATGCATACCAGGAAAGGAGGGGGTGAGACATGCATACGACGGGACCGGGGGAGCCATGCATACAGTGATGGACCGGAGGAGCCATGCATACAACTACAGGACCGGGGGAGCCCATACATACGACGGGACAGGGGAAGCCATGCATACAATAACGGGAGAAGCCGAAGAAGCCACGCATACCAGGACAGGGATGAGGAGACAATGCATACTCGGCTTATACTCGAGTCAATAAGCTTACCCAATTTTCCGTGGCAAAATTAGGTGCCTCGGCTTATACTCAGATCGGCTTATACTCGAGTATATATGGTACATTTAAATTATAGTGAAAGCAGAGCTGCCACGAATCCAAAAATGGATCGTGCCAACATGGTTCCCTCATCCCTATCCTGGTATGCATGGCCCTCTCATCCCCATTCTGATCCTGTTATACATGGCCCCATCAGAAAAAACAAATAAACCCAAACCATTTCTACCTGCCTTCTCTGCGCTCCCTTGCAGTGTTCTGTTCTGATGGCAGAAGCTGGTTTATGCTTGTAAGCAGCGCTTACTGCTCAGGAAGTCTGGGACTATGGGAGTGTGGAGCAGTGAATTTTCATTTCTCTTTAATAGCAGGCACAGTGTTAGCCACAACCGCCGGCTTTCTGAAGCAGCTGGGCAATCACGTGTGTCCACTACCTAAAGAAAAGAATATTCACTGCTCTCCACTCCCATGGGCGTGAGTAGTGAATATTCATTCTCTTTAATAGCGGGCACACGTGAGGGCTCAGCCGATGCGGCTAACAGTGTGCCTGCTAATAAAGAGAATGAATATTCACTGCTCCACGTGCCCATAGTCCCTCCCAACTGTTGACGCTGGCTTTGGTGCCTAGAGGTGGACGGGATTATGGGAATAGGGAGCAGTGAATATTCATTTCTCTTTAATAGCAGGCACAGGGGTTAGCCGCAGTAGCTGTAATATTTTTGTACATGAGGTCTCTGAATAGATAATCTTACCCCAGCATTACAAATTTAGATAAGGGAGGTGGGGAGAGGGAGACATTATTTTAATTGGAATAGATAACACTAGATGTTCTAACAAAGAAGGAATGGATCGTACATCTAAATAGCAATGTGCAATATGAACATAATATTGTAGTACAGAAAAGTTAAAGACTTTGTTCACACATGGAGATTGTGGATTGATAGAGTATAATGGTAGATCGCTGAGATTGGGAGTTAGGAAGATGAGATAGGAGGAAATATTGGGTATTTTTTGGAGGTTAAAGGGGAGTTGTTGCAATACTCTGCAAATAGTGAATATATAAATATGTAACTATGAAATATTTAAATATTGCATTTAATTACACTTATAGATTACAGCTGTATATTAATAACTTCACATGTTTTAATTCAAATGTAAGTTCTAACTTTCTTGTTTACTTCTTAGTCTTTACTTTGACTCTCAGTTATGTATTTTCATGTAGTTTGTCAAAAATATATGGTTTACACCTGTGTGAGTTGTCTTTTGCAGTCAATAAAATATGATTTACAAGTAAAACATTTTCCACCTTCTAGGTATGATAATGACTTCTCCCTTTGTGGGATATTTGATGTTTAGCAAGACTCCTTTTGTTCGTAAAATATTTCTCACATTCTGAACATGAAAATGGCTTTTCCCCTGTGTGAGTTCTCTGATGTGTAACAAGATGTGATTTCTGGTTAAAATGTTTCCCACATTCTAAACATGGAAATGGCTTCTCTCCTGTGTGAGTTCTCTGATGTTTAACAAGACTTGATTTATTTGAAAAATATTTCCCACATTCTAAACATGAAAATGGCGTTTCCCCTGTGTGAGTTCTCTGATGTTTAATAAGAGTTGATTGATCGGCAAAACAGTTACCACATTCTGAACATGGAAATGGCTTCTCACCTGTGTGAATTCTCTGATGTGTAACAAGACTTGATTTATTTGAAAAACATTTCCCACATTCTGAACATGAATATGGCTTCTCACCTGTATGAGTTCTCTGATGTGTAGCAAGATATGATTTATCTGCAAAACAATTACCACATTCTGAACATGAAAATGGCTTCTCCCCTGTGTGAGTTCTCTGATGTGTAACAAGATACGATTTATTTGCAAAACATTTACCACATTCTGAACATGAAAATGGCTTCTTCCCTGTATGAATTTTCTGATGTTTAACAAGATATGATTTATCTGCAAAACATTTCCCACATTCTGAACATAAAAACGGCTTCTCCCCTGTGTGAGTTCTCTGATGTGTAACAAGATAAAATTTATCTGGAAAACATTTACCACATTCTGAACATGAAAATGGTTTCGTCCCTGTGTGAGTTTTCCGATGTTTAATAAGATTTGATTTCTTGTTAAAATGTTTCCCACACTGTGAACATAAATATAGTGTCTCTCCTGCTTGAGTTCTCTCATGTGCAACGAGTTTTGACTTACTTGCAAAACATTTCCCAGATTCTGAACATGAATATGGCTCCTTTCTTGCGTTAACTTTTTTTTGTCTAACAAGCTCTAATTTCGGGTTATAATATTTTCCACACTCTGAAGAAATCCTTTTCTCCTCTATGTGAATTTTTGGATGTGAAACAAAAGATGTTTTGAGGGAAAAACTTTTTTCAAATTCTTCACTTGAAAATTTCTTGTTTACAGTAAGAGCAGTTAGTTTTTTATCACCTTTTTTGTGACATTTGCTTTTCTTAATAGTCTGTGATGAATCGGAAGATAGGACCTGTTTAAAAGGGTCAGATGATAGATCTTTGCTGTGAAAGGAAGACCGTATTTCTGGAATAGTGGCATAGATGGCAGCTATATCTTGAGTGATAGCAAGGTCATCTGATTTAAGAATTGAAGATATGCGTTGTCCCTCTGATCTCTTGATGCAGTCATCTGCCAAGAATAAAGATTATTTTTGAATAAATTATGTTGAATTACATTTTCATTACATTTCTAAATTACCCATATAAACTGCACGTTACAAAGCAAAATTAAATTATTTACTAAGACAAAATCAGTTAACAATATAACAGTAGACCTTGAAAAATAACATTCATGAACCAATCCAGCAAAATCTGTGCTCCCAAAGCCAAATATACCCCTCGCTTCTGAGTCCTACTGTCCACATTTTTAACATTGCTGTAGCAGGGTAAAACCAAGTGGCTCAGTGGTTAGCACTGCAGCCTTGCAGCGCTGGAGTCCTGAGTTCGAATTAAACCAAGGACAACATCAACATCTGCAAGGAGTTTGTATGTTCTCCTCGTGTTTGTGTGGATTTCCTCCCACATTCCAAAGACATACTGATAGGGAATTTAGATTGTGATCCCTATTGGGGACAGCGATGATAATGTGTGCAAACTGTAAAGCGCTGCGGAATATGTTAGCGCTATATAAAAAATAAAGATTATTAAATAAAAATTTGTGGTGGACGTCTCTCCAGAAGCACAAGCTGGGCTCCACTTATTGGGCACTAAAATAGAATATCTGCAATTTTCACCCTCCAGCATCCACTATGTGCTTGTTTTCAGTGATTACCTGTGGAGTCACAATAGTCACTACTCCTAAAGATGAATTCCATGAGGATAATACAGTCACTTTATGCGATTTTCTACTATTCTGTTTTTCCATCACTCTGACACCTTCAGTGATCTTCAAATGGTGCCCTCAATCTATTCCAGCAAAATCTGAATTCCCATACCCAAATTGCGTTCCTTCCCTTCTGAGCTCTGCCATGTGCAAAACAGCATGATATTGTCCGATTCAGGAGAAATTGGAAAATATATTGTAGGGTCCATTTTTTCTATTTCCACTTGTAAAATTAAAGAAAACATGGGGATACGTCAACAATATAGTGATTTTCTGTTTTTTTAACTTTTTAATTCTGATTTTTGCTAATTATTGTGATACACCTAAAAGGTTAAATTTCTTGAATTGTTCAATTTTAACCCCTTACCGACCGCTGATGGGATAGTATGTCAGCGGTCGGTATCCCCTGCTTTGAGATGGGCTTGTGGCCATATCAACAGAAAAATAAAAAAGTTATGGCTCTGGAAAGAAGGGGAGCGAAAAACAAAAAATCGAAAAAAGCTCCGGTCATTAAGGGGTTAAGGTTGAAGGTAGACTTAAGTCCATCGAGTTCAACCTATAGCTCAACATGTTGATCCAGAGGAAGGCAAAAACTCAATGGCTCCATACTAAGGACAAATGGCGCTGAGATGTCCAGTCCGATTACAGAAATAACACTTGCGGGGATCGGATGTAGCCCTGACGTTGGCAAAGGGGACAAGTCCTCTGGTGGGTCGGCTGGTAGGGGTATTGGGGTTGGTTGATGGCTTACCCCCTTTTCAGCTGGCGGTGACTGGCTTCCGCATCTCCAGTTTACGGTTGGCCTTGTAGGTGTCGGCGATCTGCACTGCTTTGTCCGCGTCTTTTGGCTCCCGGTCCATCACGAACTGTCGCACCTCAGCCGGACAAAGATGTAGGAACTGGTCTTTTATCATCAGGTCCTTCAGCTGCTAAAAGGTGATCACTGACAGTCCTTGGATCCACTGGTTAAAGTGGGTTCTGAGTCCATGTACCACATCACTGTAGCTGCCGTGTGGGAAACGTTGGCGGTTCTGGAACTTTTTATGGTAGACCGCAGGAGTCAGCTGGTACTTCTTTCTCAGGGCCTGCTTGATGACCTCATAATCTCCATCTTGGTCTTGAGGGAGAGACGCAAACTCCCCAGAGCTTTTCATTTGAGCTCTGGAGTTAAATATGGGGCCCATTGGCTGTCAGTCAGCTGGTACTGTCTGCAGACTTTTTCAAATCACAGCAGAAAAATGTCCAAGTCCCCGTCCTTTTCCATCACAGGAAAGTGCTTTGGCTGGGGTTTAGGGAGATGAGGTTTGCTGTCACAGGGAGTTGTTCCAATACCACCCGCAGGTAGGGGTCCACAATATCCTGGTTGCGAGTAGGGCTGGCAGTCACCTGTTGGATCTCTGGTTCGGTAACGTACACACTTTGGCTGACCCTTACCTCCACTGGGCTCAGGGAACGGTCTTGATCCGCTTTAAGTTGCACCAGTTCTTCGACCATTTTGTCCTTGGTTTTGCCATGAGGGTCATGGTCTTGGAACGTATATATTCCAAGAATGTCCTTTTTCTGCTGGGTGTACCAGGATTCTCCCCTTGCAACCAAAATTGCCAAATAAAAGATAGGACAGAAAAACCAAGAGAAGGGGAGAGGGTAACTGCTACACACACCGTATTGTGTCAGATCTAGTAAACATTAAGTTCGATCTTCAAAAATTTTTGCACAGGGTCCTCGTAAGAACCATGCAAGTTTTTAGTGAGAGGAATGATTGCGCAAACCAGATCACTAATGCTCTATGATCCCACCGTTGTGCCACCAATATGTCAGGGATTTGTCTATCCCACTACTGACACCAATATGTCAGGAATCGGGGGGAAGTTTTGACACCAGTTGTCAGGAATCTATATATAATATACGTGGTCGGATGATATATAAATCTCCACAACTTTCGTTTCCACTTTCAGTTCCGTTTCGGAACTTGCTGCTCTCTGGTGCGCCCCTTACCTTCAGGTCAGTCAGGGAACTGCACCTAAGTTAAGTAGTCACCAGAAAGGCTGCCTGGTCACATCCTGGTTATTGGACACTCTGCAGTGAGGGCGATATGTATATCACCCATCTCAGCAGGAAATACACACACAAACCTCCGATCCGTCACTGCCAGGGTTTTCCAGTATCACCAGGGGCGCATCGCTGCCACCAGTTCCTCGCTTGATACCAGCTTATATCGGGTCAGGAACGAACCCAATAGGTAGCGTAATTTAGCGTGGAGGATAATCATAGAGCTAAAAGAATGAACTAGTAATTATATAAGTTTACTCCAGAAAACACAGGCAGTGTTTACAGAAAGATACAAAAGATATTACAAAAGGAGACAAAATACAGTATATAAAAACAGTTACAAAAAATAGAGGGTTAAAGTAAGAAATTACACATTTCAGTCACTGGTATGACGTGTCGATGAGGAGGGGAGGAGAGCAGTCACAGATCAAAGGGTACATATCTGCACAGCTTCATGTAGCTGATTCTCCCGGCAAGTGGCACCCCCGATTGAGCATCTGGGCTTTATCCCTTTTCCCAAAACCAAGGGACTCCCCCCCCTTGCTGACCTCACTAGGTGGGCTGGGCATGCCCCTTTTTGAAAGTTATTAGAAACTTCTATTTGTCATAACTCTGGGTGGAAACCTCACAAAGAGACGACAGGGGTATAATTTTTCCTATTACAAAATTATCTTTCATTGAAGAGTGAACATGACCTCTCTGCAGGTCACAGGGGGGCAGAAACTGTTTTCCCGGTTTCTGGGGACTCTGGAACCAGCAGAACGCGGTCGTGCGTAACTTTCGTTGTACGGATTCCGAAAATATATGTTCCCTGGCCCTAGGATTATTGTGCATTATTAAATTTGAGTTTGAACAGACAAAGGAAATTCCAAATCCTTGGCGGAAAGAACTGCTCTTGATAATGACCAGCTGCTGTAAGGAAGGGAGGGGGAAGGGTGGATTGAATTACACACAGGCAGGGAGAGAGGGGAAAAGGGGAGAAAATGCAGCATGAGAAGCTCAGTGCTACACTGAAAACCTAAAGGGGATGGGGGACCATGAGCACTGGAGCAGTACCTAGGATTTTAGGAATCACTCATATTTTCCTGACAAAAATCTTCATACCAGTTTTTATTTCCAGCACTGAAAACATTGCACAGTTTTCTAATTGAAAACATGAAAAGAAATGCATATTATTTTTAACTACTTTGCAGAAAATATAAAAAAATGTATTATTTTTATGACTATTTAGCATTCATGTGAATCACTAACCTAATAGTTGTATACCCAAAGTTTTTAAGAACTGCTTCACATCTCTGTTGCATAGAGTCAAACCCCTGTCAACTGTTAATCCAGCCCCAAGGTAATTGAAAAAAGGAGGAAAGGATCCAACGGAAGGTGGGGTGTAGCTAAAATTTTACTTTTAATCAAAAAGTGGTTTAATATAATATACAGAATATACAGAAGAACAGATCAGTTTGATCTGATTTTCTGTGTCTTCAGTACCCGACAATACAGTCATATGTAAAAGTTTGGGTACCCCTATTAATGTTAACCTTTTTTCTTTATAACAATTTTGGTTTTTGCAACAGGTATTTCAGTTTCATATATCTAATAACTGATGGACTCAGTTATATTTCTGGATTCAAATGAGGTTTATTGTACTAACAGAAAATGTGCAATCTGCATTTAAACAAAATTTGACCGGTGCAAAAGTATGGGCACCCTTATCATTTTCTTGATTTGAACACTCCTAACTACTTTTTACTGACTTCCTGAAGCACTAAATTGGTTTTGTAACCTCATTGAGCTTTGAACTTCATAGCCAGGTGTATCAAATCATGAGAAAAGGTATTTAAGGTGGCCACTTGCAAGTAGTTCTCCTATTTGATTCTCCTATGAAGAGTGGCATCATGGGCTCCTCAAAACAACTCTCACATGATCTGAAAACAAAGATTATTCAACATAGCTTTTCAGGGGAAGGATACAAAAAGTTGTCTCAGAGATTTAACCTGTCAGTTTCCACTGTGAGGAACATAGTAAGGAAATGGAAGAACACAGGTACAGTTCTTGTTAAGCCCAGAAGTGGCAGGCCAAGAAAACTATCAGAAAGGCAGAGAAGAAGAATGGTGAGAACAGTCAAGGACAATCCACAGACCACCTCCAAAGACCTGCAGCATCATCTTGCTGCAGATGGTGTCACTGTGCATCGGTCAACAATACAGCGCACTTTGCACAAGGAGAAGCTGTATGGGAGAGTGATGCGAAAGAAGCCGTTTCTGCAAGCACGCCACAAACAGTCGCCTGAGGTATGCAAAAGCACATTTGGACAAGCCAGTTACATTTTGGAAGAAGGTCCTGTGAACTGATGAAACAAAGATTGAGTTGTTTGGTCATACAAAAAGGCGTTATGCATGCGCTGTATTGTTGACCGATGCACAGTGACACCATCTGCAGCAAGATGATGCTGCAGGTCTTTGGAGGTAGTCTGTGGATTGTCCTTGACTGTTCTCACCATTCTTCTTCTCTGCCTTTCTGATATTTTTCTTGGCCTGCCACTTCTGGGCTTAACAAGAACTGTACCTGTGTTCTTCCATTTCCTTACTATGCTCCTCACAGTGGAAACTGACAGGTTAAATCTCTGAGGCAACATTTTGTATCCTTCCCCTGAAAAGCTATGTTGAATAATCTTTGTTTTCAGATCATTTGAGAGTTGTTTTGAGGAGCCCATGATGCCACTCTTCATAGGAGAATCAAATAGGAGAACTACTTGCAAGTGGCCACCTTAAATACCTTTTCTCATGATTTGATACACCTGGCTATGAAGTTCAAAGCTCAATGAGGTTACAAAACCAATTTAGTGCTTCAGGAAGTCAGTAAAAAGTAGTTAGGAGTGTTCAAATCAAGAAAATGATAAGGGTGCCCATACTTTTGCACCGGTCAAATTTTGTTTAAATGCAGATTGCACATTTTCTGTTAGTACAATAAACCTCATTTGAATCCAGAAATATAACTGAGTCCATCAGTTATTAGATATATGAAACTGAAATACCTGTTGCAAAAACCAAAATTGTTATAAAGAAAAAAGGTTAACATTAATAGGGGTGCCCAAACTTTTACATATGACTGTATGTGTTTATGGTTTTTTTAAACCACTTTTTGATTAAAAGTTAAATTTTAGCTACACCCGCCTACTGCTGGATCCTTTCCTCCTTTTTTCAATTACCTTGTGGTTGCTCAACCAGATCCGAGTGTGGCGTTGGCTGGAAGCAGGGAGTCAGCACACAGCCCAGGATAAGCTGACTACACCCTATTTTTACGTTACTCCAGCCCAGGATGCTTTGACTAATTCCCACAATTTTTTGGCATTTGTTGGCTTTGCCTCAAAAACAGCATTTTTATATCACCCCATAAGTGTTCTATCGGACTTAGGCCGGTTTCACATTAGCGCATTTTATGCGCACGCACGGCCGGGGGTAGCTCCGCCCCCGAGCCGGCTCTCTGCCCGGCGTGCCCGCCCCTTCCTTGTAGCGCCGCCTCCTAGCGGACAGCGGCGCCTGCGATCGGCGCACCCTATCTTTAGCATAGGGTGCGCCGATCGTGCACAGGCCGTGCGCTAGTTGCGCTTTGACCTGCGCTGCGCACTTTTGACGGTGCGCCGTGCGCGCCAAAATCAAACTTTTCGGATTTTGGCGCGCACGGCGCACCGTCAAAAGTGCGCAGCGCAGGTAAAGCGCAACTAGCGCACGGCCTGCGCACGATCGGCGCACCCTATGCTAAAGATAGGGTGCGCCGATCGCAGGCGCCGCTGTCCGCTAGGAGGCGGCGCTACAAGGAAGGGGCGGGCACGCCGGGCAGAGAGCCGGCTCGGGGGCGGAGCTACCCCCGGCCGTGCGCGCGCTGAAAATGCGCTAATGTGAAACCGGCCTAAGGTCCGGGGATTGTGCTGACCACTCCATAACCTCAATTTTATTGGACTGGAATCAAGATTTTGCTCATTTACTGTTGTGTTTAGGGTCGTTTTCTTGTTGAAACACGCATTTCAAGGGTATATCTTCTTCACCGTAAGGCAACATGACATCTTCAAATATTTTAATATAGGCAAATTGGTCCATGATCCCTGGTATGCAGTAAATAGGTTTGGCACTATAGTAAGAGAAACATGCCCATATCATGATGCTTGCACCACCATGCTTCACTGTCTTCAAAATGTACTGTGGCTTGAATGCATAGTATGGGGGTTGTCTGACAAACTGTCCGCGGCCCTTGGATCCAAAAAAAAACCTTTCATCAGTGAACAAAATGTTCTCCATTTCTCTTTAGGCCAGTTGATGTGTTCTTTAGCAAATTGTATCCGCTTCAGTACTTGTCTTTAACAGTGGGACTTCTTGCTTAGAGATTAGCGTCACACAGGCATCTTCTGTCACAGTCCTCACGGGTAACTTAGGCTACTTTCACAATTGGTTTTTTTTGCAGCGCGTTTTTCCCGCAAAAAAACGCATGGAAAAAATGCATACAAACGCATACAAATGCTTCGTTTTTTTCAAGCATTTTTATGCGCATGCATGAAAAAACGCAGCGTTTTTATGCGTTTGTATGCAGTTTTAGTGTGTTTTTACCGCGTTTGCGTTTTTTTCCAACATTAGTTGGCCTCATCAAAAAAATCAAGATAGGGTTAGGATTAACACTAACCCAAACCATGACTTTACTAACCCTAACCCATAACCAAACCATACTAACCCTAACCCTTAACCAAACCCTACTAACCCTAACCCAAACCCTAACTAACCCTAAACCCTAGCCCTTAACCAAACCATACTAACCCTAACCCAAAACCCCCTTAACTAACCCTAACTCTAACCCAAACCCCTAATTTCCATTGTCTAACCAATGGTCAACAAAAAAACGCATGCGCAAAAAACCGCATACATGAGCATGCCAATGCGCACGTATGCGCACCCATAGACTTACAATGGGCGTCTTGCTGTAAAAAAAACGCTTTGCGCGCGCATGCGTTTTTTTGAGGCAAGTCGGACGCCCAAAAAATGCAACAAGATGCATTTTGCGCGCCAGAGCGCACACCACAAAAAAATGCATGAGCGTAAAAACACATACAAACGCATGTGTATGCGCACATAAGCGCATCCCATGCAAAATATAGGAAAAAAAAGCGCATGTGTTTTTTAGCGCTAAAATACAGCGCAAAAAAACGCAAGTGTGAAACCAGCCTTAAGACTGTCTTTGATCATCCTGGAGCTGATGATTGGTAGAGTCTTTGCCATTCTGGCTATTCTTCCATCAATTTGAATGGTAGTCTTACATTTTCTTCGATGTCTCTCTGGTTTGGCGTTCCATTTTAAAAGATTGAAGATCATTTTAGCTGAACAGTCTATCATTGTCCGTCATTCTTTATTAGTTTTACCCTCTCCAATCAACTTTTTAATCAAATAGAATATTCTTCTGAACAATTTCTCGAACGATCCACATTTCTCAGGCTTTCAAGGAGAAAGGCATGAACATGTCCTGCCTTCACCCTTAAATAAGGACCACCTGATTCACACCTGTTTCTTCACAGAATAATTGAACTCCATACTGCTGTTATTTTGAACACACCCCTTTCAATTAAATCATTCTAATATACAGACTCAAAAACATGAAGCTCATGAATGCTGAGCTGAGTCTGTTGGTTTCCTTAGAATCTACTGCCCCGACTGGTAAATTGTTTGACATGTGGTAATATAATTTATACCAAAAACAGTGACTAATCTGGTTAGTCATATTGGACTGCTATTATCTTGAACACTACTGTATGGGGCTGACATTACAATTGATCGCTGTACTAACCTTGGTGCTGCATACATGTACTGTAGGTGGTTCTGGCCCTGGATTCATGTACTGACAGTGGTTCTGGTGCCACATACATGTGCAGATGGTGGCTCTGATCTTGTACATATTTAGTAATCCATAATGTGCTTCATGGCTATGTTTAAACTTAAAAATCCTCAAGTTTAATTAAGTTAGCGTGAGTTCAGACTGATTATGTTTTGGAGCAGAACTTGGTTCTGGTGATGTATTCGTGTTCTGATGGTGGTTCTAGTGATGTATTCACACAATGTTGCCCTAGGTTCAGTGCCTCAATGTGGCCATTGCAACAAAATATGTTGTGCACCACTGAGTATGTGACATGGTAGTTTTTGGCAATCCAAACTATTGTAGGGGCAATATTTTCCATTTGAGGAGTTTCTTTAAGAAACATTAGACATTTAGAGAGAACTTTTCAACATAGTGCACTAAATCTGAGTTGTATTCATTTATGATAGACCATTGGACCTACTATAAGTCCTGTCTAGGAAGGAAGAAAAAGTATTAGTGCTCCCCCGTTTTAGGAGAGACTGTGCAGTAATTTTCCTTCCTATGATGTAAAACATCATGAAATTTATTACATCGAGTTATTACAGCCATCAACCACGCACAGCTTAGAGATATATCATGGCACTGGTGTAATGTGCTTCAGTGTAGTTTATCGTGAACTTCTTTGAAGTTAGGTCTTTTCTCACAGAAACTGAAAAGTCAGGATAAGGGAAACTCTGCTGTTATTGTACAGAAATTCACATTTGGTCAAGACTAAAAATGATTACACTTAATTTAATCTACTAATAAGGGGATTATTTTCTGGCCGTGCAGATTCAAAAATGATGGCTCCAGTACAATTTCTTATATAACTGCCCATACTAATTGGGACCGTTTTGGGTTGGGAAGCATACATAGTATGGTATAGTGGAAGAATGGTGACCTTTAATTATGATATGATAGAACTACACAACAGATAAAGCAGTGACAACCAGTGACTGAGGAGAATCTGTGACTTCTCTAAATTTAGTGGTTACCACTCACCTAGGTAGTAATATGTAGGAATCTCCTCCTTACACCACTCATGACCCCTCACATATGTCTCTGTAGTATTAATATGGAGCAGATCTTTTTCCTGAAACAAATATTGTAAAAGTCACAGACAGATGGAGAAGTCACATCTATGATCAGCTCTAATCCTGCCATCTCCACCGTTCTCATTACACAAGTATAAAACATATAATACTGGTGGATAAAACAAGACTGAGCACAAGACCTTCACAGCCGTCTACACATCATAGGGGAGATCTCATGACACCTTCTCTCCATCTACCTGATGATCCTGAGGAACATTGGGATCTTCTTGTTTACAGTCCTGTGGAAGAAGAGGACGGGGACATCTCTCTGGTGTTGTCCTCTTACTGGATAGACCTGGAGGAAACACATACAGGGACTGAATTCATTCTTTACATACAGATAATTATAGGCCGTGTGTATTTAGTCCTGTCTATTACCTGGTGATGTGAGGGGCTGGGGAACCTCCATCATGATGTCCTTGTACAGATCTTTGTGTCCTTCTAAATACTCCCACTCCTCCATGGAGAAATAGACGGTGACATCCTGACACCTTATAGGAACCTGACACATACAATAATACTGTCATTCCCCAATCCCTTTATAATGTTACTGTATAATATCCCAGCATTATCAGCAGTGTCACCTCTCCAGTCAGCAGCTCAATCAACTTGTAGTTGAGTTCTAGGATCTTCTGGTCATTGATGACCTGATGTATCAGGGGGTGATATGGAGGCTGCTTGATTAGGCTTAGGGGTCTTCCCCATCCCTCAGACACAGGGGCCTGACAGCGCTCACTAGAGGTCTTCTTCACTACTGTGTAATCCTGGTTATGGAGAGACACATTAATAAATCTCACTACAGACATTTCCAGAGTCCTCACCTCTCCAGTTCTGTCCATCTGTTATTCCCATAGATAAGAATGATGTAATGTGACGTCATCAGAATCTCTCACCTCTCCAGTAAGCCGGAAGAGGATCTCTAGGGTGAGGTGTAATAGCCTCGCCTTGTCCATATCCATTCTTGACTGGTCAATCAGGAAACTTTTGTTACATAGTAGATATCCATTGAGAGGATGCACTATTGTAAAGACCTGAATGGGAAGAAGATGAGGATATAACATCATAAAGATACTATGCAATATCACAACTACTGGAGATAATACGGAGAACATATCAGGAGACAGAACTTGCAGATGTTCTATTCTCAGATCGGGTAAACTGAAATGTCATAAACATCATCCACTTGCTGCACTCATGATTACGATGTGATTGTAAAGGGGGACTCCGCTTTTCACAATCACTTGTCCACTCAACTACTACAATAGGTTGAAAATGAACTAGGCGCATAGTCATCTCACGTGTCCACTCAACACTTTTAAACTTCTTGCAGCCTCCACTTGCCATTTTTAAAATTGCTTTATTGCAAACTGCTACACAACAATACATGTATTCCAAATGACTTGTTCAGAAGCAGGTACCTAAAATACAACAATATGCATTGTTCTTATTGTGACTGAGCCCTTACACTCACATGTGGATGAACAAGCCAGGGGAGATGTTTAAACTGCACACCTCATGTTCATATACAGACTATGCAAATTCCTAACCTGACCCTGATTTGCTTTTTCCTGACCGCGTAGGTTGTCCATCTAAAATTACGCAATGGCGCCCCCACCCTGAGTGTCCTTAATTGCACCCTTAACTTTACAAAGAGTGTAACCTGATACAACCACAAAAGAAAGTGCACATAGAAAGACGGTGAGACAAAGGATTAAAGTAATACATCAAAAACTAAAGAAAAAGAAAGGAAATAAAAAAAAACCTTTGGTATAAATGAAAACCCAGAGAGCTTAAATGTAATTAAATGGGAAAAATGCGGAGAAGGGGAACCCGTAAACAAACCATTGGAGAAGGCATAGAGAAAATCATAGCAAGATAATCCTTCACTGGGGAGCTGGGACCGAAACACCCACCCAATTTGAAATATAGACAGCAAAGACTGCATGTGCTAGGTAAGTAAAAATAGCCCCTCCCAAGATGTGATAGGAGAAACCAAAACGAGGAAGTGAAAACACCTGACAAGAGCATTATCATTAGCAGTTGGACAGAGACAACACAGGCTGTGGTCCAACAGAGAGGGAAACTAACGCACAGCAAGAAGTTACGGGATCATGCTCAGCAGACGAGCCAGCCATAACAGTTCTTCAAAAGATGTTTATAAAGGATATTATCAGGTACACCTATCATTGCATAGTTTCATACTAGCAAGTCTATTAAAACCCGATTTGAGTTGAAGTATATAAACAATATACACGTTATCATCAAACCTGAAATACAGTTCAGAATTTAAACCATTTAGAAATAACAATAAAACCTTTTGCAGCCCACTGTAAGAGTCCCATCTACCATTCCAAACTATATGTAACCATTAAATGGTAATAGAAATAATACCTCAAATGTGAAAGAGCGTATGCACCGATGAGTTCCATTAGTCCAATACCCTGAGGGCATCCTTTTTTATTATGATACACTGTTTTCTAATATGTGATTGCTGTGTTTACGGAATCAACGCAAACCCTTAACAGTGGGGAAGAATTACCCATCCATCTTGTAGCTATCAATTTCCTGGCAAGACAAAGTTTCTACAAGAAAGAATATGGTATAATGACTCTATATTTCCTACTCTAGTAGTCCAAATAAACATTTTAGGATCTAGTGGAATGGGAATGGATACCAAGAAAGATAGGAAGGTGACTACACCTTGCCAGAAGGAGAGAATAATTGGTGAAGCCTAAACCATGTTCTAGAAATCTGTGTTTAAAGGGAATCTGTCACCACTTTTTTCGCATATCGTGTAAAAATATTCATTTCAGTGTCACCTGTGCATTATAACAATACTTTTGATACCCCTTGAGTCCCCACTTTTGATCAATAAATACTGTTTATATTCCTCCCACAGTGTAGGTAAATCTGCTCGGTCCGATGGGTGCGGCTTATTGTCAGTTTCTCCCCCCTCCTGTCTTGCTTTACGCATTTCTTTCTTATAATTCCTGCGTTCGAGTACTGTTACCGCGTGTGCGCAATCAAATGGCCTTTCGCGCGTGCGCAGTCTGTTTTGCCCAACAAAACATAAAATCAGTATTGCGAATGTGCCGGCATACGCCATTAAGTTCTATGGCCCGGAAGTATTGCGATGCGTGAGGGAACACATAATTTGCATCGCAATACTTCCAGGCCATAGAACGTAATGGCGTATGCCGGCGCATGCGCAATAACAGTACCGCGGTAACAGTACGCGAACGCAGGAATTACAAGAAAGAAATGCATAAAGGAAGACAGGATGGGGGAGAGAGGGACAATAAGCCCTGCCCATCAGACTCAGCAGATTTACATACACCACGAGAAGCATATAAACCTTATTTATTGATCAAAGGTGGGGAGTCAAGAGGTATCAAAAGTACAGTTATAATGCATAGTTGACACTGAATTGAATGATATGTTTGCATGATATGCAAAAAAGTGGTGACAGATTCCCTTTAAGGTGTGACACCATAAACATTTCCGAAAGGGTAATCTACTCATTCGGTACAACCTTCATGGGGTTATATAGTCTTGGCGAATAATATATACGGTGATTGCGTCATACAGGTTTGGGATTCCAAGATCTCCTCCTAGTGCTCCTCATTAACTGTGGGAATAAGGAGCTCCCACTTATCTTTCACCTTCAGTGAAGTAGAACCAATACCTATTGATAGCATGTACAGGTGCTTCTCACAAAAGTAGAATATCATCAAAAAGTTACTTTACTTCAGTTCTTCAATACAAATAGTGAAACTCAATTATTATATACTGTAGAGTTATTACACACAGAGTGATCTATTTCATGTGTTTATTTCTGTTAATGTTGATGATTATGGCTTACAGCCAATGAAAACCCAAAAGTCATTATCTCAGTAAATTAGAATACTTTATAACACCAGCTTGAAAAATGAGTTTAAAACCTGAAATGTTGGCCTACGGAAATGTATGTTCAGTAAATGCACTCAATACTTGGTCGGGCTCCTTTTACATCAATTACTGCACCAATGCGGCATGGGTGGCATGGAGGCGATCAGCCTGTGGCACTGCTGAGGTGTTATGGAAGCCCAGGTTGCTTTGATAGCGGCTTTCAGCTCGTCTGCATCGTTGGGTCTGGGGTCTCTCATCTTCCGCTTGACAATGCCCCATGATTCTCCATGGGGTTAAGCACAACACACAAGAACACATTGACCATAAGTCCTGAATGTAAAAATATATATACTTTATTATTTTATAAATAAAGGTACTTGAGGTATTTTAAAAGTAGCAAAGCATCTGTGTTTTATAATATAAAAATATACATAGGAGGGCAGTACTAGCCATTTCATAAGGGCAGATTACTGCAGTAAATGGTGCTAACAAATATATATATCTCAACAGTGAAAACATTTTTTTAAAAAACCAAAACAAAATGATAATATATATTCATAAGTAAGGTGCATACAAATTAGTAAAAATTGTATATCAATTCCCTATAGGTGTACATCATAATTATACAAAGAAGAAAACGTATATAAAGTGCAAAAAATATATAGGTATTAAAGTGCAATATTAGTGCAAAAATAGTGAACACCATATGTGTCACTGCATAGATATACCACATGAATAATGGGAATAATACCAAATAGCACCAATAGGTGTCAGTATATGCATAGTTTATGTCATAGACCAGGAACATTTCTGAAACAGTGTTAGACATCAAGGAGTATAGTTAACCCCCTGATGAAGGCTAAGGGCCGAAACACGTGTTGGGGTGTTGGGGAGGGCGGCTGTCCAGACCAGGTGCAGTGTAGCTTGTAAGTTATACCTTATACTTACCATACTCTTTGATGTCTAACGCTGTTTTCAGAAATTATCCTAGTCCATGACATAAACTATGCATATACTGACACCTATTGGTGCTATTGGGTATTATTCATGTGGTATATCTATGCAGTGACACATATGGTGTTCACTATTTTTGCACTAATATTGCACTTTAATACCTATATATTTTTTGCACTTTATATACGTTTTCTTCTTTGTATAATTATGATGTACACCTTTAGGGAATTGATATACAATTTTTACTCATTTGTATGCACCTTACTTATGAATATATATTATTATTTTGGTTTTTAATTTTTTTTTTTCACTGTTGAGATATATATATTTGTTAGCACCATTTACTGCAGTAATCTGCCCTTATGAAATGGCTAGTACTGCCCTCTTATGTGTATTTTTATATTATAAAACACTGATGCTTTCTACTTTTAAAATACCTCAAGTACCTTTATTTATAAAATAATGAAGTATATATATATTATATTATTATTCAGGTTCCTCTTTCAAGTGAGATGGAGGCAGATGGAAGGCCACTCACTACCACCTTAGCCTTAGGGGCCACATATAGTATAAATATCCATTTGCAGAATTTGGGGCCAAATTAAAATTTTTGAAGACGTTGCAAGAAATGGCCATTCTACTGAGTCAAATGCCTTCATGGTATCAAGTGAAGCTAATTCCCAAATGTTCTCAGGCCGTAGTGAAAAGCGGAATGTACCCTTATGATATTTATGGAAGTACTCTCGCCTGGCATAAACCCCGTTTGGTCTGGATGTACTAAATCTAGATTCACTTTATTGAGTCTCATAGCGAAAATCTTAACGAAGACTTTAGAGTCAACATTTACTGAAGAAATAGGCCGATAAGACCTGAAATTCATAGAATCCTTCTCTTAATAATAGAATAAAGTTAGCTTCATAAAAGGAAGAATCACCCTGGAACTCTTTCAATAAAAACCTTCAGAAAGTGGGGACTAAAAGCCTTGTGATGTCTAACATAGAATTACAGTGGGATTCCATCTGGGCCTGGTGCTTTACCGGAGGCCATATCACTCAGGGCCGTGCTAATTTCCTCTACAGTGATATCAGCATCTAAAAAGATTTGCTAACACTCTCATTGAAAGTAAGGAACTGTAAATCCGCCAAGTACGCCAGCTGTCATTATATTAACAGGGTACTTAGATTTGTATACAGTGTCATAATACGCTCAAAAACAATGAGTAATGCGGACGTTACTGCAGAGCCATCCAAAGCTCTGACCTTAACAATAGGATTAGACATATTCTGCTGACGAACCATAAAAGCCAATAGTTTTCTAGACTGAGGAATAAAAAACAACTTGCGCTTGGATTTAGTATCAGTATGCGCATAAAGGAGTTGAAACTGCAACCACCTCACTTTATTTGGATCACTCTCCATTTTGATAGGTCATCAAGATGCCTGCCCTGGGTGGCACACTAGATCACATGCACAGCTAACTTTTCTAAGCCCCCGATAGCTACTTCTTACACTGTGGCATACTCTGGGTGATAAAACAGTCCAGCGCTCCTTCCACTTTTCCTCTTTGATGTAGATACGTTTAGAATTAATATATAAAAAACAAAGTACAGTGCTTAAAAAAGACAAATTAAATAAGATTTAAACACAAGAAAAAACACTACAAAAACTGGGTTAAATACAGAAATGTCTTGCAGTTTCAGATCTTTACCCCAAAACAAATATTGTAAAAGTCACAGACAGATGGAGAAGTCACATCTATGATCAGCTCTAATCCTGCCATCTCCACCGCTCTCATTACACAAGTATAAAACATATAATACTGGTGGATAAAACCAGACTGAGCACAAGACCTTCACAGCCGTCTACACATCATAGGGGAGATCTCATGACACCTTCTCTCCATCTACCTGATGATCCTGAGGAACATTGGGATCTTCTTGTTTATAATCCTGTGGAAGAAGAGGACTGGGACATCTCTCTGGTGTTGTCCTCTCACTGGATAGAACTGGAGGAAACAAATACAGGGACTGAATTCATTCTTTACAGATAATTATAGGCCGTGTGTATTTAGTCTTATTACCTGGTGATGTGAGGGACTGGGGAACCTCCATCATAACCTCCATAATGACGCTCTTGTACAGATCTTTGTGTCCTTCTAAATACTCCCACTCCTCCATGGAGAAATAGACAGTGACATCCTGATACCTTAGAGGAACCTGACACACACAATAATACCGTTATCGCCCCGGATTCCTTCAAAACATTACTGTATAATGTCCCAGCATTCCCAGCAGTGTCACCTCTCCAGTCAGCAGCTCAATCATCTTGTAGGTGAGTTCTAGGATCTTCCGGTCATTGATGTCCTCATGTATCAGGGGGTGAGGTGGAGGCCCCGTGATTGGGCTCAGGGGTCTTCCCCACCCCTCAGACACAGGGGCCTGACAGCGCTCACTAGAGGTCTTCTTCACTACTGTGTAATCCTGGTTATGGAGAGACACATTAATAAATCTCACTACAGACATTTCCAGAGTCCTCACTTCTCCAGTTCTGTCCATCTGTTATTCCCATAGATAAGAATGATGTAATGTGACGTCATTAGACTCTCTCACCTCTCCAGTAATCAGGAAGAGGATCTCTAGGGTGAGGTGTAACATCCTCTCCACCATCTTGTCCCTGACTCTATCCATCCTTGAGGGATTAATCAGGAAGTTTCTCTTATATAGAAGATCTCCACTGAGAGGATCCAATATTGTAGGGACCTGAATGGGGAGATGAGCCAATGTGACATCATAAAGATCCCATCCAATAACACAATTAACACCCACTTGCTGCACTCATGACTTGGATGTGATTGTAAAGGGGGACTCCGCTTCTCCCAATTACTTGCCCATTCAACTACCACAATAGGATAAAAATGAGTCAAGCGCACCCCTCAGTCTTATCACACATTTGCTTCCATATTAACCTGTGTGGTCTTGAATTTTAATTTGTAGTACTGAAAATTTTGTACAGACCAGATACATTTTGGTTGGATCTAAATGTTATGATCTATAAGACAAGATAAAACTGAGGAGAGAAAGAGCGCAATAGGGTCTTATCTGGGTAACAGATGAAATAAATTCAGAGAATCTACTCACCTTTTCCAAGATAGTTTAAAGCATGTAGATCAATGTCAGTCTGCTGCACGCCCGAGGTTCACGTCCGTGACCACAGATAAAGATCCTTTTGGATAAATTATTGGGCTTATTGTGCGCTGCTGAGCCAAAGATAAAGTCGCCACATGAAATACTTTTTAACTCTTTATTCCCAACGTGTTTCAAAGTGGAATATCACTTCTTCTTCAGGGGATGACATAGAGTCATCCCCTGAAGAAGAAGTGATATTCCACTTTGAAACGCGTTGGGAATAAAGAGTTAAAAAGTATTTCATGTGGCGACTTTATCTTTGGCTCAGCAGCGCACAATAAGCCCAATAATTTATCCAAAAGGATCATGATCTATAAGACAGCACTTACTGTACATGTATAAATTATTAGATAAGTTATGTGGATGCATTAGGAATTTTTTTTAATTGTTGAGTGATTCTGGTATATCTTTTGGAGTTATAATCGTGGTCCCAGTCACCTTAACCATGGCTAAACAGGGCCAGAAGGGTCAGCCATCGGTGAGCAGGGATGCCATTTGCACAGATATAGGGTGCCAACCTCCACAGCAAGGCACGGACAGGACAGCGACCTTGCAGGGTGAAGCACTGGTGCTTATTTGTTGTCTTCCCTTTAGCTTTTTTGGTGATGCTAGTTCTATTTTTGTTCACCTATATGTGGTATTTTTAATTAACTATTAAAGGTTACATTTTAATATATCTTATTAATTATTATCTTATTTAATATATCTTATTGACTTGGGGATCCTAGTTAATGATAAACTTACCTGGAGCAGCCAGTGCCAAGCAGCAGCTACCAAGGCAAACAGGATCATGGGGTGCATTAAAATAGGTCTGGATACACATGATGAGAGCATTATACTGCCTCTGTTCAAATCTCTGGTTAGACCGCACATGGAGTACTGTGTACAGTTTTGGGCACCGGTGCTCAGGAAGGATATAATGGAACTAAACTGAGTACAAAAGAGGGCAACAAAATTAATAAAGGGGAAGGGAAAGCTACAATACCCAGAGAGATTAGCAAAATTAGGATTATTCAGGCTAGAAAAAGACGACTGAGGGGGGATCTAATATCCATGTATAAGTATATAAAGGGATAACACAAATATCTCTCCAAGGATCTGTTCATACCAAGGAAGGTGAGGCTCACAAGGGGGCATTCTCTGAGTCTGGAGGAGAGGTTTTTCCACCAACATAGAAGAGGAATTTGTTAGGGCAGTGAGAATCTGGAATTCCTTGCCTGAGGACGTGGTGATGATGAACTCAGTTGAGGGGTTCAAGAAAGGCCTGGATGTCTTCCTGGAGCGTAACAATATTGTATCTTACAGTTATTAGGTTTTTTAGAAGGGCGTAAATCTGGGGATTTATTCTGACAGAATATAGGCTGAACTGGATGGACAAACGTCTTTTTTCGGCCTTGTTAACGTTGTTATTATGTTATAAGTATAGTTTTTTTGCGGTGAAATAATTGTCTGATATACTGTATGTACTAATTGTTCCCTTTCGTCTGTGAACTTAACCCCTTTCTGCCATATGATGTACTATCCCGTCCATGTGCCCTGGGACTTAATCCCCAAGGACAGGATAGTACTTCATAGCTGACACCCGGCACTATGATCGCAGTGTACCGGGGCATAGGAGAGAAGCGCACTCCGAGAGTCCACCTCCCTGCAGGCCCCCTGATCCAATATGGCCACGGGGTCCTTCGGGGGCCTGCAGGGAGGCGGCTTCCTCACTGCCTGCTGAAAGCAGGCATGAGGAGGCATTGTGCAGCGCCTGTCAGATCGCTGATCTGACAGACAGCTGTCTAAACTGTCAGATCAGCGATCTGACATCTTATAGTGATGTGCCCCCCTGGGACAATATAATAAAGTTAAAAAAAAAAGTGTAAAAATAATTTATAAAAAAATAAATAAATAAATATTCCCCAATAAATTCATTTTTTTGGAAATAAAAACAATCAAACAATAAAAGTACACATATTTAGTATCACCGCGTCCGTAACGACCCGCCCTATAAAACTGTCCCACTAGTTAACCCCTTAAGGTAACCCCTTAAAAAAAAACGAAGCAAAAAACAAATCTTTATCATCATACCACCGAACAAAAAGTGCAATAACACGCGATCAAAAAGACAGATAAAAATAACCATGGTACCGCTGAAAACATCATCTTGTCCCGCAAAAAACGAGCCGCCATACAGCGTTATCAGCGAAAAAGTAAAAAAGTTATAGCTCGCAGAATAAAGCAATGCAAAAATAATTATTTTTTATATAAAATTGTTTTCATTGCATAAAAAGCGCCAAAACATAAAAAAAGACATAAATGAGGTATCGCTGTAATCGTACTGACCCGAAGAATAAAACCGCTTTATCAATTTTACGACACGCGGAACGGTGTAAACGCACCCCCCAAAAGAAATTCATGAAATGCTGTTTTTGGTTCATTCTGCGTCCCAAAAATCAGAATAAAAAGCGATAAAAAAAGTCACGTGCCCGAAAATGGTACCAATAAAAACGCCAACTCGTTCCGTAAAAAATAAGACCTCACATGACTCGGTGGGTCAAAATATGGAAAAATTATAGCTCTGAAAATTTGGTGATGCAAAAGCTATTTTTACATTAAAAAGCGTCTTTTAGCGTATGACAGCTGCCAAACATAAAAACCCGCTATAAATTGTACATCAAACCCCCCGTTATCACCCCCTTAGTTAGGGAAAAATAATAAAATAAAAAAAGTATTTATTTCCATTTTCCCATTAGGGCTAGGGTTAGGGCTAGGGCTAAGATTAGGGTTAGGGGTGTGTTGGGGTTAGGGTTGGAGTTAGAATTGGGGGGTTTCCACTGTTTTGGCACATCAGGGGCTTTCCAAACGCGACATGGCGTCCGATCTCAATTCCTGGCAAAAAAGTCAAATGGCGCTGCTTCCCTTCTGAGCTCTGCCATGTGCCCAAATAGTCGTTTACACCCACATATGAGGTATCAGCGTACTCAGGACAAATTGCACAATAACTTTTGGAGTCCTGTTACCTTTGGGAAAATAAAATTTGGGGGTGAAAAACGGTAATAGCCCTACCAGTAATTGTGTTTCTAGGAATCCATCCTGACAGCACACTGGAGGACGTCCTTCTTATCCATAGTGGGACAGGAAACCACGAGAGCTTAAAAGGATCCTCCCCCGACCATCCTTCAGTGATTTCACAAAGTAACACATCTGAATGGATGCAAACATAGACTTTCTTTGTACCAACATTATTCATACACGTTACATCACAGTTGTATGGAAAGTGTCATCGGGAGGGAACTAATAGTGCTGTCAGGATGGATTCCTGGAAACACAATTACCGGTAGGTCTAATTACCGTTTTCCAGGTCACCACCTGACAGCACACTGGAGTAGTACCAAAGGATATTGGTCTTAGGGCGGGACCACTGCATGGAGTACTTTTCTCCCAAACGCTAATTGTGTGGATGCAACGTCTAGTTTATAGTGCTTGGAGAAAGTACTAAGACTGGCCCAAGACGCTGCCCTGCAGATCTGCTCTGCCAAGGCTCCCCCCCCCTCTCTGACCATGATGCGGCCACGGCCCTAGTTGAGTGGGCTCTAAGGCTCCCCGGGGGATTCTGACCTTGTGCTCTATAGGCTATGCTAATAGTGGATCTAATCCACCTTGCTATTGTAGATTTCGACGCCTTTTTCCCCTTTATTATGGCCTCTATATTGGACAAAGAGATTATTGTCCTGCCTCCAGGGTCTGGTTGCGTCCAGGTACCTGAGTACAGTTTCCCTTACGTCCAAGTTACGGTAAGCTTTTCCCCTGTTATTCTTGAGGGACTGAAAAAAAGAAGGGAGCACTACCTCCTGATTCATGTTTGAGTTTGAGATAACCTTGGGTAGAAAGGCCGGGTCGAGTCTTAGGACTAACCGGTCACTAAATACTTGTAAGTAGGGGTCTTAGGTCGATAGGGCCTGCAGTTCTCCTAGTCTTTTGGCTGAGGTAACTGCTACCAGAAAGGCTGTTTTGAGTGAGAGATTACCAATATTTATCCCTGCTCCTAGCTGTTATGGCTATTTACATAGCGCATTGAGGACTAGGTTATGGTCCCAGGGAGGGCCGGTCTTTCTTATTAAGGGTTTAAGCCTCTGTACCGCTCTCGAGAACCAGGCTATCCACGTGTGCGATGATAGGGTTGTGTCATAGAACACGCTCAAGGCTGCAATCTGCACTCTGAGTGCTGGGTCTAAGGCCCTTTTTGAACCCTGCCTGCAAGAAGTCAAGGATCTTCGGGATGTTGGGTTGGTCAGTCTCGACTGTCGCCTCTCCACAAAAGCTGCAGAACTTTTTCCAGATCTTGTTATATATTGCTGCGTTCACAGGTTTTCTACTTGCTTGTAGGGTAGATATGACTTCATCCGATAGACCCCTTGCTCTTAGGACCTGCCGCTCAGGATCCAGGCTGACAACTGGAGTGCCTCCGGCCTTTGGTGTAAGACCGGACCCTGGTAGAGGAGGTCTTCTCTTTTTGGCAGGAGAAAGGGTTCCTCGCCCGATATCTTCCTGAGTAGGGGAAACCAACTTCTTCTTGGCCAATAGGGGACCACCAGTATGACCCTGGCTCTGCCCTTGCAGATTTTCCTGAGGACCCGTGGAATGAGAGCTAGAGGTGGGAAGGCGTACAACAGGCCTCTGCTCCAGGACTGTGATAGATCGTCTATCCCTGTCTGGCTTCCCAGAGGGTTCAGGGAGTAGAAGGCCCTGACTTTTGCATTCCATTTGTCCGCAAATAGGTCTATTTCCGGTTGTCCCCAACAGTCGCACAGGCTGCTGAACACTTCGTCGTTGAGTCCCCAGTCTGTTGCGGTTATTCTTCTTCTGCTGAGGAAGTCCGCGACCTGGTTCCTGGTGCCGTCCAGATGCACGGCTGAGATTGAGAGGACCTCTCTCTCCGCCCATCTGAAGATCTGCTCTGCTAAGGCCTGCAGTGTCGGGTTCTTGGTCCGCCCTGGTGACGGAGAAAGGCTACTGTCGTGGTATTGTTTGACAGTATTTTGCCGTGCTTGTTCTTTACGTGAGACCAGGCGACGAGTAGTACCTTCCAGACCGCATGAAGTTCTCTGAAGTTGGAGGACCTGTTGCTGTCCTCCGGACTCCATCGTCCCTGGTAGTACTTTCTTGCGACGTGTCCGCCCCAGCCGTACAGACTCGCATCTGTTGTCACTATGACTTCCGGGGACTGAATCCATGAGACACCGGTTTTTAGGTTTCTCGGAGTGGTCCACCATAACAGCGACCTTCTGACCCGAGGGGTTAACTGTATCTTCTTGTCCAGTGAGCCCTGCCTTCTGTCCCAGGACGCTAGGACTGCCCGTTGTAGGTCGCGGGAGTGGAATTGACTCCATCTGACGCAGGAAATGCACGAAGTCATCAGCCCCAGGATTCTCATTGCGTCACTGATCGATACCCGTTTTTTTGAGAACTGACGAAACTTCTTTGGCATGCTGGCCTGCTTTTCGTCTGGTAGATAGGACATTATTCTTTCCGAGTCTAGCATGACCCCCAAAAATTTTATTCTGGGCTTGGGTATGAGATCCGACTTTGACCAATTTATGATCCAACCCAAACTCTGCAGCGTGGAGATTGAGGACTGACAGTCGACTCTGAGCTGGGTTGCTGAATCGGCTATAATTAAGAAGTCGTCTAGATACGGGACCACCGTGATGTTTCGAGCTCTTAGGTAGGCAACTACTTCCACCATTAATTTTGTGAAGACTCTTGGGGCTGATGCTAGGCCGAAGGGTAGGCAGCGAAACTGATAATGGTGTATCCTGCCGTCCCTTTCGACCGCGAACCTGATATATTTTTGGTGATCTGGGTGGATGGGGACGTGATAATACGCGCTTTTTAGATCGAGCGTGCACATTACCACCGCTTTTCGCAGAAGCGGAATTGTGGATCTTGTTGATTCCATCTTGAAGCGTTTGTATGTTACACACTTGTTTAGGGGCTTGAGATTTATTATGGATCTGGTTTCCCCAGATGGTTTTTTATTGCGAAGAGGCTCGAGTAGTGTCCTCTCCTTTCTTCTTGGGTGGGTACTGGCGTAATTGCTTCTATCTCCAGGAGATCCTGGATGTCCAACCACATGACGGAAGCTGAACTGAGTCGAGAACTGGTCACTAAGAATCTGTTCGGGGGCAGGGAGTTGAACTCTATCCTGTACCCCTGAGAAATGACCTATAATACCCAGGGGCTGGAGGTAACCTTCTGCCATTCTCCCTTGAACTTGAGCAATCGCCCCCCTACTCTGGTGGCGTCATTTTTTTCGGGAGCTGGACCATGGGCCAGAGAAGGTGTTATCTCTATTCCTATTTCTACCCTCACCCCCTTTGGGGTAGCTCCAACGACCCGACTTCCCCTTCCCTCTGTAGTCCGTTCTCTGGTTGTAACGGGGTCTACGAAAGGGCTGGTATCTTTTACGTTTCTTTTCAGGGAACCCCTTTTTTTCATCTGATGCCTTCTCTAAGATATCGTCGAGCACAGGCCTGAAGACTCTACCTCCCGAGAAGAGAATTGAGCATAACTTATTCTTTGAATGCATGTCGCCCGACCAACTCTTAAGCCAGACAGCTCTTCTGGCTGCGTTGGACAAGGACTGGCTTCTGGCCGTGAACCTAACGGACTCCGCCGAGGCGTCAGCCAAAAACCCTGTAGCTAGTTTTAGTAAGGGGAGGGACTTCAGGATAGTTTCTCTTGGGAGTTCTATCTGACAGGTGCTCCTCCAAATCATCTATCCACAGATGCATGGAGCGTGCCACTGAAGTCGCGGCTATATTTGTTTTTATGATCGCTGATGAACTCTCCCAGGCCCTCTTTAAGGGTCCATCTGTCTTTCAATCTAGGGGCTCCTTTAGGTTTGAGGAGTCCTCGAACGGAATCACCGTCTTTTTTGATACCTTCGCCACTGGGATGTCTATCTTTGGGACCTCCTCCCAAACCTTGACCTCCTCAGGGTCAAACGGCAGGCGAAGCCTGAAGTCTCTGGGGATAGTCAATCTCTTCTCTGCTTCCTCCCATTCGTCCAATATCATTGCCCGTATATGGGTGTTTACTGGGAAGACCATCGAAGTCTGGGAGCGTAACCTCCCGAACATCTTGTCCTGTATTGAGAGGGTAGCCGGGGGTTCCTCAATCTGCATAGTCTGCCGCACCGCCCCCAGTAGTTTGTCCGTATCTCCGGATGAAAAAAGATATTTTCTTCCCCTTTCTGAGTGCTCTCTGATCTCCTCCTCCTCTGCGTCTGATTCGGACAGGATGTCTTCAGAAGACGTGTTTGATTCCCTCTGCCTCTTTTTGGATAACTGGGGGTTCACCAGCAGGGTCTGGGAGGTGGCCAGGCCGGATACCGAGGCCTGTACTTCTCTAATTATTGCTCTCATGTTACACATGAGTGTCGCTTGTTCTTCCCCCACTATGTGTTTTGTACATGCATCGCAGAGGGTCTTTTGCCACGTGTCCTTTAGCTTCTTAGAGCAAACTGGACACTTCTAATCCTTCCTCCTGGGCTTCTCTCTCTCTCTGAGGTGGAGGTTCCCCCTTGGAACATATAAAATACCTGTTCTGTGGGGTCTGTCTTAACAGCTCCCTGCAGTGACCTCTCTTTGAGGTTACTCACGTGACCCTGGGTCTCTGCTGCCATCTCCGTCTTTGCCTAGTCCTCCACCCTGGTAGAGAGGAATACTGTGGCTGCCTGCTGACCGCTGTGAAGACACAGAGATGTGTAAGTGTCCATGGGCACCACGTCCAGCTCCTCTAACTGCAGCAGAGCCCTGCGTACCGCTGCTTGCTGATCCGCGCTGCCGATCCGCTCCTTGGACGCCTGCCCACCTTCTCTGGTGGGCCTATCCGGCTGCGGCCTGTGACGCCGGGCGGTTGTTGACCGGAAGTTGCGCCGCGCGACACGACCGGAAGTGACGCACCCTCGGCCGATGACGCGACTGAAAGTGACGCGCCCCCAGTCTGCGACATGCGCCCAGTCTCCGGGCACGGCGGGGCCTTGTTCCTGACGTGCCGCGTCCCATGGAGGGGGGGGAAGGTGCGGTGATCTGCTGCCGGGGACCGCTTATGGGGCCAGAGGGCTCCATAGAGGCGGCCCGGGCTCCGGTGGTGGCGTCCGGGGTCGAGAACCCCCGTCAGGAGGAAGCGGCCCCGTCTCCAGGAGCAGCGCTACACTGGATGGGCTGAGGGACCCTCTGTCGGGTGTCAACTGCAGACTTCTTGAGGTAGGAAGGGAAAGGCTGGGCCCCCCCGATCCTAACCATCTGCGTGGAACGGTCGGATCTTCTCTCGTCGTTCCTATCCGCAGTGGGACAGGAAAAACACTGAAGGATGGTAGGGGGAGGATCCTTTTAAGCTCTCGTGGTTTCCTGTCCCACTATGGATAAGAAGGACGTCCTCCAGTGTGCTGTCAGGTGGTGACCTGGAAAGATCATTTTTGTGGAAAAAAATATGATTTTATAATTATACGGCTGTACGTTATAAACTTCTGTGAAACCCTTGGGGGTTCAAAATTCTCACCACATAACTAGATAAGTTCCTTGGGGGGTCTAGTTTCCAAAATGGGGTCACTTGTTGGAGGTTTCCACTGTTTAGGCACATCAGGGGCTCTCCAAACGTGACATGGAGTCCAATCTGAATTCCAGCCAATTTTTCATTGAAAAAGTCAAATGGCGCTCCTTCCCGTCTGAGCTCTGCCATGCGCCGAAACAGGTGGTTCCCCCCCACATATCAGGTATCAGTGTACTCAGGACATATTGCACAATAACTTTTGCAGTCCAATTTCTCCTGTTACCCTTGGTAAAATAAAAAAAATTGGACCTGAATTAATTTTTTTGTGAAAAAAGTTAAATGTTCATTTTCTTTAAATATTCAAAAAATTCCTGTGAAGCACCTGAAGGGTTAATAAACTTCTTGAATGTGGTTTTGAGCACCTTGAGGGGTGCAGTTTTTAAAATGGTGTTACTTTTGGGTGTTTTCTATCATATAGACCCATCAAAGTAACTTCAAATGTGATGTGGTCCCTAATAATAAAATGGTGTTGCAAAAATGAGAAATCGCTGGTCAACTTTTAACCCTTATAACTTCCTAACAAAAAAAAATGTTGGTTCCAAAATTGTGCTGATGTAAAGTAAACATGTGGGAAATGTTACTTATTAAGTTTTTTGTGTGCCATATCTCTGTTATTTAAGGGCATAAAAATTCAAAGTTGGAAGATTGCGAAATTTTCAAAATTTTCGCCAAATTTCCATTTTTTTCACAAATAAACACAAGTTACATCAATAAAATTTTACCACTAACATGAAGTACAATATGTCACGAGAAAACAGTGTCAGAATCACCGGGATCCATGGATGCGTTCCAGAGTTATGACCTCATAAAGGGACAGTGGTCAGCATTGCAAAAATTGGCCTGGTCATGAACGTGCAAACCACCCTTGGGGGTAAAGGGGTTAAAGGAGTTGTGGGGGATCATTAATATGACTATTACTATTTTTATTATTTTATAGTAGTCAGTTTTTTCTTTACATATGCTCATAAAACCTATACATTTGAGGCCACACACACAACAAGCAGTTTCTTCCTTGGACTCTTCAGCTGAATATGTTTCTCATAGACTCATCTTCCATAACGGTAATTCATGTGCCATTTAGTAACATAGTTATTAAGGTTGAAGGGAGACTTTAAGTCCATCTAGTTCAACCCATATCCTATCCTAACTTGCCCTAACATGTTGATCCAGAGGAAGGCAAAAAAAAACCCATGTGGCAAACTGTAAGCTTCACATTGGGGAAAAAAATTCCTTCCCGACTCCATATACGGCAATCAGACTAGCTCCCTGGATCAACGCAATATTAAGGAGACTAGTGTATATACCCTGTAATATTATACTTTTCAAGAAAGGCATCCAGTCCCTTCTTAAATTTTAGTAGGGATTCACTCATTACAACATCATATGGCAGAGAGTTCCATAGTCTCACTGCTCTTACAGTAAAGAATCCGCGTCTGTGAGTATGCTTAAACCTTCTTTCCTCCAGACGTAGAGGATGCCCCCTTGTCCCAGTCACAGGTCTAAGAGTAAAAAGATCATTAGAAAGGTCTTTGTATTGTCCCCGCATATATTTATACATTGTAATAAGATCACCCCTAAGCCTTTGATTCTCCAAACTAAATAACCCCAAGTGTAATAACCTGTCTTGGTATTGCAGACCCCCTAGTTCCCTAATAACCTTGGTCGCTCTTCTCTGCACCCGCTCCAGTTCAGCTATGTCTTTCTTATACACCGGAGACCAGAACTGTACACAGTATTCTAAGTGTGGTCGCACTAGTGACTTATATAGAGGTAAAATTATGTTCTCCTCATGAGCATCTATGCCTCTTTTAATGCATCCCATTATTTTATTTGCCTTTGCAGCAGCTGCCTGACACTGGCCACTAAATGTGAGTTTGTCGTCCACCCATACACCCAGGTATTTTTCAGTGACAGTTTTGCCCAGTGTTTTACAATTAAGCACATAATTATACATCTTCTTTGTTCTACCCAAGTGCATGACCTTACATTTATCCCCATTAAAGCTCATTTGCTATTTATCAGCCCAAGCTTCTAGTTTACATAAATCCTCCTGTAATATAAAATTGTCCTCCTCTGTATTGATTACCCTGCAGAGTTTAGTGTCATCTGCAAATATTAAAACTCTACTCTCTATGCCCCTACAAGGTCATTAATAAATATGTTAAAAAGAAGTGGGCCCAAAACTGACCCCTGTGGTACCCCACTGCTAACTGTGACCCAGTCCGAGTGTGCTCCATTAATAACCACCCTTTGTTTCCTATCCCTGAGCCAGCTCTTAACCCACTTACACATTTTCCCCTATCCCCATTGTTCTCATTTTATGTATCAACGTTTTGTGTGGCACCTCATCAAACGCTTTTGAAAAGTCCATGTACACCACGTCCACTGCATTCCCTTGGTCCAGTCCGGAACTTACCTCTTCATAAAAGCTTATCAGATTAGTCTGACAGGAACGGTCCTTTGTAAACCCATGTTGATATTGGGTTATGAGGTTATTCTTCTTCAGATACTCCAGTATAGTATCTCTTAGAAAACCCTTCAGGATTTTACCCACAATTGAGGTTAAATTTACTGGCCTATAATTTCCAAGTTCAGTTTTTGTCCCCTTTTTGAATATTGGCACCACATTTGCTATACGCCAGTCCTGTGGTACAGATCCTGTTATTATGGAATCTTTAAAGATTACAAATAATGGTCTATCTATGACCGTGCTTAATTCCTGCAGTACTCGGGGGTGTATCCCATCCGGGCAGGGGGATTTGTCAATTTTAGTGATTTTTAGACGCCGCCGTACTTCCTGCTGGGTTAAGCAGGTGATATTTAATGGAAAATTTTTGATCCCTGATCACGTTATCCGTCATGGGATTTTCTTGTGTAAATACCAAAACTGGAATCGGCATTAGCAATACTGCAGGAGATATTCATTACACGTGACATGAGAAATGACTTCACGATGAGGACGACATTTTCATTTTTACTACGGATCTATGACATATTTGGTCAGAGTCCATCTCTGACTACATTATCACCAGCTGCCTACAGTAGTGTGAAAGAATGTTTTCCCCCCTTCCTGATTTCCAATTCTTTTGCATGTTTGTTACACTTAGTGACAGAGATCACCAAACAAATTTAAATATCAGACAAAAATAACACAAGTAACCAAAAAATGCAGTTTTTAAATGATGGTCTTTCTTATTAAGAAAAATAAAATCCAAACCTACAGTGTCCTGTGCAAAAAGTGTTTGCCTCGTAAACCTAATAACTGGATGGGCCACCCTTACCAGCAACAACTTCAATGAAGTGTTTGCGATAACTGGCAATGAGTCTTTTACAATGTTCTGGAAGGAATTTTGGCCCACTTATCTTTCCAGAATTGTTGTAATTCAGCCACATTTGAGGGTTTCTGAGCATGAACAGCCTTTTTAAGGTCATGCCGCAGCATCTCAATCGGATTAAGGTCAGGACTTGGCCACTCTAAAGTATTAATTTTCTTTTTCTTAAGCCAGAGGTGGACTTGCTGGTGTCTTCTGGATCATTAACCTCCTACATAACCCAAGTGCGCTTCAGACTGAGGTCAAGAACAGATGGCCAGACATTCTCCTTCATTATTTGGTAGACAGCAGAAGTCATAGTTCCATTTACCACAGCAAGTCTTCCAGGTCCTGAAGCAGCAAAACAGCCACAGCACTACCACTACCATATTTTACTGTTGGTATGATGTTCCTTTTCTAAAATGCTGTGGTACTACTACACCAGATGTAATGGGGCATACACCTTCCAAAAAGTTAAACTTTTGTCTCGTCAGTCCACAGAGTATTCTCCTAAGTCTTGGAGATCATCAAGATGTTTTCTGGCAAAACTGAGACAAGCCTTTATGCTCTTATTGCTCAGCCGTAGTTTTCATCTTGAAACTCTGCCATGCAGGCCATTTTTCCCAGTCTCTTTCTATGGTGGAGTCATGTACACTGACCTTAACTGAGGCACGGGAGGTCTGCAGTTCTTTGGATGTTGTTGTAGATTTTTTTGTGACCTCTTGGATGAGTCGTCGCTGCGCTGTTGGGGTAATTTTGGTCGGCTGGCCATTCCTGGGAAGATTCACCACTGTTCCTTGTTTTCATAATTTGTGGATAATGGCTATCACTGTGGTTCGCTGGAATCCCAAAGGCTTTAGAAATTGTTTTATGTCCTTTTCCAGACTGATAGATCTCAATTACTTTCTTTCTCATTTGTTCCTTTATTTCTTTGGATCGCAGCATGATGGCAAGCCTTTGAGGATCTTTTGGTCTACTTCACATTGTTAGATAAGTCCTATTTAAGTGATTTCTTGATTGAGAACAGGTGTGGCAGTAATCAGGCCTGAGTGTGGCTAGGGAAAATAAATTCAGCTTCCCAAAGATGTGATAAACCACAGTTAATTTATGTCTTAAGGGGGCAATCACCTTTTCACATAGGGCCCTGTAGGTTTGGACACCTTTTACCCTTAAAGGGGTCGTCAACTACTAGGAAAACGCTTTCTTAAACTAAATGTTTGGCCCCAATATAGTAAAGCCTATACTCAGCTCCCGGGCTGGCGCCATTCCCGCGGTGTCGATACTCGCTCTCCCCGGGGCTGTGATGTAATCTTGTGAAATGTGACGGTATGGACATCATACTGTGTGTGGTGGGAGAGTGGCACTGTGAGGACATTAAACTCTGTGGGGGGGGATGGCGGCACTGTGGGGACATTATACTATGTGTGGTGGGATAGTGGCACTGTGGGGACATTATACTGTGTGTGGGGGGATGGCGGCACTGTGGGGACATTATGCTGTGTGTGGGGGGATGGCGGCACTGTAGGGACATTATAATGTGTGGTTGGGGATGGCGGCACTGTGGGGACATTATACTGTGTGTGGGGAGATGGCGGCACTGTGGGGACATTATACTGTGTGTGGGGAGATGGCGGCACTGTGGGGACATTATACTGTGTGGGGGATGGTAACACTGGGGACATTATACTGTGTGTGGGGTGATGGCGACACTGTGGGGACATTATACTGTGTGTGTGGGGATGGCGGCACTGTGGGGACATTATACTGTGTGTGGGGGATGGCGGCACTGTGGGGACATTATACTGTGTGTGGGGGATGGCGGCACTGTGGGGACATTATACTGTGTGTGGGGGATGGCGGCACTGTGGGGACATTATACTGTGTGTGGGGGGATGGCGGCACTGTGGGGACATTATACTGTGTGTGGGGGATGGCGACACTGTGGGGACATTATACTGTGTGTGTGGGGATGGCGGCACTGTGGGGACATTATACTGTGTGTGGGGGGATGGCGGCACTGTGGGGACATTATACTGTGTGGGGGAATGGCGGCACTATGGGGACATTATACTGAGTGTGGGGGATGGCGGCACTGTGGGGACATTATACTGTATGTGGGGGGATGGCGGCACTGTGGGGACATTATACTGTGTGTGGGGGATGGTGGCACTGGGGACATTATACTGTGTGTGGGGGGATGGCGACACTGTGGGGACATTATACTGTATGTGGTGGGATGGCGCACTGTGGGGACATTATACTTTGTGTGGGGGATAGTGGCATTGTGGGGACATTATACTGTGTGTGGGGGGGATGGCGGCACTGTGGGGACATTATACTGTGTCAGACAGGAGCGCTGTACTATGGGAGTAATATGTGTTTCCTGACTTCCAGTTATTTATAGTTGGGTTGTATGTATCAGAGGAGAGGGAAGAAAGCGTTATAGTTCTTAGTAATGGGGAATCTCCAGCACCTACCTCCACCTGCAGAGCCGCACACCACATATATGGCTGCTCTGTGCGCACAGGACCTGGGATGAGGTCACAGGAGGGGAGGAGTCAGGGGTCACATGATCAGGGGCCTCAGTGTATGCAGGACTCTGCTGTGCTGGTTGTCATGGTGCTGGATGAGGGGAAGTTTCTGTGTGGGGTCAGGAGGGGTTTACAGGGTGGATGTAGCAGAGCCGCGTGTGTACGAGGTGCACGGAGCGGAGCCGCGTGTGTACAAGGTGCACGGAGCGGAGCCGCGTGTGTACGAGGTGTACGGAGCGGAGCCGCGTGTGTACGAGGTGTACGGAGCGGAGCCGCGTGTGTACGAGGTGTACGGAGCGGAACCATGTGTGTGTACGAGGTGTACGGAGCGGAGCCGTGTGTGTGTGTATACAGAGCAGAGCCATGTGTGTGTATACAGAGCAGAGCCGTGTGTGTACGAGGTGTACGGTGCGGAGCCGTGTGTGTACGAGGTGTACTGAGCAGAGCCGTGTGTGTACGAGGTGTACGGAGCGGAGCCGTGTGTGTACGAGGTGTACGGAGCGGAGCCGTGTGTGTACGAGGTGTACGGAGCGGAGCTGTGTGTGTACGAGGTGTACGGAGAGGAGCCGCGTGTGTACGAGGTGTACGGAGCGGGGCCGTGTGTGTACGAGGTGTACGGAGCGGAGCCGCGTGTGTACGAGGTGTACGGAGCGGGGCCGTGTGTGTACGAGGTGTACGGAGCGGAGCCGTGTGTGGACGAGGTGTACGGAGCGGGGCCGTGTGTGTACGAGGTGTACGGAGCGGGGCCGTGTGTGTACGAGGTGTATGGAGAAGAACAGTGTGTGTACGAGGTACGGAGTGGAGCTGCATGTGTATGAGGTGTACAGAGCAGAGGCATGTGTGTGTACGAGGTGTACGGAGCGGAGCTATGTGTGTACGAGGTGTACGGAGCAGTGTGTACGAGGTTTACAGGGCAGAGCCAGGCGGGTACGAGGTGTACAGAGTGGAGCCGTGTGTGTACGAGGTGTACGGAGCGGGGCCGTGTATGTACGAGGTGTACGGAGAAGAACAGTGTGTGTACGAGGTACGGAGTGGAGCTGCATGTGTATGAGGTGTACAGAGCAGAGGCATGTGTGTGTACGAGGTGTACGGAGCGGAGCTATGTGTGTACGAGGTGTACGGAGCAGTGTGTACGAGGTTTACAGGGCAGAGCCAGGCGGGTACGAGGTGTACGGAGCGGGGCCGTGTGTGTACGAGGTGTACGGAGCGGGGCCGTGTATGTACGAGGTGTACGGAGAAGAACAGTGTGTGTACGAGGTACGGAGTGGAGCTGCATGTGTATGAGGTGTACAGAGCAGAGGCATGTGTGTGTACGAGGTGTACGGAGCGGAGCTATGTGTGTACGAGGTGTACGGAGCAGTGTGTACGAGGTTTACAGGGCAGAGCCAGGCGGGTACGAGGTGTACAGAGTGGAGCCGCGTGTGTACGAGGTGTACGGAGCAGAGCCACGTGTGTAAGAGGTGTACGGAACAGAGCCACGTGTGTACGTAGCGGAGCCGCGTATGTACGAGGTGTACGGAGCAAATCCGCGTGTGTACGACGTGTACGGAGCAAAGCTGTGTGTGTACGAAGCGGAGCCGTCTGTATGAGGTGTACGGAGCGGAGCCGTGTGTGTATGAGGTGTACTGAGTGGAGCTGTGTGTGTATTACGTGTATGGAATGGAGGATGAGTGCGGAGCAGAGCCATGTGTACAGAGTGGAGTAGTGTGTGTACGGTGTGTATCTGATGTGTACAGAATGGAGCCATGTGTTTGCAGAACAGTCATGTGTGTAGTATCTGTGCGGAGCGAAGCCGAGCCGTTTGTATGATATATAATGGGAGACTATTATAGATCAATCCAGTCCCTTTCCCCTGCTGTCACCACTCACCTAACTAAAATATTTAACCTCTCTCTCTCTTCCGGTATCTTTCCTTCCTCATTTAAGCATGCCATCATACAGCCATTACTTAAAAAACCATACCTCAACCAAAACTGTGCCGCTAACTACAGACCTGTCTCTAATCTTCCCTTCAGCTCCAAACTCCTGGAACGCCTGGTCCACTCCCGTTTTTTCCGCTATCTCTCAGATAACTCTCTCCTCGACCCTCTCCAATCCGGTTTCCGCTCTTTACACTCTACTGAAACTGCCCTCACTAAAGTCTCTAATGATCTACTAACAGCTTAATCTAATGGTCTCTACTCCATGGTAATTCTCTTGGATCTCTCTGCAGCATTTGACACTGTGGATCATCAGCTCCTCCTCACTATGCTCCGCTCCATCGGCATCAAGGACACTGTTCTCTCGTGGTTCTCCTCCTATCTCTCTGATCGCTCCTTTACTGTATCTTTTGCGGGCTCCTCCTCCTCTCATCTTCCCCTTACTGTTGGGGTTCCTCAAGGATCAGTCCTAGGCCCCCTCGTCTTCTCTTTGTATAATGCCCCTATTGGTCAAGCAATCAGTAGATTTGGGTTCCAGTACCATCTCAATGCTGATGACACTCAATTATACGCTTCTTCTCCTGACATCACGCCTGCCTTTTTGGAAAACACCAGTGATTGTCTTACCGCTGTCTCTAACATCATGTCCACTGTCACGCCGCTTCCTCATACTCACCTGGCCTCCGCTCACACGCCGCAGCCACCCGCCGCCCGACAGCCACGGCGGTCCCTTCTGACAGGCTCGCGGCCAACGGGGTCTCTGCATGCAATGCGCATGCGCCATAGACCGCGCCTCCCTCCTGTTACTTGTGCTCCGGCAATGCCCTGACCCAGAAGCACCTACGGACCAATGGCAGACCTGACAGGGCCACATCAGGCCGTTCCCCCCTGAGAGAAGCACCTGATCGTTGTGTTTGCTAGCACACTAGGCCCTGCTTCCTCGTGTGCCCTCTGCAGTCTCGCAGTCCTGTCTTCAGTGATTCCTGCAGTAGCCTCGCAGTTCTGCCTTCTATGGTCCCTGCAGTAGCTCCACAGTCCGGTGCTCCGTGGGTCCAGCTATCTATACTCCAGTCCTGCCTCCTGTGTTCCTGCTCCGTCCTGTTGTCTATGCTCCAGTCCTGCAGTCCTACTTCGGTCCAGTCTCCAGTGATCCCGCACTGTTGTCTACGCTTCAGTCCCGCACTCCTACTCCAGTCCGTCCTAAGCCGCCCCTCTCGGTACCGGCTATCGTGGTACCCGAACCCCTGGGCCTGCTCCTAACGATCCCTGTATAGAGGTCGGCTCCACCTGGCAGCTCTGGACCGTGGCACCGAGGGGCCCTGGGCGAGTGTCCACTCCTGAAGATTTGTCTCCTGACCAGCCGTGGTAACATCCTCCCTCTATCTGAAACTGAATCTGTCAAAAACTGAACTCCTCATGTTTCCTCCCTCTACTTACCTACCTATATCCGACATTGTCATTTCCGTGTGTGGTTCCACCATTACTCCCCAGCAACATGCCCGCTGTCTTGGGATCATACTTGATTCCGAGCTTTCATTCACCCCCCACATCCGATCACTGGCTCGCTCTTGTTATCTGCACCTCAAAAACATTTCTAGAATTCGACCCTTTCTTACTTTCGACTCTGCAAAAACGCTTACTGTTTCTCTTATTCATTCTCGTCTGGACTATTGTAACTCTCTACTAATCGGTCTCCCTCTTATCAAACTCTCCCCCCTCCAATCTGTCTTGAATGCTGCAGCCAGGATCATATTCATCACCAATCGCTATACCGATGCCTCTACCTTGTGCCAGTCCTTACACTGGTTACCCATCCACTCCAGAATTCAGTATAAACTTATTACCCTCACCCACAAAGCACTCCATGGTTCAGCACCATCCTACATCTCCTCCCTATTCTCAGCCTACCACCCTACCCATGCCCTGCGTTCTGCTGATGACCTGAGGTTAACATCCTCATTAATCAGAACCTCCCACTCCCGTCTCCAAGACTTTTCACGTGCTGTGCCGATTCTTTGGAATGCACTACCCAGGCTAATATGATTAATCCTCAATCCCCACAGTTTTAAGCTTGCCTTAAAAATGCAATTGTTCAGACTGGCCTACCGCCTCAACGCACTAACCTATATATTCCTGTGTGGCTCATTTCAAAATTTTTTACCATATCCAGGGTCCTTGCACCAAGTTCTCTGTGTCTGTACTGTTACATATTTAGACTGTTTAAATGGTTCATGCAGCAACAGGAACACCCGATTCTTACACTATGGCTGGTCCACACAATGAAAGCAATTGTTACCATCCACCTTTCGTGTCTCCCCTTTTCCCTCATAGATTGTAAGCTTGTGAGAAGGGCCCTCATTCCTATTGGTATTTGTTTTGATCTATGTGTTTATTACTATGCTATGCTGTAAAGTCTATTGTTTGTACAAGTCCCCTCTATAATGTAAAGTGCTGCGGAATATGTTGGCGCTATAGAAATAAAATTATTATTATTATTACAAAAGGGTCGATTCACAGTAGGTGTAATTTTTTCTTGTTTTCTTTTTACATATAACAGTGTTTTTAGTGACTAAATATTTTTCAGGACATTTTGGACTTGGTTTGTGTGAAAAAGGTGAAAAATAGAAAAAGTCTGTGTTCTTAAATTGTCAACTTTTATTTTTACACAGAAAACAACTATTTTAGTGGTTCAACATTTTTCTATTTTTTTTAAATATTTTGTTGGGGCTTTTTAAATCTATTTTTACAAACCTTTTTTGGCTTTGTTTTTTTTATAATTTGTCCCCACTTATCTTTTTCACTTTTCTGATTGCCGGTTTATTAGCCTCAAAACCACAGAAATGAGCCGGACTATAAGCTGGTAAAAGTGCGGAGTGTAAGAGCGCGTTCACACTTTGGACATTTCACAGACAAAACCCAAGAAAAACCTAAATAATCATATACCTTGCAGTAAGGTAATAGTGCATGTAATAGCATCGGGGACTTATTTATCGCTATTTTTATATAAATAAGCATAATACATATATTTTTTTAAACTTTATTTTTGAAAGATTTTCCTTTTTCTTGTGCAAATAACATTATAAACACAAATCTAGTTTTGGAAAAATTATGCAAAACATTTTAGATGTTTCCTCCAGTGGCATAGTGCGCTGCACTGCTGCTCCTACCAACAATAGGTCAAACATCTAATGCATCATCCAACACTAGATGGGGTACACGGAAGAGATAGGGAAAAAGTCAGGGAGGGTAAAAGACACGAAAGAAAGAAGGCACGTAACATTGATTGGTTAGCTTAGTTACATAATCCTATGGTGCCCAGATGCAATTAAACACATCAAGTTGATTATTAATACAGGCCGTAAGATTCTCCATACGTCTCATTTCTTTCATCTTCATCCTGAGTTTTTTCATGAAGGAGCTGACCTTTTCTTCCAGTGTGAGGCTATTAGACACTTTGCCGATGTTAGGATATGGAGGAGCAGCCTGGCAGGGCCCTTTCTCATAGGCAGGGGGGGAACATTAAGCAAATAAGTCACAGGATCCAGAGGAATCTCTACATCCAACACCTGAGAAATCATCCCCTGTACCCTCTTCAGAACGGGGATATAGCCTGGCAATCCCAGAATATATGTGGCAATGAGCCCACAGCCCCCGGGCATCCATAACATCTATCCGACGTGGCAGGGAAACTATGTAAAACCTCCGGTGTATGATACTAATGCATCAGTATCTTTTACTGATTTTCCTTCTGTATTGTGCATGGTGACGATTAGCTGCCTTAGACCATATGAACTGCCATATAGGAAGCGGAAGGTCCATCCCCAGGTATCTCTCCCACTTAATCATGTAAGCATGTTTAGGAGGGGGGGTCTGATGGCGGAGTGAACAGTAGATTATAAATGTCCGTGATCAAACCCTTTGTAGAGGGATTCCCTTCACAGAGTCGTTCAAAGGAAGTGGGGGTAGAGAACGTTGTGTTTTTATATAAAGTTAAGGCCAGGTGGTGGATCTGTGAGTATGAGAAGTAGGTCCTAAGTGGGAGTTTAAACCGCTCTCTGAGAGTCTGGAAAGGAAGAATATTTCTGTTAAAGGGGTCTACAATATCCACGTAATAAAATAATTGTGCTTGAAGCCATGGTTCTGTCATAGCTGCAGTAAGACTATCAGGTATGGAGGGTGTAAAAAGGAAGGAGATCATAGGGGACTTGGGGGAGATCAATGGAAAGGCCCTTCTGCTTATCCTCCAAATTTTCATTGCAAATGCCATAGAGCCCAGCAGAGGCACTGAGGGGCATGTACTCCCATCTCTCCATAGCAATGAATTGGGATGTGTGGGAGCCATCCAAAGTTTCTCAATTTTTGCCCATTTGCTATAAGCCCACAAGGAGGCCCAAGCTGGTATCCTTCTAAGGTGCACGGCCAAGTAATGTCTCCAGATATCTGGAAAAGCAATACCCCCACTGCGTTTTTGGAGATGTGAGGACTGATTTAGCTTTTTGATGTCATCTCTGACCCCCCAAAAAATTTAGAAACATGGTCTGAAACCTCCTCAACACCGCTCGTGTGATCAGAACCAGCAAAACCTCCACCATGTATAAGAACTTAGGTATAATAGACATCTTTATCGAATTTGCTCTACCAAAAAGTGAGAGAAGAAGTTTAGACCATCTAGAAAGTAACCCATTAATCTCATGAAAGAAGGCTGGGAAATTATGTCTATAAAGGGAGTCGTAAGAGCCAGTCAGGAAAATACCCAAATATTTAATTTTGGTGTCCTTCCATGCAAATTTAAACTTTGATCTCAGGGAATCCACCATTGCGCACAGTAAGTTAATTGGGAGAGCTTCAGTCTTTGTCGTATTTACCTTGTACCCTGAGAGTAGTCCATATTCTGTCAAGGTAGATTGGAGATTGGGGAGGGAAATGTGTGGGTTGGTGAGGGTGAGGAGAATATCATCCGCAAATACAGACAACTTGAACTCTCTCTACCGTACCTTAATGCCCTGGATATCTGGATTATTCCTTAGTTTGGAAGCCAAGGGCTCTATGCAGAGGACAAACAGCAGGGGAGAGAGAGGACACCCCTGTCTAGATCCATTTGAGATATTGATACGAGAGGAAGATGTATGGGGGAGTTTAACCACAGCATTTGGCAAAGAATATAAAGCCTGTTTAGCCTGAAGAAATGGACCCGATAGGCCATACTTGTGTAAAGATGCAAATAAAAAAGGCCAACTCAGTCCGTCGAATGCCTTCTCAGCATCTAAACTGAGCAGAAGACCAGATTGACCACTTCTTTCAAGGTCATCAATAAGATCTATAGTACGTCTAGTGTTATCTCCCGCTTGGCTATTTGTTACAGAACCAACCTGATCCTTATGGATTAAATCTGGGAGAAACACACATGCACCAGACGCACCATGATAGAGCCATTGTCTCAAGAAAAAAACAATACATACAATATGAAGCAATAGATCTCACCCCCTTCCCGGTCCACTGGCCCCATCTCCACCAAGCTGCTCACTCCATACTGGGATAGATAGATGATGCCGTTACCTAGGACAAGAAAATGAAAAGAAGGGAAACAAGAAGGGAGGAGGGAAAAGGAAAGGTAGGGAAAAAACAAACTCTTGATCATGTTGCCAAGTGTGACCACATTCAAAATTAGACTCCAAAAACAAGTCCAGAGCCCGATTAATTTTTGAACTGTGATCAAAATCCTACATTGACCATACTCCTCCTTCTGACATCAGGAAGCTGGAAATGTCAATACGGGGGGTAAAAAACAGGAAAAACGAACTAGACGTTTCTGGAGATATTAAATAGTTCAAGCTGTTAGAGTGCCTTCTTGCACTCCCTGCCAGTCTTGCAGTTGAGGCAGTATTATCTTATGCGGTCATATTTCTATAGATATAAGATGATCCTGTCATGATTTGTCTGGCTCGGTTATTCTAGGGTTAATTCCTAGAAAGGTAACTACAGGACAAAGTTACCCAGGGCCATAGACAGGGACGTAAACCAGATCAGGCCGGGGTCAAAGCACGAAATAGCACGACAGTACCAAAGGATTAGACAGAACGGATAGTCGGGGCCAGGCAGAGGTCAATACCAAACAGACAGAGAAGGTACAGAGACAGAATCCATCAAGCAGTATCCAGAGATCAGACCGAGTCAAAAATCAAAGTATCAGGCAAACCAACACACTCAGCCAAGGGCGAAAGTATAACTGACAAGGGAAATTCCCAAATAAAAAAAGAAAAAAGGTCCAGCTTTGCAAATTCAAGTCCAATTTATTGTTAAAAACAAGTCCAAAACAGAGCAAAAAATATTGTGTTCACATGAGTAACAAGTAGTAGATTATGCGTTTCGAACAATAGCTTGTTCTTTCTCAAAACTACTTCCCCTGGGTGTTACTGCAATATATACTCTTTCCACCCAGTAAATTACAAACACATGGTGTGAAGGGAGAGAAAAAAAAAAAAGGGGGGAGAGGGAAACGTGTGAAATATAAAATATAAAAAATAATGTGACAAAGAAAAACACAATTTTTATGTAGAGAGGGGGGAGCCAAAAAAAGACTGCACGTGGTCCGGGCTATCCGCTACACATGTCTTCAGGTGAGCTGGCTTCTTTTTCTCTTTTTGAATGTTTACAGTTTTTTGGCCGTGCACACCAATAGCTATATTTTTAAGGAATGTTCTATAATAATTAATAGCTATATGGCATTGTGTATGTGTTAAAGTCCGATTTTTTGAGTAAATCACAATGAACACAAGTCCAGAAAGAGTGTGCATGGCGGCTCAATTATTTACTTCAGATGGATCCACATTTGCAGGTTGCTTGGAATCTGATCCATTTGTGACAGATATTAGCAAGTTAGAGAAAACAATGATTAATGAAACCAAAGTATGGTGGGACTATACAACCCTTGAGAACTATGTCCATAAAAACATGATTCCAAGGGGTTTACGCATAAAAAAGATTCCAACTACTGTGCACTCCCAAGACTTTGTCAAAGAATGGAATCTGATTCTCAGCAATTGCTCTATACAGCTCATGCAATTAATCATGAAATATGAGTCCACCAAGCTAAAGGATTTTCAAACTGAAATTGACCAAATTAAGTCAAAGCTGGAGTCGAATAATAATGCTAAGTTTGAGGAAGAACTTGCCAACATAAAAAAATCTATCTCCAAGTTGGAAGAAATTATTATAAAACGTAAGTGGAATAAGTTCCAGCGTGACTTGGATGATTATTAGATGAATCAAGTTTATGAATGGGGAAGATGGCAGAAACCTCAAAAAACTCCCAGGTCAATTTTAAAACGCAGCTATGTTTTTTCTAACACACCTGAACGACAGGTTTCCTTCAGCTCCTCAGATGTGGAATCCACTGATATTAGCTCAAATGATATTCAGAGTGACACCAGCATGAATTGGATGAGTAACACCAATTCTTACTATAGAAAACCTAAAAGGTATTTTTCAAAAAACGCAAAAGGCAGGGGGGCCGGAAGCACCGCAATAAATACACGGATGACAACCCGCAACAATAAAAAATAGCTTCAACCTCTCAAAATGATTTTTCTAATATTTTAAACATCTCTGGCTACAATCTTACAATGGAACAACTTCAGGTATTGACATTGGGATTAAGTTTTGCACCAGGTCAACATTTCAACATTTTTAATACACTTTTTCTTCCTCTCCCTTCACACCATATGTTTGTAATTTACTGGGTGGAAAGAGTATATATTGCAGTAACACCCAGGGGAAATAGTTTTGAGAAAGAACAAGCTATTGTTCGAAACGCGTAATCTACTACTTGTTACTCATGTGAACACACCATTTTTTGCTCTGTTTTGGACTTGTTTTTAACAATAAATTGGACTTGAATTTGCAAAGCTGGACCTTTTTTCTTTTTCCTTGGTTACTGCGTGAAGACTGCACGTGGTCCAGGCTATCCACTACACATGCCTTCAGGTGAGCTGGCTTCTTTTTCTCTTTTTGAAATTCCCAAATGGAGGCCATAAAAAGTCTATTCAGAGTCAGAGTGAGGCTACAGGAGTTTTCCTTCAGCTCCTATCTCTCCGGAGCTTAGGCCAAACCCACCAACATTCAGGTGCTTCAGGTCCTATCTGGCCTGAAGCAATCTCTCTTCTGTCCTGCTCATTCCGCATTCCTAGGAGCCTGAGGCTGTCTTCTGAACCTGTCTTTCCGGGAGATTGCACCGGTGAGTTCACTTGCAACTCTTCCTGTGACAGATCCGTAGTGCAAGTCCCAGAGTCTGTTCATATTGACAACACAGTCAAAATAGTCCTCCCAATTTTCCATCAGCGTCTGGAAGGGTGGTTTTTCTCCTGAGACAGGACCTGGGGGAGGCACGCTGTTTTTTAGTCTGGTTTCACATCTGCGGACGGAGGGCTGCGGGACTTCCTCCGTGAAGCCCTGCCCCCACCGCGCCTCCTCCAGCTATTTTCAAAACGACGCATGCGGCGGCATCCACATACTGCGGCACGGCCTGCGTACCCAAAGCCGCATGCGTCGTTTTGGCGATGCGGCACCCGCATAAAATTCCAACATAATGCATTCTACGCGGGTCGCCGCACCGTCAAAACGACGCATGCGGCGGCATCCGCATACTGCGGCATGGCCTGCATACCCAATGTTAAAGATAGGGTATGCAGGCCGCATGCAGAACTAGGCAAATGTCCACAAATGTGAAACTAGCTTAAGTTGAAACTTGCTGCCAAGCTGGGGGCGGCGGTGGAGCAGGGAGGTCAGTTCCCAGTTAGGTAGTTTTGGGACTGGAATTTTTAAGGCTGAGCAAAACTGGTGCAGGTCGGCCGCAACTCTAAGGGTGGTTGAGCGGCCATTTCTTCTGCTGAATGGGAACCCCCAACTGTACATGATTTGGTTATATTTCAGTGTTGTTAGAAGGGGACGTGTAGCAGATGCCTCCTTTGCAGAGTGAATCAGGAGAGGTCTGGCAGGATCTGGAGTTGATTTCCCTCAAATTCAATGCTCCGTTTTCTCCTGGCATGGAACACTATTTCATCTTTTAGTCCATAATCTATGACACAGCATATAATATCACGAGGCAGTGTAGATGATCCTTTAAGACGCAGCACTCTATGTTCCCTATCTAGTTTGATCTGTTGAGCAGGAGGAGCATTCATTATTTTATTAAAAATATTCTGTAAAATCTTAGGGAGATTTTCCTCGCCATGAGGTTCTGGCAGGCCACGAGCTCTAATATTATGTCTGCGACCCCTATTGTTCAAATCTTCCAGGTGCCTTTGATAGTCACAAATTGCTTCACCCTGCGCCATAACCGTGGAATGGGGCTGAGAAACATATGTATAGGTTAGATCATGGTCATCTTCTAGGGTCTCAACTCTGTGTGAAATAAGTTGAATATCCTTCCTTACAGTCACAATCTCCACTCAGCACACAACACGCACTTCAGCTATAAGCAGTTTAAAATCTGTGGGAATTTGTTTCATATATGAGCTCCATTTATCATGAGCATCATCAGGTACTGTAAATTCGAAGTCTAAGGAGGATTCCTGGTCTGTATTACTGGCAAATTGAGACAGGCGAGGAGGATTTGATATATCAGCTTCCTTACCTGTACATGGATCTTGCCTGTATTAGAGCCCTGACCTCCTGAGATGGGGGATGGGCTCCATTCTCCAAATCCGCAGGGGGAAAACCGCACAAAAACCGCTGGAAAGCCGCAATAAAAAAGGAAGAAATCCGCAGGAAAAGTGCAGGTCATTTGACCTGCGGATTTCTTCAAATCTGCGCAGAAAAATCCGCAGGAGGAAAATCTACGTGTGCACTTAGCCTTAAAGTCAAACCAGAAATTATTTACATTATTAATTGCCACATCACTTAGCTTAACAGTCAAAGCAAAAACTCTATTTGAAGACACATGTTTTGGGGTGTTTGCCCATCATCAGTGCAAACAAAATTGTCCGATTTGGCTGAATGTGAGGCCACTGACCAACGTCTAAGATCTACTGTCTCTCTGTGTGCAGAATGCTAATGAGAGTGCATGTGAACAGTGACTTATAGGCAATGAAATGTTCCTCTGGGAAATGACAAATTTCAAATTGCCCCTTCTGAGAGGAAGAATACTTGATCTCTAGATTTGTTGATATTCCTGAGGATGAGTGGAACATACAATGGGCTATTTACCTTTCAATTTTTTTTATCTTGTTGGGCTCTGCTATACTGCTGTGCCACGCAACTTCTCTGCTATATCAAATTTGTTTTTCCACCATCAATCAACAAGTTAAAGGCAGTAACATTGTATAAATGTGTCTTACAGAGATTTAATTTGGAACAGAGGAGGTGGCATGACTGTTCCTTTCCAAGCTTATTACCTTGCAGCACAAAACAAGCATTTAAGGTGTTGACGACACGGACTAGAAATACTTGTAGGTGTTGGTGGTGACATCTTTCAATATCAAGTATATGGATTTATTATCTGCTTTGGAAAATGGAACATTTAATGAACTTTGGTCCCGGCCACTTACTGTTGGACTAATCCATAACTCTGTAAAGAAGGCCTCACTCTGTATACATCTGTGTGGAACAACCGGACGCCACCTGAACTCCTACATCTAGATGGGTTAGAAAATTGGATTTCATCAGGTATTACGAGACTCAGACGTCTATAGTCCAATAATGCTTTCTGCTCGTCTCAACAATTACAGGAGGAATAGAAGCTCCTCATAGATGATTTCATCAGTATATTCAGATACGACAAACCTTTGTCAGACACATTGCTGAACACAATAGCAAATTTAGGGAGAACGTCTGGTATGATTTCTGGACTTTATAAAATGTCTAAATATGTGGAAAATTAAAAGTAAGTATAGGTAAATGGAAAAGGGACATTGGGCCCATTATGGACCAATGGACAAGCATCCTTGAAATGGTTAGATCTGTATACAGATCTAAGGGGAAGTAGCATTCTGTCATAATTATATTATCCATAGGGGATATCTGACTCTTCTGTTTCTCCACAAGGTCGGAATACATACGGATGTCAAAGGTTCGAAGTCCTTAGCGGGAGCTGCTGATCTTATATACATACTCCGGGATTATAAATACCTTTTAAAGAGTTATTACAATTGTGTAATCATAATTAGCAGGTTTGGTTGGAGAAACCGAGGAATTTGTTTTAATAGAATGTAGAAAAACTGACACTGGACACACATGATATAACTGCGGTAGGACATTCATCGTTTCTTGCACATTGATAACATTTAGATGGTTTCATATGAATCCTCCTACAAAACGTGATTAACAAAGTCATTACTACTGAAATGTATGAGAAAGTGATTTATTGTAAAAGAAACGCTAGAACCAAAAATGAGAGAATTCGGGCTCCGTGGCTGGATACTTTAGGCCTGGCTTCTGACGTGTTAGTACGAGACGTGGTCTTTGTCCCTGGAGCTTCTTTACTCGGTATAATGAGACCTCACTGAACTTGTTGATAAGCAGAACTTTTCAGTAAAGTAGAAACTGCATAAATATGAGGACCTTGTCTGAGCTGTATGTCTTTGTATGAAGAACTATGGAGATAGCGCTATTCTGTATAAACTACAGTGGGGAAAAAGAGTATTTAGTCAGCCATCAATTGTGCAAGTTCTCCCACTCAAAAGATGAGAGAGGCCTGTAATTGATTCATAGGTAGACCACAACTATGAGAGTCAAAATGAGAAAACAAATCCAGAAAATCACCTTGTCTGATTTGGCAAGATTTTTTGCAAATTATGGTGGAAAATAAGTATTTGGTCATTAACAAAAGTTCATCTCAATATTTTGTTATATATCCTTTGTTGGCAATGACAGAGGTCAAACATTTTCTGTAAGTCTTCACAAGGTTGGCACACACTGTTGGTGGTATGTTGGCCCATAGTCCCTGCAGATCTCCTCTAGAGCAGTGATGTTTTGGGCCTGTCGTTGGGCAACACGGACTTTCAAATCCCTCCAAAGGTTTTCTATGGGGTTGAGATCTGGAGACTGGCCTAGGCTACTCTAGGACCTTCATATGCTTCTTACAAAAACACTCCTTCATTGCCCTGGCGATCATTATCATGCTGAAAGACTCATCCACGTTTCATCTTCAATGTCCTTGCTGATGGAAGGAGGTTTGCACTCAAAATCTCACGATACATGGCCCCACTCATTCTTTCATGTATATGGATCAGTTGTCCTGGTCCGTTTGCAGAGAAACAGCCCCAAATCATGATGTTGCCACCCCTATGCTTCACAGTAGGTATGGTGTTCTTTGGATGCAACTCAGCATTCAGTCTCCTCCAAACACGACGAGTTTTGTTTCTACCAAACAGTTCTACTTTGGTTTCATCAGACCATATGACATTGTCCCAATACTCTTCTGGATAATCCAAATACTCTCTAGCAAACTTCAGACGGGCCTGGACATGTACTGGCTTAAGCAGGGGGACACATCAGGCACTGCAGGATCTGAGTTCCTGGCAGCGTAGTGTGTTACTGATGGTAGCCTTTGTTACGGTGGTCCCAGCTCTATGCAGGTCATTCACTAGGTCCTCCCGTGTGGTTCTGCGATTTTTGCTCACCGTTCTTGTGATCATTTTGAGCCCATGGGGTGAGATCTTGCGTGGAGCCCCAGATCGAGGGAGAAGATCAGTGGTCTTGTATGTCTTCCATTTTCTTATTATTGCTCCCACAGTTGATTTCATCACACCAAGCTGCTTGCCTATTGCAGATTCAGTCTTTGCAGCCTGGTGCAGGGCTACAATTTTGTTTCTGGTGTCCTTCGACAGCTCTTTGGTCTTCAGCATAATGGAGTTTGGAGTGTGAATGTTTGAGGTTGTGGATAGATGTCTTTTATACTGATAAGTTCAAACAGGTGCCATTACTACAGGTAATGAGTGGAGGACAGAGGAGCCTCTTAACCCCTTAATGACCCCAGCTTTTTTCAGTTTTCCGTTTTCGTTTTTCGCTCCCCTTCTTCCCAGAGCCATAACTTTTTTATTTTTCTGTCAATATGGCCATGTGAGGGCTTATTTCTGGCAGGACGAGTTGTACTTTTGAACAACATCATTGATTTTAGCATGTCGTGTATTCAAAAATCGGAAAAAAATTCTAAATGCGGTGAAATTCCCAAAAAAGTACAATCCACACTTGTTTGGCTTTTGTGCCATTTTCCGATACCAGTAGCGTCTCCATTTTTCCTGATTTGGGGTTGGGTGAGAGCTTGTTTTTTGCATGCCGAGCTGATGTTTTTAAGGATATCGTTTATGTGCAGATACAATCTTTTGATCGCCCGTTATGGCATTTTAATACAATAATGTCGCGGTGACCAAAAAAACGTAATTCTGGCGTTTTGATTTTTTTTCCTGCTACGACGTTTAGCGATCAGGTTAATCCTTATTTTTATTGATAGATCGAGCAATTGTGAAAGCGGTGATACCTAATATGTGTATGTGTGATCTTTTTAATTGTTTTATTTTGAATGGGGCGAAACAGGGGTGATTTAAACTTTTATATATTTTTATTTTTTAAAACATATTTTTTTAAAATTTTGGCATGCTTCAATAGCCTTCATGGGAGGCTAGAAGCATCCACAACTTGATCGGCTCTGCTACATATAGGCGATGAGCAGATCACCTATATGTAGCAGAATTACAGCATTGCTATGAGTGCCAACCACCGGGTGGCGCTCATAGCAATGCCTCATCAACAACCATAGACGCCTCGAGGAGACCTCTGGTTGTGATGGCAATGCATTGTTGACCCTTGATCACGTGACGGGGGTCTGCGATTCGCGTATTTCCGGCCCGAAGGAACGGAACCGCTGGTTAAATGCCGCTGTCAGCGTTTGACAGTGGCGTTTAACTAGCTAATAGGCACGGGTGGATCGCGATTCCACCTGCGCCTATTGCGGGCACATATCAGCTGTTGAAAACAGCTGACATGTCCTGGCTTTGATGCGGGCTCACCGCCGAAGTCCTCATCAAAGCGGGGGATCTGACCTCAGACGTACTATAGTGTCCGAGGTCAGAAAGGGGTTAAAGAAGAAGTTACAGGTCTGTGAGAGCCAGAAATCTTGCATGTTTTTAGGTGACCAAATACTTATTTTCCACAATAATTTGCAAAATAAATCTTGCCAAATCAGACAAGGTAATTTTCTGGATTTGTTTTCTAATTTTGACTCTCATAGTTGTGGTCTACCTATGATGTCAATTACAGGCCTCTCTCATCTTTTTAAATGGGAGAACTTGCACAATTGGTGGATGACTAGATACTTTTTTTCCTACTGAATGTGGTGTTGCTGTGTGGTACTTGCAGGTACGCAGGATGCAGTGACGAGTCGCGAGACAATTTGGTGCTTTCTATAATAATGTTTATAAGACTAGAGGGAACTTTCCTCAGTCACGGCTTGATCACCAAAATGGGTGATACGGGTTGCCCTCGCAGTTGCTCTAAAACAAGCAAACACAAACAGGTAGAACATGACTACTTCCGGCAATAGCTGGTCACTATAGGGCCGCGGTATGGCCGACTGCGGGTCCGTAAATATATAGTCAACTTAGCCATCCAGACGTCCCTCGCCGTTCGGGATGGTGGTCTTTCGGCGTAGTAGTCGCTGGGCCCAGTTGCTGAGGCGTTGGCGAAGTCTTTGCGCGCTTTGGCGCGCTGATGACACTGAAGCCCCACAGGCCCCGGCGGAGTCCTTGGACGGGTAGACCGCAGTCCCCGGACTGGGGCAAGTGGCAGCAATGTAGGGTGGTGAATCACAGACCACCTGCGCAGCTATCGGCTGCGACGGGGAGTCCGCGGCCAGCAGAGGCTCGGCCCCTGCTGCGGACCGGAGCGAGACAGTGGTGGCCGGCGGCGGCACTGTACTTGCCTCGGCCACTGGTGAGAGCAGGGCGGCAGCGGGTGGCAGCAGCCGCGGGCTAGAGCGAGATTTCAGCGGCCGCGGGCGACCGCGGGTAGGCCGCAGCCGCGGGCTGGAGCGAGATGGCAGCAGCCTCTGGAGTCCTCAGTCGGCGTCTTCCCTGGCACTGGTAGGTTGCTCTATCTTGCAGTCGCTCCCACGGTCTCCTGCTGCCTCTGTCCCGGTCTGCTGACTCATCGTCCCGGGGATTCCCCGCCTCCTTTATACTGGTCCCTCCCCCAGCCCATCTGTCTGTCACAACGGTCCATCCTCGAACTCTGTCCCCCAGGGACAGTTTCCGGCGGAACCCAAATGACGGCTCCCTTGGATCCAGCCCGGACACTCGACGGGGGCCGTTCCTCCCACAGCTGTAGCCCTAATAGTTCTGCACATGAGGTGTTGTGTCCCATGAATGGGAACAACTTGTTATGTATTCTTTATGTTATGCATTGTATTCTGCTATTGCTAGGGAAAAGCCCTGCCCCTTGAAGTTTGTCCCTTTTTTCTCTCCTGTAGTTGGTGAGGTTAGTCTTCTTTATCATTATCAGTTTCCTGTAGCCACTTCGGATGTACATGTGTACTTCTCTGTTTGGGATTACTCTTTCTACCTGCTGCATTGTGCTTAAATACAATATTTCAGAGAAAATCAACTCTGTTTCTCCTGGACTCTTAGTTCCAACTCAGCCACACTGACTTGTAATATCTGAGGACGCATCACGTGCGAGTACAAAAATCATACAGTTATTTAAGGGTTTGATGGCTAAGGATTTAGAGACTCATACTGCTTTGAAGAGTCAGAATAGTGGAAAGAGTGGCCTGCCACCACAAACAGTATTCATCTTACACTCCAGAGAAAGGAACATCTATAAAGCTAATTGTGAAGACACAGCCACTTTATAGAGTCTGCAGACACTGCCAGTGCTGCTTATAAACAGCAACATTGTATGTGAGCTCCTCTGCAGCTAGGAGCAGAACAGCCCCCACCTTTGCATTCCTTTGTACAATGGCAAAGAAAGGAAGGATTTCTAATTCTCTGCCTGATTTTGAACAGCAAGAAAAAGACATGGGATCTCAGTCTTCAGCGAATGATCCAAAAGCTTGACTAAACCTACATGGAAGGTCAAAGACAATCTAGAAACCGCCAAATGTGAATTACTTTCCAGTGTATCTTCCCTATGGCAAAGGGTGCTGAATCAAGTGAATGTCTTATCTAGGCCTGGCGGTCATGGACTACCACCAGAGGGAGCCCTGGAATGATTGTACTCAGCATACCAGTCTATCAAGGATATTTGTGAGAAATATATCTCCATCTTGGTGAGACTAAACACACCAGAGTTTCTAAAGGAACTTCACAGCTTTCAACAACTCAATTCTGAACGAGACTGCACTGTGCATGATATCATGAATAAAACAGAAGCAAAAATTGCGCAGAAGTCGGAAGTGTCATTTCACAAATCCAGGTCCACTAAGTACTCAAAGCACTCATCCAGATCAAGTGCATCAAAATTCTCTACCCTCAGTGAATAACTTATAAGAGTGTGTTCCGACGCAGAAACTACAAAACTACAAGCCGTCTTCACCCAAAAGAATGCAGACATGGAAGCTGAATCTGCATGCAAGAAAGCAGAGATGGAAGCCAAATCTGCGCGCAAGAAGGCAGACATGGAAGTTGAATCTGCATGCAAGAATGCAGACATGGAGGCTGAATCTGCACACAAGAAAGCAGAGATGGATGCTGAATCTGCACACATGAATGAAGATATGGAAGCTAAATCTGCACGCAAGAATGCAAACATGGAAGCTAACTCTGCACTTAAGAATGCAGAGATGGGGGTGTGGCCTAGCTCTTGCCATGTGAGGAAGCAGGAGACTGGGGCTCCCACAAGACTTCCCAGAAAAGTGACTATAAAGCAGACTTTGAGGTTCCAAACTATCCTCTTTTACTGTGGGACAATTGCTACTTGCCCCAGGATCATCTGATCAGACCTTTAGGACCAAGCAAACTGAAGTTTTCCAACATAGAAAGTATCAGGATTACATTGCTTCCCTATCCAAGATGTCTGCCATGCTGTCCTTGTACAGCTAAAACCAGGAGAAATGTTCCCCTTCCCCTTATGTGGGTGAGTAGCTGAATTTGCCTATATACATCAAAGTACTTTGCATTACCTTTCTGAAGAAAGAAGATTTGCATATAAAAAGAGAATCCCTGGTTCATAGAATTATCCTGTGGATTCAAAGAGGCCAGATAAATATTCCTGCCTGAGATGAATGTGCCTCCATCTGCCTAGTTTACATAAGGAGCATTAGACTTTATTGATCTGCTTTATTTACAGCCAATCTCATATTACATAAACTATAGAGCTCACTGTGGTATATACTGTGATCTGTACTAAGTATACCGCTCTGTCACAGGTGGAGAGACATTTTGCACCCTCAGCTCAGCTCTACCCCCCGCGCTTCACTTTCTGGCAGGGAGAGAGAAGGATGGATTCCCCGGGCAGAGGTGCTGGGCTCCATATAAGTATTGGGCTCAGTGCTTTCTGCTTCTGCCTGGGGGACCCTATACAATACCACAGGACACCAGTAGATGATCTTGTTTACAGCAGGCCTCCCCGGGATTTACAAAGGGCGTCATCGCAAGTCCACTTAGATTAAGGCTATGTGCACGCGTTGCGGATTGTAAGCGTTTTTGCCGCGTTTTTTCTCCGCAAAAAATGTTCTGTCCCCACATGAGGCGAATGGAGGTGTAGTTGAGTGGTGCTGGGAGAGATTCCTACCTTCCGTTTCCTCGATGCAGAGCAGACAGGACCATTGTTGCTGTTTTGCTGTTCATGCGTCCGGAGAGATGATACACACCAGATATTGTGAAGTCCAGACTTGTTTATTGGAAATCTGGACATACAGCGTATGATTGGTAATGCAGTACTTCTCCAGAAATGCAGGTGTAACGACCCAGGTGGTACAGCAAGATGTGTGCAGCAAGGTATGCCGCAAGATGATTCAGCAAATTTAGCAAATTGTGTGTGGGTGGTCAAAAAACTGATGCCTTCCACAGCCTGGTAAGCGTGTCTCTCCCGGGTGAAAAAAAAACTAGTAATGGCCACCGGCAGGAAGAGAAGGAGTCACTGACCTGGAAGTGGGAGGCATGTACTAGAATTAATTAGCTGCCGTCTGCTATACAGAAAAGGGACATCAGGTGGCAGCAGACCAAATGCAAAACTGAATACAAAGAAAGGTAACATAACACAATTATATAAGCATACAATCATAACCTTAGATGGAACAGCACAAAAAACGCTGCGGAAACGCTTACACAACGCAACCCATTGAATTCAATGGCATTCCACAATGCTGTGCTAATGCTGCGCATTTTTCCGTGGCGGAATCACATCACAGAAAAATACGCAGCATGCTTATTCTTTGTGCGGAATCGCGGCGATTCCGCACACATAGGAATGCATTGCCCACCATGTGCAAAGTAAGCGGATCATGTGCGGATGGTACCCAGGAGGAGAGGAGACTGTCCTCCAGGCTCTGGGTATCATATCCCTGTTAAAAAAAAGAATTAAAATAAAAAATTGTGATATTCTCACCTTCTGTCGGCCCCCACACCCAGCCCGGTCCTTACCGATGCTCCCGGCAACTCCCGTTCCCAGCGATGCCTTGCCACAATGACCTGTGATGACATAGCAGTCTCGCATGATGCTACATCGTCTGGGGTCATTGTCGCAAGGCATCGCTGGGAACGGGAGTTGCCGGGAGCATCGCGAGGATCGGGAAGGCTGCGGGGGCCTCCGGAAGGTGAGAATATCATGATTTTTTTAATCTTTTTTTATTATTTTAAACATTGTCTTTTTACTGCTGATGCCGCATAGGCAGCCTCAATAGAAAAAGTTGGTAACACTTGTCAAACACTATGTTTGACGAGTGTGACCAACCTATCAGTTTTCCATGCGATGCTACAGATCGCTTGGAAAATGCTAGCATTTTGCAAGCTAATTACGCTTGAAAAACGCTAGTGTTTAGCGAGAATACGCATGTCAATTCCGCATGCGTTTATCCCCCGGCAGGGAGTTGCGGAATTTCCGCTGCAATTCCGAACGTGTGCACATAGCCTTACAGCCGTCTACTGCAGCCTGCCAAAGAAGAAGCTGCAGCATCAGCTAACCAGCAGATCCAGGAGCGCTGCTCATCCCAGCACAGAAGCCACATCAACAGGGAGTCCCAGCGTGTGACGTGAGGCATAACTCCTTATAAGAATCTCTGCTTCTGCTCCACAGACCCTGTACAGTCCTCTGCTTTCCCTCCAGCAGCCTTTACAGCAGAACTGCCTCACACGTGAGCCTGCAATGGACTCTGCAGGGCTGACAGCCTTCCTACCAGCACACAGGATTCAAGACTGGATCTCCAAAATAGCTAAAAGCCTCATCTCTAACCTTTTCTTTTTTCTCTATGTACAGCATCACCACAGGTGACTTATTAACTGTTTGTTATAACCCAGGACTTGCCATACTTTATATCATAAGATAGAGACTTGGGGGATTATTGTGACAGCTGTTATTCTTTGTCCAACAGGTTTCTTATTTGATTTTGCTAGCCTCCTTGTACTCTACCCTGGTAATCAGGCTTGTAGACTTATATAGCATTCTGCATCCTTTCAGCACCATCTACTGGTTTACAAACTTATGTCCACCTAACCTTCACTTCTCCCTCCAAATACAGTCTACTACTGATGTGAACATTTTACCTGCTATTTCCAGAGGTCAACTCCACGCAGTTTGAGGCTCACCTTCAGTATTGCGGTTTACCCTGGCCCTATCTTGGACATATTGGTGCCTACTTGTTACTTAACCCTACTTACTGTCATGTAAGTATACAAATTTCCACAACTAGGGCCTGAAAAAATATGGCACTTCCCAACTAATGTATACACCAAACAGATCAAGGAAGCATAATGCCATAAAATACAAATTGCTTTATTGAAATACATACAGCAGACATGAACATGATAAAAAGAGATAGATATATCGATGGATATCACAAATACAAGTGTGCTAATCGTGTAAAAGTATACACAAAAAATGATACACCAAAGATGAAATATCAAAAAATCACAACAAAGTGCATCAGTATGAGGCATAAGGGGTATGCAAAACATGTACATTCATAAGCAGATAGTATCACTATTGCAGTAGACTACAGTCTAACAGGCAAAAATACTGAAAGCATCCAATATTACATGACAATGTGATAGACATGACCAAAATGTATGCCCTACATGAGGAGGAAAGCTCTCAGCAGACAATATATAGGATATGGTCAAATTCAATGCACGACACTGCTATAATAGCTTAGACAAGAAACCATGTCTTAAAAAAGTATATATTTTGACCTATTATCATACCAGTAACACTAAACAAACATGCATAGTCAAGAAGCGTGACATATAGTATGGCCAAAATACTAAGTATTTATAAATATGCTGCCAATAATAATATAAAACATTATCTAAGTCAGGGGCAGAAGATAATGTATACCCACAATGTTATGCCATCACATAGGTGCAATAAATGACACAAGTGTGTCCATGGCATGTATAACCCCATTCTAAGTGTGAAGCAACCCCCCTGAGTGAAAAGCACATATGACCTGTGATACCGTAGTCCCCGACGCGCGTTTCGCCTTAGGTTCGTCCTGGGAGGTAAGTGAATGTGGCTACATGGTGTGTTGGAGTATATATAGCGGCATAATTGCAAATCGCTCACACCTGAGAAATCGCCCAGTGCCCGGCATGTGACGTCATCATGGCGCGCGTCTCCCGGCCGCACAGCCACTCCCCATCATACACGTCATGATGTGGAGACGGCTGAATGAAACCAGGGAGAACGCGTTGCCAAGGCGACGCACCACACTGCAGGATGACACTGCAGATAGGTAAGCCACTCCTCCGCCCGACGTGTCAGGGCAGAGAGGCGGACTTAACCCGTCCAACAGACGTTTCCACACAGAATGTGCACAGTGCACTGGGAAATGCATGGGAATGGCGGTATACAACAATATAATGTTATATCTGAGGATTTTGCTGCTCAGATGCATCATTTATAAATGCATAGTGGGCATAAATAGCGCCCTACTGGACTAGGTTCGAAAGTCTATATATCCAAGAATTTCTCCATTAGAGTATGTAATATATAGTAGATGGAAGGGGGGGAACGTGGTGGTATGGCCTGTAATAGCATATGAGAAGGAGGCATTTAGGCAATTGAGGGATGGGAGATGTTATCAGAAAATGACTTTTAATCCCACAAAGCAAACCAACAGGAAATTAAAGCAATTTTGGAACGTGCTTTTGCAGATGGGCTGATTAATCGAGAGCTTAGAGACAATCTTGTACCTTTATTCCCTAAGGTGGCATGTATATATTTTATACCAAAAATTCATAAAAACCGTACTACCCCACCTGGACGACCGATCGTGTCGGGCAATGGGAGTTTATGAGAAATTGTGTCTAAATACTTGGACTTCTATTTAAAACCTCTAGTCTCTGACCTGCCATCTTATGTGAAAGACACCAGTGATGTCCTTCGCAAAATCAAGGGCATCCCATTTGAAGATGATATGTGGCTTGTTAGTCTTGACGTTGAGTCCCTATACACCTCCATTCAACACCAGGATGGTGTACGGGCCACTCAGACTTACCTAACGATGGCGGATCATGACGAGAGGTTTGTTAACTTTCTGGTGACATTATTAAAATTTGCCCTTGAACATAATTATTTTATGTTCAAAGAAACCATCTACTTGCAAAAACAAGGCACAGCTATGGGGGCAGCGTTTGCCCCCTCATATGCCAATTTATTTTTGGGCATGTGGGAAAGGGACATTTTTTTCACTCGCCCAGTTGCCTTTATTGAGAAGGTCCTGTTCTGGGCCCGTTATATAGATGACATACTTCTGATTTGGCAGGGAACAGAACAGGACCTTCTCAGCTTCCTCAGCATACTTAATGATAACTCCATTAATGTCAGGCTTACGTGTAAGCACAGCCAGTACGACATAGACTTTTTGGACATTAAAATCTTTAAGGGACCAGATGGTTTTTTACACACTGACATGTTCCGGAAAGAAACAGCGGTAAATTCTATTCTACACGCCACTTCCTCACATCCCAAACCATTGGTGGAAGGGATTCCAACAGGACAATTTCTCAGGGCAAAACGCATTTGTTCGAGCGAGGAAGCGTATCAGGGGCAAGTAGAGGATCTTACATCTAGGTTTACGTCTAGAGGTTACTCTAGACGCAGTATCCACAGAGGAATGAGGAAAGCCAATCAGGCGAAGCGAGTGGATCTGCTTGTTCCTAAACATAGACCCATAGAAGCACAAAAAGTGAGATTTATCTCTTCGTTTAATGATAAGTGGCACGAAATGAGACAGGCTTTAGACAAATATTGGCCAATTCTCATGACCGATAGAACTTTAGTAAAATATGTCCCTAAACATCCTTCCATTACATACAGGAGGTCCAGTAATTTACGGGACAAATTAGTGCACAGCTATCATGTGGGTCAAAGGCCTGAGAAAGCATTTAGGTCTAAGGGTCCTAAGTTGGGATTCTTTCCGTGCAAAGAGTGTATTGCATGCCCCAATATGAAACAGGCTTCTTCTTTTAAATCCAGTGACGGTGGCACAACATATAATATCACGCAGCATATTACTTGTAACTCTATTGGTGTAGTCTATTATGCTGTATGTCCATGCGAAAAAATCTATGTCGGCATGACCTCCAGGCCCTTAAAAATTAGAGTAAGGGAACATTATAGAGATATCAGGAACGCCTCTGAAACTGAGGATAACACAACTCTCAAGTCAGTTCCGAGACATTTCAAATTGTTCCATGGGAGTAATCCCAAATTATTTAAGGTCTGTGGAATAGACAAGGTCCACATTGATCACCGTGGTGGAAACTGGAGGAAAACATTAGCTCAGAAAGAGGCTGAGTGGATATACAAGCTGGGAACAGTTCAACCGAGGGGACTTAATGAGGTTCTGAGCTTTGCCCCATTTCTGTAGGATGCTATAGGTATATGGTGTAGGTCTGTTTCTTCATGTTTTTAACCTTTTTTAATTCTCAGTTTTATTTTCAGTTCATCACTCTTTTATCACATTGCTGTGTGGTGTGTATGGACGTCGGGTTAGGATGGCGTCTTCAAGCCTATTGTTGGAGAAGTTGTCATAAGCCACCTTACATTGGAGGATATCCGAAAAGCAATTGGTCTACACCTATGAGAAATCAAGAGAGAACCCGACCATCGTGGGGTCTGTTTTTCAGGACTGCTGCATGTCTACACTGTGGATTTTTTGTTTGTATTAAGGATGCATATACCAGCATATGTATATATGTTCTTGGGTCCGTATAATACTTCTTTTGGAGTTTTATTCTTCTAATCTTGACACACTATGTGCCAAGAAGTCTGCATTATATTGTAGATGGGTAGACACTTCAGTAGTAATCATATTTCATGCACTTGGTTTGGGGAATGATGATGCTATGATAATGTCCCTGCAGAATTATAGACCTAGGTTCTAATATGCATGTTATACGCCTCTTAGGGATTAATTTCCATATGGTCATTTTCCGTACAATGTGCAGTATTACTCTAAATATATTGAGGATTAAAGGGACATTCCATGTTATTATGTTTCTTGTGTACTTGGTGACTTACACTATATTTAATCCAGACCCTCAATTTTCGCTATATATGTTACTGTAAAATTAAATTTTTTAAACAAGGGTCATCAATATCGCTTTCTCTATATTAATATTTTCGGAATTGTTCCCTACACTTTATCACATTGCTAGATAAATTTCCATCTACTATATATTACATACTCTAATGGAGAAATTCTTGGATATATGGACTTTCGAACCTAGTCCGGTAGGGCGCTATTTATGCCCACTATGCATTTATAAATGATGCATCTGAGCAGCAAAATCCTCAGATATAACATTATATTGTTGTATACCGCCATTCCCATGCATTTCCCAGTGCACTGTGCACATTCTGTGTGGAAACGTCTGTTGGACGGGTTAAGTCCGCCTCTCTGCCCTGACACGTCGGGCGGAGGAGTGGCTTACCTATCTGCAGTGTCATCCTGCAGTGTGGTGCGTCGCCTTGGCAACGCGTTCTCCCTGGTTTCATTCAGCCGTCTCCACATCATGACGTGTATGATGGGGAGTGGCTGTGCGGCCGGGAGACGCGCGCCATGATGACGTCACACGCCGGGCACTGGGTGATTTCTCAGGTGTGAGCGATTTGCAATTATGCCGCTATATATACTCCAACACACCATGTAGCCACATTCACTTACCTCCCAGGACGAACCTAAGGCGAAATGCGCGTCGGGGACTGCGGTATCACAGGTCATATGTGTTTTTCCACTCAGGGGGGTTGCTTCACACTTAGAATGGGGGCATACATGCCATGGACACACTTGTGTCGTTTATTGCACCTATGTGATGGCATAACATTGTGGGTATACATTATCTTCTGCCCCTGACTTAGATAATGTTTAATATTATTATTGGCAGCATATTTATAAATACTTAGTATTTTGGCCATACTATATGTCACGCTTCTTGACTATGCATGTTTGTTTAGCTTTACTGGTATGATAATAGGTCAAAATATATACTCTTTTAAGACACGGTTTCTTGTCTAAGCTATTATAGCAGTGTCGTGCATTGAATTTGACCATATCCTACATTATCTGCTGAGAGCTTTCCTCCTCATGTAGGGCATACATTTTGGTCATGTCTATCACATTGTCATGTAATATTGGATGCTTTCAGTATTTTTGCCTGTTAGTATCACTATTGCAGTAGACTACAGTCTATCTGGTTATGAATGTACATGTTTTGCATACCCCTTATGCCTCATACTGATGCACTTTGTTGTGATTTTTTGATATTTCATTTTTGGTGTATCATTTTTTGTGTATACTTTTACACGATTAGCACACTTGTATTTGTGATATCCATCGATATATCTATCTCTTTTTATCATGTTCATATCTGCTGTATGTATTTCAATAAAGAAATTTGTATTTTATGGCATTATGCTTCCTTGATCTGTTTACTGTCATGTAAGTTGCTTCAACTAAATCCTGGCTATATTATCCCCCTCCTCAGTTACATGCATATCTTGTGACAACATACTCCACGTCATCACCCATGGAAAGATTTGGTAGTTTTAAATCTGTTAAAACCAGACACAGGTTGCTAAGTCTCCTCCAAAAACATCGAACTCTTCTATTGCTGTCATGCCCGCCATGTCTGTTATGCCGCATGAACCCTGGAGCAGTGTGCACGTGCACTGAACCATCATGCCCGTTATGTCTTATGCTGCAAGATCCCTGGAAGCAGTGTGCACACGCACCTCGTGACTGTTGTGCTGCAAGATGCCTGGAGCAGTGTGCACGCGCGCCTTACCTCATGGCTGCCTGCCAGTGCGCATGTGTGTTTTATCTCATGGCTACACGCCGTTGCTGTGTGACCAGCCGTCTCTGCTCTGCCTGCAGCAATCCTCTATGTGGTCCTGCCCCTGATCATGTGACCTTTCCTATGTTCCAGCACTGTCTGATCCAGCTAACCTCTCAGTGTTTCTGGAGTCCCTGATCATGTGACCTTCTCTATGGTCCAGCCCAGTCTGATCTAGCAATGCTCTCTATGATCCTGGAGGATCTGAACCAGAAGTCCTTCCATGGTCCTGACCCGGAAGTGCAGGTGCTATATCAGACCTCCCCTTCCTATGGTTGGGGCCTGAGTATCGTGTTGCTTCCCTGCATGCGTCGCTGCACACGCTCTGTGCTTGTATTCTGCCTCTTGTCTCGTGCCATGTCTTGTGTTGTCTTTTGTGCCATGTTTTGTCTCTGCTATCCTTGGACTTATAGTACTTCCTATGTTCTCTGCCTTTGCCTGTTTTCGCCATGTCTTGTCCTTGCTATGCTTTGCCTTGTAGTACTTCCTTTGTTCTCTGCCTTGCCTGTTTCGCCATGTCTGGCCTTTGCTATTCTGAGCCTTGTAGTACTTCCTCATTCTCTGTCTCTGCCTGGTTTTTCTTACTCTGTCTTCTGGTGCTCTCCTGCACATTCCATGTCTACTCTCAAGGTTCTGCCTTAACCCGGCTCTGGGCTTCGGCCTACGCTCTGCTGCTAGCCCTATACTCTCTCTGACCCCGCTCTGTGCTTCTGCCTACGTTCCGCTCCTTGTTCCGTACCTTGTCTAGCTTTGCCTTGTTTCTTGCCTTGCCTTGTTTCTTCGTGTGCCTTTTGCATGTGCCTGGCATTCCTAGCCTCCTGTCTGTGCCTCAGCCGTGCCCGCCCTAACCGTGCCCGCCTGCTTGTGCCTCAGCCGTGCTCATCGGCCAGTGACAGCTGTGTCGCCTGTTATGCCTCAGCCGGGTTCGCCTCAGTCTTGCCCATCTGTCTGTGCCTCAGCCCGACCAGCTAGCCAGTGCCCCAACCGTGCTCCCTGTGATTCCTTGCATCCACTCTGTCTCTGCATTGTGCTTTGCGTGCTTCTCTAATAACATGCGCAGGCCCTAGCCTGCTCCTTGGCATACCTTCCCATGCTTCTGTAAAAGTACGCGCAGGTCTTGCCATGTACCCTGTCGTGTCCTCTTACACGCACAGGCCCTAGCCTATACCCTGTCATGCCCTCTTGCACGCACAGGCCCTAGCCTATACCCTGGCGTGCCTCCTAGCAAGCGCAGGCCCTTGCCTTAGCCTGAACCCTGGCGTGTCTCTTAGCACGCACCCTGACTTGAACCTGACCCTGGCGTGTCCCTCGGCACGCGCAGGACCTTGCCTTGAACCCTGACCCTGGCGTGTCCCTTGGCACGCGCAGGACCTTGACTTGGACCTTGAACCCTGGCATGTCCCTACACACGCACCATGTCTTGTACTTTGAACTGTGAACCCTGGCGTGTCCTCTACACACGCACCGCGTTTTGTACTTTGAACCTGGTGTGTCCCGTACACACGCACCTTGCCTTGCACCATGCCCTGGACCCTGGTGTGCCCCTAGCACGCACCCCGCCTGGAACCTTGCCTTGGACCTTGGCGTGTTCCCTAACACGCACCATGTCTGGAGATCTGTCGTGCCTCCTTGCCTGAATCCTGGGTTGCCTGCCGGATGCCCGGAACCTGCCGATCGCTGCCAGAGATCGTAAGCCTGACGACTGCGGCCTGATGTCCGGAGCTGATGTCCGCATCCTGATGCCCTGATCCTGTCGATCATTGCCAGCTGTCCGGAGTCAGATGCCATCAAGCCTTGCTTGTACCTAGGCGTGCCATCTAGCATGTACCATGCCATGGACCTTGGCGTGCCATGCACGCACCTTGCTGTGTTTTGCCTGTTATCACGTTTTGCACCTGATGTTACCCTGAGTGTGCCTTAATGAAGATGCCTTGAATTCACGTCTTGTCTTGTTTCCTGCATGTTCTTTGTCGTCAGACACTCGTACTTAGTGTCTACCTGAGCCGGCCGTCTGGTTCCAGCAGTCGTGGTGGCTCACCCCCTTGGTCTTGCCCCTGACACTCCCTGTATAGGGGGTGGTCCCTCACAAGGTTAGCTCGCCCTAGGTGGGTGGGTGCCACGACCCAGAGGGTCCACTCTAATGAAAATGACTCAGCGTAAGTTGACTCCGTCACAATTGCCATGTCTGAAGAATCTTTACAAGCTATCGCCGCTTCTATCACATTGAAGCTCATGCCGGCAATCAACACCAGACTTCAGTCTTTTCAGTCCTCGTTGGAAACCATCACATCTCAATTAACCGATCACACCAATAAAATCTCAGCAGCAGAGCAACGGATCTCCAATTTAGAGGATACTGTTCAATCCTACGCCGCTCAAATAAAGGACAGAGATCATGCAATAGAGCAGCTCCAGGAAAAACGCGATGACTTGGAGAATTGGCATCGTCGAAACAATCTTCGGATCATTGGTGTCCCTAAGTCAAAGACCTTCATCACTTTACCTCCTCATGGCTCCCACGGGCACTCAATTTGCTGTACGTGCCTGGCTCCATGGTAGTAGAGAGAGCGCACAGGACTGGACCTGAACGTTCCAATCCAAAAGCTCGCCCACTCCCTGTTATTTTTAAATTGCTTAATTATCAGGACAAATTGCAACTTCTTCGGGCATTTCGAGCCGTCTCCAGGTTGAAGTATGAGGGGCATTCCCTTCATATGTTCCAAGTTTTGTTGCATGACAGGAGCATTTGTTTTGCCATTCTATACCCTGCATGCCTTTGGGTACTGCTTCACAGACGATCCTGATCCAGCCTCGAGGGAGGTGGAGCGCTCCTCCCGGGCACCTTCTTCAGTTACTTAAAACATGACCAGAAATCAGAGTTATTTCCTTTAAAGGGAATCTGTCACCCTTTTTTTTTTGACTATTTGTTGCTGGCACCAACATCAGGGGCTTATCTACAGCATTCTGTAATGCTGTAGATAAGCCCCGATGTAACCTGAAAGATAAGAAAAACAAGTTAGATTATACTCACCCGGGGGGGGCAGTCCTGTCCGATAGGTGTCGCCGTCCGGTCCAGCTCCTCCCATCTTCCTATCGTGGCTCCTGAGGAGGCGCACTGCTCTACCCTGTTGAGGGCAGAGCAGAGTACTGCAGTGCGCAGGCACCTGGAGAAGTCAATAGGGCAGAGCAGTGCGCCTGCGCTGGAGCCACGACAGGAAGGAAAGAGGACGGCATCATATGAAGATGGGAGGCGCCGGACCGGACCGCGACACCCATCGGACTGGACCGCCCCAAGGGTGAGTATAATCTAACTTGTTTTTCTTATCTTTCAGGTTACATTGGGGGCTGTACATAAGCCCCTGATGTCGGTGCCGGCAGCAAATAGTCGAAAAAAAAGGGTGATAGATTCCCTTTAAGTATTGGGATCTGGGTGATGATGTGATATCATTGTACAAGAATTACCTAGGTTTTCCTTTAGTACCTTGCACAATGTTTGCTTTTATTGTGTAAAATTCCATTTAAGGGGATACTACTGGCAGGGATAATTTAAGCTGATGTTATATATGGTGTTTTTCAGTTTCTTTGGGGTTTGGGAGTGGGGGGGGGTCGTTTCATTTCCTGGGGCACACTCTGCGTTCAGTCTTTTCAGTTAATTTGAGTATTAGGGTTCACTCGCTGGGACAGACTTTTGGCCATATGTTTTTTTCTCACTATTTCTATTTACTGGCCTCCATGTGGGATAGGTTAATATGACCACATTTAATGATGTAGCTTCTCATATCAATACTGACTCTCTCAAACTCTTATCTTGGAATGTAGCTGGTCTGAACTCGCCGGTAAAGCACAGGAAGGTGTTAGATCATATTACCTGCCTACGCCCACATATCGTCTTCCTACAAGAAACCCACTGGCTTTGCAGGGGTCACCCAGCGCTCCGTAATAGACATTATTTTAGTGAGTGGATGATTTAGTGAGTGGATGATTACAGGGTTTTATGCAAACTTCTATCAGGAATCATTGCAGTCTTTAGAGCCCGCGGCAGATATTCCAACATACAAAATGTCATGGCGAAATGGATCTCCTCTTGGGCTTGCCAACGTGTGCACGTAAAGGGGTTTACGCCTCTCATCTTTTTAAGTGGTGGAACTTGCACTATTGCTGACTGACTAAATACTTTTTTGCCCCACTGTATGTCATGACATTATTTTAGTGCTTGAAGGCTTCTTTTTCACGGAAGAAGCATGGGGTGGCTATTTTTTTTCATAAAAATCTCGATTTCTCTGTACAAGATGTGGTGAGAGATAGGGCGGGACAATATTTACTAGTCAGAGTTCTTATTGAAGAGCGGCAATACTGTCTCGTTATTGTTTATGCACCTAATAATGCCAAACCTTTTTTATTGCTAAATTAGTGGAAGTTGTCCACAGCTTGCACCCCACTAATATATTATTGGGTGGGGATTTAAATACCCTTCATGACACCTTCCTTGATAGATGTACACCCATGCCTGTATCTCATTCTCCAACTGGAGCGATTTCCACCCTACTAGATAGGCTTGATTTAGTTGATGTTTGGAGATACTGCCACCCCACGGAGAGAGAGTACACCTTCTACTCTAGAGTACATGACGTTCATACTCGTATTGATTATTGGTTGTTCTCTGCCACTCTTCTTCCATTCTTAAAAACAGCTGATATCCTCCCATCGGTTATTTCGGTCCACTCTCCAATTTTACTTACTTTAGAACTCCCCACTAGTAGAACTGTATCTTTTCGGATTACTTTAAACTTTCTTTAATTGGTTGTTGGGAGACTTTCATGGAGGACAACTTGGAACACTTGGAAGATATCGATTTGTTTTGGACCACTGCTAAGACGGTGCTTAGGGGACATATTATCTCTTTTGTGTCTCAAAAAAAAAGCGGATTACTTACCGGTAATACTCTTTTGTAGAGTCCACGAATGCACCCACTGAGAGAGGGGATCCGCCCCTAGGAACAGGAAACCTACAGAGAGATAAATGGGGCGGTCCCCCTCGCTCCCTCAGTTTGGATTACAGAGAACAACGAGGAACCGCCATACATGTTTTAGTTAATTTGCCAGATAAATAGTTGACACTTATACATATCTATCGCTTGCTACACAAAAATACTCCTTAATTCTCGTTTTCCACCACCAAGGAGAACCACGTGCAAGTTTCTAAATTAAGGGAGGGAAGTGAACGGGTGCTGTCGTGGACTCTACAAAAGAGTATTACCGGTAAGTAATCCGTTTTTTTCTCTTCGCCACGACAGCACCCACTGAGAGACTTTCAGAGATAGTCACTTGGGAGGGCACACCGTGTTAAGAACTGATCTACCGAAGGCCAAGTCCTCAGAAGAGGATAAATCTAGTCTATAGTGGTTATAAAACGTAGAGGGAGAACACCAAGTTGCAGCCTTACATATTATTTCAATTGGAACGCCTGCTCTCTCTGCCCAGCAGGATGATATGGCTCGAGTAGAATGTGCTTTTACACCCTGTGGAAGGTCTTCTCCTTTTGCTAACTATGCCGTCGTGATCGCATCTCTGATCCACCAGGACAGTGTTGCTCCTCGTAACTCCAGACCCCTTCTTGTTACCCTGGAAGGAGATAAAAAGAGATCTACTCTGCCTCCAGGGACTGGTTCTATCTAGGTAGGTCAGGACTGCTCTTCTGACATCTAATGTGTGAAATTTAACTTCTGGCGTCACTGGGTTCTCATAGAAGGAGGGAAGGCAGACTTCTTGGGCTCTATGAAATCTAGTAGCACGCTTGGGAAGATAGGACGCGTCTGTTTTCAACACCAGCTTGTCATGGCTTACTAACAGGAATGGGGTTGATCTACCGATAGTGCCTGGAGATCACCTACCCTCCTCACCGAAACTAGGGCTACCAATAGAGCAGTTTTTAATGAAAGCTATTTCAATGATGCTAGGTGCAGAGGCTCGAATAGGGCCTGAGTTAAGGCATCTAAGACCAAGTTAAGGTCCCATGTAGGTAGCTGAGGAATGTGGACTGGACTCGCTCTCTGACAAGCTGAGATAAATCGGGTCACCCATCTATTGCCTGCTATATTGTGGTTATATAAGGCTCCTAGAGCCGACACGTGAACCTTTAGGGTGTTAACTGAGAGTTTTAACTCTCGGTCCCTCTGCAGGAATTCTAGAATAGCTCTAATGGGCATCTCACTGGAAAGCTTTGCAGTGTGAAAAGCCAAAAATGTCTTCCTTATTTTTACATAAATTCTTGTTGTGGATTCTTTTCTACTCTCTAGTAGCGTGTTAATAAGATTATTCGAGAACCCTCTTAATCTTAATAGCCTCCTTTCAAATTCCATGCCGCTAGGTGCAAGGATCTGACTCGGGGATGGTGGCAGGGTCCCTGGGAAAGAAAGTCCCGATGTAGCGGGAGAATCCATGGGTTGATTATCGACATCGCTCTCAACCATGAGAACCACGGCCTCTTGGGCCAAAATAGGGCTATCAGGATAACTTTCGCCCCCTCCTCCCTTATCTTCCTGACCACACCACTGTTGGTAACAATATCATTGGAGGGAAGGCGTAGGCCTGTTGAAATGTCCAGGGTGTTTGAAGGGCATCGAGGACGTCTGGATTGTCCTCCCTGTATAGTGAAGCGAATCTTTCTACGTGTCTGTTGGCTCTTGTCGTGAACAGATCTACAGTATATCTGGTTTGCCCCATCTGGCCGTTATCATCTCGAAGATGTGTCGTCTGAGAACCCACTCTCCTTGGTGTAACGTTTGGCGACTGAGATAGTCCGCTCTAGCGTTGTCTATTCCTCTGATGTGGATGGCGGATAAGGAGTGGAGATGTAATTCGGCCATCTCTAGAATTTCCTCCACTATAGACATGAGTGGTCCTGATCGCGTACCTCCTTGCCTGTTTATGTATGCCACTGAGGTGATGTTGTCTGTTTGGATTCTCATGTAGGTACCTTTTAGCTGCGGAAGAAATTTAGATATAGCAAGATATATCGCTTTTAGCTCCTTCATATTTGACAAGCACTTTGTTTCGAGTTCGGACCACTGACCCTGTATCATGTTCTCTCCTAGATGGGCTCCCCATCCTAAGGGGCTAGCGTCCGTGGTAACTACTCTAGAGGGGGTAATCCACCATGGGACCCCTCCTGTTAGATTGTTAGGGTTCAACCACCACCTTAAGGAGCTGATTACCTCCGGTGATAGGGATATCCTCCCATTCAACCACCCATGCAGCCTGTTTCTCGTAAAATGGCCCATTGCAATTTTCTGGAATGGAATTGAGCCCACTGCACCGCAGGAATGAATGATACTAAGGACCCCAGTAAGGACATGCCTTCTCGTAAGGACATCGAGTTTTTATCACACGCCATCCGTACTTTGATAATTAAAGCCCGTGTCTTTTTTTCTGGCAAAAAACATTTCTGACTTACAGAGTCTACTTGGAGGCCCAGGAACATCTGACAGGTTACCGTTTGCAGTCTGGACTTTCCCCAGTTGACCAGCCAGCCTAGTGTCTGCAGGGATGAAATTATGTTAGCTACTCTTTCTTCGCATTGGGACACCGAATTCCCCACTATAAGCAGGTCGTCCAAGTACGGGACTATTAAGGTGTCATCTAGCCTTAAATACGACATCACCTCTAGCATCAGCTTGGTAAAAATGTGGGGAGCCATTGATAACCCGAACGGCATCGCCGTGACCTGGAAGTGTCGTATTTGGCCCTTTACAGGGACCACCACTCGAAGGAACTTTTGATGCTCTCTGCATATAGGGAGATGATAATAGGCATCCTTTAGGTCCAATACTGCCATATAGCACCTAGGAAACAAGAGTTTTATCGCTGAATGAATCGATTCCATCTTAAAGGTCCGCAGCTTTAGGAACGAATTAAGCTTCTTTAACCCCTTTCTGCCATGAGACGTACTATCCTGTCCATGTGCCCTGTGACTTAATCCCCAGGGACGGGATAGAACGTCATGGCATTTAATGCGACATCGCGACTTAAGTCGTGATGATCGCATTAAAATTCCGATGCCATCGTACCTTATTGTAGATGGCCTCGGCATCCTGGGGTCTGTCGCCGCCCTCCCTTCCTCCCGAGCGCTGTGATTGGCTGTTGAAATCGAAACAGCCAATCACAGCGCTTCTCATTGCTTCAGCCAATCGGCGCGGCTGAAACAATGATGTCCTAGGCTAGGATCGAGTACCAATGTACTCGATCCTGGATCCGGTGCCTGGCACCGGCAAAACCCCCCCCCCCGGATTGGCGCGATCGAAGTACATTATAGCGCTGCTCTGCCAGTATCGGTCCGGATCGGTGCTGTATTAGCACCGATCCCAGCAGGGCCTGCAGGACTGGTTGGCGCGATCGATTAGATCGGCGATTGCGCCAACCACAGGGCACAGCTGTGGTCACACTGTGACTGCTCTGTGCCCTGCTGATGACCTGGGCATGACCTGCCTTTGAATCGGAGCTGTGAGCTCCGATCCTAGGCGGTTGTCATGGTCACCAGGCAGTGCAGGGATTGGTGGATCGATGTTATCATTCGATCCCAGCAATGACAGGTCACAGCAGCTCTGTGACCTGTCCCTGACCTGCCTGTGACCTGTATGACAGCTCTGCAGGGGGTCCTCACACTAGCTGAGGATTCCCTAGAGAGCGGTCATAAGTCTGGATCTCCTGGTGTGCTGGGTATTGTGGTACTACAGCAGCTTGTAGCATCACAATACCTGCTAAAGAAAGAAGAAAAAAAACCCTACATCTGTAAGTATTGCCTGATCCCCGATCCCTGCCCAATCTAGCTTCACCCCCCCAATCTAGCTTCATCCCCCCCAATTCCCCCTTCCCCCTCTTTTTACCCCCCTCCACCCCCCCTTTGCGCCACCTCCATGCCTACATTTACCAGCCGCCGAGCGTTGATTGGTGACGCAGTTCACCAATCAACACTCGTGCTTGCTTTTTTTCCCTAAACCCCCTTTGAGCCAGCTCCATATTCGCATCCTACAGCCGCCAAACTTTGATAAGTGACATAGTTCACTTATCATAGCTTGTGCCTGATGATTTCCTTTTTTTTCACCCCCCTTTGCGCCACCTGACTACAAGCGTAAGTGCTAATCCCTGTCCGATCTCGCTTCATCCCCACCCTTCCCCTTCTTTTTACCCTCCTCAATCCCTTTACGCCGCCTCTGTGCGCACATTTAGCAGCCCCCTTTGCGCCACTCCTTATTCACATCCCACAGCCGCCAAACTGTGATAAGTGACATAGTTCACTTATCATAGCTTGTGCCTGCTGATTTCCTTTTATTTCACCCCCCTTTGTGCCACCTAACTACAAGCGTAAGTGCTAATCCCTGATTCCTGTCCGATCTCTCTTCATCCCCCCTTCCCCCTCTTTTTACCCCCTCCATCCCCCTTTGCGTCGCCTCTGTGCGCACATTTAGCAGCCCCCTTAGCGCCAACTCCTTATTCGCATCCCACAGCCGCCAAACTGTGATAAGTGACATAGTTCACTTATCAGAGCTTGTGCCTGCCGATTTCCTTTTTTTCACCCCCCCTTGCACCACACCTGTACGCACACCCAGCAGCCGCCACTGAACTTTGATAAGTGACGCCGTTCACTTATCAGAGCTAGGGCCTGCTGTTTTAGACTTTTCTTTTCACAGGTATTTTTCTCCCCATTTCCTTTTTCTTTTAGCTTTTTCTTTACAGGATAGTGTGCACCAATCACTAGCCCCCCACACATACACATAGTTGTAAATAAAGTACACCCAAGCACCACTTTCACAAAAAATGTCCCACCCATCGCGTTCGTCCCAACAGCGCTATTCAATGGAGGAGGCATATTCTTACCTTGCCTCTGACACTGATAGCGAGGACGAGGATCCAACTTTTCTTTATTTTTCGGATTCTTCATTCTCTTCCTCTTCCCCCTCCTCATCTTCCTCCTCAGGTCCTGTGGAACCGCCATGCAGATGCTCCAGGACAGAAGATGAGGCAGCGCCCACCATGCCCGAAGCTGATTCAGTAGACCCTGTATGGACTTCGCCCCCTGAAAATTACGAGCCACTGATTCCTGATTTTGTGGCAGAATCAGGAATCAAATTTGACACCACCAGCCTCACAGAAATAGACTTTTTCAAAGTCTTTTTTCTCTGAGGATTTTGTTAACCTCATGGTGGAGTAAACTAATTTGTACGCTCGTCAATTTTGGGCGGAAAACCAGCGTCCATCATATTCCAACTGGTCTTCTGTGGACGTAGTTGAAATGATGCAGTTTTGGGGTCTGGTCCTCCACATGGGGATACTGAAGAAGCCGGAAATTCGACAATATTGGAGTGCTGATATTTTATACAACACTCCAGTGTTCCGAATGGTCATGGTCCGGACGCATTTTGAGGCCATCCACAAGTTTCTGCATTATACCGATAATGCACAGTGTCCCGCACGAGATGACCCCAACTTTGTCCGTCTGTTCAAAATTCGGCCGGTCATCGAACACTTCAACATAAAGTTTGCTGAAGTGTACGTGCCCCAAAGGGAGATCAGCGTGGATGAGTCCTTGGTCCATTTCAAGAGAAGGCTCGGATTCCGTCAATACCTAACCAGTAAGAGGGCCAGGTACGGAATCAAACTCTACAAACTTTGTGAGAGTACCTCAGGGTACACTCACAGGTTTAGAGTCTACGAAGGAAAGGACACCAGAATTGAACCCCCTGAGTGTCCTCCTGTCCTGGGAGTGAGTGGGAAAATTGCGTGGGATTTGGTTCACCCACTGCTGGATAAAGGTTATCACCTCTACACTGATAACTTTTATACCAGCATCCCACTCTACAAATCCCTCTCTGCGCGAGGTACCGCAGCCTGCGGTACTGTCCACAAAAATCAGAGAGCCCTTCCGAAGATGCTACTTGGGCTGATGCTCATAAAAGGTGAGAGCAGAGCCCAATGTAGGGACCACCTACTGGTGGTCAAGTACAAGGACAAGAGGGATGTCCATCTCTTGACCACCATACACGGTGATGGCAGCACCCTCTGCACTGTATGGGGTACCTCCACACAGGTCAGCAAACCGACCTGTGTCGTGGGGTACAACAAAAACATGGGGGGGTTGATCTCTCCGATCAATACCTCCAACTGTACAATGCTCTCAGAAAGGCCAGGGCGTGGTACAAAAAGCTGGCCGTGCACATCGTACAAATGGCAATGCTCAACGCATTCCTGCTGTCACAATGTACACGCCACACCGATACGTTGTACCTTCATTTCCAGGAGGTAGTGGTTAAGGCCCTGATGTGTGGCGCTCAGCAAGGAACTGAAGGTGCTCGTATCGTACCAGGTCAGCATTTTCCAGGGGTGGTCCCGCCAACTGGTACTGCTGAGTGTGTTACAAAAAGGGAATACGCAAGGACACCATTTACCAGTGCGACACCTGCCCCGAAAAACCTGGCCTGTGTATGAAGGATTGCTTCAAATTGTACCACACCTCCATGCACTACTAATTTACATTAGTTTAGTTGGGGGCACATCTAGATTTGTTCTTTGGGGGTCTAGTATACAAAATGATGTCACATGTGGGTTTTTTTCCTGTTTAGGCACATCAGGGGCTCTGCAAACGGAACATGACGCCAGCAGACCCATCAAAGTCTGCATTCCAAAACGTCACTACTTTCCTTTCGAGCCCCGACATGTGCCTAAACAGTTTTTTCCCACATGTGGGGTACCAGCGTACTCAGGTCAAATTGGACAACGTCTTTTGGGGTCCAATTTCTCCTGTTACTCTTAGGAAAATTAAAAATTGGGGACTAAAAATCATTTATGTGGAAACAAAATAGGATTTTATATTTTCACGCCCGGGCATTATAAGCTTTAGCAAAACACTTGGGGGTTCAAAGTGCTCACCACACATCTAGATAAGTTCCTTAGGGGGTCTAGTTTCCAAAATGGGGTCACTTGAGGGGGGTTTCCACTGTTTAGGTACATCAGGGGCTCTGCAAACGGAACATGACGCCCGCAGACCATTCCATCAAAGTCTGCATTCCAAAACGCCATTACTTCCCATTCGAGCCCTGCCGTGTGCCCAAACAGTGTTTCTCCGCCACATATGGGGTATTAGCGCACTCAGGACAAATTGGATAACAACTTTTGGGGTCCAATTTCTCCTGATACTCTTGGGAAAATAATAAATTGGGGACTAAGAGATCATTTTTGTGTAAAAAAAATTATTATTTTTTTTTCACGCCCGGGCATTATAAGCTTTAGCGAAACATTTGGGGGTTCAAAGTACTCACCACACATCTAGATAAGTTCCTTAGGGGGTCTAGTTTCCAAAATGGGGTCACTTGTGGGGGGTTTCCACTGTTTAGGCATATCATGGGTTCTCCAAACGGAACATGGCGTCCGATTTCAATTTCAGCCAATTTTAGGTTGAAAATATCAAACGGCACTCTTTCCCTTCCGAGCCCTGCTGTGTGCCCAAACAGTGTTTCTCCCCCACATATGGGGTATCAGCGCACTCAGGACAAATTGGACAACAACTTTTGGGGACCAATTTCTCCTGATACCCTTGGGAAAATAACAAATTGGGGACTAAACGATCATGTTTGTGGAAAAAATATGATTTTTTATTTTTACGCCCGGGCGTTATAAACTTCTGTGAAGCCCTTGGGGGTTCAAAGTGCTCACCACACATCTAAAAGTTCCTTAGGGGGTCTAGTTTCCAAAATGGGGTCATTTGTGGGGGATTTCCACTGTTTAGGCATATCATGGGTTCTCCAAATGGAACATGGCATCCGATTTCAATTTCAGCCAATTTTAGGTTGAAAATGTCAAACAGCACTCCTTCCCTTCCGAGCCCTGCCGTGTGCCCAAACAGTGTTTTTCACCCACATATGGGGTATCAGCGCACTCAGGACAAATTGGACAACTTTTGGGGCCCAATTTCTCCTGATACCCTTGGGAAAATAACAAATTGGGGACTAAACGATCATGTTTGTGGAAAAAATATATTTATTTTTACGCCCGGGCGTTACAAACTTCTGTGAAGCCCTTGGGGGTTCAAAGTGCTCACCACACATCTAGATGAGTTCCTTAGGGGGTCTAGTTTCCAAAATGCCATCACTTGTGGGGGTTTCCACTGTTTAGGCACATCATAGGCTCTGCAAACGGAACATGGCGTCCGATCTCAATTTCAGCCAATTTTAGGTTGAAAAAGTCAAACGGCGCTCCTTCCCTTCTGAGCCCTGCCATGCGCCGAAACTGTGGTTTCTCCCCACATATGGGGTATCAGCATACTCAGGACAAATTGGACAATAACTTTTGGGGTCCAATTTCTCCTGTTACCCTTGGGAAAATAAAAAAAATGTTGCTAAAAGATAATTTTTGTGACTAAAAAGTTAAATGTTCATTTTTTCCTTCCATGTTGCTTCTGCTCCTGTGAAACACCTAATGGGTTAATAATCTTCTTGAATGTAGTTTTGAGTAGCTTGAGGGGTGCAGTTTTTAGAATGGTATCACTTTTGGGTATTTTCTGCCATATAGACCCCTCAAAGTGACTTTGAATGTGAGGTGGTCCCTAAAAAAAATGGTTTTGTTAATTTTGCTGTAAAAATAAGAAATCGCTGGTCAACTTTTAACCCTTATAACTTCCTAATAAAAAAAAATTTTGTTTCCAAAATTGTGCTGATGTAAAGTAGACATGTGGGAAATGTTATTTAGTAATTACTTTGTGTCACATATTTCTCTATTTTAAGGGTATAAAAATTCAAAGTTTGAAAATTGCAATATTTTCAATTTTTTTTCCATATTACCATTTTTTCACAATTAAACGCAAGTTATAGCAATGAAATTTTACCACTAACATGAAGTACAATATGTCACGAGAAAACAGTCTCAGAATCGCCTAGATCCGTTGAAGCGTTCCTGAGTTATGACCTCATAAAGGGACAGTGGTCAGAATTGTAAAAGGGGTTAAATTAATTATCGTTCTAAAGGAACCATCCGGCTTAGGGACTAGAAACAGGGGAGAATAGAACCCCGCTCCCCACTCCTCTCTTGGCACTTCTACCAGAACATGCTTAGACAAGAGCCCCGCTATCTCTATTTCCAAAGCTTTCTGCTGCGTTGGGGACTTCAGAGAAGTCAATAGGAAGGAGTTCGGTGGAAACCGAACAAATTCTAGCCTTAGCCTTAGTCCTGATGATACAATAATAATTGCCCAGGACTTTGATGTTATTAGATGTTATTCTCTCCCACTGATGGCTGTATTTTAGTAGCCTGCCACCTACCGGTGATTTATCGCTACTGGAACCTGTCCCCTGACTTAAAGGGACGCTTCCCAAATAGGTTGCTTCTCTGCTTTGGATCTTTATTACCCCAACGGTCTTGGGGTCTGAAATCCTTTTTCCCAAATGGAGGCTTCCTGAAGGCTCTCCTGTTAAAGGGAATGTATGGGTTAGGGAATCCTTTCTTCCTCTCCCCCGCTTTTGTCAGGATGTCATCCAATTGTGTGCCAAACAGGTGCTTACCCTGACATGGCATAATGCAGAGTTTGGTTTTAGTTTGCACATCACCTCTCCACCTCTTCAACCATAAGGCTCGTCGGGTTGTGTTGGTTAAACCCGCTGCTCTGGCAGATAGACGAAGGGAGTCAGCTGAGGCGTCGGATAAGATGGCGGCTGCCCCCTTAATCAGGGGAATGGAGGAAAAGAGCTTATCTCTCGATGCCATACTTTTTATTTTATCCTCCAATTCGTCCAACCATACTATCATGGACCTTGCCATGCACGTGGCGGCTATAGCCGGTTTAAAGGTCCCTATGCATGCTTCCCAAGACCGTTTGAGGAAAGTGTCAGCTCTACGGTCTAGTGGATCAGACAATGTCCCTGCATCCTTTACTGGTAAGGATGACCGGCGGGAGGTGGAGGCTACTGCCGCATCCACCTTGGGAGCTCTAGACCAAGACACCAGCTCTTTATCGTCAAAGGGATATTTTCGTTTGGAAGCTAAGGGGATAAAGGCTCTCTGCCCCTGTCTTTCCCATTCCTTTTTTACCAGCTCTACTACAGGGAAGGCTCTGACTTTCTTTTGGGCGATGCCCGCCAACATAATTTCCTGCGGGGTTGTGGGCTCCTTAACATCACGTAGCCCCATTGTATTTCGCACAGATCTAACCAGATTATTCACGCTGTCTGTGGGAAAGCAAGACTGCTCTTCCTCTTCCGAGGTTAGGTATTCCTGAGACCTATCCGAGTCCAATTCTCCAGCCTCCGAAGGCGACCCCGATGTCGGTGACCTTACCCCTCTAATGGAAGTCTGTCCACCCTGACTACCAGCACCGCCCAAGGCCTGCAGCTCTTCTCTGATAACCATACGAATATCCTCCTTTCTAGTGGAGGACTCCTCCCGCAGGGTTTGATCAATACATAACTGACATAACTGCTTAGGGTGACCATCCGGGAGGGGTTGGGAGCATAAGGCACATTCCCTGTGTTTATTTTTCTCAGTCCTTTTGGTCTGAGGGTATACGAATAGACAAAAACAGAAACGCCATCAGCTAAGAGCTTGATCCAAAACACTCACCCGTGAACTTCGTCAGCTCAATACCGGCTGCGGGGCTCGAGACTCAGGCGAGGAGCGAGGTGCTTTCTTCCACTTTTTTCCACCTAGAGCGTCCGCTGGTCTCTCTCCTGGAGCTGCTGCTTCTTCTGGAGTTGCTATTTTTCCTAGTAGCGCTCTGAGAAGATTCTCCGGGTGTACCTCGGAGAGCGAAACCGGGTCGTTTGTGGTCGACATGGCTGCGCACCGGTGTGCCTCTGGCCAGTGCCTTTATGCAGCCCCCCCGGTTTCACTTTCTCCTCCCTTTTTGCGCTACTGCGCACACGCGGTTGCGCCCGCGGTCTCGCGATATCTCCTGCTGCTTCGGAAGTGCCTCCACCACTTCCGGGTTGCCTGGTCTCCACGCAATGGCACCAGGTATCTGCTCCTTTGGCCGCCGCGCGCACCCGCGGTCCTCTCCCGACCGCTGCCTCTGCACCGCCAGATCAACATACCGCTCTTATTCAGATATTTGAAGATTCTCCCTTTCAGCGCCTGTGGCACATATTGCGTCCTGCGCGAGCTTCATCCTCCTCCCTGGCCTCGCCATCCCCGGACTTCTTTTGGGGCGGGGGAGTGAGAGGGGGGCCTTCTCCTGGTTCCCCGAACCCCCGACGCTGTGCCGCGCTCCGTAATGCGTAATCCCCTATCGGGGAATCTCCCGGGTGCTACTCCCATGCACCTCCTGGTGAGCCAGGCACTCCTCGCCAAGGCCTCACCCGCATTACAAGCAGAGGGGGGATTCCTATGCTGGATCCGCCCGTCACTGCTTCCAGCTCTGGGGCCCCCGTTGCTCATATAATGCCGCGGGCGGCTACCAGGCCAGGAATCCTCTACTCTGTGGGTTCCTTCCTAGGAACAGGAAACCAAACTGAGGGAGCGAGAATTCAAGTCTCCAGGTCCAGATGAATTACACCCCAGAGTACTGAAGGAGATAGCAGAAGAAATTTTTGAACCCCTCTCCATAATCTTTGAAAATTCTTGGAGAACAGGTGAAGTCCCAGAAGACTGGAGAAGAGCAAATGTTGTTCCTATCTTCAAAAAGGGGAAGAAGGTGGACCCAGGCAACTATAGGCCGGTGAGTCTGACTTCTATACCAGGAAAGATCTTTGAGCAAATTATCAAACAACATGTATGTCAGCACCTGGATAAGAATGAAGTGATTAAACAGAGTCAGCATGGGTTTGTAACTAATAAGTCATGTCAGACTAACTTAATTTCCTTCTATGACAGAATCACTGATTGGGTGGATCAAGGAAATGCTGTAGATATAGTATATCTTGACTTCAGCAAAGCATTTGACAAAGTATCTCATACAATCCTTATTGAAAAAATGACTAAGTATGGAATGGACAAGGCAACTGTTAGGTGGATTCATAACTGGCTTAGTGATCGGACCCAAAGAGTGGTCGTAAATGGCTGCACATCCAGCTGGAAGAATGTCTCAAGTGGGGTACCACAGGGCTCTGTCCTGGGCCCTGTATTGTTCAACATCTTTATCAACGATTTAGATGAAGGAATTGAGGGTAAACTGATTAAATTTGCTGATGACACAAAGCTAGGAGGGATAGCTAATACTAGAGAAGAGAGAGAGAGGATTCAAAAAGATATAAATAAACTGGAGAAGTGGGCAGCAACTAACAGAATGGTTTTTAACAGGGAAAAATGCAAAGTACTACATCTGGGCAATAAAAATGAAAAAAGCATATACAGAATGGGAGGAATAGGGCTAAGCAACAGCACATGTGAAAAAGACTTGGGTATACTAATAGATCACAGACTGAATATGAGTCAACAGTGTGATGCAGCAGAAAAAAGGCAAATGCAATTCTAGGATGTATTAACAGAAGCATACAATCTAGATCACGTGAAGTCATTATTTCCCTCTACTCCTCTTTGGTCAGACCTCATCTGGAATATTGTGTCCAGTTTTGGGCACCACATTTTAAAAAAGACATCAACAAACTGGAGCAAGTTCAGAAAAGAGCGACCAGAATGGTGACCGGTCTGCAAACCCTGTCTTATGAGGAAAGGTTGCAGGATTTGGGAATGTTTAGTTTGCAAAAGAGAAGACTGAGAGGAGACTTAATAGCTGTCTACAAATATCTAAAGGGCTGTCACATTGTAGAAGGATCAACTTTATTCTCATTTGCACAAGGAAAGACTAGAAGCAATGTGATGAAACTGAATGGGAGGAGACACAGATTAGATATTAGAAAAAACTTTTTGACAGTTAGAGTGATCAATGAATAGAACAAGCTGCCACGAGAAGTGGTGAGTTCTCCTTCAATGGAAGTCTTCAGAGGCTGGACAGACATCTGACTGGGATGATTTAGCGAATCCTGCTTTGAGCAGGGGGTTGGACCAGATGGCCCAGGAGGTTCCTTCCAACTCTGCGATTCTATGATCTATGATTCCTGTTCCTAGGGGCGGATCCCCTCTCTCAGTGGGTGCTGTCGTGGCGAAGAGAAAAAATTGTTGTCCTCCATGCGGCCTCTCTTCGACCGGCTTATTCAAGCATATAGGGATTTTAAGTTATATAACACTCCCTCCTTCAGAGAAATTTACCTTACAGCTAAACAAAACTTAAACACCCTACTACACGAACAGGCACACAGTTAGCTCATCAACGTAAACGATATTTTCGGTGGGGAAATAAACCAGGCAGTCTTTTGGCGTCCCTAACGAAACCTTTCAAAGAGGCCACTAGAATCCCTAATATTACATTACCCGATGGTTCTATTACTCATGACCCAACTCAAATCTGTGCGGTTTTTAGAGACTTTTATGCAGATCTTTATGGCCCATCCCTAGACTCCCTATTGACCCCTCATTACAGCGGTTGTGCAGGAAATACAATCTTGGAAGTCTCTTAAGTTATCCTTTGCAGGCAAGGCCCATCTGATAAAAATGATTTATTTCCCTAAAATACTTTATCCCTTACAGACGCAACTGGTTCTATTATCTAAAGCTGTTGACAAGCTTTTGACAAAAGTTTTTCGTCAATTTATTTGGGGTTTGAGTTTGGGCTCTAGAATTAGTATTTTTAAGTTGCAACAAACTAAATCCTTGGGTGGTCTTAATCTCCCTAATTTACGTCTATACAATACAGCGGCTGTCTTTCATCATTCCCTGGACTGGATCTATGCTTTTACCCGCTTTACCAACACTCCAATAGATGAGGTGATGTGTAAACCCTTTAGTCATTCTGCTTTACTTCACTGATGCCAGGCTGAGATCCCAGTGGAGATTTAGGGATAACCCCAACTGTGGTCAGTAATCTTGGGATCGCGCCATGCTAGACGAATTAGGCCTCTTTCACACTTCAGTTTTTTGTGTCAGTTATAATCCGCCAAAAAGGAGGACAAACGGATCCGATCCTAACTGATGCGAACGGATGCCACAGGACCCGTTTTTTGACGGATCCGCAAAATGAGGAAATTTAAAGGAACCGCTGGCCGGGAAGAGAGAGAGAGAGAGAGAGAGAGAGAGAGAGAGAGAGAGAGAGAGAGAGAGAGAGAGAGAGAGAGAAAAAATTTTTGTCCGGCACCCAGACAGAATTTCGGGTTAAATCAGTGTCTGGAGGATCCGCCAGCCAAAAAAATGTTGCAAGCTCCGTTTGGAAATCTTTGAGGATGATGACGCACAGCAACCTTATGGCGGATCCGAACAAAAACGGATGCAACGGACGGCAATCCGTCAAGATCCGCCAATAATGAAAGTCAATGGGGAAAAAACGGATGCGCAAAAAAAAATTTGCGGATCCGTTTTTTTCAAAACCTGGCGGATTTTGACTGATTGTAAAAAACGGAAGTGTGAAAGAGGCCTTAGTGAACTCGACTCCCATATTTCATCCTTTCCGAGGCAATCCCTCCTTTCCACAGGGCAGGCCACCTCCCATCTATCGTGTGCTTGAAAATAATGGTTGTCGTCTGATTTGCGACATGTTAGCAGACAATCAATGTCCCCTCACTTTGGAAGACACTGCTTTAAAATACCCATTCCTGATGGGAGATAATTTTACTATTGCCCAAATTAAACATTATATAGGCTCGATTTTGCGGGATATACCAGACGACGTTAGAGCACACCCTCTAAACTTAAGCTCCATTGGAGCTCACACGGAAAATTATTCTTTAACTTTATTTATAAATCAATAAAACCTTCCATATAGTGGTCAGACTCTTCACCAGGCCCGGGGAGATGGGTATCTCAACTAACCGACTATCAGGTAAAAGACCTTTCGAAAGCCAAAATAGGTATTAACTCTATGTTACCGTATGATAGCTACACAACCATGACTCTCATGATATTTCATAGACCATATATCTCCCCAGAGATTAAATCTAAAATGTTCCCCTCAGGTGATTTTCCTTGCCCTAGATGCTTACATTCTCCAGCTGATATTTTTCATTGTCTCTGGGACTGTCCAAAAATAAGGGAGGTATGGGGTACACTTTTTGCAATATCTCACTAACACTTTTGGTATAAATATTTCTCTTTCTCTGGAGTGGGCCATATTCAACATTCTCCCACGAGAACAATTGGTGAGGCTTTCTGTTCAGCAACGTCGTATTCTATTCGTGTGGGTGGCAGTTACTCGCAAAAGTATAATGCATCTATGGGCACAGGATAGTACCCCCTCTTTGAATTTCATTTCTTCAAAAGTGGCCTGTCTTTTCAGGATGGACTGGATGGAGTCCATATTAAATAAAGAAAAACACACTAAACGTTTTTTTCTTACATGGTCTTCTTTTATTAATACTCAGACATGATCTATAAGCCAGGCGATTCATGACTGCTTCCAATTTACAGATTGGTACATGAGCGAGCAGACTGATGGCAGAACTCCGGTTAAGCTGGATTAAAGGTATTTTTTGAAAATACGGATGTGTGCCCTGGGGGGGGGGGGGAGAGGGAGGAGAAAATGGTTATAGTTATAAAACACTGTCTAAGTCAAAGTACTGTAAAATTTTTACTTATCAGATCTTTTTCTGATGCTTTCGTACAATTTCCTGTCTGTTCCGACACCTCTCCAAAGCACCAAGACGCTGAACCGCCTGCAGCTCTCAAGGTCAGTCCAACACACGAACAATGCCCAAACCTGAATCTCATTCAGGCTTTAATACTCAGCCAAACACTGTACCTAGGCAAACTCCAGCCCACATCTACAAGCAACCTAACATGGCGGCAAGTCACTATACATTTGACAACTGCATGGCTCCAGCCTTGCATACAACAGAGACTGTATACACCAAATTGCTGGGTTAAACACTATGTCGCTCCATACCTTCCCATGTTTCTGAATCAAAAAACTAGTGCTTCTGATTCGCGGTGGATGCACCGTCACTGCCCCATACCCAGCACATTCACTGGACTGACTCTGCACTACTGTGCCTTATGTCCCTATCCCCGGGGGGACGTCTAATCTTTTGGCTTTGTGTTAGAGCACTGTGTAAACCACAATAGTACAATACTTCGTACTTTAATGAAGGTCAATGTGACTGAAACGTCTACGGTATGTACTGGTTATTAAAATCATCGTTCACTGGAAATCACTATTAGTGTGTGCCAAGTCTTTGTACCCATTCAGATGAAGACTTTAGTCTAAGTGAGGATTGGCATTAAGTTAGGGTCCTGGAAAACAAGAAATGCCTTACCGTGGCTTCCAGGTACACATGAATTGACCATTTTATTTGCTAAACTTTCTCATACTTCTAATGCAGTAATGCAATTCATTTTTCATATTTGCATGCTATGGCGCTAGTGTGCTGCCTTTTTTGTTTGAATGTATATGAGTTGGTGACTCTAGGTTAAGCACCCGTTCACACTGTTTATGCTTGGATGTGACGGTCAGTTTTTTTAAATTTGTATTAACCTTCTGTCACGATGACCCGTCCAGTGTGACACGGCCCGCAGGCCAGTAACTGAAACTACAAGATGCGGCACGTGATACTGTCCTGTGTGACACGGCCAGCCGGCCAGTACTACAACAAGACACGGGGAAAGTGGATACGGTTACAACGGTGGGCCCTGCGATAGGGAAAGGGGATGTTGTATTAGACCTCTTCGGTCCTTGGTCGGTCGTTACAACAAGAACTCGTGGGGGAAGTGTGAACAGTAAGCGATGGGCGGTTCTATTTACCTGTTTAAGTAACCGTGCAGTTCACATTGAGGTTATCGAGTCCATGGACTCTTCATGCTTCATCAATGCCCTAAGAAGACTAATACTGCCTTGAAGAGTCAAAATATGAGGTCTCAGAATAATCTTACCCCAGCATTACAAATTTAGATATGTGAGGTGGGGAGAGGAAGACATTTTATTTTAATTGGAATGGATAACACCAGATGTTCCAACAAAGAAGGAATGGATCATACAAGTGAATAGTAATTTACAATATGAACATGTTTGTTATTGTAGTATAGAAAAGTTATACACTTTGTTCACTTACAGAGATTGTGAATAGAATGAGACTGATGAATGGCAGATTGCTGAGATTGGGAGTTAGGAAGAAGAGGGAGACGGAAATCTTCGGTATTTTTTCGGAGGATTAAGGGAGGTGTTGCAATAATCTTCTCCATATAGTGAATATATAAATATGTAACTGAAATATTTAAAGTTATATTGCATGCAACCTGATTCTTAGATAACAGATGAATATTAATAACTTCATATTTATTATTTCAAATATAAGTTCATTTTGAGTTCTTTTGTAGTCAACAAAATATGATTTTCAAGTAAAACATTTCCCACCTTTTAAGTATGATAATGGCTTCTCCCTTTGTGAGATATTTGATGTCTAGTAAAATTACTTTTGATGGAAAAACATTTCTCACATTCTGAACATGAAAAGGGCTTCTCACCTGTGTGAGTTCTCTGATGTCTAACAAGAATTGATTTCAGGGTAAAATGTTTCCCACATTCTGAACATGAAAATGGCTTCTCCCCTGTGTGAGTTCTCTGATGTGTAACAAGATTGAACCTACTTGGAAAACATTTCCCACATTCTAAACATGAAAATGGCTTCTCACCTGTGTGAGTTCTCTGATGTGTAACAAGATGGATTCTACTTGGAAAACATTTCCCACATTCTAAACATAAAAATGGCTTCTCACCTGTGTGAGTACTCTGATGTGTAACAAGATGCAATCTATTTGCAAAACATTTCCCACATTCTAAACATGAAAATGGCTTCTCTCCTGTGTGAGTCCTCTGATGTGTAACAAAATTAAATCTATTTGTAAAAGATTTCCCACATTCTAAACATGAAAATGGCTTCTCCCCTGTGTGAGTTCTCTGATGTGTAACAAGATGTGGTCTATGTGCAAAATATTTCCCACATTCTAAACATAAAAATGTCTTCTCTCCTGTGTGAGTTCTCTGATGTCTAACAAGATGTGATCTTTCTGCAAAACATTTCCCACATTCTGAACAAGGAAATGGCTTTTCTCCTGTGTGAGTTCTTTGATGTATAATAAGACTTTTTTTATGAGCAAAACATTTCCCACATTCTGAACATGAATATGGCTTTTCACCTGTGTGAGTTCTCTGATGTTTAACAAGATTTGATTTATCTGTAAAACATTTTTCACATGCTGAACATGAAAATGGCTTCTTCCCAGTGTGAAGTTTCTGATGTCTAATAAGAATTGATTTCTTGTTATAATGTTTCCCACATTCTGAACATGAAAATGGTTTTTCCCCCGTGTGAGTTCTCTTATGTGTAACAAGATCTGATTTATATGCAAAACATTTCCCACAATCTGAACATGAATATGGCTTCTCCCTTGCGTGAACTCTTTTTTGACTACCAAGCTCTAATTTCTGGTTAAAATACTTCCCACACTTGGAGGAGAAAAAATTTTCTTCTTCAATGTGAATTTTTGGATGTGTAACAAAAGATGTTTTAAGGGAAAAACTTTTTTCACATTCTACACTTGAAACTGGCTTGTTTGCTCTAAGAGCAGTTAGATTTTTAACACCTCTTCTGTGACTTTTATTTTTCTTAATAGTCTGTGATGAATCAGACGATAGGACCTGTTTAAAATGATCAGATGATAGATTTCTGGTGTAAAAGGATGACTGTATTTCTGGAACAGCGGCATAGATGTCAGTTATATCTTGAGTGATATCAAGGTCATCAGATTTAAAAACTGAAGATGTCACTTGTCCCTCTAATCTCTTGTTGCAGTCACCTACCAAGAAAAAAGATTATTTTTTAATGAATTAAATGGAATTGTATAACATTTCTAAAATATTAAAAGAAATTGCAAGTTAGGTAGCAAAATTACATTATTTACCAAGACAAAAACAGTTAATAATTTAACTGTAGACCTTGAAAACCAACATGGCTTCCATGAACTTTTCCAGCAAAATGTGTGCTCCCAAAGCAAAATATTACCCTCGCTTCTGAGTCATGCTGGGTGCCTAACTACTGTTACCATCAACATTTTTCGTTTTGCTGCAGCAGGAAAAAGCCACTTATTTTGGCCTGGGGTGCAAGCAGATAGCAGTGGCCCATGAACAGCTGGCCCATCCTTATAGTTACAGTATGAAATTCACCATTGAGTGGGCTACATACATAAAGCACTGAAAGATCAAAACCTACTACACAGCTATGGTATCAAACCCAAGCTTAGGGTAACATTTTTTACGGGATTCTACCTTAAAAAGAGCTGCAAAAATGCCACAACAAAATGAACGTAATAAACAACATTGCTGTACACATGTTTAATATTTTGTTACCTCTTTTAACCGCTTCAGGGATTGGAAACTGAAGAAGTTAAAAGAAGTGACGTGTTCATTCATTGCTAAAGTCACTCTCCACTATTGTGTAAAATAAAGAGAAACTACGCCGGCGTCTGGACCACCACAGAAAACTACGGCAAAGCCACCAGTGAAACTACTTTAGGAAAAGGAGCGCTGGTATTTTCTTGAAGCTTCTTTGCTTAGAAAAACTTGGCTAACCAGATGTTGTGTGCACATATCAATAAGGGTATTTCAGAAACGGTGCTAAAGACACATACACTGTCACGATTCCCCTCTATTCCCAGTGTGAGCAGTCGGTCACGTGATCCCAGGTATGTGATTTTCACAATTTCAGTCAAATACCAACTAGTTTTTCATCTGCTTCTCTCAATCTTCTACTGAGAGAAGCAGTCGAGACTCAAGTCGGTACGTGACTGCAACTGTGAAATTCACATACCTGTGATCACATGTCCGACTGCTCACACTGGGAATAGAGAGGAATCAAGACAGTGTATGCATAGCACTCTATCGCAATTCAGATATCTGCAATGACAGAGGGACTACAGAAATTTGTCTATAGAACCTGGAAAACCCCTTTAACCTAAAGAGGCAGTAGCAGATCCATGTGCACTACATACATACAATAACAAAGCTAGTAGTGGTAGTAAACTTTGTTCTACTACTTATAGATACTGAAAAAAATGATCAGCAGTATAAGTTGGTATGCATGCATCATATGGGAGCATATTCATACTGGCTATTAAACAGACAACACCTAAGATAGAAACAAAAGTCTTAGTTACTTATCGGTAACAGTATTTTTTGGAGCCTATGACAGCACCACGAGAGAGGGGATCCACCCTTCAGGGACAGGAAACCTACAGACATAAAAGGGTGGCACCTCTCCCACACATCAGTTGGATTACAGATCACAAGAGGACCTTCCATGGTTAATGGCAGAAACAGCTAATACACCTGAGGAGCAGCACTTTTAGACCTAATACTATCTAACAGACCTGACAGAATAACAAATCTGCAGGTTGTTGGGCATCTAGGAAATAGCGACCATAATATTGTACAGTTTCACTTGTCGTTCACTTGTCTTTCGCTAGGGGGACATGTCAGGAAGTCACAAAAACACTGAACTTTAGGAAGGCAAAGTTTGACCAGCTTAGAGATGCCCTTATCTGGATGACTGGGAAAATGTCCTCAGAAATAAGAATACAGAAAATAAATGGGAAATGTTTAAGAACATCCTTAATAGGCACTGTAAGCGGTTTATACCTTATGGGAATAAAAGGACAAGAAATAGGAAAAACCCAATGTGGCTAAACAAAAAAGTAAGAGGGGCAATTAACAGTAAAAAGAAAGCATTTAAACAACTAAAGCAGGATGGCACCGTTGAAGCTCTAAAAAACTATAAGGAGAAAAATTCTTTTTCTAAAAAAATAATTAAAGCTGCCAAAAAGGAAACAGAGAAGCACATTGCTAAGGAGAGTAAAACTAATCCCAAGCTGTTCTTCAACTATATCAATAGTAAAAGAATCAAAAGTGAAAGAGCAGGCCCATTAAAAAATTGTGAGGAAAGTATGGTTGTAGATGATGAGGAAAAAGCTAATATATTAAACACCTTCTTCTCCACGGTATTCACGGTGGAAAATGAAATGCTAGGTGAAATGCCGAGAGACAAAGAAAACCCTATATTAAGGGTCACCAATCTAAGCCAAGAAGAGGTGCAAAACCGGCTAAATAAGATTAAAATAGATAACTCTCTGGGTCCGGATGGCATACACCCACGAGTACTAAGAGAACTAAGTAATGTAATAGACAAATCATTATTTCTTATATTTAGAGACTCAATAGCGGCAGGGTCTGTTCCACAGGACTGGCGCATAGCAAATGTGGTACCAATATTCAAAAAAGGGCTCTAAAAGTGAACCTGCAAATTATAGGCCAGTAAGTCTAACCTCTATTGTTGGTAAAATATTTGAAGGGTTTCTGAGGGATGTTATTCTGGATTATGTCAATGAGAATAACTGTTTAACGCCATATCAGCATGGGTTTATGAGGAATCGCTCCTGTCAAACCAATCTAATCAGTATTTATGTAGAGGTAAGCTATAGACTGGACAAAGGGGAGTCATTGGATGTGGTATATCTTGATTTTTCCAAAGCGTTTGATACCCTGCCACACAAGAGGTTGGTACACAAAATGAGAATGCTGGGTCTGGGGGAAAATGTGTGTTAATGGCTAAGTAACTGGCTTAGTGATAGAAAGCAGAGGGTGGTTATAAATGGTATATTCTCTAACTGGGTCGCTGTGACCAGTGGGGTACCGCAGGGGTCGGTGTTGGGACCTATTCTCTTCAACATAATTATTAACGATCTGGTAGAAGGTTTGCACAGTAAAATATCGATATTTGCAGATGATACAAAACTATGTAAAGCAGTCAATACAAGAGAAGATAGTATTCTGCTACAGAAGGATCTGGATAAGTTGGGAACTTGGGCCGAAAGGTGGCAGATGCAGTTTAACAATGATGAATGTAAGGTTATACACATGGGAAGAAGGAATCAATATCACCTTTACACACTGAACGGTAAACCACTGGGTAAATCTGACATGGAGAAGGACTTGGGGATCGTAGTTAATGATAAACTTACCTGGAGCAGCCAGTGCCAGGCAGTGGCTGCCAAGGCAAACAGGATCATGGGGTGCATTAACCCCTTCTCCCTCAAGGGTGGTTTGCACGTTCATGAACGGGCCAATTTTTACAATTCTGACCACTGTACCTTTATGAGGTCATAACTCTGGAACGCTTCAATGGATCCCGGTGATTCTGACATTGTTTTCTCGTGACATATTGTACTTCATGATAGTGGTAAAATTTCATTCAAATAACTTGCGTTTATTTGTGAGAAAAACGGAATTTTGGCGAAAATTTTGAAAATTTCGCAATTTTCCAACTTTGAATTTTTATGCCCTTAAATCACAGAGATACGGCACACAAAAAACTTGATAACTAACATTTCCCACATGTTTACTTTACATCAGCACAATTTTGGAACCAAAATTTTTTTTTGTTAGGAAGTTATAAGGGTTAAAAGTTGACCAGCGATTTCTCATTTGTACAACACCATTTTATTTTTACGGACCACATCACATTTGAAGCCACTTTGAGGGGTCTATATGATAGTAAATACCCAAAAGTGACACCATTCTAAAAACTGCACCCCTTAAGGTGCTCAAAACCACATTAAAGAAGTTTATTAACCCTTTAGGTGCGTCACAGGAATTTTTTTGAATATTTAAAAAAAAAAAAAATGAACATCTAACTTTTTTTCACAAAAAAAATACTTCAGGTTCAATTTTTTTTATTTTACCAAGGGTAACAGAAGAAATTGGACTGCAAAAGTTATTGTGCAATTTGTCCTGAGTACGCTGATACCTGATATGTGGGGGGGGGGACGACTGTTTCGGTGCATGGCAGAGCTCAGAATGGAAGGAGCGCCGTTTGACTTTTTCACTGCAAAATTGGCTGGAATTCAGATCGGACGCCTTGTCACGTTTGGAGAGTCCCTGATGTACCTAAACAGTGGAAACCCCCTACAAGTGACCCCATTTTGGAAACTAGACCCCCCAAGGAACTTATCTAGATATGTGGTGAGAACTTTGAACCCACAAGGGCTTTACAGAAGTTTATAACGTACAGCGGTACAATTAAAAAATCATATTTTTTCCACAAAAATGATCTTTTCACCCCAATTTTTATTTTCCCAAGGGTAACAGGACCCTAAAAGTTATTGTGCAATTTTTCCTGAGTACGCTGATACCCCACATGTGGGGGTAAACCACTATTTGGGCGCATGGCAGAGCTCGGAAGGGAAGCAGCGCCATTTGACGTTTTTGGCTGGAATTGAGATCGGACATCATGTCGCGATTGGAAAACCCCTGATGTACCAAAACAGTGGAAACCCCCCACAAATGACACCATTTTGGAAACTAGACCCCCTAAGGAACTTGTCTAGATGTGTGGTGAGCACTTTGAACCCCCAAGGGCTTCACAGAAGTTTATAACGCCCGGGCGTGAAAATAAAAAATTCGTATTTTTTCCACAAACATGATCTTTTAGTCACCATTTTTTTTATTTTCCCAAGGGTACCAGGAGAAATTGGACCCCAAAAGTTGTTGTCCAATTTGGCCTGAGTATGCTGATACCCCATATGTGGGAGAAAACTACTGTATGGGCACACGTCGGGGCTCGGAAGGGAAGTAGTGACGTTTTGGAATGCAGACTTTGAGGGAATGTTCTGCGGGTGTCATGTTGCCTTTGGGGAGCCCCTAATGTACCTAAACAGTGGAAACACCCCCACAAATGACCCCATTTTGGAAACAAGACCCCCTAAGGAACTTATCTAGATGTGTGGTGAGCACTTTGAACCCCCAAGGGCTTCACAGAAGTTTATAATGCCCGGGCATGAAAATAAAAAAATCGTATTTTTTCCACAAACATGATCAATTAGTCCCCAATTTTTTCATTTTCACAAGGGTAACAGGAGAAATTGGACCCCAAAAGTTGTTGTCCAATTTGTCATGAGTACGCTGACACCCCATATGTGGGAGAAAACTACTGTATGGACACACGTCGGGGCTCGGAAGGGAAGTAGTGACGTTTTGGAATGCAGACTTTGATGGAATGGTCTGCGGGTGTCATGTGCGTTTGGAGAGTCCCTGATGTACCATAAACTATTGAAACTCCCCACAAGTGACCCCATTTTGGACACTAGACCCCCCACGGAACTTATCTAGATGTGTGGTGAGCACTTTGAACCCCCAAGAGCTTCACAGAAGTTTATAACGCTCGTACGTGAAAATAAAAAAATCATTTTTTCCACAAAAATGATATTTTTGCCCCCAATTTTTTATTTTCCTAAGGGTAACAGGAGAAATTGAACCCCAAAAATTGTTTTACAATTTGTCCTGAGTAGGCGGATACCCTACATGTGGGGGTAAAACACTGTTTGGGCGCATGGCAGAGCTTGGAAGGGAAGGAGCACCATTTGACTTTTTCAACTCAGAATTGGCTGGAATTGAGATCAGACGCCATGTTGCATTTGGAGAGCCCCTGATGTGCCCAAACAGTGGAAACCCCCAATTCTAACTCCAACCCGAACCCCAACACACCCCTAACCTTAATCTCAGCCCTAACCCTAGCCCTAACCCTAATGGGAAAATGGATATAAAATACATTTTTTTTATTTTATTATTTTTCCCCAACTAAGGGGGTGATAACGGGGGGGGTTTGATTTACTATTTATGGCGGTTTTTATGTTTGGCAGCTGTCGCACACTAAAATACGCTTTTTATTGTAAAAATAGTTTTTGCGTCACCACATATTGAGAGCTATAATTTTTCCGTATTTTGACCCACCGAGTCATGTGAGGTCTTATTTTTTGCGGGACGAGTTGACGTTTTTATTGGTACCATTTTCGGGCACGTGACATTTTTTGATCGCTTTTTATTCCGATTTTTGGGACGCAGAATGAACAAAAACCAGCGTTTCATGAATTTCTTTTGGGGGGGGTGCGTTTACACCGTTCCGCGTGCGGTAAAATTGATAAAGCGGTTTTATTCTTCGGGTCAGTGCGGTTACAGCGATACCTCATTTAGGTCTTTTTTTATGTTTTGTCGGTTTTATGCAATGAAAACTATTTTATATAAAAAATAATTATTTTTGCATCGCTTTATTCTGCGAGCTCTAACTTTTTTATTTTTTCGCTGATGATGCTGTATGGCGGCTCGTTTTTTGTGGGACAAGATGACGTTTTCAGCGGTACCATGGATATTTATATGCTTCTTTTTGATCGCGCGTTATTACACTTTTTGTTTGGCGGTATGATAATAAATCATTATTTTTTGCTTCGTTTTTTATTTTTATTTTTTAAGCGGTTCGTTAAAGGGGTTAACTAATGGGACAGTTTTATAGGGCGGGTCGTTACGGACGCGGCGATACCTAATATGTGTACGTTTATTTTTTTTTTTTTTTTTATTTCCAAAAAATGGATTTATTGGGGGAATATATTTTTTTTTTTCCTAATTTATTTGGCGATTTTTTTAAAATTATTTTAACACTTTTTTTTACTTTTTTTTTAACTTTATTACATAGTCCCAGGTGGGACATCACTGTCCTGTGACAGATCGCTGATCTGTCACATCACAGATCACTGTGACAGATCAGTGATCTGTCACAGGCAGTGCAGAAGGCTTCCTCATGCCTGCGCTTTGCAGGCACTGAGGAAGCCAGCTTCCTGCAGGCCCCCGAAGGCCCCCGTCGCCATCTTGGATTCGGGGACCTGCTGGAAAGGAGCCCCCCGCAGCAGCGCTGCACATTGCGCTGCCGTGGGGGGCTCAGGGAAGCACGGAGGGAGCCCCCTCCTTGCCGATGCTTCCCTTTAACCCCGGTACACCGCGATCATGTTTGATCGCGGTGTGCAAGGGGTTAACGTGTCGGGGGCGGTCCGTGACCGCCCCTGACACATTGTGCCGGGTGTCAGCTGTGATAATCAGCTGACACCCGGCCGCGATCAGCGGTGCTCACCACGTGGGCGCCGCTGATCGCGGTAGACGTACTATCCCGTCCATGGGCATAGGGGCCCGGGTCCCATGGACGGGATAGTACGTCGGATGTCAGGAAGGGGTTAAAAGAAGTCTGGATACACATGATGAGAGCATTATACTGCCTCTGTACAAATCTCTGGTTAGACCGCACATGGAGTACGGTGTACAGTTTTGGGCGCCGGTGCTCAGGAAGGATATAATGGAACTAGAGCGGGTACAAAGGAGGGCAACAAAATTAATAAAGGGGATGGGGGAACTACAATACCCAGAGAGATTAGCAAAATTAGGATTATTTAGTCTAGAAAAAAAGATGACTGAGGGGCGATCTAATAACCATGTATAAGTATATAAGGGGACAATACAAATATCTCTACGAGGATCTGTTTATACCAAGGAAGGTGACGGTGACAAGGGGGCATTCTCTGCATCTGGAGGAGAAAAGGTTTTTCCACCAACATAGAAGAGGATTCTTTACTGTTAGGGCAGTGAGAATCTGGAATTCCCTGCCTGAGGAGGTGGTGATGGCGAACTCAGTCGAAGGGTTCAAGAGAGGCCTGGATGTCTTCCTGGAGCGTAACAATATTGTATCTTACAGTTATTGTTAGGTCCTTTAGAAGGACATAGATCTGGGGATTTATTCTGACAGAATTTTATAGGCTGAACTGGATGGACTAATGTCTTTTTTCGGCCTTACTAACTATGTTACCTAATACCTGATAATTTCACACTCGTGAATACTTACAAGTGGAAGAAGTGCACATCCACACATGAAGGGAGGGAATATAAGGGTGCTGTCATGGGCTCCGAAAAATACCATTACCGGTAATTAACTAAGACTTTATTCTGTCTCCCATCAGTAGTGACCACCTGAGTTAAGATTTTCCTAGGGAACCCCCTCTGGACAGATAATCCTGGACTAACCACCACATCAGAGAATGTATAGAAGGGCAGGTACCCTTTAAAGGAACTGTCATTAAACAAAACATTCCACTGCAAGGTTCTTGAATGAAACTGAGCCCACCGGACCGCTGGGATACATGAAAGTAGTGACCCCTACAGGGACATAGCCTTCCTAAGGTATATTGTGGGATTGTTTGAGGCTTTCATTACTTGGTGACGAAGGTTAACCAATTTATCAGGCGGTAAACAACACTCCTGCCTCTGAGTCCAGAATAAGCCCCAGGAACTGCTGCACCATTGATTTTTTAATATTCAGTGGCCACCCTAAGTGCTCCAAGGTGGCCATTATCCCCATTACTTATGCTGAGCAATGATTTGCTGACCTGCCTACAATAAGAAAATCGTCCAGGTAGCGAATAATCAAGACATTGGTTTTATGCAGGTGGGCCATGACCTTGGCTACCACCTAGGTAAAAACGGGAGGGGCCACAGCAAATCCAAAGGGGAGAGCTCTAAATTGGAAATGCCTAACCGTACCATCTATGACTACTGCCAACCTTAGGAACCGCTGATTATCTGCGTGAACAGGCACATGGTAGTACACATATTTTAGATTCAACACCGCCATAAAAGTTTTCAAAGATTAGCTTTATTGCTGATCCAATTGACTCCATTTTTAAGGGACGCACTACACGTTTCACCCCCTCCAGATATCAGGGCTCATCAGGGGACACAGATTAGGAGCAGTCCATAATGACATAACTGCTGGATATGGGATATGACCCATATCCAGCAGTTATGTCATTATGGACTGCTAATCTGGTTACTGGGAAGCGCCCCCCAGGACCAGCCCCGACGTGTAACCATGGCATCCCCGGCCGCCTCACCAGGGTCTGTCGGCCACGTCATGAGGCCCGCCCAGTAACGTCATCAGCCGAGCCCCCAGACCGCTCGAGTCACATCACGCGGCACACCCCGGGACGTCCCCAAATGCGTCACGGGAGCCCCAGTACACACCCCCAGCCCTAGGCTGAACGCTCCAGGAGGCTCCACGCTGCTACTCTAGGGTTATACTTACCAGTCTTCCAGCGCTGACCTTCTGGAACTGGTAATCCTCCCCAGATACCGCTCCGCTCACTGTCGTGCGGTCCACCCTGGACCCACCGTGGCGCTTCCAGGGACCCCGCACTGGTCGAGGCAGGGGACCTCCGCTGCCTGAACCAATTGGCCGGGCCTGGGACCCCTCGAATCGTAATACAGGTATGTCTGATAAGGTTCCCAGTCAGGGACAGGAAACCAACTGATGCGTGGTAGAGGTGCCGCCCTTTTATGTCTGTAGGTTTCTGTCCCTGAAGGGCGGATCCACCGTCTCACGTGGTGCTGCCATGGGAGACTGAATAAAGGAGCAAATACCCTGCTGTAAGTAAAAAATAATAGGGCACTACTTCGTAAACACTGTTTTTTGATTTAAAAAAGCGTAAAAGCATCTCACCACGACAAGGTGTACCCAAACTGGGAGGGTCCTATACTGTCACTGAGTCACACTAGTGTATAGCATCTGATGCAATATGCTAATGACACTTGGCTCCAGCTCTGCTGCGATCGTGAGCCGAGTGTCAGTGCTCTGATCCTCCTGCATGAAAGTATTGCTGCATAGCTGCGAAGGAGATGGAGAAAGTAGTTTCTCCATCTCCTCCATTGCCTGTCATACAGTGGACTGCACGGAGATGACATCTGAGTGCAGTCCGATGTCTCACATGCACCCTTAGACTTGTATGGGTGCGAGTGAGCGGAGATTTGCTGCCAAATGCTGCATGCTGATGAAACGGCATGAGAAAATAATCGCAGATCTGCTCTACCGCAGACCCGAGTGCTATCCGATAAAACATCACATAGCATCACATTAAAGGGAATCTGTCACCCCTGGGATGTATATGACCTATTAACCCCTTAGTGATAGAGCCAATTTGGTACTTAATGACCAAGTCCATTTTTACAATTCTGACTACTGTCACTTTATGAGGTTATAGCTCTAGAACGCTTCAACGTATCCCACTAATTCAGAGACTGTTTTTCTTGACATTGTACTTCAGGTTAGTGGTAAAATTTCTTCGATATAACTTGCGTCGATTTATGAAAAAAAAACAGAAATTTGGGAAAAATTTTGAAAATTTTGCAATTTTCACACTTAAATTTTGTACCCTTAAATCAGAGAGCGGTGTCACACAAAATAGTTAATAACTAACATTTACCACATGTCAACTTTACATCAGCACAATTTTGGAAACATAATTTTTTTTTGTTAGGACCTTATAAGGGTTAAAAGTTGACCAGCTATTTCTCATTTTTCCAACAAAATTTACAAAACCATTATTTTTTTAGGGACCACCTCACATATGAAGTGAGTTTGAGGGATCAATATAACAGAAAATACCCAAAAGTGACACCATTCTAAAAACTGCACCCCTCAAGGTGCGCAAAACCACATTCAAGAAGTTTATTAACCCTTCAGGTGCTTCACGAGAACTAAAGCAATGTGGAAGGAATAAAATTACATTTTACTTTTTTCACAAAAAATGTACTTTTGAACCAATTTTTTTTTCACAATGGTATCAGGAGAAAATGGACCACAAAATTTGTTATGCAATTTCAATATACGCCAATACCCCGTATGTGGGGGAAAGCCACTGTTTGGGTGCATGGCGGAGCTCAGGAGGTAGGGAGAACCATTTGACTTTTTGAACGGAAAACTGTCTGGAATCAATGATGGTGCCATGTTGAATTTAGAGACACCCTGATGTACCTAAACAGTGGAAACCTCCCAACTCTAAATCGAACCCTAACCCCAACACTCCCCTAACTCTAATCCCAACCACAAACCTAACCCTAACACACCCCTAAACCGTAATCCCAACCATAACTACAACCCTAACCCTAGCCCAATCCTAACTTTAGCCTACCCTAACGGACAAATGGAAATAATTTTTTTATATTTTATTCTTTTTACCTAACGCCTAACTAAGGGGGTGATAAAAGAGGTTGGATTTACTATTTTTTTTTATTTCGATCACTGTGATAGGGTCTATCACAATGATCAAAATGAACCAATAGGAAATGTTTCCTATTGTTGCTGGGTGCCAGTCGGGAGATCTCGGCGGGCGCACTGCGCATGCCCCCGCCATTTTCTTCCCAGAAGACGCCAGCAGCAGGGGGACTTCACAAGGGGAATGCAGGGACACAGGAGGTACCAGGAGAAAAATGGGGGACCCCATTTCTCTCTCCTCTGATGTGTGAGGAGAGCGAAATTAAATTGGAAATCAGACTTTTTGTTTTTTTGCGATCGCCGTTATTCCATTAATAACGGCAACCGCAACACTAGGGTTGGTAAAAACCGACCCGAATCATGTTCTCTGGGGTCTCAGCTACACCCTACAGCTGAGATGCCGGAGAAATTCCGACTCTGGGGGGAGCTATACACTTCTTTCTCAGCGCCGTTAAAAAGCAGCGCTGAGGCATAAGTACCCTTAACCACTGCCGTTAAAAGGCGTATCGGCGGTTGTTAAGAGGATAATATGGGCATATAGGTAATAGAAATTTTATACTAGTCCTACCTGTATGCCTCATATTATTGGTCTCATTGTTGAGAAATGTTATATTCTGTCTTTATTCTAATGATTTCTCCCAGGCAGTGCACGCCTGCCTCCTGTCTTCATTGTAATACTACCCCCTCCCATGCACATCAGTTACGCCCTGGAATCGTGCATCTACGCCTTGCACTCCCTCAAAAATCTATACCTCTTCCCTTTTGTGGGCACTGCATTCAGGGATCTTCTGCTCCAGTGACCACCTGCGGTGTGTGGGCTAATAAGGTGCTCTCCCCACTTCCTCCTTGCATAGTCATCGCTATGTACGCATGGTTCCTAGCGATGACTGTGCAGTGAGGAAGTGGGGAGAGCATATTATTGGCGCGCACACCAGAGGTCACAGAGACTCGCCGGCACCTGTGCAGAAAATCCTTGAATGCAGTGCCCACAGAAGGAAAGAAGTGGTATGTTTTTCTGGGTCCGTAACTGACGCTAATGGGATGAGGTAAGTATTACATGAAGATAGGGGGCAGGGATTCCTTCCAGGTACCGCACGCCCCGGAGACTGGAAGAAATCATTAACAAAGAAACAGGGATTTTTGTGATAAACTCACCGTAAAATCCTTTTCTCCAAGACGCTCATTGGGGGACACAGCTACAGTGGGAGTATGCTACTGCCGCCTGGAGGCTGACACTAAGTGAAAAAAAAAAAAAGAGGTTAGCTCCTCCGCCGTATACTCCCTTGCCCCGATTGCGGGCGGAAACCAGTTTAGTGCAAAAGCAGTAGGAGAACAACAAAATCAGCCTTAATGCAAGTAACAATATGTCTAGAAAATAACCACCTCAATGTCAACGAAAATGCACATTAATTAAACATACAAGAGCCAACTGGCTAACAGGGTGGGTGCTGTGTCCCCCAATGAGCGTCTCGGAGTACAGGATTTTACGGTGAGTTTATCACAAAAATCCCTGCTTCTCCTTCGCCTCATTGGGGGACTGTTGTGAGCTCATTTTCGGGTTTGCCTCTGGCTTCTGTTGAGGGTTATGGAGCTGGCTGTGCTGACAGAGGAGTAGTGAGTTCTCTATCTGGACTCCCTCTGTTGGTGAAGGGAGGTAATTAAGCTGATCTAAATGGCAGAGACCGGCCACCTGAGGAAGAGGACTGCGATTGGACATCAGGAGTTTCTGATTGGATTTAAGGCAGCCGACTCCCTAGTTTCTTGCTGGTGATTTTTCCTGACTGTGGCTCCTGGTTTCCAGTTTGGTTCTTGCCTTCCTAAAGCGAAGTTTTCTCTGCTATTGTTCATATGAGTTTTTGTCTGGTTTACTTAGTTTTTGTGTTCAGCCAGCCCTGGCTGAGACTGGGCTGCATCCCCATTTTGTCTCTGATCAGTTGATCTCTTTTGCTCTGTCTTCAGAATATACCTGAGTGCTGATATAGTGATTTGAAGTCTAGCGACTTCAGGGCCTTTTTCTATCAGACGTGTTGGACATTGTTTTTGGCAGGGTTTTTTTGCATGATTACAGACAGCAGCTTTTCTTTCCTGTCCTTTCTAGTTAGTGAGGGCCCCATTGTTTGCTCAGCCTATCTTTCTACCTGTGTCTGTGTTTTCATCTTGTTTCACCGACAATACATGTTGGGGGCTGTCTAATGCTTTGGGTCTGCTCTGGGGCAGTTTAGATTTTCCCTTTCTTTCTTTAGGCTTATTTAGTTCTCCGGCCGTGACGAGGCGTCTAGGACCACCGTAGGCACGCTCCACGGCTACTGCTAGTTGTTGTGGATAGGATCAGGGGTCTGCAATCCGCTAGTTACCAACCTCTCCGGTTTTCTGGGCTTAGCTTGCTTTTTGTTTTTTCCTCCTCGGTGACTCATTCATAACAGGGACAAAGGTACTGTGGGACGTCCTAAAGCAGTCCCTGGGTGGGAAGTTGACTCACCGATCCAAGCTACATGCACCTCCTGTTTAAAGGTGCGCCACTGCTGCTTGTAGAATCCTTCTACCTAGGCTCGCATCTGCTGAAGCCTGAGTATGGATATTGTAATGTTTGGCAAACGTGTGCAGGCTGGACCAGGTTGCTCCCTTGCAAACCTGTTCCGTCGAAGCCTGGTGCTGAAGCGCCCAAGAGGTGCCCACTGCCAGAGAAGAGTGTGCTCTGATCCCTGCTGGAACCGGCGCACCTCTGATGCGGTAGGACTCCTGAATAGTCAAACGAATCCATCTGGCTATGGTCGATTTCGAGGTAGCGAGTCCCCTCCTGCGCCCCTCGGTGAGCACGAATATCGTGTCTGTCTGCCGAAAGGGTGCCGTCCGTGACACGTACCACCTGAGGGCTCTTACCAGGTCCAACGTGTGAAGAGCCTTTTCCACGCGGTGTACCGATGCTGGACAGAATGAAGGCAAGATAATATCCTCTTTAATGTGAAACAAGGAAACGACCTTCGGCAGAAAAGGGGGGAGCTGGTCTGAAAACCACCTTATCCTTGTGGAAAGTGAGAAACGGGGCTTGGCATCATAGAGCTGCCAGCTCTAAGACCCGACTGATTGATGTTATCGCCACAAGAAACACTACCTTCAAGGAAAGGTATGACAAGGAGACATCCTGTAGCGGTTCAAATGGCGCTTCCTGCAGAACACTTAAGACCAGGTTAAGGTCCCAGGCATCCAGGGGCGCCCTATAGGGAGGTACCAAGTGGGAGACTCCCTGGATGAAAGTCTTTACCTGTAAATTGGCAGCAATTCTGCGCTGGAACAGGACGGATAAAGCCGATATCTGTCTCCTGAAAGAGCTCGGGGCCAATCCTGAGTCTAGGCCAGACTGTAGAAAGGCCAAGATGTTGGGAAAAGAGAATCTCAGAGGAGGATAACCGCGGTCTCGACACAAAGAAAAGAACACCTTCCAGGTGTGATGGTAAATTCGCGCTAACCATAGTAGCCACCACCTCGCGCCCAAACCCCGCCTGGGTCAGAATCCAAGATTCAACGGCCATGCCGTCAAACACAGGGCCCCTGAGCTCGGGTGCAAGATCGGGCTCTGGCAGTCGCCAAGGAACGTCGGCGAGCAGCTGCACTAGATCTGCGTACCACACTCGACGGGGGCCAGCAGAATCGCTGAAATCCCCTCTGTTTTGATCTTCTTGATGACCCTCGGAAGTAGTGGCAGCGGGGGCAATAAGTATGTGAGGCAAAACTGGTTCCATGGCAGAACCAACGCATCCACGGCGATCGCCTGCGGGTTTCGGGACCGAGCGACAAACATGGGCACCTTGGCGTTCATCCTGGAGGCCATCAGGTCCACATCCGGTGTTCCCCACCGTTGGCAACTCTGCTGGAAGACCTCGGGGTGCAGTGACCATTCCCCGGACGCAAGACCCTGCCAGCTGAGGAAGTCTGCCGCCCAGTTCTCCACGCCCGGGATGTGGACCGCCGATATCACCGAGTGGTTTCTTTCGGCCCAGTGAAGAACGTGCCCTACCTCGCGCATGGTTGCTGTGCTGCGGGTGCCCCCTTGATGATTTATGTAAGCCACCGCCGTGGCGTTGTCCGACTGAATCCGGACGGGGTGGCCTGCTAGAAGGTGCTGAAACTGTTGCAGAGCCAGCGAGATCACTCGTATTTCAAACAAGTTGATCGGGAGGCGTGCCTCCTGCGGCGATCACCGTCCCTGGGTCGTGTGGTGGCGAAAAACCGCTCCCCAGCCGAGGAGGCTGGCATCGGTTGTGACTACAAACCAATGGTCTGGGGGAAAAGGTTTCCCCTGAAGCAGTGCGGAACTGACTGTCCACCACTCGAGTGACTGACTGACCTGAGAGGACAACCGGCACCGGTGATCGAGCGTGAATGGGTTCTTGTCCCAGGATGACAAGAGGGCGTGCTGCAGGGGGCGAAGATGAAACTGGGTGAACGGAATCGCTTCCATCACTGCCACCATTTTTCCTAGTATCCTCATCCCGAAAACGGATGATGTGAGGGACCGGTCGGCGAAGCGTCCGGACTCCCTGCCGGAGAGCTAGGGCTTTGTCTTGAGGGAGAATTACCAACTCTCGGCAGGTGTCGAAGATCATCCCTAAAAAGGCAATCCTCTAAGCTGGGACCAGGGATGATTTCTTCATGTTGACCAACCATCTTAAGCGGGAAAGAGACACTTTCCTCGCATGCCCCAATTGAAGGGCCCTTGACCAAGAGATCGTCTAAGTAAGGAAAAACGGCCCTTCGGTGGCTAGCCCGAAGGGCAGCGCTGCGAACTGGAAATGTAAACAGCTGATGGCGAAGCGTAGAAATCTTTGATGCGGAGGGGAAAATGGGGATGTGCAGGTAGGCGTCCTGGATGTCGATAGAGGCCAAGTATTCTCCCTGCCCCATGGCTGATATAACTGAACGGAGAGACTCCATCCGGGAATGTCTGATGCTGATAAATTTGTTCAGGAGCTTTAGGTCCAAAACAGGCCTGACCGTCCCGTCTTTCTTGGGGACCACGAATAGGTTGGAATAGAAGCCCTGAGCCTTCTCGTGCTCTGGTACGGGAATAATTACTCCGTTGTGCTGTAGTAATTCGACGGCTCCTAGCAATGCCTTTGCCCAGGTCTCCCCTCTGGGAAGACGGGAGAGAAAGAACCGCTTTGGGGGGTACCTGAAACTATCTTGTACCCTGAGGATACCAGCTCTCTCACCCCTGAGTCATGTGCGACAGTGACCCAGACGTGGCGAACCAGAGTAGGCGGCCACCTACTTTGCTGATGTCGCCTAAAAAATGCCTCGAGTCATTTGGCTGAGGCTCTCTGGGACCTAGTTCCCCTCGACCTGGGCTGGCGAGCACACAATCTCCCCAACGGGTTGGCTCTGAGACTTGTCGATCCCTATCTCGGTTGGGGCGACTTGAAGCAGCGGAATTGGCCGCTGTAGTCCACCCGGGGTTGCGAAAGGCCCGAAACCGTGCCTGAAACTGGTGGCTAAACGGCGGTTTGACCCTTTGTTGAGGGAGAAACCCGCTCTTCCCTCCTGTGACGTTGGAGATGAGCTGGTCTAACTTCTCTCCGAATAGGCGGCCGCACTGATAAGGTAGGGAAGTCAAGGACTTCCTGGAGGTTGAAATCGGCCCACCATGTCCTTAACCATAAGGCTCTCCTAATGGAAATTGCGTTTGCGGCAGCCAGTGACGCGCAATTGGCCGCATCCAAAGAAGCATTAAGTAGTCCCCAGCAATAGCGATCTGACTCGCGATCTCTGATACCTCTGCAGGTAGCTCCCTATCCTGCAAGGTTCTGTTCAATGATTCAGACCAAGAAATCATGGCCTTGGCTACCCACGTTGCCGTGAATGAGGGAGAGATTGCTGATCCGGATGCTTCAAAAACTGAGTGAGTCGAGCTCTCTATGAGACGATCAGTGGGGTCCTTAATAGAAGAACCACTAGGTACGGATAACAGGGTTTTAGAGGCCAAGCGTGACACGGGTGGATCCACCGTTGAGGATTCCGTCCATTTTTTACAGAGATCCGGGGCAAACAGATACCTCGCTTCCAGCACCTTCTGGCCGTTCCCTGTGTCGTTGCATTATGTCCTCGAACTCTGGGTGAGTGCAAAAAACTCTATGTGGCCGCTTAGCTCGCTTAAATGACACCTTATGGCCTGAAGCCAGGGTGGAATCATCCTCAATCCCCAGAGTCTGATTAACGGCTTCGATGAGGCTGTCCACTGTTTCTCGACACCCCGGGGTAACTAGATCCAGGGGTTCGTCCAAGTCATAATTTGAACTTTGCTCGCTCTCGACTGCTGGTACGGGAGAGCGAGAAGCAGAACTCACGGATCCCGAGGCACCGGACGGGCCGGGAGACGTCGCGTGGGTTCATTTCCCCCGCGTCTGCCTGGAGTGAGAGCGGCCCCTGCAGGCCCGAGGCTCCTGTGAGGTGGAGGACACATCCAAGACAGGCGAGCCACTATCCCTGCTCCTATCTGGGGCGCGAAGGGACTCGATTGCTCTCTTAAGTGACGCCATAGACTGTGACAGTGATAAGGCCCATTTTGGAACACTGGGCTCGGTCGCAGGGGAGGGCTCCTGGGCGCGTTTGGAATCGCAGGCTTCGCATAATCGCTTGCTCTGTGCCCGCAGGTAAGCGGCTCGACAAGAGATGCAAGCAGCATGTAGGGACGTGTGCGTCTTCGCTTTTCCGGAGATCCTGTATCTGCCAGGCATCAGTACTGCAGCCTGCTGGGGGGGAGGAACACTCCTCGTCTTCCCGTAACGTGGCCTGTCGGGTTGGGGTGCAGCACTTACCCCAGTCCTGTGCCTCCCACGTGTCCTGGAAGTGTCGGGCCTTGTTCCACTCAAAAAAAGCACGCGCCTCAGCTACGGGCGGGCTGTCGGAAGAAGAGGCATTCTGGACGGTACTTCCGGTTGAGGCCTAGCGCTGGTCCGAAGCCGGGAGCTCAATTTCTTCGGCGCCCGCCCAGGCCACCGGGGGCGGGCCGCCGGAAGTAACGCGAAGGGAGGCGGGACTTCCGTCCGTGGCCCAGCACCCGGCCGAAGCCACGGGCTGGATTTTCAGCGTCTGCCCGCGAGGGGGGGGGACGCCATTAACCGCCAGCCGAAGATACGTGGCCGGATGCCAGGACACGCCGCCATGAGCAACGGGGGTGACTACCTTCGCCCGACAAGACAAGGCTAAGGGCTCCAGCCCTGTGGACGCTGCTGCAGGAGCCCTCCCAGGCCATCCCCTCCGTGACGATGCTTCAGCTTCCTAGCTCAGGTAGAGGGGAGGGGGGCCACATATAGGACGGTGCAGGCACCCTAGCTCCATCTAACCCCTTCAAGGGGTGAAGAGAGGGACCATCCGCCGCCTTGCAGCACCGCAGTCTAGCATTGGTGGAGCAGTGGGGGCCGCACGGACTATGCTTGCGCCTCTGTACAGCCCATGGTTTCAATGCCTAGGGGTGGTCAAGGCTAAGTCCGGCATCATGTCCCACGTTGCAGGATAGGATACGTGGAGGCGACACTCGCACGTGCTCGCCCGTTGTTGGTTTGAGGAAATCGGACCCTTTCAATAGGATCTGTTGCCCCTGTCTCATCTTCATGGAAGGTGAAAAAAAAAATAAAGTCTGGGAAAGAAAAACAGACGTGTGCCTCCAACGGATACTAAGCATGAACTGGTTTCCGCCCGCAATCAGGGCAAGGGTGTATACGGCGGAGGAGGAGCTAACCTTTTTTTCACTTAGTGTCAGCCTCCAGGCGGCAGTAGCATACACCCACAGTACCTGTGTCCCCCAATCAGGCGAAGGAGAAATATTATAACATTTCGCAGCCACAAGACTATTAATATGAGAAATACAGGTATAACGAATGTAACATTTCTATTACCTGTATGCCCATATTAATAGGTCTTATACGTCCCAGGGGAAGGGGGGGGGTGACAGATTCCCTTTAACTATACTTCCCTAAATCTGAGTATATAGTGTAGTGTCAGGGATCGCACTCATCTGCGTTAATAAAATTGCTTTGATGTTGTTCCAGAAAAATAGGATGAGTGTCATGCTAGTACAATGCGATTTTTCTCACATAGCATCTGTATGGCATGCGTATATAAAGCGTTTTTTTTCTTTACAACTATTATTCTACAATCATTTACTGTGTTCTATGCCACTTGCATTGGAGAGTCTCGTTTGATATATGCAGCACTTGCAGCATGCTGCAATTTTGTGCTCAGTCTGATTCAAGCTGAAAAAAAAAAATGCAGATGAACAGTGAATCAGTGAATAACATTACTCATTGTGCAATCCGATTTTTTTATTGAATTGCAGTCATCCGAGTTAAACATAGATGAGTATGAACCGCCAGTATGTTAAAGGGTTTGTCCGGGCTTTTCACATAATCTCAGTACATATCTGGGCTGCAGAATTATGACAATAAGTATAGAATCGTAGAGTTGGAAGGGACCTCCTGGGCCATCTGGTCCAACCCCCTGCTCAAAGCAGGATTCGCTAAATCATCCCAGTCAGATGTCTGTCCAGCCTATGTTTGAAGACTTCCATTGAAGGAGAACTCACCACTTCTCATGGCAGCTTGTTCCACTCATTGATCACTCTGTCAAAAAGTTTTTTCCAATATCTAATCTGTGTCTCCTCCCATTCAGTTTCATCCCATTGCTTCTAGTCTTTCCTTGTGCAAATGAGAATAAAGTTGATCCTTCTACAATGTGACAGCCCTTTAGATATTTGTAGACAGCTATTAAGTCTCCTCTCAGTCTTCTCTTTTGCAAACTAAACATTCCCAAATCCTGCAATCTTTCCTCATAAGACAGGGTTTGCAGACCGGTCACCATTCTGGTTGCTCTTTTCTGAACTTGCTCCAGTTTGTTGATGTCTTTTTTAAAATGTGGTGCCCAAAACTGGACACAATATTGCAGATGAGGTCTGACCAAAGAGGAGTAGAGGGAAATAATGACTTCATGTGATCTAGACTGTATGCTTCTGTTAATACATCCTAGAATTGCATTTGCCTTTTTTGCTGCTGCATCACACTGTTGACTCATATTCAGTCTGTGATCTATTAGTATACCCAAGTATTTTTCACATGTGCTGTTGCTTAGGCCTATTCCTCCCATTCTGTATATGCTTTTTTCATTTTTATTGCCCAGATGTAGTACTTTGCATTTTTCCCTGTTAAAAATCATTCTGTTAGTTGCTGCCCACTTCTCCAGTTTATTTATATCTTTTTGAATCCTCGCTCTCTTCTCTAGTATTAGCTATCCCCCCTAGCTTTGTGTCATCAGCAAATTTAATCAGTTTACCCTCAATTCCTTCATCTAAATCGTTGATAAAGATGTTGAACAATACAGGGCCCAGGACAGAGCCCTGTGGTACCCCACTTGAGACATTCTTCCAACTGGATGTGCAGCCATTTACGACCACTCTTTGTGTCTGATCACTAAGCCAGTTATGAATCCACCTAACAGTTGCCTTGTCCATTCCATACTTAGTCATTTTTTCAATAAGGATTGCATGAGATACTTTGTCAAATGCTTTGCTGAAGTCAAGATATACTATATCTACAGCATTTCCTTGATCCACCCAATCAGTGATTCCGTCATAGAAGGAAATTAAGTTAGTCTGACATGACTTATTAGTTACAAACCGATGCTGACTCTGTTTAATCACTTCATTCTTATCCAGGTACTGACATACATATTGTTTAATAATTTGTTCAAAGATCTTTCCTGGTATAGAAGTCAGACTCACCGGCCTATAGTTGCCTGGGTCCACCTTCTTCCCCTTTTTGAAGATAGGAACAACATTTGCTCTTCTCCATTCTTCTGGGACTTCTCCTGTTCTCCAAGAATTTTCAAAGATTACGGAGAGGGGTTCAAAAATTTCTTCTGCTATCTCCTTCAGTACTCTGGGGTGTAATTCATCTGGACCTGGAGACTTGAATTCATTTAGGTTAGCTAAGTGTTTCCTCGCTATCTTTCTGTTTATAGATATCCTGGATTCTTCTATTCCCTTAATAGGACAGTGAAGAACAGTTGATGTTACATTTCCTTTCTGAGAGAAAACAGATGCAAAATAGGAATTTAAATGTTCGGCCTTCTCAACATCCTGTCTTACCATTTCATCATTTTCATCCTGTAAAAATCCTATAGCATCTTTGACTTTTCTTTTACTTTTGACATATCCCCAAAATCCTTTATTATTGCTTTTGACATCTCTTGCAAGCCTCAATTCATTGTCAGCTTTAGATAATATGATTTGTGCCCTGCAGGTTCTGCAGACAGCATTATATTCTTCTTTAGATATGCCTCCCTCTTTCCATTTTATAAACATTTTTTTCATCCTTTTTAGCATGTGCTTAAGTTCTGTGTTCATCCATCCTGGCTTCCTTAAATGCTTCCTATTCTTCCCCCTTTTCAGAATTGTTAACAATTGTGCTTTGAGAATTTCATTTTTCAAGATTTCCCATCCTTCCTGGACATTTTTGTCTTTAAGGATATCCAGCCATTGATCCCTCCAATTCTCTTTCTGAATCCCTTAAAATCTGCCTTTCTGAAATCTAACCTTGACGTCTGAGTCTTCACAGGTCTTCCTCCTCTAGTTATCCAAAATTCTAAAATAGCATGGTCGCTACCTCCTAGGGTCCCAGCCACTTTTACCTCCTAAACCATTTCCTCCCTGTTTATAAGGATTAGATCCAAGGTAGCAGTTCCCCTTGTTTTCTCCCCTACCTTTTGGAAGATAAAGTTGTCAGCAAGAGAGGATAAGAATTTCCTTGACCTGTTAGTTTTGCCTGAGAGAGATTCCCAACAAATGTCTGGATAGTTGAAATCTCCCATGACAACTATGTCATATTTTTTGGAGAACTTGGCCATTTGATGCATAAAGAGTTCATCCATATCTTCAGCTTGCACAGGCGGCCTGTAGTAAATGCCTACAATGGTGTCCTTTCCATTGTTCTGTCCTTGTATTCTTACCCAAACAGTTTCCACAGAACTCCCAGTCTCTGAAGCTTCAATCTCTGTGCAGATATACGCGTTTTAACATACAATGCGACACCTCCTCCTCGTTTATCAAGTCTGTTTCTTGCAAATAAGTTGTATCCTTCTAGTCTTGTATTCCAATCATGTGTATCGTCCCACCAACTTTCAGTGATTCCAATGGCATCATATTTCTTTTCCTGTGTTAGTAGTTCCAATTCTCCTTGTTTGTTGCCCATGCTTTGTGCATTAGTATAGAAACATTTTAGTTTGTGATTGGTTTCTCTTTCTCCAATATTTTTATCAATTCTTTTGTCTTTGTTCTTCCTTTCCACTTCTAATAGCAGAGTTCTCAATAGCATTTGTCAGGTGTATGGCTTTTTCTGGTCTTTTGCTTCCCTTCCCATGTTGTTCTAGTTTAAAGCTCTCCTTACAAGTGTAGCAAGGCAACTTCCAAATACATGTTTTCCAGTCTTCGTAAGGTGCACCCCATCTCTAGCAAGTAGTCCATCGTAAAGGTAATTCACTCCGTGATCCATAAATCCAAATCGTTGCTGACGGCACCATCGACGTAGCCAGTTGTTCACCTGCAGAATCTTATTCCACCTCCTTGTTCCATGGCCATCCACTGGGAGTATGGAAGAGAAGACCACCTGCGCTCCCAGTTCTTTCACTTTCTTGCCTAAGTCTTCAAAGTCTCTGCAGATGGTTTCCAGGTCGTTTCTTGCAGTGTCATTTGTCCCCACATGTAGTAGCAGGAATGGGTAGTCATCTGTAGGTCTGAAGAGTCCTGATATCCTGTCAGACACATCTTTAATTTTTGGACCTGGAAGACAGCACATTTCTCTTGAAGTTATATCCGGTCTGCAGATAGCGGCCTCTATTCCTCTCAACAGGGAATCCCCCATGACCACCACTCTCCGTTTCTTCTTCACAACATTTTTCTCTCTCCATCCAGGAGGACTCTGAAGGCGTACAAAGTTGCTGGTTGTGGGCAAAGTCTTACCCTGATGTATTTCTTCATCGTTTTCCTGCGTGAGAGCCTGGTACTGGTTCATGAGAAGTATGGGCGCTGACTTTCTGTCAATAGTTTGCACGGTTTTCTAGATATTCTGAACAAAACGTCCAACGGGGGGGGGGGGGGGGTGTTATGGCATTGAAATGAGAACTAGTCGTAACCTCCTACTCTACTCCAAACATGCCCTCTATAGCAACAACCCCACCCTCCATAGCTACAGGCCCTCCCCGTCCACATGAAGAATCATACTGTATTCTGGACGATGAGATTATGTGAAAAGCCCGGACAACCCCTTTAATATACTCACCTCCTGCTGCACTCTCCAGGATCCAGTGCTGTTCTTCTCAGTGATGCCACTGCTCTGCAGGATCTCCAGATCAAGCTGCGCTCTTCGTGACTTAGAAGTGGCTTTTACAATGTAAATCTATGGAGGGTAAGTACGAGGCCTCATATCCTCACATTGTAAAAGAGACTTCTGGCTCACACATAGACCGCCGTGTGATCTGGGGGGGTGTAAATCACCGTCATGTGACTAAAGAGGAGCGGAGCGGTGCTGGACACAAGAGAAGACAGTGATAGGTAAGTATATTAACACACTGACACTACAATACATAGATATATTATCTACTATATAATCGTTTAATTCTGTCTGTAACGTAAATCCTGCGTCACCCTTTGGTCGCGCCTGGCTGGGCGCGACCAATTAGCAACAGACGCAGTCCGGCTGCAAATTGGCGCGGAATTCGAACGACGCACGCCACCCCTACCGTCGGGAGATCTGCAGCGCTATCTCCTGCCGCATGGAGGTCAGCGGCGACGCAGCCGGGAGATGACCGGCGCATCGCTCAATGTGCGGATGGTACCCAGGGTCCGGAGGAGAGGAGACTCTCCTCCAGGCCCTGGGTACCATAAACCTGCGCCCAGCATATTCCGGTCCCAGTAATGCTTTGCGCGAAAGACCGCTGATGACATTGCGCTCTTGCGAGAATGACATCATCTCCGGACCTTCGCGCTAAGCAGTACTGGGACCGGAAGATGCCGGGAGCGTGGAGAGGAGATCGGGGGCCGTTGGAAGGTGAGAATAACCTTTTTTTAAATTTTTTGTCTCCCGCTGGCCATATTCTAGGATACCCGATGCGTTAGAATCGGGCCACCATCTAGTATATACATATACATCTCTGGCAAAAATTAAGAGACCACCACATCAAAACCCTGTCATGGGCAGTCCATTCTCCAGACCTGAACCTCATTGAAAACCTCTGGAATGTAATCAAGAGGATGATGGATAGTCACAAGCCATCAAACAAAGAACAGCTTAAATTTTTGTGCCAGAAGCAGTGTGAAAGGCTGGTGGCAAGCATGCAAAGACGCATGAAAGCTGTTTTTAAAAATCATGGTTATTCCACAAAATATTGATTTCTGAACTCTTCCTGAGTTAAAACATTAGTATTGTTGTTTCTAAATGATTATGAACTTGTTTTCTTTGCATTATTTGAGGTCTGAAAGCACTGGGGTTTTTTTTTTTTGGTTTTTTTTGTTTGTTTTTTAATTTTCACCATTTCTCCTTTTCAGAAAAAAAAAAAAAAATGTATTGCTTGGAAATATTATTGTCTGGCCTTGCAGATTCAACAATGGATGGCTCCAGTACAATTTCTTATATAAATGCTCAAACTAATAAGGACAGTTTTGGGTGGAGGAGCATGTAGTGGTATAGTGACAGAATGGTGATCTTTAATTGTGATATGGTCAGACAACACCACCGATAAAGCAGTGACAGCCAGTGACTGAGGAGAATTGTGACTTCTCTGCATTTAGTGGTTACTACTCACCTGGGTAGTAATATGTAGGAATCTCCTCTTTACACCGCTCATCACCCCTCACATATGTCTCTGTAGTACTAATATGGGTCAGATCTTCTCCCTGAAACAAGTATTGTAAAAGTCACAGACAGATGGAGAAGTCACATCTATGATAAGCTGTAATCCTGCCATCTCCACCGTTCTCATTACACAAGTATAAAACATATCCACCAGTATTATAACACAAGACTGAGCACAAGACCTTCACAGCCATCTACACATCATAGGGGAGATCTCATGACACCTTCTCTCCATCTACCTGATGATCCTGAGGAACACTGGTGTTTTCTTGGCTACAGTCCTGTGGAAGAAGAGGACAGGGACATCTCTCTGGTGTTGTCCTCTTACTGGATAGAACTGGAGGAAACACATACAGGGACTGAATTCATTCTTTACATAGAGATAATTATAGGTCGTGTGTATTTAGTCCTGTCTATTACCTGGTGATGTGAGGGGCTGGGGAACCTCCATCATGACGTCCTTGTACAGATCTTTGTGTTCTTCTAAATACTCCCACTCCTCCATGGAGAAATAGACGGTGACATCCTGACACCCTATAGGAACCTGACACAAACAAAGATACCGTCATCCCTCCGATCTCTTCATAGCATAACTGTATAATGTCCCAGCATTCCCAGCAGCGTCACCTCTCCAGTTAGAACCTCAATCATCTTGTAGGTGAGATCTTGGATATTCTGGTGATTGATGGTCTCATGTATCAGGGGGTGATGTGGAGGCCCTGTGATTGGGCTCTGGGGTCTTCCCCATCCCTCAGACACAGCATCCTGACAGCGCTCACTAGAGGTCTTCTTTACTATGGTGTAATCCTGATTATGGGGAGACACACTAATAAATCCCACTACAGACATTTCCAGAGTCCTCACCTCTCCAGTTCTCTCCATCTGTTATTCCCATAGATAAGAATGATGTATTGTGACGTCATCAGAATCTCTCACCTCTCCAGTAAGCCGGAAGAGGATCTCTAGGGTGAGGTGTAATATCCTCTCTGCCATCTTGTCCATATATATTTGTGATGAGTCAACCAGGAAAAATTTTTTATATAGAAGATCTCCACTGAAGGGATCCACTTTTGGAATGACCTAAACGGGAAGATGATGATGATAGTATCATAAAGATCCCATGTAACTATTACTAACAATTACAGTAGATAACATGGAGAACATATTAGATGAAAGAAAGAAACAAAAGAAGACCTTTAGAATACATCAAACCCCCCAGACTATGAATATAACAAAATGTGAGAAGTACAGAGAACTTCAACACACAAAACCGTTGTTGAAGCAATAGAGAAAACCTTTGCAAGATGGCTTTCAAAAAAAATAATATATATATATATATATATATATATATATACATACACACATATATATATATATATATATATATATATATATATATATATATATATATATATATTTTTTTTTTTTTTTTTTTTCCAAGAACTGTCATGGCTCGTCTCCGAGCCATATATATTTGCTCAGGTACACGGATCATTGCATAGTTTCACATTAGAAAGTCAATTAAAACCAGATTTGTGCTGAAACGGACATATAAACAATATACATCTTACTCTATATTCAAGCCTGAAATACAAGCTCAGGGTTTAAACCGTTCAAATCTAACTGCCCACTGTAAGAGTCCCAACATCTCCAAACTATAATATGTAACCTTTTACTGGTAATATACAGTATAACACCTCAATTGTGAAAGACCATTTGCGCCGATGAGTTCTGTATGTCAGATACCTATCAAACGTCTGAGGGCATCCTCTATTGTATACACCGTTTTCTCATATGTGATTGCTGTGTTTATAGAATCAACCCAGACCCTTAAGGTTGGTGGAAAATTACAAATCTATCTTGTAGCTATCAATTTCCTGGCAGAAAGTAAAGTTTCTACAAGAAAGATTCTGGTATGATGACTCCATATTTCCTCCACTAGTAGTCCAAACAAACATATTTTAGGATCTAGTGGAATGAGAATGGATATCAAGTAAGATAGGAAGGTGACTATGCTTTGCCAGAAGGAGAGAACAAGCCCAAAGCATGTGCTACAAATCTGTGTTTAAGGTGTGACACCATAAGCATTCTGAAGAGGGTAATCTACCCATTCAGTATAATTTTGATAGGGTTAGGAAGGCTTGGTGAATAATGTATAATTGAGACATTTGCTTGTTTAATGAAGGGGAGACATAAAGGAGGGATTCTATGACATCCCCCCAGAGCTCCTTAATAATAGTGGCAATAAGCAGTTTCCACTTGTCTTTCCCCTTCAGTGAAGTAGAACCAATACTTATTGATAGCATGTGTGTATAGGACTGATATGAAACCTTGTGGGACTTGAGATTTAAGATTACCTATCAAAAAGATGGAAGATAAGGTTACTGCTGCATATTGTGCAATTATGATCAGAAAGCGGACCTTAATTGAAGGTATCTACAATGTTCTCAACTGAACAAAAGATCACAGTATACCGTATATACTCGTGCATAAGCCGAGTTTTTCAGCACATTTTTTTGTGCCGAAAACGCCCCCCTCGGCTTATACACGAGTCATTGTCCCGGAAGCCGGCGGGGGGAGGGGGAGCGGCAAAGCAGCGGGTCACGGGACAGGAGCCGGCAGCTGCGGCTGTTAACTGTGCCGGCTGCTAAAGAGAAATGAATATTCACTGTACTGGCAAGGAACATTCTTTTCTCTTGTAGCGCGTGCACAGTTACAGCTGCCGGCTTCCAGCAGCTGTAAAAAAAAATAAAAAAAAATTCCTACTTACCGTCATGCGCGCCCTCGCAGCAACTTGTTGTTCCGGCTTACAGTAGCTCCTGCGGCTGGGCGATCTCGTGTCCCCGGTGAGGGGTGAGAGGTGAATATTCATTACCTTAATGAGCGAAGAAACGTGATCGCTCAACCGCAGGAGCTGCTGGAAGCCAGAACAACAAGATGCTGTAAGGGCGCGTGCAGGGAAGGTAAGTAGGAGGGTTTTTGTTTTAATACTTTTCTCATGGGGGGCCATGCATACAAGGATAGGGATGAGGACACATGCATACCAAGACAGGGATGAGGAGCCATGCATACAAAGATAGGGATGAAGAGCCATGCATACATAGATAGGGATGAGGTGACAATGCATTTCTGGCTTATACATGAGTCAAAAGGTTTTCCCAGTTTTTCGTGGCAAAATTAGATGCCTCGGCTTATACTCAGGTCGGCTTATACTCGAGTTTATACGGTACTCCAGTTATAAAAGGTCGCCAAATAAAAGGACATTTTGAGTGCTCCAAAATTGAGAGGATGGGTGACATAACAGGGATGGAAAGTAAGGGTTCTGCATAGAGACATGACAGCTAAAATATGAGTAAATTTGACACTCATCTGTACTGTCTCCAGCCTAATAGCACTATCTTCATACGCAACATGTTGGGAATCTCATGTTTATCAAACTCCAAAAATCCACTTAGACAGAGAGTGCCTCTCACTTCCGCCAAGTGACTCTCCGAATTTGGCAGTTGAGAACCTGGCATCCAACTACTTAGTGCCTTTAGCTGGCCTGCTATGTAGTAAAAAAAAAAAAAAAAAAAAAATCTGGGTCAAGACCTACCCCACACAAATGAAGACATTAGCGAGTTAAAGGGAACTTGTCACTTCGTTTTGCCGCTATAAGATGCGGCCACTGCCTTTCAGGGTTTATATACAGCATTCTGTAATGCTGTAGCTAAGCCCCCGATCTAACATGAAAGATAAGAAAAACAAGTTTTATTATACTCACCTTGGGGGCGGTCCGGTGGGTGTCGCAGGTCCGGGTCCGGCGCCTCCCATCTTCTTGCGACGCCGCCCTTCCCGCTTGCCTTGTTACTTCCTGGCATCGCACTTCTGTGCAGGCGTACTTCTCTGCCCTGTTGAGGGCAGAGCAAAGTACTGCAGTGCGCAGGCGCTGAGCCTCTCTGAACTTTCCCGATGCCTCAACAGGGCAGATCAGTATGCTTGCGCAGGGGCGCGACACGAAGTAAGCAGGATGACGACATCGCATGAAGATGGGAGGCTGTTGAATGAGTCACCGGAGGAGGAACAAACAAAAACACAAGCTAAATCCAGAAAACCGGAGAGGTTGGTAGCTAGCGGATTGCAGACCCCTGATCCTATTCACCACAACTAACAGTAGCCGTGGGGGGTTCCTACGGTGCCCTAGACCCCTCGTCACAGCCGGAGAGCTAAATAAGCCTAAAGAAAGAAAGGGGAAATCTAAACTGCCCCAGAGCAGACCCCAAAGCAATAGACAGCCCCCAACATGTATTGTCGGTGAAAAACAGATGAAAACACAAACACAGACAGAAAGACAGGCTGAGCAAATGATGGGGCCCAACTAACTAGATAGGAAAGGACAGAAAGATGCTGGCTGCAATCATGCAAAAAACCCTGCCAAAAAATAATGTCCAACACGTCTGATAGAAAAGGCCCTGAAGTCACTAGACTTCAAAATCACTATATCAGCACTCAGGTATATTCTGAAGACAGAGCAAAGAGATCAACTGATCAGAGACAAAAATGGAGTTCAGCCCGTCCCAACCAGGGCAGGCTGAACACAAACACTAAGTAAACAGACAAAATCTCATGGAAAAATAGCAGAGCAAAAACTTAGCTTTTAGTAGACAGGAACTAAACTGGATGCCAGAGCTCAGAGCAGAAAGGATCACCAGCAACCCTACAGGGCGTCGGCTGCCTTATATCCACTCAGAAATCCCGGATGTCCAATCACACTCCACCTGTTCAGATGACAGGTTCTTCCCATCCAGATCAATTTCACTACCTACTTTCACCAGCAGAGGGAGTTCATCAGACATCAGAGGTGAAGGAGAAAATGAACTCATAACAGTACCTCCCCCTTGAGGAGGGGTGACCGAACCCTCATCCACGCCACCAGGGCGATCAGGATGGGCCCAATGAAAAGCACGAACCAATCTTTCGGCATGAATATCGGATGCAGAGACCCAAGAATTATCCTCCTGGCCATAACCCTTCCATTTAACCAAATACTGGAGTCTCCGTCTAGCCAGACGAGAGTCCAGTATCTTCTCAACCTCATATTCCACATTACCTTCAACCAATACAGGGTCAGGAGGTGCCACCACAGGAACTACTGGCTCAACAAACCTCTTTAACAGAGACTTATGAAACACGTTATGGATCTTGAATGTAACAGGAAGAGCCAATCGAAACGAGACTGGATTAAGAATCTCCAAAATCTTGTAAGATCCAATAAATCTAGGTTTAAACTTTGGAGAAGCCACCTTCATAGAGATATTCTTTGATGACAACCAAACCATATCACCCACCTTAAACCGGGGACCAATGGTCCTATGCCGGTTGGAAAACCGCTGGGCCTTTTCCTGGGAGAGAGACAACTTATCCACCACTTGGTCCCAGATCTGGTGCATTCTCTCCACCACAGTGTCAACACCTGGGCAGGCAGAAGACACCACCTGCCCTGAAGAGAATCGAGGATGAAACCCAAAGTTACAAAAAAAAGGTGACATCAAAGTGGCAGAACTAGCTCTATTATTTAAAGCAAATTCAGCCAAGGGCAAAAATGAAACCCAATCATCCTGATCAGCAGAAATAAAACATCTCAAATACGACTCCAAAGTCTGGTTTGTTCTCTCCGTCTGCCCATTGGTCTGAGGGTGAAACGCAGAGGAGAAGGACAACTGAATTCCCACCTTGGAACAGAAAGTCCTCCAAAATCTAGAAACAAACTGAACTCCTCTGTCAGACACAATGTTATCAGGAATCCCGTGCAAGCGAACCACCTGTTGCAAAAACAAGGGCACCAACTCTGAGGAAGATGGCAACTTAGGGAGTGGTACAAGATGGACCATCTTAGAGAATCTATCACAAATCACCCAAATAACAGTCAGTCATTCTCTGAGAGACAGGCATATCAGAGATAAAATCCATTGAAATATGGGTCCATGGCCTCCTGGGCACCAGCATCAACACCCCACTAGAGCGAGAACAAGGTTTAGACCGGGAGCAAGTCCCACAGGACTGCACAAAATTCCTGACATCACGAGACAAGGCGGGCCCGAAAAAGACCGACTCACCAAATCTCTAGTACCAAAAATACCTGGATGACCAGCCAATGCGGAGCAATGAACTTCAGACATTAATCTCTTCCTCCACTGGTCAGAAACATACAATTTTCCAATGGGACAACGCTTAGGTTTGTCCTCCTGAAACTCTTCCAGAGCACGTCTCAAATCGGGCGAGATGGCAGAAAGAACTACCCCCTCACCTAAGATGGTAGCAGGCTTGGTCACAATAGGAGAATCAGCAAAGAAACTCCTAGAGAGGGCGTCTGCCTTGACATTCTTAGTGCCCGGAAGAAAAGAGACCACAAAATCAAAACGTGTGAAAAACAAGGCCCACCTAGCCTGTCTAGGATTCAAGCCTTTGGCCAAATCCAGGTAAATCAAATTCTTGTGGTCAGTAAGGACCACGACTTGATGTTTAGCTCTCTCCAACCAATGTCTCCACTCCTCAAATGCCCATTTCATGGCTAACAGTTCCCAATTCCCCACATCATAGTTACGTTCGGATGGGGAGAACTTTCGGGAAAAGAAAGCACAGGGATTCATTTCAGATGTTACAGGATCTTTTTTGGGACAAAACAGCTCCTGCACCAATCTCAGAAGCGTCCACCTCTACCTGAAACGGGAGTGAGACATCAGGTTGCCGCAAGACCGGAGTAGAAGTGAACCTTCGCTTCAGCTCCTGAAAGGAAGAAACAGCCTCCGGAGACCAATTCAGCACATCAGCACCATTCTTAATCAATGGTTTGGCAATACCAGAAAAATTAGCTATAAATTTACGATAAAAATTAGCAGATCCCAAAAACTTCTGGAGGGCCTTCAAAGAAGTGGGCTGAACCCAATCATAAATGGCCTGTACCTTGGCCGGGTCCATTTCAATAGTTGACGGAGACAAAATAAATCCCAAAAATAAAATCCTCTGTACCCCAAAAAGGCATTTCGATCCCTTGACATACAGGGAATTCTCCCTCAAAATCCAGAACACAGTCCGATCATGTTCCACATGAGAGTCCCAATCCCTGGAAAAGATCAAAATATCATCCAGATAGATGATCAAAAATTTATCCGCAAAGTCTCGGAAAATATCATTCATGAAGAACTGGAAGACAGAAGGGGCAAAAGGCATCACCAGGTACTCAAAATGTCCCTCCAGAGTATTAAACGCCGTCTTCCATTCATCCCCATGCTTAATGCGGATAAGATTATATGCCCCCTGAGGTCAAGCTTGGTAAACCAGCAAGCACCTTCAATTCTGGAGAATAGATCAGAAATCAGGGGTAACGGATACTGATATTTAACAGTAATTTTGTTGAGGGAACGATAGTCAATACAAGGCCTTAATGAACCATCTTTCTTGGCCACGAAAAAAAACCCAGCACCTAAGGGTGAAGAGGATGGTTTAATATGACCCTTCTCCAACGACTCCTTAATATAGGATCGCATAGCCTCGTGCTCGGGTACAGATAAATTGAAAAGTCGACCCTTGGGAAATTTACACCCAGGGATCAGCTCAATTGCACAGTCATAACTCCTATGAGGAGGCAAAGACGCAGACTCATTCTCACTAAATACATCATAAAAATCAGCCAAATAGTCAGGAACATCATGCGACTGGGGAGAGGTGGAGAAAACAGGAGCGTCACTAAGGGCACACCGACAACCCCAACTCACCACAGACAAAGATTTCCAATCCAAAACTGGATTATGGATTTGCAACCAAGGAAACCCCAGAACAATGGTATCATGCAAATTATGCAACACCAAAAATCTGCAATTTTCTTGATGGTCTGGGGCGACCCGCATTACCACCTGGGTCCAAAACTGAGGTTTATTCTTCGCCAAAGGAGTAGCATCAATCCCCCTCAAAGGGATAGGCGTCCGCAGAGGTGTCATAGGAAACCCACAACGTTCAGCAAAATCCAAGTCCATCAGGTTCAGAGCTGCTCTCGAATCCACAAAAGCCTTAGCGGAAAATATGGACAGGGAGCAGATCAGAGTAATTGCCAGAAGAAACTTAGGTTGAACACCACCCACAGCAAATGTGTGTGTAAAACGTTTCTCTCGTTTAGGGCAGACAGAAATAACATGAGAGGCATCTCCACAAAAAAAAAACACAGCTTATTACGCCTTCTAAACTCCTTACGTTGCGCCCTAGACAAAACTATCACATTGCATAGGTTCAGACATTTGTTCAACAGGTGGCAACATCTCTCGTGCAGTTTTGCGTTCACGCAAACGCCGATCAACCTGAATGGCTAATGACATAGAATCGTCAAGACCAGAGGGAACAGGAAATCCCACCATAGTATCTTTTACGGTTTCTGACAAACCCTTCCGAAAGAGAGCTGCCAAGGCACCATCATTCCAGGTAGTAAGGACCGCCCACTTTCGGAAGTTTTGACAGTACAACTCTGCAGAATCCCGACCCTGGCTCAATACCAACAGGGCCTTTTCAGCCTGATCAATAGCATTAGGTTCATCATACAACAACCCCAAGGCTTGAAAGAATGCGTTCACATTAGTTAGAATAGGATCATCAGGTTTTAAAGAAAATGCCCAATCCTGGGAATTGCCGCGCAGCAAAGAGATGACAATTTTAACCTGCTGCGCGGAGCTCCCCGATGAGTTAGGCTTCAAGGCAAAAAATAATTTACAATTATTCTTAAAATTCAAAAATTTAGACCGATCCCCAAAAAACACATCAGGAGTAGGGATCTTTTGTTCAGCAGCATGTGAATGAGCAAGATAGGCGGAAATTCCCCACACTTCAGCAGTGAGCTGCTCCACACGATCAGACAATTGCTTAATCTCCATTGAGAAAAAATTCCCCCTACGGCCTCAGAGAAATAGAGGAAAAAATATACACAAAAAAAAAAAAAAAAAAATTCTGACACTTTTTTTTTTCTATAATTATCTCCTGCTATTGAGTACCCTAGAATCTGCGGTATGGCTGGTGAGTCTGTTATGAATGAGTCACCGGAGCAGGAACAAACAAAAACACAAGCTAAGTCCAGAAAACCGGAGAGGTTGGTAGCTAGCGGATTGCAGACCCCTGATCCTATTCACCACAACTAACAGTAGCCGTGGGGGGTTCCTATGGTGCCCTAGACCCCTCGTCACAGCCGGAGAGCTAAATAAGCCTAAAGAAAGAAAGGGGAAATCTAAACTGCCCCAGAGCAGACCCCAAAGCAATAGACAGCCCCCAACATGAAGTGCCGGTGAAAAACAGGTGAAAACACAAACACAGACAGAAAGACAGGCTGAGCAAATGATGGGGCCCAACTAACTAGATAGGAAAGGACAGAAAAGATGCTGGCTGCAATCACGCAAAAAACCCTGCCAAAAAATAATGTCCAACACGTCTGATAAAAAAGGCCCTGAAGTCACTAGACTTCAAAATCACTATATCAGCACTCAGGTATATTCTGAAGACAGAGCAAAGAGATCAACTGATCAGAGACAAAAATGGAGTTCAGCCCGTCCCAACCAGGGCAGGCTGAATACAAACACTAAGTAAACAGACAAAATCTCATGGAAAAATAGCAGAGCAAAAACTTAGCTTTTAGTAGACAGGAACTAAACTGGATGCCAGAGCTCAGAGCAGAAAGGATCACCAGCAACCCTACAGGGCTTTGGCTGCCTTATATCCACTCAGAAATTCCGGATGTCCAATCACACTCCACCTGTTCAGATGACAGGTTCTTCCCATCCAGATCAATTTCACTACCTCCTTTCACCAGCAGAGGGAGTTCATCAGACATCAGAGGTGAAGGAGAAAATGAACTCATAACAGGAGGCGCCGAACCCAGACCTGCGATAACCATCGGACCGGACCGCCTTTCCCCTGGTGAGTATAATAAAACTTGTTTTTCTTATCTTTCAGGTTAGATCGGGGGCTTATCTACAGCATTACAGAATGCTGTAGATAAGCCCTGAAAGGCAGTGACTGCATCTTATAGCGGCAAAATGAGGCGACAGGTTCCCTTTAAGTGTTGTGAAGGAGGATTTAGGGATATACACAGCACTATGCTGTAAAGTATAACTGAATTTTGGCTATATTATCTTAATTTCAAAACGTCACTACTTCCCTTCCGAGCCCCGACGTGTGCCCAAACAGTGGGAAAATAAAAAATTGCCGGCTAAAAAAAAAATAATTTTTTTTGAGGAAAAAAATGATTTTTTATTTTCACGACTCTGCGTTATAAACTTCTGTGAAGCACTTGGGGGTTCAAAGTGCTCACCAAACATGTAGATAAGTTCCTTGGGGGTCTAGTTTCCAAAATGGAGTCACTTGTGGGGGGTTTCTACTGTTTAGGCACATCAGGGCCTCTGCAAACGTAACATGATGCCCACAGACCATTCCATCAAAGTCTGCATTTCAAAATGTCACTACTTCCCTTCCGAGCCCAAACAGTGGTTCCCCGCCACATATGGGGTACCAGCGTACTCAGGACAAACTGGACAACAACTTTTAGGGTTCAATTTCTCCTGTTACCATTGGGAAAATAAAAAATTGAGGGCTAAAAATTTTTGGAGGAAAAAAAAAAAAATTTTTTTATTTTCACGGCTCTGCGTTATAAACTTGTGTGAAGCACTTGTGGGTTAAAAGTGCTCACTATGCATCTAGATAAGTTCCTTGGGGGGGGGTCTAGTTTCCAAAATGGAGTCACTTATGGGGGAGCTCCAAAGTTTAGGCACACAGGGGCTCTCCAAACGTGACATGGTGTCCGCTAACGATTGGAGCTAATTTTCCATTCAAAAAGTCAAATGGCATTCCTTCCCTTCCGAGCCCAGCCATGCGCCCAAACAGTAGTTCCCCCTCCCACATATGAGGTTTCAGCGTACTCAGGTCAAATTGGACAACAACTTTTGGGGTCCACTTTCTCCTTTTACCCTTGGGAAAATAAAAACAATTGTTGCTAAAAGATCATTTTCGGGACTAAAAAGTTAAATGTTCATTTTTACCTTCCATGTTGCTTCTGCTGCTGTGAAACACCTGAAGGGTTAATAAACTTCTTTAATATGGTTTTGATCAGCTTGAGGGGTGCAGTTTATAGAATGTTGTCACTTTTGGGTATCTGCTATCATATAGACCCCTGAAACTGACTTCAAATGTGAGGTGGTCCCTAAGAAAATGCTTTTGCAAATTTTGTTGGAAAAAATGAGAAATCACTGGTCAACTTTTAACCCTTATAACTTCCTAAGAAAATAAAATTTTGCTTCCAAAATTGTGCTGATGTAAAGTAGACATGTTGGAAATGTTATTTATTAACTATTTTGTATCACATAACTCTCTGGTTTAACAAAAAAAATTCGAAATTTTCAAAATTGTCGCAAAATTTCCGATTTTTTTCACAAATAAACGCAAAAACTATAGACCTAAATTTACCACTAACATGAAGCCGAATATGTCACGAAAAAACATTCTCAGAATAGCTAGGATCCGTGGAAGCGTTCCTGAGTTATCTCATAAAGGGACACTGGTCAGAATTACAAAAAATGGCCAGGTCATTAAGGTCAAAATAGGCTGGGTCATGAAGGGGTTAAATTCCTATTTTGCATCTGTGTGCTCTAAGAAAGCAATTGTAACATCAACTCATCTTCACTGTGCTTTTGAAGAAATAAAAGAATCCACACCATCTATAAACAGAGATGGCGAGGGAACACTTAGCTAATTTAACTGAATTTAAATCTCCTGGTCCAGATTAATTGCAGAGGAAATGAGAACAGGATAAATCCCAGAAGATTGGAGGTCAAATCTTGTCCCTACCTTCAAAAAAGGAAAGAAGATGAAGCCATTAAATTACAGGCCAGTAAGCTTTACTTCTATATCAGGTAAGATCTTTGAACAAATTATTAAACAGCATGTATGTAAGTATTTAGATAAGAATACAGTAACTAACCAGAGCCAGCATGGGTTTGTAGCAAACACGTCATGCTAGACTAATATAATTTGCTTCTATGATGGAATCACTAACTGGGTGGATCAGGGAAATGCGTTAGATAAAGCATATCTCGAATTCAACAAAGCATTTCATAAAGCATCTCATACTATCCTTACTGAAAAAATTATCAAGCATAGGACTGACAATGCTACGGTTAGATGAATTCATAACTGGCTCAGGGTTTGTACTCAAAAAGTGGTTATATATGAATACACATCCAGTTGAAAGTGTGTTTAAAGTGGGGTACCACAAGGATCTGTCTTGGCCCCAGTGTTGTTCAACATTTTTTACAAATGATCTAGAAAAGGGAACTGAAAGTAAACTAATCAAATTTGCAAACGATGAAAAGCTAGGAGGGATAGCTAACACTAGAGAATACAGAGAAAGGATTCAGAAGGATCTAGATAAGCTTGAACAACGAGTGGCGGCGTCTAATAGGAGAAATGCAAGATTCTACATCTGGGCAAGAAAAATGAAAATTACATCTACAGAATGGGAGGAATAGAAATAAGCAACAGCAAATGTGAAAAAGACTTAACCCCTTTCCAACATCGGGCGTAAGTACGACGATGTCGGACTTCCAATGTTTGGTGTTGGCTCCGGCCCTGAGCCCACACCTTTCCGGGTACATGTCACCTGATTTATATACAGCTGAAAAGTGCCCGCAACAACCATGGGATCACCCGTGGCTGTTAACAAGTTAAATGCCGCTGTCAATCTCTAACAGTGGCATTTAACTGGTGCTTACTGGAAACGCATCAGAAATCCCGCCCATCAATGACCCAGACACATGATCGCAGGTCACTATGGTTGTCATTGCCAGATTGCTGTCAGCGCCGACATCGCCTGTGTAGCAGAGCAGATCAAAGTACTGCAGCTTCTAGTCTCCCATGGAGACTATTGAAGCATGCAAAAAGTAAAAAAAATATTTTAAAAAATATAAAAAAAAATAAAAGTTCAAATCACCCCCCTTTCGCCTCATACAAAATGAAACAAACAAACAAAAAAAATCAAATATACACATATTTCATTTTGCCGTGTTCAGAATCACCCAATCAATATAAAAAAAATAATTAACCTGATTGCTAAACAACGTAACGAGAAAAAAGTCAAAACGCCAGAATTATGTTTTTTTGGTCGCCGCAACATTGCATTAAAATGCAATAACGGGTGATCAAAAGATCAAATCTGCAGCAAAATGGTATAATGAAAAACATCAGCTCGGCAAGCAAAAAACAAGCCCTCACCCAAAACGAGATCACGAAAAATGGAGACGCTACAGGTATTGGAAAATGGCGCAATTTATTTTTTTAACAAACTTTTTTTTATTTAAATGGTGAAAAAAATTCCAAATAACCTAGACATGTTTGGTGTCTGTGAACTCATAATGACCTGGAGAATCATAATGGCAAGTCAGTTTTAGCAGTTAGTGAACATGGTAAGAAAAAAAAAACCAACTGTGGAATTGCACCTTTATTGCAATTTCACCGCACTTGGAATTTTTTTCCCATATTCCAGTAAACCATATGTTAAAACCAACAGTGTTGTTCAAAAGTACAACTTGTCCCACAAAAAAGAAGCCCTCACATGGCTCTTCGAAGATGGGGAGCAAAAAACGAAAACGCAAGAACAAAAATACCTCTGGTCGTTAGGGGTTAATAGATCACAGACTGCACATGAATCAGCAGTGTGGTGCAACAACAAAAAAGGCAAACTTATGGGATTTATTAAGAGAAACATACAGTCTAGATCACGTGAAGTAATTAGCCCTCTACTCCTCCTTGGTCAGGCCTCATCTGGAATACTGTGTCCAGTTCTGGGCACCACATTTTAAAGATGACATTGGAGTAAGTTCAGAGAAGAGCTGCTACGACGGTGAGCAGACTTCAAGTATGTCCTATGAGGAATGGATAAAGGATCTGGGAATGTTTAACCTGCAAAAAAAAAGAAGGCTAAGAGGAGACTTAATAGCTGTCTACAAATATTTGATGGCCTGTCACAGTGTAGAGGGATCATCCTTATTCTCATTTGCACATGGAAACACGAGAAGCAATGGGATGTAACTGAAAGGGAGAAGATACAGATTAGATATTAGAAAAAAACTTTTTGACAGTAAGGGTGATGAAACAGGGTGCCATGAGAGGTGGCAAGTTCTCCTTCAATGGAAATCTTCAAACAGAGGCTGGACAGACATCTGTCTGAGATGGTTTCGTGAATCCTGCATCGAGCAGCGGGTTGGACACGATGACCTTAGAGGTCCATTCCAACTCTAACATTCTAAGATTCGATGAATGTCAGAAGTGATCCCTTTTACTGTTTTGATGAATGTTGATCCCTAGATATTTAAAATGTGTGACTACTAACAAAGAATCTAAATGGATGGAAGGCCCACGTGACAGAGGCTTTAACGCCTATTCGTTCCAGTTAAGTGAAAGATCAGAAAATCTACCAAATGTATCTGTAGTAGGGATAACATGAGGTAAAGTGTCACCGACCTGGTCTTTAAAAATGATCACGTCATCAGCATATAACCCAATGTTATCCATTAGTGATGAGCGAACGTGCTGGGATACGATGTTATCCGAGCATGCTCATGTGCTAACCGATTGTCTTTGGTGCGCTCGAAAAATATGTTTAACGCCCCCGTGGCTGCATATCTCGCTGCTGTAAACAAACAGGAAATCCCTGCATGTGTTGAGACTGTCGAACAGCTGTGAGACATGCAGCCGCAGTGACTACAACAAATTTTTTGAGGACGCCAAAGACACTTTGTTGGCACACAAGCATGCTCGGACAATGCCTTATTTGACCGCGTTCCCTCATCACTAGTATCCGTCCGATCAGCTATAAATATGCCTTCAATTAATGGCGTGGCGTGTATTCTAATCACTAATGCTTCAATAGCCACAGCAAATAAAGCGGGGAGAAGGGACAGCTCTGATGAGTTCCTCTCTCAAGTGAGGTGGATGCAGATACCATTCATTAACACCTTAGCCTTAAGGGCCACATATAGTATAAATACACTGCTCAAAAAAAATTAAAGGGAACACTCAAATAACACATCCTAGATCTGAATGAATGAAATATTCTCATTGAATACTTTGTTCTGTACAAAGATGAATGTGCTAACAACAAAAATCACACAAAAATCATCAATGGAAATCAAATGTATTAACCAATGGAGGCCTGGATTTGGAGTCACACACAAAATTAAAGTGGAATGCAATGTCCTTAAAACACGTTAAAATGATGCTCAGTATTGTGTGTGGCCTCCACATGCCTGTATGACCTCCCTACAACGCCTGGGCATGCTCCTGATGAGGTGGCGGATGGTCTCCTGAGGGATCTCCTCCCAGACCTGGCCTAAAGCATCCGCCAATTCCTGGACAGTCTGTGATGCAACGTGACGTTGGTGGATAGAATCATAGAATCGTAGAGTTGGAAGGGACCTCCTGGGCCATCTGGTCCAACCCCCTGCTCAAAGCAGGATTCGCTAAATCATCCCAGTCAGATGTCTGTCCAGCCTCTGTTTGAAGACTTCCATTGAAGGAGAACTCACCACTTCTCGTGGCAGCCTGTTCCACTCATTGATCACTCTGTCAAAAAGTTTTTTCTAATATCTAATCTGTGTCTCCTCCCATTCAGTTTCATCCCATTGCTTCTAGTCTTTCCTTGTGCAAATGAGAATAAAGTTGATCCTTCTACAATGTGACAGCCCTTTAGATATTTGTAGACAGCAATTAAGTCTCCTCTCAGTCTTCTCTTTTGCAAACTAAACATTCCCAAATCCTGCAACCTTTCCTCATAAGACAGGGTTTGCAGACCGGTCACCATTCTGGTCACTCTTTTCTGAACTTGCTCCAGTTTGTTGATGTCTTTTTTAAAATGTGGTGCCCAAAACTGGACACAATATTCCAGATGAGGTCTGACCAAAGAGGAGTAGAGGGAAATAATGACTTCACGTGATCTAGACTGTATGCTTCTGTTAATACATCCTAGAACTGCATTTGCCTTTTTTGCTGCTGCATCACACTGTTGACTCATATTCAGTCTGTGATCTATTAGTATACCCAAGTCTTTTTCACATGTGCTGTCACTTAGCCCTATTCCTCCCATTCTATATATGCTTTTTTCATTTTTATTGCCCAGATGTAGTACTTTGCATTTCTCCCTGTTAAAAACCATTCTGTTAGTTACTGCCCACTTCTCCAGTTTATTTAAATCTTTTTGAATCCTCTCTCTCTCTTCTCTAGTATTAGCTATCCCTCCTAGCTTTGTGTCATCAGCAAATTTAATCAGTTTACCCTCAATTCCTTCATCTAAATCGTTGATAAAGATGTTGAACAATACAGGGCCCAGGACAGAGCCCTGTGGTACCCCACTTGAGACATTCTTCCAACTGGATGTGCAGCCATTTACGACCACTCTTTGGGTCCGATCACTAAGCCAGCTATGAATCCACCTAACAGTTGCCTTGTCCATTCCATACTTAGTCATTTTTTCAATAAGGATTGTATGAGAGACTTTGTCAAATGCTTTGCTGAAGTCAAGATATACTATATCTACAGCATTTCCTTGATCCACCCAATCAGTGATACCGTCATAGAAGGAAATTAAGTTAGTCTGACATGACTTATTAGTTACAAACCCATGCTGACTCTGTTTGATCACTTCATTCTTATCCAGGTATTGACTTAAATGTTGTTTAATAATTTGTTCAAAGATCTTTCCTGGTATAGAAGTCAGACTCACCGGCCTATAGTTGCCTGGGTCCACCTTCTTCCCCTTTTTGAAGATAGGAACAACATTTGCTCTTCTCCAGTCTTCTGGCACTTCTCCTGTTCTCCAAGAATTTTCAAAGATTATGGAGAGTGGTTCAGAAATTTCTTCTGCTATCTCCTTCAGTACTGGATGGAGCGAGACATGAAGTCCCAGATGTGCACAATCGGATTCAGGTCTGGGGAACGGGCGGGCCAGTCCATAGCTTCAATGCCTTCATCTTGCAGGAACTGCTGACACACTCCAGCCACATGAGGACTGGCATTTTCCGGCATTAGGAAGAACCCTGGCCAACCGCACCAGCATATGGTCTCACAAGGGGTCTGAGGTTCAAATCTCGATACCTAATGGCAGTCAGGCTACCTCTGGCGAGCACATGGAGGGCTATGCAGCCCTCCAAAGAAATGCCACCTCACACCATTACTGATCCACTGCCAAACAGGTCATGCCGAAGGATGTTGCAGGCAGCAGATCGCTCTCCTTGGCATCTCCAGACTCTGTCACGTCTTTCACATGTACTCAGTGGGAATTTGCTTTAATTTGTGAAGAGCACAGGGCGCCAGTGGCGAATTGACCAATCCTGGTGTTCTGTGGCAAATGCCAAGTGTTCTGCATGGTGCTGGGCTGTGAGCACAACCCCCATCTGTGAATGTCGGGCCCTCAGACCATCCTCATGGAGTCGGTTTCTAACCGTTTGTGCAGACACATGCACATTTGTGGCCTGCTGGAGGTCATTTTGCAAGGCTCTGGCAGTGCTCCACCTTGCACAAAGGCTGAGTTAGCAGTCCTGCTGCTGGGTTGTTGCCCTCCTACGGCCCCCTCCTCGTCTCCTAGTAGCGCCTCCAGTCTCTGGACACTACGCTGACAGACATAGCAAACCTTCTTGCCACAGCTTGCATTGATGTGCGATCCTGGATAAGCTGCACTACCTGAGCCACTTGTGTGGGTTGTAGAGTCCGTCTCATGCTACCACGAGTGTGAAAGCACAACCAACATTCAAAAGTGACCAAAACTTGAGCCAGAAAGCATTGGTACTGAGCTGTGGTCTGTGGTCCCCACCTGCAGAACCACTCCTTTATTGAGGGTGTCTTGATAATTGCCAGTAATTTCCATCTGTTGTCTATTTCATTTGCAGAACAGTATGTGAAATTGATTGTCAATCAGTGTTGCTTCCTAAGTGGACAGTTTGATTTCACAGAAGTTTGATTTACTTGGAGTTATATTATGTTGTTTAAAGTGTTCCCTTTATTTATTTTTTTAATATAAATTTTTATTGAAAATTTTCAGTAACAACAAAATAGTAGCATAGGTAACATCAATCATGACAATTAGACATCATAACTATTGCTATCACAGCATATGTAGGTTGAAGTCTTAGATTGAAAGTGCCACTTTCCGGAAGCAGTAGGGATAACCCTAATTATGCTATGCAGCCTATGAGAGACGACTAATAAATCTGTCGATAATACAAAAACGAACAATAAAACAAAGAGGAAAAGGAAAGGGACAAGAAAGGGGAAGAAAAAAAAGGGGGGGGGGAGCCTCCACCAAGACGCCTCACACATCCAAACCGGCGGTCTAGCTTGCCTCTCCTCCAATCAGCAAAACATCATTATAGTGTGTATTAGTATTGGGGGGCCCCTTCCCTCCGCAATCCTCATCCCCAAAAATGTAAAACCGCCATCGGCAGAGATAGCGTCCTTACGTTGCTCCATAATTTGCCGAGCAAACCCAAAACTAAGTCCCAAAATGGGACTATATTACTACAGGACCACAGGCCATGCAATAAAGCAGAGCTAGGTCGCTGACATCTAAGACAAGCTGTAAGTCTGTCAGGTCTAGTGTCAGGTTTATGGATGTTAAAAGCGTAAATTGCTCCATGCATGATTTTAAATTGCGTTTCCCTCCAATTCTCATTTATTATGTTTCCGGAAAAGAGACCATCCTTTTCTAATTAAGGAGGGAGTTTCATCATCATCCAATTGTTGTCTCCAATATTTATAAAAAGTATCTGGATGAGGGTCCATTAAATATGGTTTCACTATGGAGCATATTGTGGAGGTGGACGGGGTCCCAGTAGGGTATTGAAGCAGATTGTCTAGCATATTGTGGCTTGACTCAAATGTAACATCTTGTTGATTAGACATAACTGAGCGTTTAACCATGTAGCCTCCGTTGGGTGGAGAAGATGTGAGACGTTGACAATCTCTCTGTCGCCATGTTATAAACAATTTATTTTCTATACCCTGAGGGAATTCGTGATTTGCCCACAGAGGTAAATATTTGGATATTCTAAAAGAGAGGCTATATTTTTTCCTCACCGCTTTCCAGATTGAGATAGTGCCCCTAAATAGAACTGATTGTCTTAAATGACGGGGAAGGGAGGGGAGGCACGCATGTAAAACAGCCGACAAATTTATTGTGTGCGCAAAATCAGCATCCAGTCTGGTGTCTGTCTATGAATGTCTTGTGCAGCCAATCAATAATGTATCGCATATTACAAGCTAAGTTACAATTCCTAATACTAGGGAAATATATTCTTCCATCATCTTTGGAGGCCATCAATTTCGAAATAACAATTCTGGGACGTTTATGATTCCATATAAATTGGCTATTTAGAAAGTTAACATCAGAGTGTTTGAGCAAGAGGGGCAATGTTTGGAGAGCGTACATCAGTTTGGCCATACTAATCATCTTAAGATGAGCTCTTCCCATGAACGAAGTTGGGAGATTTTGCTATGTTTTCAATTGGTTCGAAATTTTGGATATTGGGGGGGATAATTTAGATCGTATAAAGATGAAGGAGTCCTGCCGATTTTGATACCTAAATAGGTGATATAAGATGAGGTAATGGAAATGCCACCCAAGGGGATTTTCCGTAGCACTCCTTTATTTTTTTGAGCAGTGTATATAAAATATCTATTTAAGGAATTTTGGCCTAAATCCAAATTTTTTAAGACATGTAGCCAGAAATGTCCATTCTACTAAGTCAAATGCCTTTGTGGCATCAAGTGAGACTAATGCCCACCTGTTTCAGGCCGTAGTGAAAAGCGTTGGACTACGGAATGAACCCTTGTGATATTTATGGAAGTACTCTCGCTTGGCATAAACTCTGTTTGGTCTGGATGTATTAAATCTAGAATCACTTTATCGAGTCTCATAGCGAGAATCTTAGTGAAGACTTTAGAGTCAATGTTTACTAAAAACATAGGCCAGTAAGATCTGTAATCCATAGGATCCTTCTCTTCTTTTAATAATAGATTAAAGTTAGCTTCATAAAAAGCAAGAATCACCCTCGAACTCTGGCAACAAAAACCTTCAAAAGTGGGGACTAAAAGCCTTGTGATGTCTAACATAGAATTACAGTGGGATTCCATCTGGGCCTGGTGCTTTACCGGAGGCCATATCACTCAGGGCCGTGCTAATTTCCTCTACAGTGATATCAGCATCTAAAAAGATTTGCTAACACTCTCATTGAAAGTAAGGAACTGTAAATCCGCCAAGTACGCCAGCTGTCATTATATTAACAGGGTACTTAGATTTGTATACAGTGTCATAATACGCTCAAAAACAATGAGTAATGCGGACGTTACTGCAGAGCCATCCAAAGCTCTGACCTTAACAATAGGATTAGACATATTCTGCTGACGAACCATAAAAGCCAATAGTTTTCTAGACTGACTCCCCAGTTCAAACTAAGACTGACAAGTAAAAAAACAACTTACGCTTAGATTTAGTATCAGCATGTTGGGCATAAGGGCGTTGAAACTGCAACCACCTCACTTTATTTTCATCAGTTGCCATATTGATAGGCCACCAAGACGCCTGCCCTGGGTGGCACACTAGATCACATGCACAGCGAACTTTTCAAAGCCCCCGATAGCTACTTCTTACACTGTGGCATACTCTGGGTAAAAGAACCAAGCTATACTTTTCCTCTGTGATGTGGGTACGTTTAGAACAGAAAGGAACAAACTTATTACACTTTATTTTTTTTTTTATATGTTAAATCTAAAGTACAGTCATGGCCAAAAGTTTTGAGAATGACACAAATATTATATTTTCACATGATCTGCTGCCCTCTGGTTTTTATGTGTGTTTGTCAGATGTTTTTATCACATACAGAAATATAATTGCTATCATATTATGAGTAACAAAAGGTTATATTGACAGTTAGAATGAGTTAATGCAGCAAGTCAATATTTGCAGTGTTGACCCTTCTTCTTCAGGACCTCAGCAATTCTCCCTGGCATGCTCTCAATCAACTTCTGGATCAAATCCTGACTGATGGCAGTCCATTCTTGCAAAATCAATGCTTTTATTTTGTCTGAATTTGAAGGTTTTTGTTTGTACACCCGTCTCTTGATGATTGACCACAAGTTCTCAATGGGATTAAGATCTGGGGAGTTTCCAGGCCAAGGTCCCAAAATCTCTATGTTTTGTTCCCTGAGCCATTTAGTTATCACCTTTGCTTTATGGCAAGGTGCTCCATCATGTTGAAAAAGGCATTGTTGATCGCCAAACTGCTCTTGGACGGTTGGGAGAAGTTGCTCTTGGAGGACATTCTGGTACCATTCTTTATTCATGGCTGTGTTTTTAGGCAAGACTGAGAAAGAGCCCATTCCCTTGGCTGAGAAGCCACCCCACACATGAATGGTTTCAGGATGCTTGACAGTTGGCATGAGACAAGACTGGTGGTAGCGCTCACCTGGTCTTCTCCGAATAAGCCATTTTCCAGATGTCCCAAACAATCGAAAAGGGGATTCATCAGAGAAAATGACTTTACCCCAGTCCTCAGCAGTCCACTCCCTGTACCTCTTGCAGAATATCAGTCTGTCCATGACGTTTTTTCTGGAGAGAAGTGGCTTCTTTGCTGCCTTCCTTGAGACCAGGCCTTGCTCCAAGAGACCCCCCTCACAGTGCGTGCAGATGCACTCACACCTGCCTGCTGCCATTCCTCAGCAAGCTCTGCACTGCTGGTAGCCAGATCCCGCAGCTGAAACACTTTTAAGAGACAGTCCTGGCGCTTGCTGGTCTTTCTTGGGCGCCCTGGAGCCTTTTTGGCAACAAGGGAACCTCTCTCCTTGAAGTTCTTGATGATGCGATAGATTGTTGACTGAGGTGCAATCTTTCTAGCTGCGATACTCTTCCCTGTTAGGCCATTTTTGTGCAGTGCAATGATGACTGCACGTGTTTCTTTAGAGATAACCATGGTTAACAGAAGAGAAACAATGATGCCAAGCACCAGCCTCCTTTTAAAGTGTCCAGTGGTGTCATTCTTACTTAATCATGACAGATTGATCTCCAGCCCTGTCCTCATCAACACCCACACCTGTGTTAATGGAGGAATCACTGAAACGAAGTTAGCTGGTCCTTTTAAGGCAGGGCTGCAAAGATGTTGAAGTGTGCTTTGGGGGGATAAAGGTAATTTTCTAGGCAAATATTGACTTTGCAAGTAATTGCTGTTAAGCTGATCACTCTTTATAACATTCTGGAGTATATGCAAATTGCCATTAGAAAAAATGAAGCAGTAGACTTTGTAAAAATTAATATTTGTGTCATTCTCAAAACTTTTGGCCATGACTGTACAGTGCTTAAAAAAGACAAATCTATGAAATAAGATTTAACCTCTTAGTGACCGGGCCAGATTTTTTTTTAAATCTGACCAGTGTCAATTTATATAATAACAACACTGGAACACTTCAGAAAAATCCCATTGATTTTCAGACTTTTTTTCGTGGCATATTATAAATTTATGATAAAGGTAAATTTAGGTCGATATGCTTTGTGTTTATTTATAAAAAATAAATTTGATAGAATTTTTTTTAAAAATGTGCAATTTACAAACTTTAACCTCTTACCTACAATGGATGTAATATTCCGTCCATGTGACCCTGGACCTAATTACCATGGTCGGAATGTTATATCACAGCGATCAGTGGCGCCCACGTGGTGAGCGCCGCTGATCGCGGCCGGGTGTCAGCTGATTATCACAGCTGACACCCGGCACAATGTGTCACGAGCGGACACGGACCGCCCCCGACACGTTAACCCCTTGTACACCGCGATCAAACACGATCGCGGTGTACCGGGGGTTAGAGAGAAGCTTCGGCAGGGAGGGGGCTCCCTCCGTGCTTCCCTGAGCCCCCCCACAGCAGCGCAATGTGCAGCGCTGCTGCGGGGGACTCCTTCCCTACAGGCCCCCGGATCCAAGATGGCGACGGGGGCCTTCGGGGGCCTGTAGGGAGCTGACTTCCTCACTGCCTGCAAAGCGCAGGCATGAGGAAGTCTGCAGAACTGCCTGTGACAGATTGCTGACAAGGTAATAAAGTAAAAAAAAAAAAAAGTGTTAAAAATAATTTAAAGAAAAAAAAAAACACCGCTAAATAAATTAGTAAAAAAAAAAATTATTCCCCAATAAATCCTTTTCCAAAAAAAACAAACCATAATAAAAGTACACATATTTGGTATCGTCGCGTCCGTAGCGACCCGCCCTATAAAACTGTCCCATTAGTTAACCCTTTAGCGAACACCTTAAAAAATAAAAATAAAAAATGAAGCAAAAAATAATGATTTATTATCATACCACCGAACAAAAAGTGCAATAACGCGCGATCAAAAAGACACATATAAATAACCATGGTACCGCTGAAAACGTCATCTTGTCCCGCAAAAAACGAGCTGCCAAACAGCGTCATCCGCAGAAAAATAAAAAAGTTATAGCTCGCAGAATAAAGCGATACAAAAATAATTATTTTTTATATAAAATTGTTTTCATTGCAAAAAACCGACAAAACATAAAAAAAGACCTAAATGAGGTATCGCTGTAACCGTACTGACCCGAAGAATAAAACCGCTTTATCAATTTTACCGCACGGGGAACGGTATAAACGCACCCCCCCAAAAGAAATTCATGAAACACTGGTTTTTGTTCATTCTGCGTCCAAAAATTCGGAATAAAAAGCGATCAAAAAATGTCACGTGCCCGAAAATGGTACCAATGAAAACGTCAACTTGTCCCGCAAAAAATAAGACCTCACATGACTCGGTGGGTCAAAATACGGAAAAATTATAGCTCTCAATATGTGTTGATGCAAAAACTATTTTTACAATAAAAAGCGTCTTTTAGCATGTGACAGCTGCCAAACATAAAAACCACCATAAATAGTAAATCAAACCCCCCGTTATCACCCCCTTAGTTAGGGAAAAATAATAAAACTAAAAGAAAATGTATTTATTTCCATTTTCCCATTAGGGTTAGGGCTAGGGTTAGGGGTGTGTTGGGGTTAGAGTTGGAGTTAGAATTGGAGGTTTCCACTGTTTGGGCACATCAGGTGCTCTCCAAATGCAACATGGCGTCTGATCTCAATTCCAGCCAATTCTGCGTTAAAAAAGTCAAATGGTGCTCCTTCCCTTCCAAGCTCTGCCATGCGCCCAAACAGTGTTTTACCCCCACATGTAGGGTATCAGCCTACTCAGGACAAATTACAAAACAACTTTTGGGGTCCAATTTCTCCTGTTACCCTTAGGAAAATAAAAAATTGGGGGCAAAAACATCATTTTTGCGGAAAAAAATGATTTTTTTATTTTCACGCCCAGGCGTTATAAACTTCTGTGAAGCACTTGGGGGTTCAAAGTGCTCACCACACATCTAGATAAGTTCCGTGGGGGGTCTAGTTTCCAAAATGGGGTCATTTATGGGGGGTTTCAATAGTTTAGGTACATCAGGGGCTCTAAAAACGCACATGACACCCGCAGACCAATCCATCAAAGTCTGCATTCCAAAACGTCACTACTTCCCTTCCGAGCCCCGACGTGTGCC